>NC_138347.1:83762637-84962637 GCF_046562875.1 Panthera onca | reverse complement strand
AGCATGGGGGCTCTGGACTCAGACTGTTTGGACTTGAATCCTGGATCTGTCACTTATGACCTGTGTGGCCTTGGATAAATTACTTAATTTCTCTACATTATCTGTTAAATTCAAAATAATTGTATCTTCTCTTAAGATTCTTATGAGGATTAAATAAAATAACAACATGTAAAAAGGAGTTACTTAGTACAGGTTAAGTGTTCTAAGATTAGTTATTAGGGGAAGAAACATGCATTGGTGAATAAGTTTTCAATCTTTCAGTTTTACATCTTCTTGGCTACGATTAAGACTTGCTGTCCACATTATTCAGAGAGATAAAGGGATAGTGATGACATAACTGAAGAAATAAGGAATACCAAGAGATGTCAGAGAAATTTATGCTATCAACCTTATTTCTCTAAATTGGTTCTGATTTCTGTTTAATCAGAAATTTAGTAAACTTAGTAAATAAAACCAAATTTAGTAAATTTAGTAAATAAAAAATTTAGTAAATAAATTTAGTAAATAAAACCAAAAAACAAAAAAACCATACACACACACATTCAATGCAATTCAAAAGTTGGTACAGAGGCGCTAGATTCCCAAACCATTAGCAATTGGATAGAAGAAGAATAACATAAGGCCCCTCTATGATTGCAATACTGTTGCCACTTTATGTTTTGTGTCAGTTTCTGCCGGAGCTTTTATTATCTATTTGTCCTGAACCTCATCCCCCTATTATGTGTAGATTCAGTATTTATTAAGCAAACCAAATAACAACAGTGGAGTCCATACCAAAATTTCCTTGGGATCTATTTCCCTTGTTAGGTGGGGGGCAAGGGAGAACTGAAATGTCTTTGGCATAGAGGGCGGACTGGAACGTTGGTAGGTGCATGTGTATGTGCAAAATGATGAGCTTGGCCAAAGTATCTTCATTTGTGTGGGGTGCCATATAAAGGAAAGGGAAAGTATACACATTTGCTAGTAAGTACACTCTCTCTTGTCACAGAGAGCTTTTAAAACAAGCTCAAGATCTACTAGAAGTCCATCTAATTCTGATGAGTCTTTCCGAGAATTCTAGTTCGACCCCAGATGATGCTTAAACGATCCCCCCTTTCATTAGGAACCACCATGGCCCCTGCAGTCACCTCCCTGCTGTGTATGAGCTGACATGCAAGCTAGTGGAACTCTTCTGCCTGGTAACCACCATATCAGTCAGGGTGGTCAAACTGGTTTCAAGTGTACATGCAGTTAAGACATAATGTCCAAAGAGAAGGCACGGAACACAGACATTTATTGGAGGAGAAAAAATATCGCTTCTTGCGAGTGAATCAAAACGCTTTGTAGGGTAGATAAAGAGAAAAGCATCGTGAGATTCTGGAACATTGAGGAGCTCTCAAACTCAAGATTATAGGGACCTTTAAGGAGACAGTTTGTCTTTTGCTTATTTCAGTTAAAGTTTTCA
Source organism: Panthera onca (assembly GCF_046562875.1). Lineage (NCBI taxonomy): Eukaryota > Metazoa > Chordata > Mammalia > Carnivora > Felidae > Panthera > Panthera onca. The sequence continues at coordinate 84,961,193 of NC_138347.1, read as the reverse complement.
TTTGAATGGCATTCTGAACCAGAAGGTAAAGAGTTAAGTGAGGTAGCTAATTGATGCAAGAAAAATTCTTTCTAGCTTTCTTCTCTAGGGATCAATCTACAATACCCCCCTTCCCCTCACATCTAACTGATCAATGGAGGCCAAAGAACTAGTTTGTTGGTAAACTAATTTATAAACTGAACTTTCTCCAACAAAATAAACTGAGCTTTTCACATCTAATTTCATTAGGTAATAATCCTATTAAAGATAAAATTTGATTAGGTTTTTTAGTATAAATTTTAAAAATCTCTATTCTTCCTTTGAGAATGAGTATTAGGGACATTCATACTTTTCTTTGCCCAGCAATTTAGAGTTGAGATTGTGTGGCTAGACCACCACAGAAGCTCACCAGGCATGACATAATGGTCAAGTTCCTTTGTTTAATGCAGTCGCCTCTTTGGTGAAGTCTTCCAGGATATTTTAGAAATCTTCCCACTGCCAATATGGCTCCATCTAATTGTGTACCTATCCTATTATCCCAATTAATTTTTTTCAATTTCATTTACCCACCATCTAGTAAGTGTCAACTCTATGACAAGTGCTGGAAGTACAACGCAAGACTTCAGACCAGTCCTCAAGAGGATGAAAAAAAAGCAGTCTCCACACCATTTGCTGCTTTTCCTTTCAGTTCAGAAAGTCGTTCAGACTCAAACCTGGCATGAAAAATAAAATCCCTAGTAGAGATCCAGAGGCTCTAAATTACACAGTGTAACTTGCTTATTGTTGACCCATTTGGCTTAATGTTATCTTGTTTGTTTGTATATGTATCTACTTTTATGGAATTGCATTAGATTATTAACTTGCAGAGACAAAGATGAGTTGTAGGAGATTTTCAAGGTCTGTTTGGACAGTTTTTTTAGCGTGCCCCTACAGGCAATTTGTTTCTTAATAAATAATTCATGATGATGATAAAAATGCAGATGAGTTGCTGCTCCTTGAGAAGGCTGCAGTACAATATTCTTGCTTATATCTTTTGGGTGGAATTTGAGATCATTTAAGAGTGAAATTACCCTTAAGGGAACAAGTTGCTACTGCATAATGAGAATTGTGTTTTTCCAAATCATTTCCAATTAAACATCTACAGGTCCAAGATCATTGGTTTTACAAGGGCATCAGAACGATGCTGTTTGGCTTCTTCTGATAGTGAATTACATCAGTTTTTCCAGATTTTTTTTCTCCATTTCCTTCGCTCAGAAAATCTTACTTTTTTTCCTTTTCATTGTGTGTTTTCCCTGCAAGTATAAAATACACTGTATTTAGAGAAAGAAAAATTGAGATTAAGTTTCAGTTACATCACACACTAGCTATGTGCATTTAGAAAGCTATTTACCATTCTGTGACTCAGTTTCCTAACCTGTGAAATGAGGACAGTATATCATTTAAAAAAAAATTTTTTTTAATGTTTATTTATTTTTGACAGAGAGAGAGGGAGACACAGAATCCGAGGCTCCAGGCTCTGAGCTGTCAGCACAGAGCCTGATGCGGGGCTCGAACTCACGGACCGTGAAATCATGACCTGAGCTGAAGTCGGACGCTCAACCGACTGAGCCACCCAGGCGCCCCAGGACAGTATATCATTTTTGTTCATCATTCATGGTTGTTGAGAGTAAACCATGGAATGTTATACACGCACAATGCAACAGCCTTCTCTTCTCCAGCTCCTCTTTCTCCTCCTTCCTCTTCATCTTCCTCTTCTTTTTTCTTCTCCTTCTCCTCCTCCTCCTGCTCCTCCTTTTCCTCCTTCTCTTTCTTCTTCTTCTAGCTAATCTTTAAAGTTTTTTTCTAAACATTATGTAAAGATGAAAACAAAGAATGAAAAGTAGCATACTCAAAATTCCTTTTAAATTGTTTCTGCTTCTACATAGCAAATACCCACAGCATTATTTGGAGTTGCAGAAGTAATGGTAATTAATAATAACGATCACTTTTTGAGTTGTTTTTATGAGGGACACAAAACATTAAGTTATTTGCATGGATTACCTCATTGAACTGTGCCCACTTCATGGCACTATTATTATGCATATTTTACACAGGTGAAAACCATGGCTTGCAGAGGTTGAGTAATTTTTCATGGACACACAGAGGATATCAGCTCTGGCACTTTGACTCTGGACTCCATAGTCTTATTCACACTTTTACATGATGACGGGGCTGTAAGATAGGATTTCAGTACTGAATTTGAAGAGAGGTCTCCAAAGTCTTGGCTAAATGTACAGCATTGATTCCCAAAGAAGGGTCAGAGCTCACATCTTTTTTTTTTTTATTTTAATTTTTTTTTTTTTTTTTTACGTTTTATTTATTTTTGAGACAGAGAGAGACAAAGCATGAACGGGGGAGGGTCAGAGAGAGGGAGACACAGAATCTGAAACAGGCTCCAAGCTCTGAGCTGTCAGCACAGAGCCCGACGCAGGGCTCAAACTCACGGACCGCGAGATCATGACCTGAGCCGAAGTCGGCCGCTTAACCAACTGAGCCACCCAGGCGCCCCCAGAGCTCACATCTTTAGGTCACATTGTCAGTACACAAGAGCACATGGAAAAGGTATAAAGACAAGAGGTGCTCAGATCAGCACGAATATCAGACAGGATACGTGACAGTGGCCAAGAACAGAAATGACTTGTCAGCTGAGTCCTGGTGTCAGACCTGTCAACCGCGTTCCAATATCATGAAGAGAAAAATCCAGTAATCAGCACGTCATAGTCCCTAAGTGAGCAAGAGCAAGTCAAGCCACTGTCAAATAAAATATTAAATTAAAGAAGTTGTATATCTTAGAGAAAAAATATATAACAGTTCAGGACCTTTAGCAATAATCTTTGCTATACTCAAAAGGGCACATGGTATGAGAAGGGTAATCGCTCTTTTGTGCCATATGTTGGAGTGAGATAATTTATTTCTCCTCACCAGGTTTTCCCATGCATGGACACCTGACCAGCCTGTGTCTTCTTGGGACTGGGCTCCACTGTGTCCTGAATCCCCAGGTCAGTGGTTTCAGGGTCTCCCCATCATAATGGGGATTTGCTTTCTTTTTCTCACTCCTGTGCTGAGCACGACAAAATTCACCTTTGAATGTGACCATATTTCTGTCCTGAGAGCAATATCCTTGGCTTTCTTAGAACCTATATAGCTTCAAGTAAAACCGCAGTTAAACTCAGCCAGGTGTGCCCTTTCCTTCAGCAAGAAACATGCCACTGAGTGTCCCCACTTCTACATAGGCTTAAGACTCAGCACCAAGTGCAGGCCAACACTAATGGGCCCACAAACATTCTCAGAGCAGACTAGAGGAAGACACAGGTGAAATAAATCAAACAGAACAATCAGGGGTGAATTTTCAGTGTGGCCTGGCATGGAGATTTCCTGGCGGGATTTCCATTAACGTGAATGGGAGTTGTACCACTAAATCCCTACACACTGTGCAGAAAATGTGCCTCTAAGTGCTCAGCAGCATTATGCCTGATGGAACAAAAACACAAACCACCCAAACCAGGGGAAGTACTCCTGGGGCCAAGGTGCCAAGGTTCACGGCAGAAGGTGTCTCAAGTCTTAGCTATCCTTAGTGTGACAAAACGGACCCCTGCTCAGTGTGACACAGTGCACTGGAGATAGGAGGGCTCTCCACAACCTGCCTGGTGATGCTTCTTACTCTCCTTGACACAGACTTTGATTGTGAGTTGATCTGGTGTTCCACACAAATGACCTGTGTTTGCTGAGATGATTTCCCTCCTGTTCTGATTACCTGAAATTTCAGTAAACCTTAGCGTTGCATCAGACCCACTGGAACCAGAAATGTAGAGGATGATAGTGCATGATTCATTTTGATGTGGTTTTATGGCTTCTGCAAAGTAAATGTTGCAAAGGACTTTTACCCTAGGATCAAAGAAAATAGTCAAGAAATCACTTAGCCTGCCTGCTTTCACAGAGCAATTTCCTTTCCATATCATCTATAGGGTGGCTCTGAAATACAAGTCTAATCACATTGTTTTCCTCCTCAAAAATCTTTACTGGTTGCCTTCTTCCTCTAAAATAAGGTTTAAAGCTCTCCATAAATTACCTTTCTCTCTCATTTGCCACTACATCACCCACATATTCTATCCTCTAGTGTATTTTTTTATTTGCCATTCTTCTAAATGAAGTCACCTCTGATTGACCTTATTTATACAGCCAGAATAGCTACCCCCAGCGATCCCTGTCCTCTGTCTACTTATCCTTCAAGGTCGAGGTCCTATATGTCATGTTCTCTTTTAAACATTGCTCATACTGACTTAACCAGTTATTCTGCTATGCTGTCTCTCTACCTGCATTGTATTCATTGAGTTGTGCTTAGGCACCTTAATTTCTGTTATATTTTGTTCTTTATGTTGCTGTTTCTTCAACTACGATATAAGTGCCACCAAAGAGTTTTCCAATCTTGCCATTTCCCACAATTCCTGGCTTTTAATAAATATCATTAAATGAATAAAAAAGTAAGGTCCCACTACTCCTTCTTGCCTCCACATCATATCATCATATTTTTCATCTTCTCCAGGCCCTGGAGATAAAGCTAGCAAGTAACAGGAAGTCATTATCAACACTTCTATAATTGTTCTGTCACACAAACATTTATGGAATACCTCATATGTGCCAGGACATTGTAGTGGTGGCTCACATGTGAGTGGGACATAGTCCTTGCCCTGGGGCAGCTCATAGTCTAGATGCCAATGGAGTGGTGGCCAAGAATTAAAGAGATGGCTCTGTGTGATGAAGTTTGTTGCAACTACATCCATTTGCATAGGCAGGCTGTGATGAAGGGAATGGACCACGTAGGGGGCTCTCTCCTGAAGGGGCATGTGCCAGGCATGATTATGAACGAGGCAGAGCCTTTCTTCGACATTTGCCACCTCCCCTCTTCTTCTCCACCCAACTCCCTGAAGCCCACCACCTGCCTCTCTCCCTTTCTCTCTCAATCTCACTCAAGTTTCCAAGGTGATTAGTCTGCTCGTCTTTGAAACACTTATCAAGTAAAAGCGCAGCTGGTTTAAGTTTCTGGTGGAAAAGGCTAAAAAATGAAGCATGGCTCCGCAGAAGAGTACAAGCTTTGGAACCTGACATCCCCCAATATCGGGCGTAAGCACTTCTTATCATTGTGACCTGGAACAAATTATTTAAATCCTCTGAGCTTCATTTGCCTCCTTCAGCGAGTTCCTTGAACTCTAATGGCCCTCAGTTGCTTCTTTGGTCAAATTAAGATATTAATACTTACCTGGCAGGGGTCTTTCAAATATTGTATAAAAAATGATTAGGCAACACACGCAGACACTCAAAGCATGATGGTTATTCATACATTCTTTAAAGAAGGTTCTTGTAGAGATACAATAACTTTTCCAAACACATCTCTTGCCAGTGGTGGAAATTCAAGGCATGCTAACAAGCAAATAGTGGAAATGTTTGAGGGCTGAGAGCCATGAGCTTTCAGTGTCCCACAAGCACCTGGGAGGTGGCCATCCATCCAACCCACAGGTCATGGGATAAATGAGGAATTCTAAGTCCCCAGCTCCGCCAGCGGTATTAGCATGGGAATCTGGGGAAGTTTCTAATCTTCTTGCCTTAATTTCCTCCTGCTTAATATGCATCCTGATATCACATCCCCTGACAGGGTGATTTTGACTAATGTACAGCCGCGCCTGCAACTCCTTGGTTTTCGGGGAGCTGTAAAAGCTAGAAGTATTACTATTCATTTCAAGGTTCCTGTATCTGCTGTGAAACTCAAAGAAGTAGAGTTCTTTCCCCCACTTTCCTTGTAATATTTAGTTTCTTTGAGTTGCTTCATCAGAAGAAATACTGAGTTCTCCATTTCCCTGGCTCGCTTTCCCACTGACGAGGGCGATGTTAACATCGAATCCTGAATCACGGCTAGATCAATATTATAGCAGCTGTTAGAGAAGGGCACCGGCCCTAGAACACAAACACACTTTCTTTTCCAAGAAAGGCTGTAGTTCCCCTAGTGTTAACTTCCCCTTGTTCCTCTCCATGCCTCCCCCACTCCCTCCCCTCCTGCCACCAGCGCGACCCAGATCACATTAGAGTCCCAGAGCACAGGGAACAGTTCTCGTCTATCCATCACCAAGGAGGCAGACGGGACGGGGGGAACAACAAGTCATTTGTACCTGATGAGGAGGACACTCCTGGGAAACAAACAGATGAGCCACCCCATGAATCTGAGCCATTCTCCGCGGTAAACAGAACTGCATGAGAAACCACCAGTTATCTCCAGCATCGCCCTCACCTCTCTCACTGCCCTTCTGGCAGGCAGGTGGGGGACATGAAACTGTAGCTTGCACCAATATCTGATTCTGAGAAAGTTAACCCTCGCAAAGGTGATTTTCTTTTCCCTCGGTCTCCTGGAGTTGAATAACCACCCATTTCTATTACCTTTTTGTCAATTATGTTTTTCCTTTTCCATAGGAAAGTGTCAAAACTAACTTTCAGAGTTTGACCTAGTGTTTGGGTAGGCAATGTCAGCTTTTACATAACCAAATTAGTGCACAGTAAAGTGGAAGCGGAACATATACTTCAAAACATGTTTAGGATACTTTTCTTAAAACAACAAAACGAAACAAAACAGATGCTTCCATGACATATTACAAGGCAGTTGGAATGTTGGCTGGGTCCTCCACAAGCGTTCTAGGACACCCAGTGGGGGACAGAGTATGTTACCACAAACCACTGTAGTTTATTGTGAATACTGTTATTATCTCCTAATTCCACAGATTGTGATGGTGAATATTCAGCAATTCTGACGATAGCCAAAGAATTGGGTTTGCAGGTCAGGCAGCCTGCCCCAGTGGTTAGAAAACACACACCGGGCAAGGGTGCCTCAAAGGAAAATGATACGTGTGATATCAATAAAACAAAAAGCTAGAAGGTAAGTGAAATCGTAGGTGAGGATTCAGACAGATTTTTAAGAAAAGGTAAGCTTGGCATGCCAAGGCAGCATAAAACCCAATTTCTACCCAGTTTCTAAATATATATTCTTTAAAGAAATGTAAATCCATGCTTGAACTTTGTGGAATGTGGGCAAACATAACACAATTCTAGGGACTGCTTTTTTCTCCTGCATTTCACTTATGCTCATCCAAAACATGCCATTGGAAGATCACATACGATAAAGTTTCTTTAATCCAACATGGACCTAAATCATTAGCCTAAACATTACTGATGTACCCCAAGAGCATAGCACAGAGTTAGTCCCTTTGTGTCCACTCTCTTGAAGCCAAACATATGACCTCGTCTTCTTTGGTAAGTTTTATCATCTGTTTTTTCTTGTCCCATGAAGGAAGATGATCAAGGAAAGATTAGGACACATGAATCCAATTAATACAAAACAGAGCAAATCCCTTACAGCAACCACAGAGAAAAATGAACAAGAGACATCAGTCACCAACTTCTTCTGAAACAATATGAGTTGCTCCTATGTTAGTCTTTGAAAAGTCATTAATAATTGCACTGTACATTCAATCAACTATCAGATATTAACACCAACAAGATCAGGAAAAAAAGGAGGGAAAATGAACTAACCACTCTTAGACATCTATGCAAAAGTAGTATCATTGCATGTATCATTTTACTTAATTTGCATAGCACTCTTTAAGTGAGGCATTATGTAGACAAGGAAACTGAGGCACAGGAAAGTTAAGTTACTCGTCTTTTCAGATTTCTATTATGTTTAAAGGTTTTGGCAAAACTCAGAAAGCTAGAAACCCTAACTAAAAGGCATCATTTAGGATTTTTGTATTCCCTGAGTATCCTTATAGTTAATGAGTTGAAAGCTTATCCTATGGTTCTTCAGAGAATGGATTGTAAGTTCTTCTACAAGCTCTCAAAACATGGAATGTCAGGAGTTCTAAAGAGTGTTCACTGGGCTGGACAGTTTCAGCACAAGATTACGTGAGAGAGTAACTCTCCCATGGCAGTACATGTTCACTCCCCTTCTCAGGTGTATCGTCTTCAGAAGAAGGGTTCAGGGGAACGAGTGCAGCGATCACTTTAAAGAGGTTCTGTCCATGGAGAGACTGCAGAGACAGGTTATAGGGAACTTATCACTGAAGGAAATATAACCATCAGAAGACAAATGAGCACTGGTGGCAGAGGAAAAGCCTCAGACCTGGAGTCAGGAAAATTGGGTTCAAGCCCATTTTGTCTATTAACTCGCTGTGTGTCTCAGGCAAATCACTCTACTTCCCTGAGCCTATATTTCTCCTCTTTTCTCTGCCATTTCCTCCTCTATGAAAAAGGGAATCGAGCCCTGGGAGATCATTGCCAAGATCACTTCCAGTTCCAACCTACTATTACCTCTTGACATATTGCCAAGTCCTGCCTCAGCTCCTTATGCTGCAGTGGTTTAGGACAGAGGTCCTCAAACCTAGCAGTGTGTCAGAATCTCCTGGGGGCCATGTGCAAACTCAGATTGCCCACCCCCACTTTTGGAATTTCTGAAAGAGTACATTTGGGGTGAGGCCCCTGACTTTACATTCTAATGAGTTTTCAGGTGATGTTGATGCTACTAGTCCAGGGACCACATTTTGAGAACTGTTGGTTTGGGATTTTAAATGTTTTTGGTGAAAGAAAAATACAGGTAAGTACTTATCAAGGTCAGTTCATTTACTAGGCTATAATCTGCACTTAACCTAAAATGCTCTAAAACATATCAGACTGGATGATAGATCTAGGGGAGACCCTCAAACTAGGAAGGAACATGTTTTCCTATATTCTAAAGAGGTATCCTGTAAAAAAGGTGGGTGGCCATCTTTTTCTTACGCATATCTTTCTGGACATGTTCTACCATTTTTGAGACTGTTAAAAAGTGGACAAAATAGCCCTCGTGCAGAGGTGGGGTGGGCACATTCAAGCACTTGGCCTGATCAGGCTTCTGAGTTTGGGGAGACATAAGCCAAATCTTTCCTTCTCTAGACTCTAATCTAGATCAGTGACCTATCAGAGCCACATTCCTGAAAGTGTAACACAATGGAATCAGACTGCCTAGTTTTCATGCCCTAATACTTGGCAGCTCTTCAACCATTACCTTCCCACACCTCTTTCTCTCACCTGTAAAAATAAGAATGAATGCCTCGTAGCATTTCCCTGAGGATTGAATACTACATGGCAAGTGTTTAGAATGTCTGGCACGTAGTAAGTGCTCAATAAAAGCTGAGCTGTTATTTCACCTCTTGCCAGAAATATAGTTTATATATATACATATATATATATATATATATATATATATATATATATGTGTGTGTGTGTGTGTGTGTGTGTATAATATATATATATGTATATTCTCCATCTCTTGACAAATAAAAGTATATAATACAATATTTAAGGAAGACGATTTGAAGGCTGTGCCTTCAACGTGATGTTCCCATACATTTCTTTAAATCAAGCCATTGTCACAAGGCTACATGTTTAGATCACACTTTGTTTTTTAGGGTGGAGAGTTCTTTGGACAATTGATTTCATTAGATTTCACGGTGACCAAAGCCATGTACCAAGGGTCATCATGAGAAGTAATTAAATGAAACTAACCGGGATAGAGATGAGAAATGCCATTTTTACTGCACCTTGCCTTTGGATACACTGGAGGAATTTCTCCTGAACCAGGTTTGTTATTCCTGAGCCCAGTAAGCTCAGAGCTAAATCTGTGCCTGTCTCTAGTCCTAAACTGGATACAATAGCAAGTGGTTTTATTTCCATATCCATATCTTCCTTCTATCTTGATTTGCCCCCTCTTTATTTTATCCTTTAGAATTGCATGTATGTCATAAGCCCCTTAAAATATATTAGGGAAGAAGTCTGAGTATAAATGAGTAAATAAACAGATTAAATGATTCAAATTATGGGAGGCTACAGACAATTATCATATTTCAGTAATATAGTTTCTGGGGTGTCTGGGTGACTTAGTCGGTTAAGTGACTGACTCTTGATTTTGACTCAGGTCATGATCTCATGGTCATGAGATTGAGCCCTGTGTAGGGCTCTGCACTGGGCATGGAGACTGCTTAAGATTCTCTCTCTTCCTCTCTCTCTACCCCTCCTCCACTCATGCTCTCTCTCTCTGTCCCTCTCTGTTCTCTCTCTTCCTCTAAAAATATTATAATATAGTTTCTGGTGAGACAATATCCTTTTAACTTGATTTCCATTCAATAGAACATATTTCCATTTAATAAATACTTTTATAATCATTCTTCCATATTTTTCCTTAAAGAGAACTTTTGGAAGATTGCAGATTTAAGGTACTGGAATATTTAATAAAAAAAAGACTTCATAAAATAGCACACATATCACATAAATCCCATCCAGTCCCTGGAAACATGTATATGCCTCGGTGCTGCAGGGCCTGTGTTCTTGCTGGGAGAGAAGGGACGGATTGATGGTCAGCCCTGTGGCCAGTGTAGGAGGGGGAATCATTTAAGGAAACCTGTGGTGAACCATTTCTACAAAGTAAAACATCCTTTGGCAATGTGAATGTGCACCTTGCCTCTGACCACAGCACTTCAGCCTGCCACGTGAAAATAGTTTTCAAAGTCTAGATTTTGTACCTGAGGTTTTCTCAAAGTGGGTCCCACCATTTTAAATCAGGCAAGCACAAAAGCCTCTGCCTTCCAGGTGATGCCAAAATTTCTTTTTGTAGGACGTTGTTTCATTACATGGCATGATTCAATCACTGTCCATGAAGTAATAATCCTTCTGTGAATTAACGAGGACAAAGCCCTTCAGTGAACTTTCAGATTGTCCCATCTGACTAGGAGACTCATGGGCCCCTCTCCTGAGGGCCATGAAACTGCTGGCACTGGACAGTGTTGTCCCCTCCTCAGACTCGGGTCCCTGCCCACAAGTCCAGGCATGACAGGTGTGACTGGGCACTGAGTAGGGTACTGACTGCAAAAGCTCCCTGCTGGGGCCACACGGCGAGGGGGGGGGGGGAGGGGGAGGTTCTGCTTATCTCAGCAGATTCCCCTCAACCTGGCTCCCCATCCCTCTTCTGCGAGTGAGTGACTTCTTTGTGACTTTGTGGGTGGGAGGGTCCCTGGGAACTTTTTTTCCCCATTTTTTCCGAATTTCTCATCTTTTAGGATCAACATCTCCTTCCTCCTTACCTTTATATAGGATTTTCTTTCCAGCTGGTCCACTGCCCACTGCCCTTTCTCACAAGAGTAAAACAAACTTTTCGTCTTCAGAGATCTCAGTTCAGTTTGAGGAGAAAGATTAGACTGCCTACAAAAGATGTCTTTGGTCCTGGAATTCTTACCACACTCTCAGATTTGTTTTAATTAAAAGGTATAACTTAAAAATTTTTATGTTGACTGATCCACCTTCGTGTCATTAATAAGAGGCTAATGATGTACCTCTTGAGAAATGCAATAGGAAGGACATAGAGTCATCTGTTTTCTCTCTTTACTGGGATATTATTTATATACTGTAAAACTCAAGGTAGTTCCATGCGTTTCAAAATATACGTACACCAAGTTACTATTCCCAAATCAAGATATAGAACTTTTCCATCATCCCAGAAAGTTCCTTCATGCTGTTTTATAGTTAATCAATTTTCCTTGTGCCCCAAATCAAACACTGTTTCAATTTCCAACATCATAGATTAATTTTGCAGGTTCTTGAACTTCAAATAAATAGGATCACATAGTGTGCACCCTTTTGCAGCTGGCTTCTCTCTCTCAGTACACTGCTTTAAAATTTTATCCCTACTGATGTTTGTGTCACTGGTTAATTCCTTTTTAATGCTAAGTAGTATTCCACAGTATGGATATTTTGCATTTTGTTTCTCTACTCTTCTTTTGATGGGTATTTGGATTGTTTCCAATTTGGCATTATGGTAAATAAAGCTATTATGAAATTCTCGTAACAAGACCTTTTTTTGTGTGGCCATGTGCTTTTACTTTTCTTGGATATAGATGTAGGAGGGGAACTGTTAGGTTTCTATGAAATATTCTTGCCAAAATATGTTTAACTTGAGTCTAATCAGAACTTTAGGCAAAACTTCCAGTTTACAGGAAACAAGGAATAGAAGAAAAAGTTAAACCATCATTGGAAAACAATATGACATTCTACAGGACAACTGGCCTGTAGTTATGTAAAAAACGTGCCATGTAAAAACGATGTATGTTGGTGGGGGGAGTGGATGGGTGGTATTGGTTTGAATTACAATAAATTAAGAGGCAGAACAGCCAAAAGTAATGTGTGGTCTTAATGGGATCCTGGTTTAAACAAATCCAGCTATAAATTATACATTGAGTAAATTGAGCGTGAATTGGGGTTTAGGCAATATTAGGAGATATTTAATTATATTAGTTGTGATACTGGTATTCTGGTTATACCAAAAGGTCTTATTTTTTACAGATGCATACTGAAGCATTTAGAGGTAAAATGTCATATCTGTAATTTATGTTGAAGGACTTCAGCAAAAACAAAGTATATGAAGTAAATATAGCAAAAATGTGAAAAAGTAGATCTAAGTGATGGCTGCATGGATGTATATTAGATGGTTCTCTCTTAGTTTACTATGTGTTTGACAATCTTCATAATAAAAGAGGAAAATTTTTTTGATGAGTAATAGCAATTCAGGTTTTTTAATATCCATCTTGTTTTAATTCATAGAAAATAGGCCCTTTTATTTCTTCACTACATTCCTCCAAGCTTAAGTTAGGGGATGGCAAAATCGAGAGCCAGTGGGGCTGTCATAACATCTGAAAAGTTTACATTTAACAAATGCACAATTTATATTATCAACATAGTTAGCATTTCCTTACCCCGGATCATTCTCCAGTGCAGAGTAACAAGTTGTGAAGCAGAGACAGGATCATAGATTTAGACTCTAATTCGCCCAGCTCTTTGCAAACGTTGCAGGAATTTCAACCATTAAGAATTTTCAAGACATCTCTCCCTGTCTTTCCAACATGTTTCGACACAACAGAAAGTTTATTTTACACGAGCAATTTCGGTTCACAATTTTCTAATTATGAGTATCAGAGTTTCACCTTCCACCACCCCAGTGATTCATAGCGTCCTTGTGGGCTAAGTTAAACTGTGTATTGTCTAGTTAAATGATCTGAAGTTTTGCACGAACATCACAACTTTTCGTTTCTCCGTTTATCAAGAAAGTCTCCCTTGCTCCCCTCAGTGTGGTAGCATTGCAAGGTAGCCTTCTGTTCTCTTCATCGGCTGGTTTCCCCTCTTTTCCCCAAATATATTAACACTGTTTCACTACATTGTGCTATTTTAAATTCAGAAAATTACATGGTCAAAGACAGTACGACTCTTACCCATATAGTGCCTTTCTAATGTTTGTTGAAGAGATGCACTTACTAGAAGTTAAAACGATAGGCATATGGAGGAAGAGCATGGTTTAAGATAAGCACTGATTAAGAAAAGCAGGGGTGCCTGGGTGGCTTAGTTGGTTAAGCCACTGACTCTAGATTTTGGCTCAGGTCATGATCTCACGGTTTGTAGGATTGAGCCCCATGTTGGGCTCTGAGATGACAGTGTGAAGCCTGCTTGGAATTCTCTCTCTCCTTCTCTTTCTGCCCCTCCTCTGCATGCATACACCCTCTCTCTCTAAATAAATAAATAAATAAACTTAAAAAAACCATCGTGCACAGTCTCAGTGGGCAACAGAACAGGTGGCAATAGACTAGGTGGGTATGGCAGGGCATAGAACAGAATGTGTAGCAAAAAGGATGAATTTGGGATTCAAAAGACATGAACTATGAGCTTTTTCATTAACTGCTGTGTGACCTTGGGCAACCCATTAAACCTTCCCGAACCTCAGTTTCCTCAAATGCTTACTGAGGAGTTCAGAGCAAACAACCTCCAAGATCATATAGGTTTTAATATTTAATATTTAGTAACTAAAAAATGAACAGATCTGTTGAATTTTTTTACAGCAAAGGGTCCATCAACAAACTGGGGAAATTAATCAGGGAGTAAGACTATAGCGAGTCAAATGCATTTCTGCTGAAGCACAGTAATAAAAACGGGATTGACCAATTCACATTCAGTTGTATCATCAGAGATGCTATGTAGCTGCTTGATGTATCATCAAGCTGCCTCCAAAGTGTGCTTTCATCTCTCATCTATTTGTGTTCACTAATACTTTCTCATTGTCCTTAGTTTCCCCCCACTTATTATCTTTCTTTCGTTCTTTCTTTTTTTTTTTTTTTAACTTAAAACAGACACAACAGATTAAGGATGTAAAGTTGAATAGCATAGAGCATTAGTCAAAACAGACTTTTGAAATGGCACACAATAGTCCCCCAAGGTGGTTTGTTTTATTCCCTTTCAGAGCTGGGCTTCTCTCTCACTCCACCTTTCCTGTCTTAGTCAGGTTTTGTACCAACCAACTCCCCTCAGCCTGGACCAGGTAAGGTCAGCTGGAGGTGAAACCCTGGTGAGGTGATGGGAAAGGAAGGGTGCCGCCCAGCTCCGTGGTGGGGCTCTTGTGCGATCATTTAGAGGTCATGGTTTTACCTCAGCAGATTTTCATAGGTTCCTTCATTAAAAATTAAGATTCAACTACATAACAAAACAGATTGGCAGGCTGCTGGAAATTGCTATAAATAATTTATCAACTCGTCCATTCTTATTTCTTCCAAATACTATCGTTGTTATTTTTAGCACAAAAGAAATCATATCTAACTATTGAGCTCAGTGGAGATGGGATAAAAATGCCACCGAGTATAGCACTTAACCAAATTAAGGGAAAATGTGTCAATTATTTTCATATCTTATTATACTGAAGAATGATAGACAATATATGAGAGAATTTAGTGGTGTGAACTTAAGAGGAAAATGTTACTTGAATTAGGAGAAAGCAGACTAGCGAAGCCCTGATGCTGAGAAAAAGCTTTTCCTATCACATGGCCATATTGGCTAAAACGGATGATCCCTAAATTATCTGACTTAATTCAGCCAACATGATGTGAGTACCTCTTATGGAGTATAAAATAAGTGAGTCAAGTTCTTCTCCATAAAGACCTCTCAGTTTGGCAGATATTGCTGAAGAAATTGGTTGGTTGGCATACAAATCGCACAGTCCCATCACAGTGATAAAATCAGTGTGAAAGGTTAGATCACAGCAAAATCACTTAATGTTACTGTAGCTTGTCTACAATTCTCAGAGTTCTTGAGAAGCCACACACCATGCACAACTTTGTTTCCATAAGAAAGGGGAATTCCTGGGGTGCTGTGTGGCTCTGTCAGGTAAACATCTGACTTCGGCTCAGGTCATGATCTCCTGGTTCATGAGCTCAGGCCCCACATCAGGCTCTCTGCTGCCAGCTTGGAGCCTGCTTTGGATGCTCTGTTCCACCGCCCCGCCACCCCCACCCCACCCCCCAACCTCTTTCCCTGCTCACGCTTTCTCTCTCAAAAATAAATAAACATCGGGGTGCCAGAGTGGCTCAGTCAGTTAAGCATTAGACTTCAGCTTGGGTCATGATCTCAGGATTCATGATCTCAGTGTTCATGAGTTTGAGCCCTGCATCTGGCTCAGTGCTGACAGCTCAGAGTCTGCTTTGGATTCTGTGTCTCCCTCTCTCTCTCTGCCCCTCCCCTCCTGCACTCTGTCTGTTTCTCTCTCTCTCTCTCAAAAATAAATAAATATTTAAAAAAATAATAAAAAATTTATAAATAAATAAACAAACAAACATTTTAAAAAAAGAAAGGAGGATTCTTTCTTTCAGCTAAGGGCAAAAGGAAACTTCTTCTCCACCTCTTTTTCCAGTACAAGTGTGAGGATAGAACAGTAGTTGAAACCAGAGCTAAAGGAAAGGGAGAAAAATGAGATGGGCTTGGGCCAGCATGAATTCACGATGATTGTGGTGGCAAGGCTGAGTGGGTGAAGTTGGGTCACAAAGAGAAGTCAGTCAGTAGGATTGGTTATGTAGGAATAGCCCATGGTTCCCTAAGCACTGGAGAAGGGTTTGAAGGTGTTACTTTAAAAAAAACAAAAAGCACTTGTCAGGCTCGGTCCCTCCCCATAGAATAGTGACAACTCCACTCTTTCTCAAATTCTGAGTGTCTTTATAAAGGTGTGTCTTTTGTGTGCTCTAGAATACAGGCCCCTTGGTTACCAGAGGCTGTCTGCCCTGTGTGGTCTCAGAGGTTATCGGACATGTCCCAGGGCACCGGGTCAACTCCTCAGTCACTGTAGTTCTCTTCGGCTTCTATTGCCAGCCACAGGGGTCTCGGGTCACACTAGGGAAGTCATCAGTTCTTTCTGATGTGTAGCAAAACTTCTAATGCTTTACTTTAGCTTTTAGTCGTCTCTGAACTATAGAGGAAAAGATACCAAGCCTCCTCCCCGACTTCATTACACTCTGTTAGTGGCTCACAAAGCAGTTCTGATGTGCATTTCTTAGTATTATTTGTAATTTAGCTATATGGAGTGTCATCAGGAGGCCATGGCCGAGAACTATCTGAGTAAGACATGGAATGATGCACCATTGCTATTGGGCTCAGTCTGTGAAGTCTATTCCCTTGGCTGGTGAAGTTTCTTCCCATGAAGTTTCACAGTCTCTCCTACTAAGAGACCTCTGATGGCCTGTCTTGCCAACCTTCTAGACCATGTCTGAATTTGCAGTGGTATATAGCTGAAGTCCTTGTTTTAGGACCCTTGTTTAAAATGTACTATTTATGCGTTGGTGTTCATAAGTCAGGGACTTTCTCCATACAAATATTTCGTATAAGAATAACGGTGTTCAGAACATAAGCTGAATTAGAAATTGGTGTTTTTGCTTATTAATATACAGTCATGTTATAAATAGCGCAGAGCACAACTTTATGAAGGTGTTCCAGTTTTCTGTTCTTGCAACTACTTCTCTCTAAGTCTTACTTAAGAGAATAGAATAGATCATTTGAGGGACACTTGGAAAGCATGGAAAAACCAAGAGGGCTTCTAGAGTGTCATACAGTATAACAAGGAGTAGATGGGGCGCCAAGCTAAACCAGCCTACAGCCGACTGGCACCATGGGCGACACGGGGGACTGTGTATATACAGTTGCTTTAGCACTGGTCATAATAACTAGCATTGCCACAGTACTTGCAGCTAATGAAATACCAGCACATTCGTTATCTCATTTAATCCTCACAATGACCCAGTGAAGTGACTTATTATTATTCCCAGTTGACAGATAAAAAATTGAGGTTTAGGAAGACCAAGCCATCTGTCTCAGATTTTCACAAGTAGGAAGGAAAGCTAAGACCTGAACCCAGTTTTTCTAAGTTTAAATTCTTTGCACATGTATTGTTTTGATGTTCATTCTTGGACATTTACTCCACAGTCTTTGCCAAGGGTCTACTGCTTAGTGCCAGTCACTGTTCTAGAACTTTAGGAGAGGGCCGTATAAAGATTAGGAGAGGGCTGTATAAGGACGAATATGCTCAGGGATTTCTTTTTTTTTTTTGAGAGAGAGAGAGAGTGCAGAGGAGGGGCAGAGAGAGAGGAAGAGGAGAATCTTAAGCAGGTTCCACACACAGCGCGGAGCCTGACATGGGGCTTGATCTCACTACTGCGAGATCATGATCTGAGCTGAAATCAAAAGTCAGACGCTTAACCAACTGAGCCACCCAGGCACCACATGGAAATTCTTTTTTTTAACTTAACTTTTTATTTTGGAGGAATTACAGGTTCATGGGATGTTGCAAAATAATAGCTCAGGGAACTTTTAATCGGAGAAAATAAAGCTTATCTATAGTCATCTTCAACAATGCAATGCAGAACATGTTCTTGTTTTATGTTAATTAAAGGGGTCTGGAAGTGGGCATGGTTGATCATATTTAGGTAAGTGGGCAAGACATTGTGGAAGAGGTGGCATTTGGACTGACCTAGAAAAGAGAGTATGATTTCTATAAGCAGGCAAGACACAGGTGGGAAAGGAAAAGCATTCTAGAGTCAAACGCTAATTCAGGCAAAGATGGAGAGATGGGAAAGCACGGGCAGGTTGGGGAAAATAGCGAACACTCAAGGGGAAGGAGAAAAAAAAGTACATTTTAATAAACTCAAGTGCCACGCTATTCTCTATGGTATGTTCTGTTTCAAGGTCAAATTGAATGGAGAGAGATGGACTTAGCTCCTTTTTTTTGAACATCCACAGGGCAGGCCCAGAACTGTCAGGGCTAAGAAAGTCAGAGCTTTTTATTTCTCTGGTACAGTAATCCAAAAGGACTTTTATTTGTAGAGTGAAGAAGGTATTCTCAAAGTTTTCCTTAGAAAAGTAATACAGGGAGACTGAATAGATATTTAGGAAACTTAGTAAAAAATGGGGCTCCAAAAGGCTGGATCTCCATTGCCTAACTTAACCAGGTATGTTAGTCCGTCGATCTCTCTGCCTATCCCAACCTGTTCTAAACAGACTTAAGTTCTTATAGTGTGCATACCATTCATCAAGATAGCTTAAATTAAACACAAGAAAATTATGCCAAGTATACTTGTCATAAGGATATTGTGCAGAGATTTGTTTCCCTATTGCTGAAAATCCTTTCCAAGGGCAGCAGCTATGTCAGACATTTCTCTCAGGTCTCAATATTCATATTTTTATTCTTTGAGAAATTGGCTTTGCTTTCACGTATATACTGGTCCTTATAATGATCAGGGTTTTCTTCTCGTCATTGGCTGTTAGAAACACCAGAGCCAAATTTGTACCTTTTGGAAATACATCGGATCACATGGCTTGAATTTTGGGCATCAACCTCACTTCTGTCTCGATAGCCACGAGAAATATTTCGCCCTCTAATCAATCTAAAGTTGACAGATATTAAAAGATTCTAACTGGCTTCTGAAGGTTTTTCCTTCAGAAAATTTGCAAGAGTGTTTTCAAGCAGGACAAATATAATTTCACTAAGAAAATAGAATTTGGATATTTCTACTATGAAATGAGTCAGAAGTGGCAAATCCATTGTGTCCCTTTTTAAAAAGAATCAGTCTTTTTGAATATTCTCCAACAATTCCCCACCCACACCTCTATTCCACCCTGAACAGTCTTCAAGTGAACATCTGAGTGATCATAATTATGCCAGTCTTTTCAGGCACCTTTATACAGGCAACACCACTGTCAGGCGGACTGTCCTTCATGAGATATATTTGACATATACGTTATATAGTATGGGCCATAATAATACCTGGCTCAGAGTAGGTGCTCCGTAAGTAACTGTTAGTTGTATTTAATATGTGTGTGTCCACTTATATTGGAGGTCCCCAAATTTGTATTGCAAATTTCAGATATTTATTTATCATTATTCTTAATGTCGTCCTCACCTCTAATATGAGTACAGTTGAACTAGTTATACAGTAAGCAGAAGCTGTCTTGTAATCCAGGTGTACTGTATTTGACATGTTTCAGCCCAGTCTGCTGCTTGGTTAGGGTAACTACTGACCTATTTATGGGCTCTTCGTAATAAAGTATTTATGGGTCCTCCATCAGGGAAAAGAGCACAGAGCCAAAAACACGGATCTCCTGGTTGTTCCACCACCCTGCCTCTTTCAGGGTGTGGAGGAGTGGGAGCTGGGAGCTACAAAAGGCTTCAGCCCCAGCCTCTTCTCTTCACCTGTTCAGCAGGTGGGCCCCAGGTGAGTGCCAGACTCCTGGGTCCACAGAGTCACTCTGTTCTTTTGTTTGATCACCAGTTGCTTTCTCTGCCTGTTTGTTTTTCTGGTTTGGTTTCCTGTCCTGTTCATTAGTCAGTTAGTTCTTCCTTGTTTGTTCTGTGTCTCTTGTGTGTTTCTGCATGTTACCTTGCTTCTTCACACCGGAAGGCTAATGTCCTTTGTTCCTCATAATTTGCTTTATGGTGGTGGCAGGGAGCTGTTAGACACTTGCGTGTGTGTTTGGTGAACAAGGGAGAAGGTTAAAGACTCACCTGTGAGTATGATCACTTTGTGGGAAATGGTCACATCCTTGGTAAAGGGGCCATTCTCACCTTTCTTCTTGACCCCTAAGTCCTCAAAGTGATTTCTAAAGAGAAATCTTGGAGATGGGGGATTGACACTCTTAAGTGCTAGCTTGGTTATGCTATGCTTTGTTTTTGTTTTAATTTGTTAACATAACACTTATTATTTTTTTAGCCAGGTAAATAGGTACCTGTGGAGTTCAGAAAGACACACACAACAACAAAGTGGTGTACAAAACTGCTCTCTGCTCTGTACAACTGACTGCAGAAGGAGTGAGAGAGATTTTTGTGGTCCCAGGTGACACAAATAGAATCATTTGCCACTGGTAAGGACCATCATTTAATTTCTGATCATTTATAGAGTGTCGGGACTAAAATGGGAGGAGATGCTTTTTAAGTTGCATCATGCTTTTTAAGTTGCATCATGCTTTTAAGTTGAGCTCATGCTTAAATTTGATTTGAACCCAGGCTGCTGAAATCAGAAAATTTAGCACACAGGAGATTTTTGATTATTTTTAGAGTTTTTCAGTATTTGGAATCATTCTGATGCATTCAGCTAGAATGTACTTTGTATACTCTGAGGAAGAAGCAAATTCATAATTTTGAACATAAAATGTTATTATCAAAGTGCTTAGATGAAACTCCTCTCAGGTGCTATGAATTGTACCCAAAACCTGCTCTGAATCATAAAAAAATCACCTGAGAAAAACATAAATTCCCCACTCCTGGAGATTCTAATGCTATAGTAGGTTTGGGGGTGAGAACAGGAGAGCTATATTTTTAGTGAATACCCTTCTCATTGGAAGGGTCTCATCGCTATCATATAAATTTTGAAAACCCTGCTCTGGAAGCAATGACTAAAAATTTCCAGAAAAATCATAGACCAGTATCTTTTGTTGAAAAAAGTTAAATTTCCTGTATCCTAACTTTTACTAATAAAGATATATGAGGGACTTTATTATAGTTATTGGTTATATTTGAAAGGAAAAATTCAATTCCTGCAGCAAGCATTTCTTTCAACACCTCAGTATGCAAAAGATTGATGTAGGCATCAAAGATTAAGTAAATTAGATATAGTTTTGACCCTTGAAGAGTTAATAATCTGATGATGAAAGTGCATTTATTTATTCTGTAATTTTGAAGACGCTTAAATAAAGTTTCACTGACTTATCTATTCGTTAAACCAATACACAGAGAACTTCTGCTCATTGCCAGGCACTGGTCTAAGTGCTGGCACATTGCATGTAAATTAAAACATTTCCTTGTCCTCAAGGAGCAATTTGGAGAAAACCTAGGTGACAGGTGATATTGCAGGCTTCACCTGCTATGATAGAGCAAGTCCAGAGTGCTGTGAGAACACTCAGAGAGCACACAGGATCCCTGACCTAGCCAAAGGTGTGTGTGTGTATGTGTGTGTGTGTCGGGGTGCATGGGGCTAATCGGAGCCTGATGGACAAATAGAAGTTGCTGAGATGAGAGAGGTAGGGAAATGTGTTTCTAGCAATAAGGCATAATGTGTGGATGCATGTAAGAGACCTGTACATTGGCTGGCATCAAGTAGTTGAATAAGACCAAAGCCATAATGTTCCTTCTACTCAGAAATACTGATCTGCAGTCTTATTCTCATATTCAGGTATTCACCTACTTGGAGAGGGGCCCCAAACAAACCAAACTTTATTTTATCAAAAGAAGTTATCTGTGTACTTGTATGCCAGGATTTAATTCCATATTGGGATTCTGTTGTAAAGCCATTGCTTTGAATGAGAAGTTAGATTTAACATAATCAGATGAATTTAGGAGTTGGGGGGTGACAGGGAGAGACAGAGGAAGAAAGAAAGAAAGAAAGAAAGAAAGAAAGAAAGAAAGAAGAAAGAAAAGGAAGAAAGAAAGAAAGAAAGAAAGAAAGAAAAGGAAGAAAGAAAGAAAGGAAGAAAGAAAGAAAAGAAAGAAAGGAAGAAAGAAAGAAAGAAAAGAAAGAAAGAAAGAAAGAAAGAAAGAAAGAAAGAAAGAAAGAAAGAAAGAAGAGAGAGAAAGGAAGGCAGGCAGGCACAGACTTTCACATCTCCAAAATTCGAATTGTTTCATTACTTCTGTGACTTAGATGTAGTACTCAAAGTAAGTTTTTCCCACAATCATCAATAATATTATGCAGTTATGTTTTCACATCTGCCTATTGTTGCTAAACAAAGTCGTTTTCTTTTCTTTAACATTTAACAATTCCTATGTAAACTTGTTTTACTAACAAAACCAGTATCACTTTAGCTTCATCCATGTCCACCTTTCTCAGTTTACCTCCTTTAAATCATTTATAATTTTTGTTGAAACAAAAGACAATATAAATAAGTGTCTGGATTGTGAATGACTCTAGTACAATTTTAGTCCATTGTTGAAGGAGTTACAAAAGAATCTAGTTTTTTAATAATTGTTTTACTGTTTTGCAACATATTGAGGTAATATAATTTTTTTGTATTGGGGAAAAGTGTTTATGAATCAAATCTTTTAGTGTATTAAGGGTTTGGAATTACATTTGTGATTATTAATCATAATTTATAGCTGTAAAATATATCCAGAGATACCTGTCTAGAGTTGCCCTGTTCTTGCTAGTTGTACATAATAGACAGTAAATCACCCTTCAGAAATTAGAGTCAGATAGTCGGGTCTCTCCCAGAAAGCTGCCTCAGGGAAACTCTTAGAAGAATGATGTATTTTTATTTCAATGTCAATCAAATCCTGTTGTAGACAACATCATGTTACTTCCTTTATACAAATCAGACAGAATTCCCACTGCAACAAATTTCTAAGCAGAAAATAATAGTAATACATTACTTTGGTTTCTCTTTTCAATCAGAGAATCAATCAAACATTTATTGAAATACTGCAATCAAGGGACAAGATCAAAAAATATTTATTGAGCCCCGTAACTGTTAAGGGGCCCCTATCCTTGAGAATGTTACTATTTAGTGCCTATTTAGTGCTGTAATCAATACACTGAGAAGTGTAGAAGACATTTAAGATGACACCTTATTTTTTAAATGCAAATAATTCTGGTTGAGAAGGTTAAACTAACACACATGGAAATATTATCGAGAAAAATAAACTGGACAAACTGGTTTGAGGATGCTCTAGAGCAGACTATTGCTGTTGAAGTGTAAAAAAAAAAAGTGTGGAAACATAGGATGTGGAGCTTGATTATAGAATATCTTGAAAGTTAAAAAGAGATGCTTATTAGCAGTAGGAAGCCTGATATGGGAGCTCCTGAACAGGGAGTGACACAGTGAAATTCCACTTTGGGAAGATTTTTATGCTTTTATTTCCTCCCACCTGTAACTCAATTGGGAGCTAAGTAATAGTATAAATTGTGCATCTCGAAAGTTGTCATATGATCGAAGTAATGAACTGTGAAATGTGAAACACAGACCCTGCTCCCTGCCTTCAAATAGTGCAGGATTTCATACCTTGGACTCATTTACAGATGGTGAAGCCAATGGCTCATGGGATTTAAGTCTAAATAAAATAGGCCTGAGGTGATTTTGACCTCAGACAGATAAATTTTAATCTAGTGAAGATGGCTGCAATTAGCAATAGTAGCCAAAAACAAGAAACCTGTTTATTTCTGTAATCAGCCTATCCTTTTAAAAACATTAATAAATAGATAAATGTGTGCCAATCCTCCCTAAGTCTTATGCCTTTGGCAGGCATCACCAATTCATCACAGAGTTCTTTCTTTCTGTATTGTGATAGGCATTGCAGTGTTTCTCAAAAGCTCCATAGGAAGTTGTTACCAATCGGTGCCGTTGGCCTTGGAGATAAAAACTGTTAGCTATCCTGTAAACCCTAAGATAATGTTAATAAATTCACCCAATTAGCTATGCCTACTTACTGCAATATCATTTTTTAAGCCACAATATTATTATGCCCCTTGGTTTATCATTTAGCAGTAGAAGGAAGAGTTAGATGATTCTCAAGATTCTCTCATATTTAAAAGCAGTCTAATATATCTCAAGAGTGATTTGTGACACTCATGCAGTTCATAGCTCAAGTAAACAAATTCAAGAGATGTAAAAGCACCTCACTGGAAAATTCTAGAATGGAATCTGAAGACAAGGGGCCACAGCCAAGACCCATCTTCTCCTGTCCTTCTAGAATCTACAAAATGATAATTAGAGAAGTATAAAATGCCTGCCGGTCAACAGAATGTTTACTGCTAAAAATGATGATTGTCTAGAATTATTGAGTGTTTACCATATGCTAGATACTCACCTAACAGCCTTCCTAACATGACTTCATGTAATCTTCACTAACTCTGTGCATTGCTATTATATCCCTATTTTACAAATTAGAAAATTTATAAATCAGGAAATTTACAAATCAGGTTCAGAGAGATTAAGTAATTTTTCCAAGATCATACTATAATTAGATGTTAGAACCATGATTTGAAGTAAAGTTTGTTCTTTGTTTGTTTGTTTTTTATTGAAGTGAAATTGGTATATAACCTTACATTAGTTTCAAGTGTGCCACATAATAATTCAATATTTGCATGTGTTACAAGGTGATCATCAGAGTAAGTCTAGTTACCATCTGAATTGACCCCCTTCACCCATTTCACCCCCCTAATTCCCTTCCCCTATGAAAAACCACCAATCTCTTCTCCATATCTATGAGTTTTGTTTTGTTCGTTCATTTGTTTTGTTTTTAGATTCCATGTAAAAGTGAAATCATATAGTATTTGACTTTCATTGTCTGACTTATTCCACTTAGCATAGTACCCTTAAGCTCTAGCCACATTGTCACAAAAGGCAAGATTTTCTTCTTTGTTATGGCTGAGTAATATTCCATTGTGTATATATACCACATCTTCTTTATCCATTCATCCATTAATGGGCATGTGGGTTGTTTCCATATCTTGGCATTGGCAAATAGTGCCGCAATGAGCATAGGGGTTCATGTATCTTTTCAAACTACAGTTTTTTTTTCTCCAGATATATACACAGAAGTGGAATACCTGGATCATTTGGTAGTTTTTGTTTTAAATTCACATTCCCACCAACAATGTATGAGAGTTCTCTCTTTTCCACAACCTCTTCAATGCTTGTTATTTCTTGTCTTTTTGATAATAGCCATTCTGACCGTTGTGAGATGATATCTCATTGTGGCATTGATTTGCATTTCCCTGATGATGAGTGATGTGGAAGACCTTTCTGTGCCTGTTGGCCATCTGGATGTCTTCTTTGGAAAAATGTATATTCAAGTCCTCTGCCTATTTTTTAATCATTTTTATTTTTTATTGTTGAGTTCTTTACAGAGCTGAGATGTCTGAGCATCATCTTGGGCTGGTCTGGGCCCAAATAGTAACATGAAGTGCTTATATATTATCATGGTTAGTTATTAAGTGAAATTTGTACATTTTGGGTAACATTGACATACATGGTGCCCTTGCAGCTTCTTTTCTATAGGTAGTTTGTGACTCTAAAATCCCCACTGCTACGTGTATTAATTTATGAAAATAAATTTGGGGGGGAAAACCTTTAAAAAAAAGAGTGGTCCAGTTTTATTCTTTCACATGTGGCTTGCCAGTTTTCTCAACACCATTTATGGAAGAGACTGTACTTTCCCCATTGTATATTCACGCCTCCTTTATCATGAATTAATTGATCATATATGCATAGGTTTATACCTGGGCTCTTTATTCTATTCTACTGGTCTATGTGTCTGTGTGTATTTAAAATCAAAGAGCATGATACCTCCAGCTTTGTTTTTTCTCAAGATTGCTTTGGTTATTCAGGGTTGGTGTGTGTGTGTGTGTGTGTGTGTGTGTGTGTGTGTGTGCGTTCCATACAAATTTAAAAATTTTTGTTCTAGTTCTACAAAAACTGCATTGGAATTTTGATAGGGATTAGATTGAATTTATGACTTTGAGGAGTATGGACATTTTAACAATATTAATTGCTTCAATCCATGAACGCAGAATATCTTTCCATTTATTTGTGTCCCCTTCAATTTCTTTAACCAATGTTCTACAGTTTTCTGCGTACAGATCTTTCACCTCCTTTGTTTAACTTATTCCTAGATATTTTATTCTTTTTGAGACCATTGTAATGGCATGTGTTCCTAATTTCTCTTTCTGATAGTCCATCATTATTGTAAAGAAATACAACCAATATCCATGTATTGATTTTGTATCCTATAAGTTTACTGAATTCATATATTATTTCTAAGAGTATTTTGATGAGTCTTTAGGATTTTCTCTATATAGAATCCTGTCATCTATAAGCAGTGATAGTTTTACTTCTTCCTTTTCTATTTGGATGACAGTTATTTCTTTTTCTTCCTTAATTGCCATGGCAAAGACTTCCAATACTATGTTGAATGAAAGTGACAAGAGTGGCAGTAAGAAAGGGCTTCCTTGTCTTATTCCTAATCTTAAAGGAAAGACTTCCAGCTTTTCAGAGTGCCTGGGTGGCTCAGTTGGTTAGGCATCTGACTTTGGCTCATGTCATGATCTCACAGTTCGTGAGTTTGAGCCCCACATTGGGCTCTGTGCTGACAGTTCAGAGCCTGGAGCCAGTGTCAGATTCTGTCTCCCTCTTTCTCTCTGCACCTCCCCCACTAATGCTCTGTCTCTCTCCATCTCTCAAAAATGGATAAACGTTAAAAAAAATTAAAAAAAAAAACCTTTCAGCTTTTCACCATTGAGTGTGATGTTTGCTGTGGGTTTGTCATATGTAGTCTTTATTTTATTTTTTTAAATTTTTATTTAAATTCCAGTTAGCTAACATGCAATGTTTTATTAGTTTCAGGTGTGCAATATAGTAATTATCCATACATCACCCGGTACTCATCCCAAGTGTACTCCTTAATTCCCATCACCTATTTAACCTATGGCCTCTACCTCCATCCCCTCTGGTAACCATTAGTTTGGTCTCTATAATTAAGAGTCTGTTTCTTGGTTTGTCTCTCTCTCTCTCTCTCTCTCTCTCTCTCTCTCTCTTTTTTTCCTTTGCTCATTTGTTTTGTCTCTTAATTCCACATATAATTGAAATCATATAGTATTTGTCTTTCTCTGGCTGACTTATTTCACTTAGGGTTATACTTTCTAGCTCTGCTCTTATCATTGCAAATGGCAAGATTTCATTCCTTTTTATGGATGAATAATATTCCATTATATATACATACATACAAACCACATCTTCTTTATCCATTCATCAATTGACGAGCACTTGGGTTGCTTCCATACTTTAGCTATTGTAAATAATTCTGCTTAAACAAAGGGGTGCATGTATCTCTTTGAATTAGTGTTTTTGTATTCTTTGGGTAAATACCCAGTAGTACAATTGCTGGATTGTATGGTAGTTGTAACTTTTGAGGAAACTCCACACTGTTTTCCACAGTGGCTGCACAAAGTTCGTATTCCCACCAATGGTGCACAAGTATTCCTTTTTCTCCACATTGTTACCAACACCTGTTTTTCTTGTGCTTTTTATTTTCGCCATTTTGACAGGTTTGAGATGATATCTTATTATGGTTTTGCTTTGCATTTCCCTGATGATGAACAATGTCGAACATTTTTTCATGTGTCTGTTGGCATCTGGATGTCCTCTTTGCAGAAATGTTTATGTTGTCTGCCCATTTTTAAATTCAATTACTTGTTTGTGTGTGTGTGTTGAATATTATGTTCTTCCTATAGTTTGGATATTAACCCTTTATGGGGTTTGTCAGTTGTAAATACCTTCTCCCATTCAGTAGGTTGCCTTTTAGGTTTTTGTTTTTGTTTTTTCCTTTTAATTTTATTGATTGTTTCCTTTGCTGTGCAGAAGCTTCTTCTTTTGACGTAATCTTCATAGTTTATTCTTCCTTTTGTTTCCCTTGATATGTAGCCTTTATTATACTGAGGTATCTTTTCTTTATTCCCACTTTGGTGAAAGTTTTTATCACAAATAGCTCCTGAATTTGCCAAATGGCTTTTCTATGGAGATTATGATATAATGTTAATTATTCATTTTGTTAATGTGATATATCACATTGATTGATATGCAGATGTTGAACCATCACTGCATCCCTACAATAAATTCTATTTAATCATGGTGTATGAATCTTTGATTGTATTGTTGAATTCAGTTTCCTAATATTTTATTGAGGATTTTTGCATCTATGTTCATTAGGGATATTGGCCTGTAATTTTCTTTCTTTGTAGTGTCCTTATCTGGCTTTCTTAAGATAATTGTGGTCTCATAAAATGAGTTTGGAAGTGTTCCATCCTCTTCAATTTTTTGGTAGAATGTGAGAAGGATATCTGAATGTTTGGTAGAATTCAACAGTGAAGCCATCTGATCCTGAACTTCTGTTTGTTAGGAGGTTTTTGATTACTGATTCAATCTCTTTCCTTGTAACTGGTCTATTCAGATTTTCTACTTCTTCATGATTCAGTCTTGGAAGATTGTGCATTTCTAGGAATTTATCCATTTTTTCAATGTTCCCCAGTTTGTTGTGTATAGTTGTTCATAGTTGTGTCTTATGATCTTTTGTATTTCTATGGTATCAATTGAAACTTCTTTTTCACTTCTGATTTTATTTATTTGAGTCATCTCTTTTTTCTTGGTGAGCTTAGCTAAAGATTTGTTGATTTTGTTTTTTCTTTCAAAGAACCAGGTTTTAGTTTCAATTTTCTTTTCTATTGTTTTGTTTTGTTTTCTAGTCTATGTCTTTTATTTCTAGTCTGATCCACTCTGGTTATATCCTTTCTTCTACTAACTTTAGGCTTCATTTGTTCTTCTTGCTCTAGTTCCTTCAGGTATAAAGTTAAATTACTTAGTTAAGATTTTTTTGTTGTTGTTTCTTAAAGTAGGCCTGTATTGCTATGAGCTTCCCACTTATAACTGCATTTACTGCATCACACAGATTTGGTATTGTATTTCCATTTAATTTGTCTTAAATATTTTTTTCCCTTTTGATTTCTTTGTTGACCCATTGGTTGTTCAGTAGCATGTTGATTAATCTACACATTTTTGTGTTTTTTCCAGTTCTCTTCTAGTAATTTATTTCTAGTTTCATACCATTATAGTCAGAAAAGGTGCCATATATTTTTTAAATTTTTTTAATTAAAAAAATTTTTTTTAATGTTTATTTATTTTTGAGAGACAGAGCCTGAGCAAGGGAGGGACAGAGGGAGAGGGAGACACAGAATTCAAATCAGGTTCCAGGCTCTGAGCTGTCAGCACAGAGCCCAATGCAGGGCTCCAACTCACAAACCATGAGATCATGACCTGAGCCAAAGTTGGACGTTTAACCAAATGAGCCACCCAGGTGCCCCTATTGAGATTTTTTTTTAATGTTTATTTTATTTTTGAAAGAGAGAGAGAGAGAGAGAGAGAGAGACAAAGTGCAAGTGGGGGAAGGGGCAGAGAGAGAGAGGGAAACACAGAATCCAAGGCAGGCTCCAGGCTCTGAGCTGTCAGGACAGAGCCTAAAACAGGGCTCAAACTCACAATCTACGAGATCATGATCTGAGCCAAAGTCAGATGCTTAACTGACTGAGCCACCCAGGTGCCTCGAGACTTTTTTTTGTGGTCTAACATGTGATCTATCCTGGGAATGATCTATGTGCACTTGAGAAGAATGTGTATTCTGCTGTTTTGGGATGGAATGTTCTGTATATATCTATTAAGTGCATCTAGTCTAATGTGTCATTTAAGGCTGATGTTTCTTTATTGATTTCCTGTCTGGATGTTCTTCCACTGAGGTAAATGGGGTATTAAAGTCCCCTACTATGATTGTATTCATTTCCATTTTTCCCTTAGATCTGTTAATATTTTCTGTATATATTTAGGTGTTCTTATATTGAATATATATAAACATTTACAAATGTTACATCCTCTTGTGGATTGGCCTATCATTATGCAGTGCCCTTCTTTGTCTTTTATTACAGTCTTTGTTTTCAAATCTATTTTGACATAAATGAAACTACTCCAGCTTTCTTTTTGTTTCCATTCACATGGCAAAGGCAGAGGAAGGGTGTTAGGGATAGTGCACTCCTATGGTTTTAGCAAGGCCAGGGAAGAGCACTGGCAGCAGGGCACACCCCCAGTCTGGTGATGCTGGAGAAGAGGTTTAGGTGTGTGGCACATCTTCATGTCTGCACCAGAAAAACACATGTCTCCCTCTGCAAAACAGAGGGAGAGTGCAAAAGAATGGTGCTCCCTAGCACCTCTGTACCTAGGAAAATTCCACCTAATCCCTGCCTCTCTGGCAAACGTTTTAAGATTAGCAACTGAATCGCCTTCATATATAATCTGGTCGCCTCTCAAACTTCTGCCTTTGCACTGGTTCCTGGGATAAGTGAGTCCGCGCACAAGTCCCTTGAAAGGAGTACTTAGGTCTCCATAGCCCCCTGGAGCCCCTGGATATAAACTCCGTTGATTCCCAAAGCCAGACGTTTTGGGGCCTTCATCTCTCTGACACAGGTCCCAGTGGTTGAAGTGTTCCATATGGGGCACAAACCCTCTTGATCCTCAGGGAGAGGCTCCAGCCCATGAGATCTCTATTATGTGTCACTATGCCAGGAGTGGGGTTTCTAGCAAGACCTCATCTCTGCCTCCTACCCATCCTGATGTGACCCTTCTATACCTTGTTTTGGATGAAGCTATTCAGCTATATTTTAGTTCCTTGTCAGTGGGAATTACTTTCTATATGGCAGTAAGTCCACATACCTTTGGTATGTCCATGTGAGGAGATGATTTCAGGATCTTCCTATGCTGCCATCTTGGGCCACTCCCTTCCCATGCCCTAAGTGAAATTTATTTGATTCTACTACCAGTGGAATTTTCTGTAATGATGAAACTATTTTGTATTTGCACTGTCCAATACAATAGCTACTGGTCACATATGTTTATTAAGCCCTTGAAATGTGGCTAATACAACTGAAAAAAATTTTAATTTCATTTAATTCAAATTTAAATATAAATAGCCATATGTGGCTAGTGGTTACCATATTAGATAGCACAGTACTAGACTTTGAACTCTATGAGAACAGGTATGATGAATGTTTTACTGATGACTATATCTTCAACATTTAGCAAAGTAACCTAGTATATATTAGCTACACAATATTTTGAATGAACAAATATGTTTAAAATCTATGCCCATGATTTATGTAGAAATTTTGTCCATAAAATATCAAGGCCATTGGACCTCATCAAAATAAAAAGCTTCTGCACAGCGAAGGAAACAATCAGCAAAACTAAAAGGCAACCAACAGAATGGGAGAAGATATTTGCAAATGACATATCAGATAAAGGGTTAGTATCCAAAATCTATAAAGAACTTATCGAACTCAACACCCAAAAAACAATCCAGTGAAGAAATGAGCAAAAGACATGAATAGACACTTCTCCAAAGAAGACATCCAGATGGCCAACTGACACATGAAAACATCCTCCACATCAGTCACCATCAGGGAAATACAAACCAAAGCCACAATGAGATACCACCTCACACCTGTCAGAATGGCTAACATTAACAACTCAGGCAACAACAGATGTTGGTGAGGATGCGAAGAAAGAGGATATCTTTGGCACTGCTGGTGGGAATGCAAACTGGTGCAGCCACTCTGGAAAACAGTATGGAGGTTCCTCAAAAAACTAAAAATAGAACTACCCTATGACCCAGCAATTGCACTACTAGTCATTTATCCAAGGGATACAGGTGTGCTGTTTTGAAGGAACACATGCACCCACATGTTTATAGCAGCACTATCAACAATAGCCAAAGTATGGAAAGAACCCAAATGTCCATCGATGGATGAATGGATAAAGAAGATGTGGTATATATACACAATGGAGTATTACTCGGCAATCAAAAAGAATGAAATCTTGCCATTTGCAACTACGTGGATGGAACTGGAGGGTATTATGCTAAGTGAAATTAGTCAGAGAAAGACAAAAGTCATATGACTTCACTCATATGAGGACTTTAAGAGACAAAACAGATGAACATAAGGGAAGGGAAACAAAAATAATATAAAAACAGGGAGGGGGACAAAACAGAAAAGACTCATAAATATGGAGAAAAAACTGAGGGTTACTGGGGGGGTTGTGGGAGGGAGGATGGGCTAAATGGGTAAGGGGAACTAAGGAATCTACTCCTGAAATCATTGTTGCACTATATGCTAACTAATTTGGATGTAAATTTTAAAAAATAAAATAAAAAAAAAATCAACCCATTGGAAAACTCACTCACATCCTTCATTCTTTGAGAGTCATTATCACCACCAGGATAATATAGGATAATAAAGATAGTGTTGTTTTGATCTATCTCAGTGTATGAGGAAATATTAATCAAAATAAACTAATTTTTTTGAAGAAAAGTTTTACCAATAAATCATTGATCAGCCAGAAGACAAAACCTCACCCTTCTTTTCATTTTTCTTAAGAGAAAATGAATTTTCACTTGATATAAAAGGCCACATAAAATTGGAAGTACTTGCCCTTTTTCTAAATGTAGTAGAAAACTACTACTCCCAGTTAATGTTTATATGTATGGCAATACCCATCACTGGATCTAAAAGGAAGCTTGAAAAAAAAAGGAAGTTAAGATGAAGTTTAAGTGCATGTGAATAATTTTAAAAGCATCCCTTAAAAAGAGAAAAATGCAGTGCACAATTATTTCACCTGCATGATCCCAAAGAGCTAGACTTATTTCCCCAATAAAAAATATGTAAATCATTTTATAAACAGCTTTCAAAAAAGATTTTTACATTTTACTAAGATAAAACAAGATCCATATTAATGTGAGATGTTACCAAGGTGGCAGCTATTGGTAGCTATTTTTGTTCAAGAAAATTTACAAAGGTACTGTAAGAAACTTTATCAAATCCTAAAGTATGATGATAGTTCCCTTTACCTCTGAGCAAGTTTCTATGAAATTTCTATATACTAATGGGCATGAAAACCATCCAGGAAACGCTAGAAGTGCAAATTCCCAGCTGGCACTCACACAGAGTATGATTCAAAAGGTCTTGGGAAGAACCTAGGAACCTGCATTTAAGCAACTGTTATAATTTTGGTCCATGGTCCAAAGTGAACAACACTTTGAGAAATATTGTAAAATCTTCTAAGATAACTATATTAAGGACACAAAACATTAACTTGATGGAATGTCTCCTTTCTCAGGAACCACACAGAATTGGTATGCTTGGGTCGTAGCATACATTGTGAACTGCCTTGCCACATCTGTTCCATTCTTCTCAACACCACCATTTTGCAGTTTGAGGGTCATTAATCCCTTATCCCCAATTCCAGATGTGAGCACTAAATTGCTATTCAGTTTGAGCCCATTCCCATCGCAAAACATGACCTATACTGGTCCTATGAGACTGAAATCCAGGACTTTTGTTTGGTTAGGATAAATACGCTCTACCTTTCTCTTTCTCTCTCTGGACTTATGTGAGAAAGAATGCAGTCCCAAGAGCCACTGGCAGCCATCTTGCAACCATGTGTGAAATCAGGCCTAGGATAAAACTGACACCATGAACAAAAGGCAGAGCAAAGGGACAGCGTCCTTAGGGACATTGTTGAGTTAGATCAAACCAATCTTGAAGCCCGCCCTACCTCTAGACTTTCCAGTTATGTAAGTCAATAAATTCCCCTACTGTTTTAAACAGTTTAAGTTTTCTGTTATTTGGAACATAAAAAGACCTAATTGATACAGGCTGCTGTTTTAGGTTTTATACACCCATTTTTCTTTCTTGGGACTGATCTCCGTGTCTTCAAGATGTTATTTTGCCATTCCTTCTCCAGTACTGTTTTAAGTATTATGTAAGGACCTAGATAAATGTCTAAGTGCTCACTGCTCATTCACCCCCACTATACAATTGTTACCAATGCCCTTGCCATTCTTCTTCACCAACAACTTTCTCTTCTCACTAGAACTAAGCCATCAGATATACAGGTATGTCTACATCCTGGTAAAAGAGAGCTGATTTAATGAAGTCCATATCTTTATAAGAAACTGCCTTTCCAAAGGTTTGATGAATGCATTAGCTCCCTCTCGGAACCCTCTGTGCACTTTTATTCTGGCTGCTCTAGGATTTTAGGTGTATTTCAAAAGAATTTAGATATTCTTCACCTTTTGGTTCTTTCATGCAATATCTTTTTATATTTTGTCTTGTCACAGTAGAGAAAGATGAAGATGCAGAGGAAACCTCGGTGGATGTCCAACAGAAGTCAGACGGCCCCTTGCAGGGGCCTCAGGGGCGGCTGAATAGATGAGCCCACCAAAGAAAAACCCTGGGCTGTCAATCCATCTGCGCAAGAAGTAGCAACTGTGGGGTTCTGTGCTGTGAAGACAGAAAGCAAAATAACCCACACTCTTTTTTTTCCCCCTTCACTCAAGGAGATGAGAGCATATGAATTAAATGAAATAGTCAGTAGTAGAAACTGAATCCAGGAAGTTCGCAGGGTAGAAAGGAAAAATTCAAATAGAATTTCAAACGGTTTTTTCCACAGCCTAGAGAATATAGATGGAAGAGCCTTTACTAAAAACCTCCTAATTACTTCATGGGCCAAAGTGGGATTTAAACAACTAAGGACTACAGAATATTTTCATTAATCTCTTGTTTCCAAGGGAAAGGCATCAAGCGTTCATCTAGAGAAATGTTATCACCAAACTTATGTGTTTGTCTATTTATTTAGTTGTTGCTGTCTGCTTTATCACTTATATAATGTTAACATTCTTTTAAAATGGGCAGATGGACCTCATTCAAGTTCTGACAGTAACTCTTTGTTATTGGTACAAATGGCTTCAGAGGTATTTAATTACCATTAGTAGTCATCCATTTGCTCCTAGCTGGTGACATTTGGAATAGTAAACAGGCAGCATTCTTTGTGTCCAGTGAGTTCATAGAAAGTTAAACCTACTTTTGACAACAGACTCAAGCTTAGCTACCATTAACCCCTCTTCAGTTACTGGATGATGTGTTTGAACACTATGAATGATTAATGAAGGCTAAATAGTCCACTTTCTATCTTAAAACCTTTTTGTTAACTGCCAGAGAGCTGAGTGACTGGCAAGGTGAGTTCAGCTCAAGCAAGTATTCATGCAGTCTGTTGCTTGCACGCTGAACGCACGCGCGCGCACGCACACACACACATTAATTTGTCAGCTATTCATTTTCAAGAGATTTAATAAGTTAGAGACTCTCATCTTGATGCCTTTTCCCTTTCACAGACCAACACTGGGGACCATGATTTTTGCCAGCTTAGCATTAGAAAGCAAATTTTGCTCATATATCTAAGTGCATGATTGTTTCCTCTCAAGAAAACCAAGACAAAATGTTGTCAACTGGTAGCAACCCATTACAAAGCTCTTAAAAGTAGCTATGAATTTTCTTGCAGTAAATTCTAGGATCATTCTTAGGGAAAGGGTAATATATCATCCACGAAGTTGAGAAAACCACATAAGGTCATGGATGTAAGAGGCATCCTACAGTTAACTCCTCTAGAGTCATCGTTTGCAAAAGACATTATACAAGAGACCAGCCAAAGCTGGGAGGCAGAAGAAGGAAGACATTAAGAATGCAGTGCAAGGCACTGAAAAGGTAAAGATACCAGTTGACTCCAAGGAAGGGAAGCATAGAGAACAAGGAAGCAGGTTTGTAAGGTGATAACACAGCATGGGAACATGGTCTAAACATACATTTACATGCATACCTTTAAGTACATTTTCTCAGATTTCTTTGGCTATGCCTTAAATTTTCTCTTCTTCACCTTTATAACTTTACAGAATTTAGGGCATTACTGATACCTGATGTAAACCTGATTGCCCAAACAACCCAGAACTTGAGATGCATAGCACATATCACAAATACATCTTTTTGACAGCCTTTGCTGAAAACAAGCAAAAAAGCCTCTGCTATTTCTTATTTGATGGTCTACTGAGCATGTAGCCCTTTAATAGTTTCCAAATGAAGCGCCTTGAGATACTTTAGATTAATTCTAAAAGTTAATTAAAATTAAATTAAAATTAATTAATATCACTTATTTTTATGATGTGTTTTACCCATCACTTTTATCAATTATGTATAGATACAGCCTGGGCATTTCTTCCTACAGAGAGGAATGTGAGATCTGAGCTAGTGTTTTCTAGAGAGAATTCATGGATCCACCTCGTTAATTTGTTGCATCAACAAACATTTTATTGGCACTTATTACTTGGAAGACAATGTACTAGGCACTAGGGATATAGAGATATTTAATGTCTAGCCTTTGCTCACAAGTATCTGTCTATTTGGAAAGACAGACAAATAAGGGTAACAGCAATACAAAGCATGCCATGGGAAGGGCACAGGAGGAAGCTTTTAAGCCAGGCTGGAGTAGGTTTAGAGAAGGCTTTCCAGAGAAAGCAATATTAAGCTGCTCATGCAGTATGACCCACCCCCACCTGTGGGTCACAATTTCTAGGACTCCCAGGGCTATACCCGCTTACCTAAGAATCAGCCTTTCCTGGAGGACCTGGAGGCCCCTGTTCTGCAGCTGACATGGGAATGGGTTGTCAGAGGAAATCAGGATGCACAGGATTCAAAGACACCCTATTTTGATGCCAGGTTATCTTTAAATACCAAGGGTGACAGTAGTGGAAGCCAGTGATAGCTGCATGACTCCGATAAACCAAATGCAAGAGAAAAAGAGAGGAAGGGAGGGAGAGAGAGAGAGACAAAAAAAATAGAGAAGTAGAAAATATCCATCTGGAAGGAGTGAAGGGAAAAGGAAAACTACAGCATCCAGATGATCTAAAACATAAATCTTGAGCAAACCTTGCAGATGTTAATAGTGCTTGACACAGCTCAGGGCATGCAGACAGTGTCCAGGAATGGCACATTGTAAATGTGTGGTCGGTTAGAAAGAGGATTTTGCAGAACCAGCAAATCATAGAAATTCTGATGAAGGCATGATTAGCCTTCAGTGTGGGAATCTTCGCCCCAAGTGGATTTGTGGCTGACTAGGACAGCTCATCAGGTAAGCCGGCGGGAAGGAATTTCCTGGGGCCAATCCTCCTAAACATGGCCCCACACCATTGCTAAAAGGGATGTCCACATACTACTCAGACCCCATCCTGGTCTCCAGGCAGCTCTTCCCAGGTCATCCTATCCAGGAAGTCCCACCTTTGTTCACAACCACCCAGGCCACACAAGGCAGCACCCTCTGGCTTCCTACTACATCCCTGAGCTGAGAGGAGCAGGTCATTTTACTTCTGGCTTCTCCCAGGATCATTCAGCCAAAGGACCGGCCACAAAGCTGCTGGTTGGGGTTTATCAAGTTTTGGGGTGGGTCAGGGGTGGCAAGGGGGGAAGAGCAAACAGCTCCAGGCCTTTCCCTGACAGCCACTAATTGGAGATGAAGACAGGAGGGAAAGGGACAAGATAGGCTGAGTCTGTGAAATGAGGAGGGGGTGTGGCCACCCAGAAAGCAAAAATGGCACCCCTGTCCCAGCATACTGATGGCCTCTAATTGGACAATTTTGCTTTGGACAGAGACCTTTGTCTCAATGGCTTCTCTTATTAGCAGCTTCAATGTTATTTCTTAAAATAACTGATGATCTCACCAGAAAGAAGAAATCCCTTCCAAATCAAAGAAGGCTTAAATTTGGATACAAAGTTTTGCCCAACACTATTAACTTTACTTTGGGGCCAGATTATGAATAGGAAAACATTCTGGCAGGAGCAAGAGAGTAGGTTATAACTAAAAGGGTCAACACACAGAAATCTTGCAAGTGAGGCTGGGGGTAGCTCGGGAAAGAAAGATCCCCCTGGGTAGGTCCCCAAGGAACAGCCTGGGCTGGGTAGGACATTCAGCTCTGTAGGCACAGAGCCTGATCAGTGCCTACATGAATGGGGTCAGCAGCCCTCAGTCAACCCTTCTTTCCATCTCAGTAGCTGTGTGACTTTCAGAAAATTATTTGTCCTTTCTGTGCCTCAATTTCTACACCTGCAAAATGGGCAAAGGAAGAAAATATCTACCTCCTAGGGTTGTGTGAATTAACGGAGACAAACTGCTTCATGTGTTAGTGCAGGAGGTCTGGTGTAAGTGTTCAGGAAGTATAGTAATCATGTCTCCAATCCTTAGAACCCTCCCATGACACCAGTACTGTTACCTCCAACAAATAAATGAGGAATCTTAGAGTGAGAAGGTCTGGATAAATTACCTAAGGTCCCAGAGCTAAACAAGGGCAGAGCCCGGATTTCCACTCATGTGTAAGTGGCTATGTCTTTATTCTTTTATTCTTTTCCATTAATTCCATGCTGCACTCACTGTTCATTTGTTTTTTTTTGGTCAGTCTTCTTGCTTTGTTTATATGTCAATGTGTTTATATCTATATATACTCTTATTTCCCAGAAATTCAGCTTTGCTCCAAAACCATAAGGACCTACAGCACCAGGGAGCTCTAACATTTATCTTTTTTTTTTTTTTTTTTTTTTTTTGTTCTGTGAACATGCCCAGAGCGCCTCCAGAGCAGCGCAAGGGAATACCCACTTTACTTAAAAGAGCTGCAATAACCTGGACAAGTCCTGCCAAGTATCAGGGACCCACAGGACTGGTTTTAAAGGAACCAATTCCACATAATGGTAATTTTATTTACTCTATGATCTGGGCAATGCACACAGACCATGGAATGTGCAGGCAGGAGGAAGGGATGGCAAGATATGTTTGTGGCTTGGCCAATTTTTACTCCTTTCTGCAAGATTGGACCCATTCCACAAAGCTGCTACCTTCTGTGAAGAGAAATAAAGGACGAAAGAGAATACATTCATCAGAACCTCCCTAAAACAAAGGGCTCCCTTTGCCCTAAGTGCCTTAAGCTTCTCAGAGGAAGGTGTCATTGGAGGTGAAACATGCAGCTGGCATCAAGACTTTGGCGAGGGCATTCACTGTAAACATGCTCCTCATTTTCTATCCGACCGTCCTTTACTTGTTTCCTCACATGCCTTGGACAATTTCAGCTTGCCTATAAACTCTCTCAGGCAGCAGCGTTTTGTTTTGTTTCTAATTCAATCTCAGCATTGTTGAAAGGACATGAAATTTGTATCTGGGGACACATTTGGGCTGCAAAGCTGAAAGTAGCCTAAGCAAAAAGGAAAATGCATTATTTCACATAACAGGAAGGCTAGAACTAGAACAGTCTCGGCTGGTAAATTCAGCTATTTAAATGCACAATCATAGACCCAGGTATTTCCATCTTTTCTCCCTCTTAATGTCGATAGGTCAATTACATCCCTCTTGGTTGCAGGTGACAACAGTAAGAGTGTCATTCTTCTGTGGGTCTATTTTTAAGAGTAAGAGGGATCTTCCCAGAAGCTCCAGAGCAGACAACCCCTTCTGTTTCATCATCCAAGCTTGGGTCACTGTCAACCCATAAATCGATCACAGGCAAGAGGTCACTAGACTAGTCAAAATTGACTGCCTGGGGCTTGTAGGAAGGCCAGGTGCCTCCGAAACACAAAGGTGCTGGATACCTTTGTCCTGAGAACAAAGAAGAGTGGTGACGGATGTGGACTAGGACACCAGCAGTGTCCACCATGATATGTGCTGTCATACAGATCTGGGTTCGAATCCAGGCTCACTATTTACAAATGTAGGCAATTTCACCTCGTGACATTTTCGTATCCTCACTTCTAAAATAGAGTGAAAAATACCTACCACAAGGATGGCTGGTGAAGATTAGACAAGTTCATGTTTGTGAAACGACAGCACAGAGCATGCCATGTAATAGTTACTTAATGCCTGTTGGTTTCTTGTTTTTCCTTTTTGTGTCCCTTTAGGTAAGCTTTCAGTATACATGTTTCCATTAGAAGTAAAGGACATTCTCTTGTCTCTTCATGTCTCGGTGGTCTGGCACTCATTCTCCGGCCTCTTGTGATTTCTGCTTTCACAATACCATAAGTAATGCTTTAAGAATGTGATTACTACTTGTTATTAATGCTGCTATTGGGATAATTGATAAATGGGTAGTATAAAACGATATTTGCCCAAAGTTCCTATCTGTTGTCATATTTGACCCTCATGATGTGGTCAATTGGGGATGCTCCAATTAAAGGTAATGAACCAATTTATTCCCTTGTAATTTGTTATGTTTAATAAGTAAG
Organism: Panthera onca; assembly: GCF_046562875.1. NCBI lineage: Eukaryota > Metazoa > Chordata > Mammalia > Carnivora > Felidae > Panthera > Panthera onca. The sequence goes on along the minus strand of NC_138347.1, from coordinate 84,921,096 downwards.
AGCCATCCGTGCACTTTGTCCAGTGAATATACGCAAACATTAATCTTGATCAATTGCCAGCAAGCGTTTAATGAGGCCTTTGTTGGAGTGGTTTAAGATGCTCCTTTGCTTTATTTACCATTTGTGGAGAACCTTAAGAAAAGAAAATTCACATATTTTGTCACCAGATAGGTTTCCTGTTGCCCTGAGAAAGAGACAGGTATTCTGTTTGCATAACAGAACACAAAAAGGGCTAATGAGGATGCATTGATTTAGATTACTATTAAAAGACATTTATTTTTAAAAATTGAAGACAATCTCTAATATGTATGAGTTACAACTGCTCTTAGGTAAATGCTACAGAAAATATTTATTCAGCATTACAGCAGGGCTGATGGTCTCCTTTTAACTTTACTATTTCTAAACGGTTTTTTATATACAAAGAAAAAGTTCATTAGTTCTTAGTCAATCATTTATTGAGCACCTACATGTGCAACGCTGTGCTACAAGAAGCAGATGACACAGAAGTCAAGGAGGACCTGGCCCCGGTTCATGAGTGTGACAGTCCAGTGAGAGAGACGTACAAACAATCAGCTTGAACGATGCAGGGCAGCCATGTGGAGTGAAGGGGAACTGGAATGATTTCTGGCACAGTCACGTGTAATTGGTGGCCTTGGGCAAACTCCTCTCTTCCATGAGCCCCAGTTCCCCTCATTTGTAAAATGAGCAGTTTGAACTGGAGAATGTCTAAAGATGGTCAAATTCTAAAAAAAATCTATGGTTTTCAAAGTGTTCCAAAAATCACTAAAAGCTGTAGTAGTCCACAGAGGTTTGCTAGGATGGGCTAGACCTGAAGCTGGGTTTTGAAGGATGGAGATGAATCCTTCCCTCCTTTGGAGGGAATCTGAGAGAGGGGAGGAGAACACCTTCAGGCAGCAGGGACTGAAAGGAACAAGCAGTGATTCTGGGGTCATGAGTGTTATCCTAGCTAGAGGAAGGAGTGTGTTGGACCAAAAGAAATCCAACTGGACAATAAGCACAGAGCCAGACACGTGGCTGCATGAGTCAACCTTGACGTTGGCACAGAGGAGGCATCAAACTTTTATTTCCTTTTTTATTTGATCCATTTCCTTTCTCTTCTTTCTCTCAGACCTCTTCCTTATCTATTTCCTTCTCTAATCTTGGTATTTTTCCTACTCCTCTCCTTGTCTTCTTCTCCATGCTTCCTTCCTTCTGTTGTAATAGTGTTTATAGTTTACAAAGCACTTTTCCTTACATGAAACTATTTAATCAGAAAATAATGCAGGAGTGCCTGGGTCACTCAGTCAGTTAAGGGTCCAGCTTCGGCTCAGTTCATGATCTTGTAGTTTGTGAGTTCGAGCCCAGCATCACGCTCTGTGCTGACAGCTCAGAGCCTGGAGCCTACTTTGGATTCTGTGTCTCCCTCTCTCTATGCCCCTGCCTTGCTTGTGCTCTATCTCTCTCTCAAAAATAAATACACATTAAAAAAATTTTAAAGAGGGGCACCTGGTGGTGGGTTAAGCGTCCCGGTGGGTGGTGGGTTAGGCGTCCAAGTTCGGCTCAGGTCATGATCTCGCAGTTCCTGAGTTTGAGCCCCATCTTGGGCTCTGTGCTAACAGCTCAGAGCCTGTGGAGCCTGCTTCGGATTCTGTGTCCCTCTCCCCCTGTCTTCCCCTCCCTAGCTTGCACTCTGTTTCTGTCTCTCTCTCAAAAATAAATAAACATTAATTTTTTTTAATTTAAAAAAAATAATGCATACCATCCTCAGACTTCTTGGGATTAGACTCTGGCTAGAGAACCTGGGTTTGAATCCCTGGTTACACCGCTTACTGGCTGTATGTATGGCCTCAGACAAACTCCTTAACTCCCCACACTTTTACGTCCCCATATGCAAAATGAGGGTACTAATGATCCTCACCTCACAGAGTCGTGGTAAGAATTAAATAAATAAATAAAGCACTTAGAACAGTGTAGGGAACCTGGTGGTTTCTATGTGTGTGTCAACTCTTATTTGGGAAAGACCTATCAAGTCATTTTCTGTTCTGCTTATGTGGGTCATAGCGTGCATGTTTTTCTAAGTTTTTGTGCCCCACATCCACAGTGTGGACCTACTGACAGCTTTTACTTGAACAAGTTGGAGCACCATCCGAATTATCATTTAAATGTGCCAACTAAAATTTCAAGAACATTTTAGGTCTTCTGAGCAAGGCCATGGCCTGAAGTTGCAGCCATTTTAATTAGCTTCATCCTCTCTCTACCTCACAATCCAGAAATCTCTAATTGCAGCATGGCAGCCTCCTGCTCCCTGTCACCGATCTGACTTTACCTGCTACTATTTAAATTTCATGAATCATTCTCCTTCTGTTTGATCTCCTGAAGCCTCTGAAACTAAATGAATAATTACCCAGATGCAATTGTCACCGTTTATAAAAGATGCTGTAAAAAGATTTCTTTTCCTTTTTCTATGAACCTTTTTTTCCCCAGTTGTCTCCAATTTGCATCATGAAGAAAATGTCAGCTATTCCTCCAACGAACAGAAGACATTCTTAGAATCAAGAAGCCTGACATCCAGTAAGCAAGCACTTTCTTCTTCCAAAGGTAGTGGGAGTGAGTCATGGCCACCCCTTCTGGGGATTAACTTTAAGGCTTGCCTTAGTGCTTTCCTCCAGATATGGACTCAGTGGGAACCCCTGGCATGAATGTCAATGACAAAACAGCTAGTTCCAGAAGTCCCCTGGAACACAGCAAGGTGATTCCTCAGTGCAAACGTATCATGCTTTTAGTAATGAGCTCTTTCCTTGAATATCTGGAGCATATTCTGATTCTTCCCACCCAGGCAAATATTAAGTCTAATTCTACAAGCTATAGAGCTATCAGACTTAATAGAAAAAAAATATTGGGGAAACATGGAAATAGGAGCAGGTCAGTCTTAATCATTTGTAATTTTCTTTCCCATTGTATTTATCATTTCATTTTTAAATGTCAGCGTGGGACAATCCACTCCTTATTTTCAAAATTCTTTTCTCTCTTAATGTCTACAGTCCTAATTTCTTATTCATGCATCCATTAATTTATTAAAAAATATGAGGAGCCCTTTTTTTTTGTTGTTGTTTATTTTATTTTTGAGAGAGACAGAGAGGAGAGAGAATCCCAAGCAGTCTCCACACTGTCAGCCCAGAGCCTGATGTGGGGCTCGAACTCCCATACTGTGAGATCATGACCTGAGCCAGAATCAAGAGTCAGATGCTTAAGTGACTAAGCCACCCAGGTGCCCCCAAGAGGAGCCCTTCTTAAATGTTTGGTATTGATTATCATTTCCTTTCTCTATAACATTGGCTTCTCCTCTTCTTCCCTTTTTTTTTTTTTTAAATATTGATGTTCGCTATGGAGATCTTCTTTTTTTTTTTTTTCTTTTTCCAAATTTAAAATTATTCTATTTACTTACCCAAGCTTCTACTTTTTTGTTCTGATTTTTAAAATTTTAATTCCAATATAGTTAACATACAACGTTATATTATTTTCAGGTGTACAGTATAGTGATTCAGGGAGGTTTCATTCTTGATGCACTCTCTTCTCAGTCTTAAAGCTCTGCTGGAGATAATCTCATCCATTTCACAGGGCTTTAATTACCCTCTACATTGTCAAAACTTTCTGAAACCCAATCTCTGATTGCTAAGACACTCTAAGTTCTATACCCACATTAACAGCTGACTACTAAGCATCCCCTCTTCCACATCCCACAGATTAATATGTCCTAAGAAGGACTCGCTATTTCCTCCCTCTAGACTTATTCTTTTCCCTACAATCCTGATCTTGACTGACACCTTCAATATCTTCCTGGAAATTCAAGTTACAAATCCTGTGGTCAGTTCTGACTTTGTCCACCCCTGTGGTCAGCACCAAACCCCATCAATCTCCCAAATGCCTCTTGAAGACGGCACTGCCTCTGAATCTCACATCCTTGAGCTTGGACTATTGTCTCTCTAACCCACTATCCTCAGCTCTGGTTCATTCTCCACACAGACATCACAGTTAGGTTCCTAAAAATAAGCTAATTGTGCTTTCCCAAAAGAAAATAAACCAAAATGTAAAGTTAAAAAAGAACAAAGCAAAACAAAAAACAAAAAGCAAGCCTCTATCCATTTTTCTGCTGCCTTTAGGATTATCCAAAATTCACTTTCTATGCTATTCCTTTCTACCACAGTGATAGTCTCCTCACCAATCTCCAGAAAACCAGGCACCTGTAATTTCAAAGCATTACACATTTGTTCACATATTCCAAGTTCTTCTTCAAGCCATTCTTTGCCTATACAGCCCCACTTATTACTTTACTGCCCAGTTCTCTGACTTCTGGGCATATGTATTGATCCTGCATATCTATGGGTGTGTATTCACATCAATATTTTTAAATCTTTCATTGTATTATGAATGATCCATTCACACATGTATCTCCCTCTCTAGTTGAATACTCATTGAGGGTTGGGATCATGTCTTAGTCATCTCAGCACATCATCCAAACTGTTCTGTACAGAGCCTAGGAATACAGTTAGTATTCATTAGATGTCCATTGCATACATGGATGGATGGATGGATGGATGGATGCTTTCTATTGCTTCTTTAGCAGGGATGGGATTAACAATATGAAGTTTTCACCTTATGTATAAAGATGGATTCTTTCTGCTATAGATGAAAAGTGACCCAACTCAAACCAGCTTAAACAAATAAGTGGTCCACAGGGTTGAGAAATTCAAGGACGAAGCTGGGCTCACAGACTGCAAGGGATTCACAAGGTGACATGAGTTCTTTTTTCCTCACATGCACACATGCTCACACTCATTCTCTTTTCTCTTCATCTGTAGTATCTGCTTTTTTTCTCTTTCTCTTGATTATTGGCCTCATTCTGTTTTAAAAAAAATGTTTTTAATGTCTATTTATTTTTAAGAGGCTGGGGAGGGGCAGAGCACGAGGAACACACAGAATCCAAAGCAGGCTCCAAGCTATCATCACAGAGCCTGATGCGGGGCTCAAGCTCACCAGTGATAAGATCATGACCTGAGCTGAAGTCGGACGCTTAACCGACTGAGGCACCCAGGCGCCCGGCCTCATTCTGTCTTGCAGCTAATGAGCATCCTTTTGCAACTGGAGCCAGAAAGGCCAGGATTACATCATCACATATTAATGACCCCAGGAGAAAATAGTGAGCTTCTTACCCCAGAATTTATGTATAAAATCCTACTGAAGGATTCTAAATGGCCATTCAATGTGACCAACACAATGGCACACTCTGATGGGCCAGACCTGGAATACTTTCTCCCCCCATTTTTGGCCTGGAGAAGAGGGGTAGTCCTCTTTGATTAGTAGTTCCACAGAAGCACATATGATGGGGGCAAGACAATTCCTTAAAGGTAATAATATCAGTTTATAAATGAGGCAAACAATGCTAGGAGACCAAAAGGAATAGATTTCCACCACACCCTGAACTTTCTTTATGTATGTAAGCTACAACTTAGCACACTTCAAAAATGTGGTAAAGGCATTTAATTTTTGAAAGACAGGCATGTAAATATTTTCTAAATTAGGGGAGCCTGGGTGGCTCAGTTGGTTAAGCATCCAACTTTGCCTCAGGTCATGATCTCATGGTTTGTGAGTTCGAGCCCCCCATTGGGCTCTACTCTGACAGCTCAGAGCCTGGAGTCTGCTTCAGAGTCTGTCTCCCTCTGTCTGCCCCGTCCCTGCTTGTGCTCTCTCTCTCTCTCTCAAAAATAAATTGACATTAAAAATGTTTAAATATTTTCTAAATAAATTATATAAATAAAAGTAAGAAGAAGACTGAAGTGTTAGAAAACCTTTTCATTTTTGTTTTTTTTGTGTTTAAAGATTGTACACTTAAATTCATGCCTAACCACCTCAAATAGTAGTGTCAAAATGAAGAGAATGTCTCCTGAATTTTCTTTGCCTCAACAGAAATTAAACAGACTCAGGCATTTCACCAGGGCCTTGATCCCTTTGAATTTCAGGTTTGTTTTCATATGTGGCATGTTATTGGAAATATCTGAAATCAGGGCAGCCTCATAGTTCTTTCTCAAACCTAGCAATTAAGAAAAATCTCACCTTTAGATGAATTTTTTTCAATGTAATTCTCCCATACTACATCCTTGGTGGTCTTTCCATTTGTTTATTTTTGGCAGAAGAATGCAGTCTCTTTACCAGAGAAATTTTTCTGAAGACCTAGGTTCTTGCCATTCCAAGGCAAGAGGTCCTTGAATCAAAATGGAACCATGAGTTCCATTTGGCATCACTCAGTCCATCTTATCAGCACAGGCCAGGGATGTTTTTCTCTGAAATCAGGGCTTTACTCAAGACCACAGAGCACAAGTGAATCCTGAAACCTGCATTTGCAACATATATGACCTGGAAACCAGCCCCAGGTAGGCAGGAAGACTGACCCTTTCCACCATTCCAAACCCCCCTATTTGATATCTCCTAATCTCCCACTACATTTCTTGAAAATGGATTGCATTTGGTGTTCGGTAATTGTTGCTCATGCTTAAATCACATCTTCCAAATTAGTCCCTAAATTACTTTAGGCGAGGAACCATGCAATGTCTTTCTGTGTCCTGCACCATGTTTATGGATCCTCAGAAAATAATTATCGAATGAACTTAGATCTTTCACCCTTTCAATTCTATCACCACATAGACAACATAAGAGCAAAACTTATCCAGTCCATGTGCTTTAGTCCAGAACACTTGGCTATAGCTGACATGGCTTCAGATTAATTGGTCTCCTAGACAATTCTTTGGAGGACCTCCATATTATTGGAATGTTTTTACTTTGAGATCATGACCTCCAAACAGTAACAGAGCTTGGATGGTGACCTATTTGCTAGAAAGATACCCCTTTAGAATAATGGGTAAATGACAACCAATCATCCTTGCAATGTTTCTGCGTAATTGGTATCTGCCTTGTCTACTTATTCCAATAAAAGGTGAGTTATCTTTTTAAAATTTCTGATATATGGCCAAAGGTATCTCACATAACAGTAGTTAGTCACTGGCTGGTCAACTGCACAGATATATAAATATACTTATTTATATTTCGGTGAGACAATGAAAGGCAGTATTTATTTTCAAACTTTTTCTTAATTATATCTTATCAGTCTCTTTCTCAAGATGACACCAATAAGATTCTTGAGTTTAGATATCCTAACTTTGGTCCATTTTACATTAAATTAGGTATTTTTAATGTCTCTCTCTCTTTCTCTCTCTCTCTATATATAGACATACATACATATATATTTATTTTGGAAATAATTATAATTTATATGTGGCTTTTTTTTGGTAATCAGATTTTTTAAAAATTACACTATATAATTACAATGTACGGCAAGAAATTGTCAACTGGATAACCCTGTTGCACTGAAATGTTTTCGCTGTAAACAAGTCTATCCTTTAATGGAATATTTGTCAGTGCATGTATTCAAAGAAGCACTCTCAAGGCATGTGCTCAGAAGTTAGGAAATAATTATATTTCCAAACATAATCTTTTATAATCATCCCATTTTGTTTCACTTAAAAATAACCTGGGGGTTTCTAAGACAGCCACAATTATCTTTGATCTCAGCTCTGAGGTACCATCCTCCCAGAAGATTATTTATGGTGAAAAGAACAAACTCATAGGTCAACTTTTCTTTTTCTTTCCCTGAAAATCCTCCATCTAGTTACAAATAAATATACTAGCAAGGAATTGTCTAAATTTAGCCTCTAGCTTTTTAAAAAAAGATAAGATGCAAAGCACTGAATTCATAGTAATATTTTACACCTCATCCATACAGTTTTAATAGAGTGATGTTCAACAGTATGTAGACAGGCTCAGTTCAGTTCAACAAAATTTATCGAGCATCTAAATTATGCCAAAAACTCGCCTGGGTTTTGGGGACCCCAGGGTGAAGACGACGAGGTTCTTGATTTATAGAGCTTACTATTTGGGGAAGATAAAAAGCAAATAAGGAATTCCAATGAAATGACATGCTATGCCCAAGTTGATATGGGAACACAGAGGAGGTGGGGTTGGTGTTGGAATCCTTGGGGGCATGGTTTCTGCCATACAGAGGGCCTGGGCTGAGCCTTGAAGAAGTATTTTCTAGGTGGGAAAGGTAACGGGGCAAAGAGAACAAGAAAGACAGTTTGGCGGTATGGGGAAAGGCCTGGTGTTTCTGTAACAAAATCTCTTAGATCAGGAGAATCTGATCTAAGGAATAGATCATCAGGTAGGGAATAAGGCTAGCAGGTGTCAGGTCCCAAGGGATCTATATGCACCAGTTAAATAAGAATCTTGCTGTGCTCCAAATAAGAACTAGTGTCTGGTTAGGATGTGGTCTTCCAGGATGTTATAGCCACGGGACCAATCCCAAGCTACACTCAAGAACCCATTTGGAATGCCTCCTCTAGCACTCATCATCCTAATCTATGCCTTGTGTAAAATCCCAGGCTGTGCCCAAAATTATGGATCTTTCATGCCACCATTCCGCTTAAGGAAAGATTATTGAACACCTGCTACATTTCAGCTACTTACTGCAGAGATAAATAATAAATGATCAGACCCCGGCCTCAAGGAACTAACAAGCAAGTATTTATCCTGAGTCCCATCTCCTCAGGTCTCTGAGGGCACTCTAAGGTGGCAATTAGCCAAGATGGCAAACAAAGCCACTCAGTGTTAAGGGGAGAAGACTCCTTTCTCAGTCCTCCTTCCCTTTCTGAGTAACATATATACATTGTGCCAGTGGCCTTCCTTAAGACACCGCCTCTGTCTTCAGTCTAATCAAGAGGAATACAATTTTCAAATTATTTATAAATACTTTCGTATTAGCTTCTTTCTTTAGAAGCTTTCAGAGTGTTTCACACTTAAAAAAAATATTTGTATTGATTCGTTTTATACTAACATATGATAAAGAAGAAAGACCTACAAAATATGTAAGCTTTTGGCAAAAAGGAAGAATGCCGTTCTGTAGGCATTTTACACCAGCACCAGAAACTGGGGAATAAAGTTTGTCTGTAATAATTGACATCATTAATAAAAATGACTGAGTATCTCCCAGGAGCAGGACTTTGGGGATACAACGGATTCCGATAAGTGGTGGTCTTCTGATTAGAAGACGGGTAAGCCTGAGGGCGGGGGCATGCATGCAAGGCTGGTAGAGAAAAGGATGCGCGGAGGTGGCTCTGATATGAGAAGGCTTGGATGACAAAAGGGTTTTCTCTAGGAATGTGAGCAGCAATAGCAGACCTGAGAGGGTAGTCGGACGAAGAGGATACCATGTTTCCCAGAGAATAAGCCCCATCCACCCAGTGGGCTATAGTACAAAACTCAAGACTTTTCAGGAACCATCCGCGGCCGAGGAAGTGTGAGCCTTCAAGATGGAGAAATTCTGCCTGCTCTGGTAGAAGTCACGAGCTGCTCTCTAACTGGCTTGTTCTGCTGTGAGGAGCGACCTCTGTCATAACTCATAGTGAACAGCCCCTCATGGAGAGACTGCAATCTGGACACGGGGTGCCATTAAAGTTCAGGACACTTGGAGGCCTGATGTCCAGATCCAGGCGACATCTCATGACTCAGCTCAAGTTCTGCAAAGTCTTATCACCTATGGTTAGGGTGACTATATAATTTATTGAGCAAACCTCTAAAGGAGAAAGAGTGTACCATTAATAACGAGGCACAGACAACATGGTTTAAGAAGGCACTTTCCAGGAGTCGGACACGGTCACCCTATTAACCATGAATACCTCCTAATGCATGGCCATGCATGATTCCTGCTTCTAAGTTAGCATATTTCTAACCATTCTCTTAATAATTAGAAGAACCAGAGAAGTTTAAGGGGATGGCCCGTAAACCCTCAGATAAGGAAGCCAAGTTTTGCAACTAGAGAGAACCTAGAGTGTTGTTGATAAAATAATGTGAGGTATTACAGAATGACTAACTCTCCTTAGGTAAATAAGTCCCAGCTGCAACTCACCCAGACCACAACAAACAGAGCTGCCCATGTGAGAAGCAGTTCAGTTACAAGCCACACTTGTATGGGGGGTGGGGGGTGCTCCTTTGTGACTTCTGGAGTGGGGCTACTATAGGACACCTGCTCTGTTTTCTTTGTCCTCTGTGTTTCCTCTGTCCTTGGTCTCTGCCAGCTGGCAGTCACATAGGCTTTTCCTGGGTGCCCCAGTTTCAGTTAATCCAGATAATCACTGCCTATATCTTTTGGGAGCCCCCCCAGAGTAAATTTCATGTACACCATTACCGGTGAATCAAGTCACATAATTCCAAATACATTCTTCAAGTTTGGTAAAAATCTTCCTAGCTATTTTTATCAGATATGAAAATTAATAAATAGACTGTGATTTAATATAATTTATGGAGATTATTGAGAAGTAAAAAAAAAACACTCTTTCCTTGAGATGGCCAATTTATGAAGAAAATGTTTGCAGTGGAGGCAGTATTTAAGTATTAAAAAAATTAGATCTTTACACAGAAGGTAGGCACCCTTTTTTTCTCTGACAGATGACTTAGTGTGATAAAAAACTTAAATTTGGGAGTCTGACAAATTTGAGTTTGTCCTAACTATGTGACCTTGGAAATATTTTTACTTATGTGGGAGACCAAAATATTCTGGGGAAAGAGGGATGACACTCTCCACTTATTTATTTTATAATTACCCTAAAAAAGGTCCTTATAGAAAAATTGATTTGAAGACAGACAATATAAATTTATGACATTGTTTCAATTGTAGAAGTTTGTTCAGATGAGCTAATCAGATTAGTGAACATCTTCACTATGATGTGAATTACCATTATTTTCCACTCGTTATGGATGGAGTAAGATGCATGGTATTACCCAACTGAGCAAAAATAAGGAATATTCTTAAGTTCACTGTGCCATGTCACTTCCTGCATGGTGGGACCCATTCACAGACAAGGCAGATACAATGAGGACTGTTAGAGAAATACAGGGATGAAAGGGTCACATTGTTTCCCTGAGTCTATGGCAGCCACTGAATAATGGCGTTTTCTAATGGATAGGAACAGGTTTGCTTTCAGAGCGTTTCTCTGTATTTTCCTTGGATCCAGGACTTGTCAGCAAGGACACAGTAAAACCCAAGGATAAGACTCAATCAGCAATAACTCAACACTCATAGGATGGGTGGTTTTCAAAGACAATTAGGAAGCTGTTTGTAATTTGAGCTTCTAAAACCACTTAGGGAAGTTCACCAAGTTTGAGAAAAGCATGAGTGTGTCCCTTTGTAACCAGTTGCGTAATGCTGTAGAAGGCCTCACTGTGGGAGCACTTCATCGTGTTATTTTGTATTTGGTCCTTATATTTGAGATCCAGCATGGTTTCAATGAAAAGGACCCTAGAGAGAGTTTGTAGTTGAGGATTAACACTCGCAGAGTAGATGTCTATACATATGGAATGTTTTCAGGACAACTCCTGAGTTTTCCCAAAAAAACCTCCCCTGATGGTTTAGTCTTTCCAAACTCCTAAGAGGGTCAAGGTCATTCATTGGATTATAAGTGGCAAAATGGATTAGCACATATCTTGAATTTTTACAATTTAAATTATGCCAAGTCCTATACAAGTAGTTTAGCGTTAACTTAAGCTTTTCACCTAAGCATTTATTCTTCACTACAACCCTAACAAGGGATAGATAGAAAGATATTATTACTGACATTATTATTATATCAGATTATTATTGTAAATAATTTAGATTTTTTTTTGGCAGAGGGGAGAAGGAGATCAATGATGGAGCTGGGGGTGGAGAAGGACACGTAGGAAAGATTCAAAGTAAAAATAAATATGTCCTGCAACCCAGCAACTATACATCTGGGAATGTACCCTACATGAGTACTTACTCAGATAGATAAGGATATGCATATAAGTATGCTCACTGCTGCAGTGTTTGGGATAGCAAAAAACTGGAAACAAACCAAAAGTCAATTAAAAATAAATTGTGGGGCAGCAACAAGGTGGTTGGTATTCCAGTTAAAAATAATAGGGACCATGAATTGTAGGCAACTGTGAAAAGAGACTAAGTATGAATTATGTATCAGAATGTACAGCATGACCTATCTGTGATTATAGAAAATGGGGAGCTACCTCGCTACAAAGATCCTCACATAGGTCTTTCACAAGAAAATGTGAGTAAAGATACTCTGTGGCTACTTAGACAATAGGCCTAGGGTTTTGGAAGCAGAGTGGGGAGGAGAAGTTATACTTTTCCTAGTGACATACCTGTACACATTTTTGAAATTTTTACCTGCAGCAAAAACTTTACTCTTTTTTGAAAATATCACAAAGGCAGCTGACTTTTAAGTGTGTGTAAAGTTTTATATGGAAGGCAAAAAGAGAAGAAAAAATAGTCATGGAGCACTCACATGTGCCAGATAGCCAACTCTGCGTATGTTATCTCATTTAATCTTTATGAGAACTTCATAAGCTAAGACTTCCCCTCATTTTGTGAACGAGAAGCAGAGGCCCCAAGAGGTTGATTCTTTACTCTCACAAGCTACGGGAATAGATTCAATCCAGTTTTCTGGGACCACAAAGTCCCCATGTATGCATTTCCATAGGCTGCACTGATGTGGTAGTGTATACAGGTAATGAGAATAACAACCAAGCAAGAGCAAAAATCTTCTAACTTCTGGTATTGGAATCTGAAACCCCCATAAGGTTGGTCCATAGCTGTGGAAGGCCGCGCCTTGACCTCTGATGTTAAAAAGTAATAATTGTGGGTGGTACACTTCTCCTTATTAATGGCTTTGCAAATATGCTCCTAGGGGGGTTGTATGAAAAAAAAAAAAAAATTAAAGGCAAATCAGAATGGAGCAGATCCAAAGAACAAAGTGGGAAAGAAGGATTAAAGAGGCAACAATGAACACAAGCTTTGCCATGTTTCAAAATCTTCTGTTGTTCCACTCAGGATTCTAAAATGAAAGCAAATATATATTTTTTCTTTCAAGGCTAAATAGTAAAGTGGAAAACTAATTTAATGTTGCCTTTGTATTACCTTCAAAATAAAATTAAAGTCACCCTCTTATAGAAATGGTTCGCCTTTCCAAGGTTAAGAAATAATCAAACAAAATCCTATGAAATTATTCGTTTCCCTGTGATTTTTTTCTCTTTTGTTCTTCCACAGTTCAGAAAGCTTATTGACTTGTAAGTGACTCTTCATGCTAATATGCACAATATTTATACATCTATAAGTAATACCCACTTGCCCAGTGGCATTCCACACAGAAAAAATAGAATTTTCTGTATCATTAAGCAGTTTCCAAGGTGCCAGCAATTTCATGCAAAGAATCAGTGTAATGACTAGTAGCACGACTTGCTAAATAGCACAGTGTTTGGAAATTTTTAAAGTACTGCCCTGGATACACCTAGACTCCCTGATTGAACTAAACTCTCCCTCCCCCACCCACATGGGTTGGGTAAATCTGGGCAACTCCAAGCCCCTTCACAATGGTGTCTATCTAGGGAAGAGAACCTGGGCAAGGCAGTGTGTGTCGGGGCGGGGGGTTGGGGGGGCAGAGACTCCAGGGGTCCTAGTGCCTGTCAGCAGACATCCAGTCACCAGAGCTGGCTGCACATTCGCAGGACCCAGTGCAGAATGAAAATGTAAAAAGCAAGAAAAATGTGCTGTTAAAGGCACTAAAACAATTTTTTTTTCATTTTTTTCTGTGGTCTCCCCCACTAGTCTTGGTGTTTTTAACCTGTTATTTAACATCTTTCTAAGTAAAGAACAAAATTAAAAAGTTAAATTATTAGCATGAATTTTCCATTCATTTTTATATCGTGCAATGCCAGTTTTATAAAAGACCTTTTAACTCAAATGCAGAATCATAGAAATTACACAATTCATTTTTCATAGCTCATACATGCCTATGCCTTTTGTTCTTACCGGACAGTGGAAGCATTGCACCAAACAAACTCGATGGTTTTTATTTTATTTCTTTTACGTTCATATTCTACCAATACTTTCCACCTTTGGTTTACTGTTGAATAAAGAAATTCTGAACCATGGGCTGTCCTGTCTTTCCCTCTCCTTCCATGTCATCATTTTCAGCATATGTGGATGACTGACACAAGGAAGTAACACAAGCAAGAAAGGATTTGATGGATTTCTTGGTTTTCCATGGTTCTTAGAATGCCATCGCTTTGTTTCTGCACAAGTTCTGTATTCAATTCGAGTCTCTCTGAAGTCTCACATAACAGGTGCACCGTAACCCTGTGCTCTTGGTCTCTCACGAGTACTACACACGAAAGAGGAGGCGAGAAACGGCGGCACACGCGTTGTATTTATTTCCTTTGCTCAAGCTCATGCTCCGTTTCCCCATTGCCCCAGTTGGACTCAACTTAGAAAACACAAGTTCAAAGATAAAGTTACTAAGAATTTAAAGACAGCAACAGGAAAGCATTAAACTAAGTATTAGCCTTTGGAGTGGCAGGTTCTGTATGACATGTTGATGAACCTGGCCCTGCATTTAAATCACCAAAAGCAAGACTATGTCCTTTCCCATGACAGAGCAACATCCAGGGGTGCCAGCTCTGCAAGCTGAGGAGTGGAGGGCAGAACTAGAGAAGGGGGAAAAAGCATCCAAGAAGAACTGGGGAATGATTCACCTCCCAATCATTCTAGTCCACTCCCGGGTGGGATAATATTATGATGGTCAAGGTGGCCAACATTTTACCAGAGCCCTCGAAATGTTTTCTGGTCTTTCACAAAATAATAGTTTGCTGTCTGTGTGTTTTTAAGTATATTTTATATATATATCTAAGTATATTTTTCAAACACAGGAAAATTCTCTGATGTATTATAATCGGTGGCAACAATCCTGTTCTGTCTTGGAATGACAGTTACACTGTGCTGAAATACCAACTGTGTATGTGAGACCTTTGACATTTATGAGGGATACCCCCCAAGTCCCTAATAATCCCAAACTAGAGAAAATGGAAATGTTTTTACATGATCCTGGAGGTCTCACGAATTATTTTCTGTTCACATCTTCACACCAAAAATTTAATCCCTTAATTGTCACTAAGTTTATTCCTCATTCACTGGGTGTTGTTACACAAATAAGCAAAGTTTATTTTTAATTCCTAAGAGTTACTATATTAAATAATGAGCTGAAAAACACAAAATGACTCACTTTCACAACCAGATGCATAGATCACTTGATTAAATTTTGTGCCTCAGAAAAATTGCAAAATACTACATACCCTAGGCTGACAAACTGAAATGGTAAACGTTAAATCTTAAGATGCTCAGGACATGTGATTTATATTTCTATGTCCATAAGACCTAGAATGTGCAAAACTCTTCTCAAAGAGCTTGCAGAGAACGTTTGCTACTGATAGGAGGACCTCAGGCTTTTATAAGAATTCCCCTGGAGACTACATGTGGGAAGCTTAATTGACACTTGTAAACTTTGTTTATTTTTTTTTAATTTGAGTACTATTAACTTTTAACTTCGGTAGAGAAAAATCCTATAGTAGAACTATCAGGAAAGTCACAAGTTATGAAAACTGTCAATATCAGAGATATCCTTTATTCATTAATTTATTCCTTAATTGAGCAAATATTTTCTAGGCACGTGATAGGTTACAGGATTGCAACAATGAGTATGGGGGTTGTAGCTTTAAGTCTGCTTTAAGAAGCTTAGGGACTGATGGGAAGATACAGGCTAAAAAATGTATTGCTAAGAAGTACTTATTGCTAAATACTTCTCCATGTGTGTGCGAACACACAATTGGGGTAGGTGAGGGATGGGAGGTAGAATTAAGGACTGCTAGTGATGTCAGGGAAGATCCCCAGGGAAGGCCTAGAGGACAGGGAAGGAGTCACATGGAGAGAGAAGGGAATGAGGAGCTGGCAATTTTTCCAGGTCAGGGTGACAGGGCATGGGAGCCGTGGTAGGGAGAGGCCTTATAAGCCACACTGAGAATTGTGGCACACATCAATTCCATTGCCTGAGAGGTATAAAAGTAATGAAACTGAAAGAAAAAAACTTAATTAAAATACATTATTCATAGATAATGAGTTATAAGCTACTGATGTCAAGTTAAACAGCAATTAACTCAGTTAATATCCTCTCAGATAATGCACACTAAAATGAACTGAGTAAACAATGAGGCACAATTCTTAAGATCTCATCTTTGAGTAGAAGGTCTGCTTTGGGAGTTGGATCTGGTATCTGTCATAGAAAATGCCCTGTGATGGAAAACGTCTGCCTCTTGGTTCTCTGGAGGCAATGCCAGCTTTCATTGGGTTTCTCGAGTCTTTCAGCATGTAATGTTTTCAGTTGTCACCCTCCATCAGGTTTTGACAGATGCTAAGGGAAGAAAGGTGGGCACTGTCTCTCTCATTTAATGCAATAGGATCTTTCCGTTATAATATGTGGTCAGTACCACTCTGCTTATCATCTTACCATGCTCTGCTTGCGTTGCTTTTGACTCCTTAACCAGATCATTCTCATAACTGTTGTAGGCCTTGGCGCCTGCCTATGTCCAGAATGATACTCATGGATTCATTTCAAGAGAGCCTCGCCCAGACCACTGCAGCCATTTCTTGATGGTGGGGTCTGCTCATGGCTGCTTTTTGGTTTCATAATTATGGAAGGCAAGCAGAACTGGGTCAGATTCAGTATTTCCAGGTCAGGTAAGACAGTGAAAATAAAGTACTATAGACCACAACTGTGGGTCTACAGAAATCACATCCAGCAACAAATTGTGGTCCTGGTTTTGGTTAAGTTTTATAATTGAAAAAAAAAAAAAAAAAAAAGACTGGTAAATGAATTATTATTTTAGGCTCAAAGAAATTAATCAACTATTTAATAGTAGATTCTGATATACCACAGTGAATTGAGTGAATTCTGTATTTTACACCAGAATGATAAACCCCATCAATATTTTGGTAAGATTAGGGTAGAAAGTATGTTTAAATACTATCTTTCTGATGGTCAGTTTGAAAAAGACAATTCCAGCCTTTGCTAATTGTTCTTCTTTGCTACAGGCTTTGGTCTTTATAACAGTGAGAAGAAAAACCTACTCACTGTATTGTCTATTTCCACTGAAATCTTTTGCAAAGTATATGTTTTCATAACTCTAGTCTCAGAAGATGCTCTCTGTAAAACAATTCCCATGAAAAGAGTTCCATGGGTAAATAAGTTAGGGAAAGACTACAAATGATGTCACTCCTTGGATATTCACAGTAGACATTAACATAGTAAAACCACTGTGGAGTCCTACAGTGAAGAAACATATAATTTCCATTCTCTCATAGACATTCCAAACTAGCTGACCACAAAAACTGACCACCTCTTAGCATCAATGACCACCTCTTAACATCCTGTGGGACAGTGGTCCACAGAATGTCCTTTGGAAAGGATGTAGGAGAGGTAAGAGACATCTAATAAAGCTAAGGTATTTTCTTTTTTTTTTTTTTTAATGTTTATTTATTTTAGAGAGAGAAAGAGAGAGGGGGTGGGGAAGGGCAGAGAGAAAGGGAGATACAGAATCTAAAGCAAGCTCCAGGCTCTGAGCTATCAGCACAGAGCCCGACACAGGGCTCAAACTCACCAACCATGAGATCGTGACCTGAGCCGAAGTTGGACGCTTAACCTACTAAACCACCCAGGTGCTCAAATACCTATGGTATTTTCTTTTTTTCTTTTTTAATTTTTAAATTTTTTTTTATTTTTGAGACAGAGAGAGACTGAGTGGGGGTTGCAGAGAGAGAGGGAGACAGAATCTGAAGCAGGCTCCAGGCTCTGAGCTGTCAGCACACCGCCTGATGTGGGGCTCGAACTCACCAACCGCAAGATCGTGACCTGAGCTGAAGTCAGACGCTCAACTGACTGAGCCACCCAGGCACCCCTACCTAAGTCATTTTCTAACCTTCAACTTTAATAAATAAATGTCACATTTCAATTGCATGCATTCAGTCACCTAAATATGAATTCATTCTAAAAGTATATATTCTTAACACTACAGTTCTAGCATTGAATAGAAGAGTTAATATCTACACAGTAACTGCCCTTAGGAGCTTCTAGTATTCTTGGAAAGAAGTGATCTATCTCCTTAAAGGAAGCTGCACAGAAAGGCCACATGTGATTATGTAAAAATTAGTGGGGCAGAAATAAGCACTAAGGGAGTTGAAAGGGGGAGGGCACTAAATGCACATTATCTACTTTTCGAGACAATGGCAAAACACACACACCCTTTGTTCCCTTTCGCCTGTCATGTTTTTCTTCCTTTCCCAGAGACACTCAGAATACAAAATGTGTTATTTGTTCTGTGCCCACAGCTTTGGCAGGTTGGGATCCCTGCATTGTTAAGCCAAAAGACATTCAGTATTAGAGTTTATTGTCAGAAAGCCACAGATCATAGAGCCAGGATGGAAAGAAACTCTTACCTTCATCTAAGCTACCAGGCTCCCTTGACTGGCCCCCAATGGTCCCCTTGCTTCTAGCCCAGCTCCCTAACACACAGTTCCCCAGACAGCAGCCCGAATGATTCTTTTCAAATGTAAATTTGACCAGGTCTTTTTCCAGTGGCTTCCTATCACACTTAGAATAAAACCCAAATTCTTTACCACAGGCTACAAAACCCTGTAGTGATGAACCAGGCTACCTCTCCCCCACGCTGGCTACCACCCTCCCAGCAAGCTGAATTCCAGCCCCGCTGGGCCTCTCCATGCCCCTCCCTCCTCACAGCCCGCGTACTTGCTATTTCTTTTGCCCATGGCATTGCCACGCACTGCATCAGGTCTCTGGTCATCTGCTATCCCCCCAGGGAGGCCTCTCCCAGATCCCTCCCTTCCCACATCTGAAATAGCAGCCTCATCTCCCACCCCACCCCCACTGCGCCCTCCAGTCCATCACCCCTCGTGTTTCTTCCATAGACTTATAGCTATTTTTAAATATTTATATACCTATTTGGCTGCCTCTGTGAAGAGAGGGGCATTATTCTGCATTTCTGTTTTTGCTGCACAGTTTAAGCACTCCAAAAATGTTTGTTGAATGAAGGAGTCAATCAATGAATGATTAAAAGATAAAATTTATAGTAGAATAAACGTGTACAGCAAAAGGGAATATA
Source organism: Panthera onca (assembly GCF_046562875.1). NCBI lineage: Eukaryota > Metazoa > Chordata > Mammalia > Carnivora > Felidae > Panthera > Panthera onca. Next base: position 84,901,956 of record NC_138347.1, on the reverse strand, counting down.
TGTCAAAAAACAGCTGAATTATTAGAAAATATACAGCATTCTCATCAAAATCCAGTAGGTAACTAATTGCTGGTGGCACAGGCATTTCAAGAACTTGTTCTGGAGGGTCTGGCCCTTATAGCTCGATGGCCTTGCATAAGTTCCTCAACTTCTGTGTGTCTGTCTCTTACCTGTAGAAGGTGAATAATAATAACCACCTTGCAGTGTGAGCATGAGGGTTAAATGAGATAATGGGTATGAAGGCCCATAGGCCAAGTGCCTTCCACAATGGATGGTGACTGTTATTAATTCCCCCAAATCTCTTTTATACAATTTTCTTAAATAGAAAGATTCCTTTATTAATTCTAATTGGAGGTCCTTTGGTCTGCTACTACATGAGAAGGATAACCAGCTACGCAGGACACATATGGAAATACCAAGCAAAGAAATTTTTAGATTATCATTTTGAACTATCTAGATGAAAAAAAAAAAAACCCTCAGCTTTCTGATGATATGAATACATGGTATATCACCTTTCCACTAATGTTATTTACTTCTTGGAGATTTCTTAGCTTCCCAGGAGAGAGCTATGTAGAGTTTGAGGGGTTTTTTTTTAAAGTAATTTTGATTTAAAAATAGTTTAAGACTCTGAAGAGGTTGCAAAAATAATACACTTTACCCAACTGGCCATCAATGATTATATCATACATAACCATGGTACAGCCTCAAAACCAAGGGATTATCATTGGTGCAATTCCACTAACTCAGATATAGACCTTACTTGAATTTATATGAAGAGTTGTTTAATCTCTGGGTTAGGAGCTAATTAGGATCATATTTTGGCCCCATTAATCAGGCAAATGAGACACACGTTGGGGTATAAAACCTGTAAATCGCACAACTCCTCTCATTTTCAAAGAATTTTAAAACTCCAAAAGTTATTAATCACAACCTGTGTAGAAGTCTGGTCTACCCATTCTGTAGAGGCAAATCACAAAGGCCTTCACAGTTTCAAAGGGACATAGACAGGAGACTCCCCGATTTTAATCTCTAAGGTCAAAGCCCTTCTTTCCCTAAAACACAAATTCCTCCTTTTTCTATCAATTCTGGATATTGCCGGGCATTGGTGTTGGAAGGAAAAGAACCTTGAGGGCCGGCCCAGCACGCAAGCAGCATTTCGACCCCAGCTAGGTGAGTATTTGGGCAGTGATGTCTGGGAAAATCAAACCTGGGTGGAGGGAGGCCATCCCTCGTGCCCAGGGAGAGCCTGTGTGTCCTGTGGGAGTGACACTATTCATGCTACCTCAGCCAGTTGGCCACACACAATGAATACATCCCACCATCTCTCACCCAAACTGCAGTCCCCTTACCCCACAGCCTTATACCCACCACCTCTGGAAAGGATGCAATACAGCAAGGAGTCATCTTCCAGCTCTGAATGTGAACAAATTAGCATCATGTGAAATTCGTCATCCTGATGCGGCAGAAAGAGATACACGCATGTCTTTAAAGGGAAGAAAAAAATCTAAGGTACAAACACAAAACCAGCTACAGTGAGGCACTGACACCTTCGGGGTTTGTTTTGTTAACTACGCGCTTTCTTCTTCTCTCTTTTTGTATGCTCCCATCCTGCAGGTGGTCCACTCAAAATAATGAAATGGCTTTAAATACAGCAGGTTTGAGATGACCCACTCTTTGTAATTAGAGTGTCTTGGGACTGAGAACATAGCTTTTCATTTTAGATGTACTCTGGTTGAATTTTGGGTTCTTTATCAAATTTTCCCAAAGTGTGATAATCTTGTGGAGAATAAAATAGACTGAGCCTGGTAAAATGTCAAGGTATCGCCTTCTTTCGCATGGAGTAGGGAAAGCACAGAATTCGGTACCAGAGGGCAACAGTTTATTTTTATTTATTTATTTTTTATTTTAATTTTTTTTTAATATGAAATTTATTGTCACATTGGTTTCCACACAACACCCAGTGCTCATCCCAAAAGGCAGAGGGCAACAGTTTAAATCCTACCTCCACAGTTTACCAAATGTGCTATCTTGGGCAAATTTTATCCTCAGTTTGCTCATCCATAGAATGGGTAATATAATAATAATAACTACAGAATTTGGAGAATCCAATGAGACTATAAATGTGAAAGTCCTTCACAAATGAAAATGCTCTACAAGCATACGTTATCATTGCTATATCACCCTAAAGGAATGAATACAGGATCAAAAATCCCTTTTAAATCCATTAAAACATTTTTACACCAGAACTTGGAAGGCCATCCTAATGAAACAGTTTAATAGATAGGTTTGTCTTTCTTTTACCTTTCTTTTCTTCTCTGTCCCCCCTTGTTTTTAGCTGGAGTAGGAAAAGAATGTATAGAGAAGGAATGGAAGCCATTTTTTCTACGTAAAGTTTTTATAAAGAAATCTTCATAAACTTTTCCTTCATAAAAAGTTCATAAAGTCTGTAGTGTTATTTTTCTCCTCATGAATATTTACGAAACTGTTGTCTGGGTCTTGCCATTGTGGAAAATCTAGAGGGAAAATCTAAAGCCAGTCTGCAAGAAAGTTTTCATAAGTCTTCATGGTAATGAGAAAAATAACCACAACTTGGTGAGCTAAATTAATTAAATTTACGTGACTGTCATTTATCCTGAGATTATGTCCTTCCTACATTATTTAGTGTAAAAATCACCTTTCTCTCGTGAAGTGATGGTGATAGCGGATGGCAACTGTTTTGTTTGTTTTCAATGTCCTTACTCTGCAAAATAAAAAGTTGGCTACCCTATGTCAGGCCCCAATTATTTTTTGAAACTGGACTGGCCCCTGACATGCCAGTCTCTGGGAACCCTTGGCTTAGAAGGTTAATTGGAGATGGCAGGGATGGCGGTGGGGAAGCCAGTTCAGCTGCCTGTGTTTTGCTCCCTTCCCCAGAGCCCGCGGGGCCCACTGCCCCACATCCGGGCTGTCGCCAGTCCCTGGCTGTGTATGTGCACCCCAGCCCCCCTGGCTCCGCATCCCTGTCCGCTTTGAGCTCTCAGCCTCTCCTAGCTGGCGTCATCCTTCCAGACACAGCTCCCTAAGTTTGCCATGTGCAGTGACCCTGTGTTGACCCCGAGCCATGATACAAACTATGGGATTGTAATGAATCTCTAATTACCCACAGTACCTCCATGAGTCGTCGGCTGTGCTGCACAGCTATATTCCTCACCCATTTGGTCATCACCAAGCATTCAGAATGCAGCCAGACTCCATGCCCGGAAGCTGGGAGCCCCCACAGTCCCTGCCAAATGAGGCTGGCTCCGTAGGCTTCTGGGAATGAGAGGATGAGTTCTTTCCTTGTTATGAATCAGAGAGGGAGTTTGCACATGAATCATTCAGCTCTGCATGGGGACCTTGTCCTGGCTTTTATGTCTCCCAGTGGGTCTGGCTGAGGGGATGATCAGGAACACAAGGGGTGGGGGGGGGGAGGGGGGGAGGGTTGCCCTTGGTGGGAGGGGCAGTTAATACTTTTAACATCCCGTGACAATTCTGAAATCCCATATTTTATCATGCCAAAAAGGGACATGGCAACTTGTCTAGATTTAATGAAATGACAAGGAGTAGTTCTTGATTTTACAGCAGATGATGTCATATCTTACCAGTGAGGAAGGTAGCTTCATAATAATGACAATAATGATAGCTTTCCCCTGTGCCAAGTATTGTGCTACAAGATACAAACATTATGTCTAATATTTACTAAGCCAAACCAAACAACAACAAAGACAGACAGGGAAACTGAGGCTTGGAGGGGTTAAGTAAGAGTTAAGTTTCCAATTCAAACAGTGAAGAAGCAGCGGTCCCAGTCCAACGCACATGTTTTGTTTTGTTTTTTAATTTTTTAATGTTTATTTATTTTTGAGAGACAGAAAGAGAAAGACAGAGGGAGGGTGGGGGCGGGCAGAGAGAGACGGAGACACAGAATCCGAAGCAGGCTCCAGACTCTGAGCTGTTAACACAGAGCCCGACAGGGGGCTCAGACTCACAAACCACTCGATCATGACCTGAGCTGAAGTTGAACACGTAGGCACCCCAAGCACATGTTCTTTAGGAGTATTTAATAGTTGCAACTGGAGAGAGATGACTGGGGTCAAAAGCTAGATGTATTTTTAATTCACTTTCAGATCCCAGGTACAGAATTACTCCTATTTTTCAAAATAACTCATGGATTTTCTTTTCTTTTTTTCTTTTTTTCTTTTTTTTGAGATTAAATGAGGCAAGAAAGAACAAATGTTGGAGAGGATATGGAGAAAAGGGAACTCATGTGCAGTGTTGGTGGGAATGTAAATTAGTGCAGCCACTATGGAAAACAGTGAGGAGATTCCTTTAAGAAGAGAAGTGTCACATGATTCAGAAATTGCATTTCTTGATATTTACCCAAAGAAAATGAAAACACTCATGCGAAAAGACAGATGCACTCCCATGTTCATCACAGTGTTTTCTAATAATAGTCAAGATATGGAAGCAACCCAAGTGCCCATTAATAGTTGAAGGATAAAAAAGGTGTAGTACCCATACACAATGGAATATTACTCAGCCACAAAAAAGAAGGAAATATTGTCATTTGTGACAACATGGATGAATCTTGAGGGCATTATGCTAAGTGAAATAGGTCAGCCAAAGAAAGACAAATACTGTATGATTTCATTTATATGTGGAATCTAGAAAGCAAAATAAACAAATAATCAAAACAAAATAGAAATGGACTCATAACTGCAGGAAACAAACTGATGGTTGCCAGAAGGGAGGAGTTTAGGGGGTAGACAAAATAGGTAAAGTGAATTAAGAGGTATAATATAAAATAGGTATAAAATAAGTAAGTATAAAATAGTTATAAAATAAATAAGTTATAAAATAAATAAGACATGAGGAGGTAACATACAGCATAAGGTGTTTGATAAAGTTCTCTACTAACTCAAGAAATAAATTCAATTCAAATATCCCTGCTACAAATATTAAATATTCTTTTTAATTTAAATATCCTCTTGCCCATGCAAGTGCTGGAAAAATGAAGATGAATAAGATAGTCCCATCCTCAAAGAACTAAGAGAGCATTATTTTTGTTGCTCTTATTTCCTACTTAATATAGTGTTAAAAGTTATATTTATAAAGTAGCATATTCCAAATTTTTAGAGTAGATTACTAATATTTCCCTGGCTTTCTAAATGCAAGGCTTGTCACAGTATGAATGATGTCACACTATTTAACTCGTGTGGGTGGAAGATGTTTATTGCCACTTGATATACAGATTATGCTCAAACACTGTGAAAAAAAATTTTCCGACGAATAAATGTATGTGTTAAGTGGTTGTGTCTTAAAACAGAAATGAATGAGCCATAAGAAATGGTCATATACTGGGGCGCCTGGGTGGCGCAGTCGGTTAAGCGTCCGACTTCAGCCAGGTCACGATCTCGCGGTCCGTGAGTTCGAGCCCCGCGTCAGGCTCTGGGCTGATGGCTCAGAGCCTGGAGCCTGTTTCTGATTCTGTGTCTCCCTCTCTCTCTGCCCCTCCCCAGTTCATGCTCTGTCTCTCTCTGTCCCAAAAATAAATAAAAAAAAAAAAAAAAAGAAATGGTCATATACTATATTTCTGAAGCCAGCCTGTTTTCCTAGCTTCAGGAGACGTTTTTTTGTCTATAGGTGTCTTGCAGTCCAATTAATTCCTCAAATTGGTAGGTAATTTGTACTTCTGTTGTACAACAAAGCGTTGTGGTCAAGATAATAATATTCAGTTCTGGAGACTTACAGCCTTCCTACCACTTAGAATAGATAATAGAAAATGACTTGCATCTTAGCAAGCAATTTTATAATTAAAATCCACAGTTCCTAAACCCAGCATCTCTAAATTATGTCATCTCTCACCTCATTAGTAAACTAATAGGAGGCTTGAGCTGGAAGGGAATTTGGAAATGAGCAAACGCCCTCATTTTACAGATGCAGAAAATCCTGCACAGAAAAGTGACTTCAAAGACACATCGGCATACAAGGTGCGTAATGGGATATAAACACATTCTACCTGGCGTAAGAAGTTTGCCCTATTTTTGAAGGGTTGTTCCTGCTGTGGTACTTGCTATATGTCTCTGCAAAGTTGATGACAGTCTCATCTATCAAAAGGAGAGCCATTTTCTAGGAAGTCTATTAACTTTTTTGAAAATATGGGTCCAAACGAATGGACAATTTAAGACATGTCTGCATGGATTGAATAGAATGCAGCATTCCTAAGACCTTTTGAACATTATGGTTAATAATAATAGGTACCATTCACTGAGTGATTTTGTATGTCCTGTGGTATATGTAGTGTCTTCACAACAATCCAGAATGTATTATAAATCCCATTTTACAAATAAGAAAAATATGCCAACAGCCACAGCTTGTAAGTAAAATCGGGTTCCATCTGCCTCTAAATCTCAAGCTCTTGCTCACATACATGAATGCAAGTGCCAAAATGAGCAGGGAGAGAGTAGCCTTACTCCATTTTCAAAGCACAATAAAATGTTTGTATTATGGATTTAAGGTTGGGAGGAAATTTAGACAAAACATCCTTTATGTCTCTATTGGCAATTATGTCTCTACCCTGGATCTTGGTTCCCTCTGTCTCACCACAGTCACTGAGTCAATAAAAGGTTCCTCTTCACCTGAAGAAGGACAAAAGACACCAGTGACCCCTCCCATCCCGCTTCCAGATTAGCCTTAAAGGAATAAGGATGAGGCATTGAGTAGAGGGATCTCTCAGGCAAGTATTTGCCTTTAGTCATAATCTTTTGCCCGCTATTATTATGTTTCTACTTGACAGTTGGAGCCTAACTTCAGAAACAACCTATTAAAATTCACACACACAGCAGAGAGTCAGAGAGGATAGGCTGTTCCATTTTTAGTCCCTCTAGCGCTCCACCTGCTGCTGAAGAAAAGAGACAATGGGCCTTCCTACAACTCTGCTACAAAAACAAAAGAACACACTGCATTGTTCAAGAAGTCAGGTAACTGTCTAAAACGGGGCGGCAGACAAGAGAGCGAGCCAATAGAATCGATGTGAGTGAATTTGTCCCAGTTACACAGTTGCGTGGGAAGTTTTATATGGCTTCTATGGATCTCCTCCATGTAGTCCGGTACCTTGCACTTATCCCTAAAAAAACTTGTAAAGGAGAAATGGGGGTTTATTTCTCATAGTAAGTATAGTAGTGACAATCAAAATGTGCATAAGATTTGCGTGCTTAAAAGATTTCCTACAGGGGCACCTGGGTGGCTCAGTCGGTTGAGCGTCCGACTTCAGCTCAGGTCATGATCTCGCGGTCTGTGAGTTCGAGCCCCGCATCGGGCTCTGTGCTGGCAGCTCAGAGCCTGGAGCCTGCTTTCGATTCTGTGTCTCCCTCTCTCTCTGCCCCTCCCCTGCTCATGCTCTGTCTCTCTCTCTGTCAAAAATAAATAAACATTAAAAAAAATTAAAAAAAAAAAAAAAAAAAGATTTCCTACATGGGGCACCTGGGTGGCTCAGTCATTTAAACCGCCTTCTTGATTTCGGCTCTGGTCATGATCTAGGGTTCACCAGATAGAGCCCAGTGTCAGACTCTGCACTGAGTGTGAAGTCTGCTTAAGATTCTTTCTCTCCCCCCCCCCCGCCCCTCCCCACTCACGCCCGTACATGCATGGTTTCTCTCTCTAAAAGAAAAAAAATATTAAAAATTATAAAAAGGGGGTCCCTAGGTGGCTCAGCCGGTTAAGTGTCCCACTTCAGCTCAGGTCATGATCTCGCAGTCTGTGAATACGAGCCCTGTGTCGGCTCTATGCTGACAGCCTCAGAGCCTGGAACCTGCTTCAGATTCTGTCTCTCCCTCACTCTCTCTGCCCCTCCCTGGCTAGTGTTCTGTCTCTCTCAAAAATAAATAAATAAACCTTTTTTTTTTTAATTTGAAAAAGGTTTCCTAAACAATACAATGGAATGGCGTGCTTACGTTTCTAGGCTCTGGAGCTGGATTGCCCAGGGTGAAGTTCCAGCTCCATTCCTTCCAACTGTGTGCCCGTGGGTATATTCTCAAACCTCTTGGGACTGTCTCTGTTTTTTTTTTCTGGAAAATTAGGACAGTAAAAACACCTATTCCATGGAGCATTGTGAGGATTAAATGAATTAATACATGTAAAACACTTTGGATGGTGCATGGTACGTGGTAAGTATGCAACAAATGTTATTTTAATGGTTTTGTGTTTCATTTTGTTTTAAACAGTTCTTCAACAAAGCTAGAATATAATGGATCAGGACTTGAACAGAGGGAAAACATACATTTTGCACTGAATGTTTTTTTTTTTTTTAAGTGCCCCTCTGCTGTCTCCTGTTTCCTGGTGTTAGTCTGGGTATAAATATGGAACCCAGTCTGCATAGCTGGGAGACCATCACTGCCTTGGTGATTGTCTCATTAACTCCAGGGTTCAGGACTTAAGTCATCATCTGAGTTTTGGTGGAGCCATTGGTCACTGTACGGTTGTGAAATTAGAAGGAATTACTTTTAGCATTGTGTCTGCCATTTGATATTTGCAGAGTGTTTTGTAATCTCCTAGTTACCCTCCACCCACCTGCTGGGACCTAGACAGATGGCAAGCCTTCCTTCCACTTAACATTTCTCCAAAATTAAAGGAGTAACTCACACTCGATGATGAAAACAGAACTCAAAACAGTTTTTCACTTTCTTTTTTGAATCCATCCCTGTAATAGAAACTGCAATAGTTGATTTGATCTTTGAAAGACTGACAGAATAACTGAGAGAAAACAATAATAATTATTGCACATACTTCTTGTGTGCTTACAATGTTGTAGACACTGTTCTAAGTTTTGTGTATGAACTGACCATAATCCTATGATGCAAATACTGTTCTTTCTTTTATTTTACTGATGAGGAAACCAAGAAGCACAGAGGATACATATTTTGCCCCAAATTTCATGATTGCTGAATGGTAGAGGACTCACCCTGTTAGTCTCACTCTGGAGCTCTGATCTTCACTACCACCACACTATCAATAGAATCCTGCCTGGGACCTAATGAACTCATTCATACCTTCCAGCACCCTCTCTTTTGTATGAGAAAGCAACTAATGAAGTTTTGCATGAATACATATAGGTTGCCAAGATCAGGTGGCATTCTGAGAAGCTCCCTATCCATTACTTTCATAAATTTACAACTGTGTCTGATCTCCCTTATAAGGTCAGAAACCTGATTTTCCCAGCACACTAAAAAGGAAGCCATTTCTGAGGAATAAACTCACATTAATTAAATTTTAAAGGACTAGAGGCCAAACCAATATGTCAAAATATTAATCCATTCTAACATTAATAAATACTTATTGAAAGACTAGGTGCTAACAATACAATGGTGTGGTGATTCTAAGGTCTTCATATAAAATCCCTGCCCTCATAGGGGCTCCTGGATGGCTCAGTAGGTCAAGCGTCTGACTTTGGCCCAGGTCATAGTCTCATGGTTCGTAAGTTCGAGCCTCGCGTCAGGCTCTGTGCTGACAGCTCAGAGCCTGGAGTCTGCTTCAGATTCTGTGTCTCCCTCTCTCGCTGCCCCTTTCCTGCTTACAGTCTATCTCTCTGTTTCTCAAAATTAAAGAAACATTTTAAATAAATAAATAAAATCCCTGCCTTTATAGATCTTACATTCCAAATGGGAGAAGAGATAAAGGTAATAAAAAATATATAAATCTATAAATCAATCATACAGAAACAGTTAATAGTAAGTACCAGGAAGAAAAAATGAAACAGAAAAAACCCCAGAAGTTTAAGAGATGCTACTTTAAGTTGAATGGTCAGTGAAGGACTATTTCAGGGTGTGATATTTGAGCAGACACCTAAATAAGCAAGAAAGCAAGCTAAGTGGACATGAGACCAGTGTTCAGACCGGGGAAAAGCCTTGCAGTGGAAACATTCTTGACACGTTGGGGAAACAGATAGTAGACAATATTATTAGAGTTCAAAGAGTGAGGAAGAAAATGGTAGTATGATTTGGGAGAGGCAGTCAGGGGCCAGATCACAAAGGCCTTTATAAGGGTTTAGGTCATGATAAGGAATTTTGGATTTTATCCTAATGTGATAGAAACTATTAGAGGGTTTTAAACAAGAGACTGATGTGCTCAGATTTGTGTTTTAAAAGGACGGCTCCAGCGGCAACCTGGAGAATTGGCTAATGAGGGCATAGGTGCCAATGGGGAGCAGGATAGGTAAATACTGCAGGGTCAGGTAAGAGATGATGGTATCTTGGAGCAGAACAGAAAATGGCAAAAGAGGTAAGAAATGATGGGATTTGGAATGTATTTTGAAGGATGTACTCAACGTTTGAGGCCTGACCATGAGGTGAGTGAAGATCCATATTTGTGTAGGAGAAGGCAATAGAGATTTTGTTTTTTGGATGTGATGATTTTAGTGTGCCTATTAGACATCAGAAGGCAGATTATAGTTGGTAGTCTATAATTAATAGGGGAGAGGTTGGAACTGACGTTATCAGTATATCGGTGGTTTTTAAAGCCATGGGATTGAATTCAATTCCTCAAGATGGTGATCACAGATAGAAAAGAGAAGAGACTCCAAGACTGAGACCTGGAACAACTCTGATTTAGAAGGAGGAATAAGGAGAGTCTAGCAAAGGAGATTGAGGAAGAGCAGCCAATGAGAGAGAAGAAAAACCAGTAACACATGTTCCTGAAACCAAAATAAGAAAATGTTTCAAGATGGTGGGAGTGCTAATTATTTGAAAAAACTTCTGAGGAGTAGAGTTCATTCTCTAAGTCTAAAAACTCAGATGTGGCTATTGGATTAGGCAACATCGAGGATATTTGTGACTTTAGCAAGAGAGGATTCAGTGGAATGGTGTGAAAGATAGCTTAGCTGGGGTAGTGGATAAGTGGTAAGGTGAGGAAATAGATGAGGTAAGAAGGAGGCTAGTAGACAATACCATCCAATCCACTTAGTCAAGTCTTACTGGCTTAGAAATCTCTTCTTTGAGCCATTGTGTGTTGATCTTGAGATTTAACTTCCAAGGGAAATTATATTTCCCCTATTTCCAGGTTCCTTGAAGGCACTGTGATATATCCTTTATAAACCAACTACTTTAAAATTTCCTTTAGTATTATTAGTCTAAAAGATCTAAAATGTTAAATAAAAATGTGTAAGAATGAAGAATGACCATTGCTGAATAAAGATCAGGAAAAAGAAAGCAGAATTATAAATTATCTGAAAGAACCATAATTTAATTCTCCTAGGTTAAAAAATTTCATGACAAGAAATGCTTCTCTGAATTATGTAAACTAATATGAAACTTAGTACCCCACACTCAGTATGTATTCACTGATATTGGTAGTAATTAGCAACCATGATGATGATAGTGATTGTAGTTCTTTGAAAGTAATTAATTGTGTTAGAGCAAATAAAGATGAAATATGTTAATATGAACATGCAAGGATTTATCCAACAAATTATTAATTTTCGCTGCAAGTCTTAGAAAAAAGCAAATAGACCGTAGTGAGCACATAGACTGCCAAATGTTATGAGGAAAGTGCCAGACTCTACTGATAAGTGAATTGCCTAGGGATGCTCTTTTTGTGTCTCCCTTTCTGAGATGACCACAACCAGTTGGTCTTAAAAATCACATTGGGTCTAGTTAGCTTTGAAGTGTCTTGGCAGTGCACACTACAGATTTGAAGGTTTTGAATTATTTTTAAAGGTATGATTTATCATCATATAACTGTTAAATAATGCATGACATCTTTGAAGAACTTATGAAATAGGTTAATTGTTGTTTATAAACTGAATCTGATAAGTCAAGGATTTAGGAATGCTTACAATGGTAGGTAATATGTAATGGCTACCCCAGGGACAATAGTATATATCACTAAATCCTATTTTATTTTCCTCCATCCTGGGTGCCCAGAAAACTATCCTTCCCAGTCCACTTGAACCTAAGTGGGTTTGTGTGCCTACTGCTGGTTTATGAAATGTATGCAGAAGTGATGTGAGTCACTTCAGAGCCGAGGCTGAAATGCCCTGTGCTGTCTTCTATCTTCCATTCTTTCACTTTAGTAGATGCCAAAGTCAAGAGCCAAGATGGTGGAAACCATGTAAGACTGGGTCCCTAGGTGATTCCTTTGAGCAGAGCTCTCCACTAACCTGCTCAAGATTGGTAGCGTGAATAAGAAATAACATATAAAGAATTTAGAGCTAATTTATTATTGCAACATCACTTAACCTAGGCTGAGTAATAGTAGCCACAACAAAGTGAGATTTCATAACCCAATTCTATTAAGGTACAGAGGAGGGAAGTTCTAAAAACTTGGGCAAGGACAGGGACCTAGAACCTCTACTACATGAGAATTTAAATTAAAGCCTTCTACAAAAAGATGAGACACCATAAGGGTGATCAACCCCTCAGTCAGTGAACTAAAACAAATATGTCCCCCACAGAAAGAGATGTTGAGGATACATGCTGATCATGGCCTTGCCTCTAGAAGGAACAGAAAACAAAAAGGAAACAGTACCCTCTAGATATTTCCAGCCACCTCAAGATGCTCTCATATAAGTTTGGGGCTGGAATTTTTACCACCTGTATAGCCACATAAGATTTCCCAGCTGAAAAGTCAGTGAAAGAGTTCCTGAGTTGCTTTTACCTCAGACACCTGGCAGAAACAAAAGCAAATCCTTTCTGAAGGAGCCAAATTAAATTACAGAATTACAGAATTCTATCAGGTAAAGTGAAAAACACAAATGCATAAGGAAGATCCATTGACGAGAGTCAACAGATTTTTGAATTACCAAGAAAAGAGACGATAGAGTAATATACCTCAAACAGTAGAGTAAACCATTATTCCATATGCTACTTTAATAGTTCATATATGTCATAATGTATGTGTCAAAGCCCATAAAATGTTTAACACCAAGAGTGACCTCTAATGTAAACCGTGAGCTTTGGGTTATAATGCTGTGTCACTATAGGCAACAATGTAACAAATGTAAATGTAGTGTGGGATGTTGATAGTGGGGGAAGGTAGGATTGTATAGGGACAGGAGAACTCCCTGTACTTTCTACTTAAGTTTGCTGTGAACCTAAAACCACTATATAAAATGAAGTCTAATTAAAATGAAAAAAGAAGTACAAAGAGAGGTGAAAATTATTTCTTTGAAAAAAGTATAAAATTAAATCATTGGTAAAGTGGATCAAGACAGAGAGAAGGCACAAATGAATAATATAGGAATAAAAAATATTGTTAGAGATATAGCAGTGATTAGAGGTTAACAAATTGAAGTAAAAAGATAAAAACAGAGATAAAGATACATGAAAATCATTGTTACAGTATTTTTTATGTTACAAATGTGAAGATTGGGTTGACCTCCCAAACATCTGGGAATTAAGCTTCTAAATAACCATGAGCAAAATAGAAACACAGAAATTTAAAAACTTCTTTCAACTGAAGGATAATGACAAAATGTGAGGGATGCTGCTAAAGCAGTGCTTAGAGGGAAATTTATAGCTTATGTTAGAAAAAAATTTCACCTTAAGAAATTAGAAAAAGAAAATTCAATTAAACCCAACATAAAAAGAGAAAAGTAAATAAAAACCATGAGAACAGAAATAAATGAAATAGAAACAAACAATAGAGAATATTGACAAAAGTGAAAGTTGAGTCTCTGGCAAGAGTAATAAAATTGATAAACCTTATGCACTACTGATCAAGGAAGAGAGTAAATAAAAAGAAAACCTCAATTCAGATCCTAAAGACATTAAAAGGACAATAAAGGAATGCTAAAAACAATTTTGTGCCAATAAATGAAACAATTTACCATTAAAAAATTGATTCAAGATGAGTTATAAATCTAAACATAAAAGCCAAAATTATAAATCCAGTAGAACACATAGAAAAATAGATGGACAACGTTGGGGTAGACACAAAGATTTCTTAGGACCAAAACACTAACTAAAAATTTGATAAATTATACAGCACTAAAATTAAAAGCTTCTGTATATCAAAAGACACAAGGAAATAAAAAGACAAAATTGGGAGAATGTATTGCCATTTTTATGACTAAAAAAGGACTTGTCTCCAGAAAATAGAAAGAACGACAAGTCGGTAGAAAAAAGACAACTTTTAAAAAATAGGCAAAAACTTTAACAGCCACTTCATAGAATAAGATGTACGAATGACAAATCTGCACATGCAAAGATGCTTAAAATCATTAACACTAGAGAGATACAGGTTGAAACCACAACAAGATAGCACTACACCCACTGGAATGGCTAAGTTGAAAAACCTGGGCACCACCAAGTATTGGCAAAAAAAGGAGATACAGAATTACCCTATGATCCAGCAATTGTACTACTAGGTATTTACCCAAAGGATACACAAAAACTAATTTGAAGGGATACATGCACCCTTATGAGTATAGCAACATTAGCAACAATAGTCAAATTGCAGCAAGAGCCCAAATATGCATAGACTGATGAATGGATAAAGAAAATGTCACATATATATTTAATGGAATATTACTCAGCCATCAAGAGAATGAAATCTTGCCATTTGCAACACTGTGGATGGAGCTAGAGAATATTATTTGAAGTGAAATAAGTCAGGGAAAGACAAATACCATATGATTTCACTCATCTGTGGAATTTAAGAAACGAAACAAATGAACATTGTGGGGGAAAAGAGAAGCAAACCAAGAAACAGAGTTTAAAAAAAAATTTAAGGTTTATTTATTTTTGAGAGAGAGAGTGGGAGCCGGGGGCGGCGGGGGTGGGGGTGGGGGCGGCGGTGGTGAGGTAGAGAGAGAAAGACACAGAATCCGAAGCAGGCTCCAGGCTCTGAGTTGTCAGCACTGAGCCTGATGCAGGGCTTGAACTCACGAACTGCGAGATCATGACCTGAGTCGAAGTTGGACACTTATAACCAACTGAGCCAACCAAGCACCCCCAGATGCTTAATTATAGAGAACAAACTGATGGTTACTGGAGGGGATGTGGGCAGGGAGGATGGGTTAAATAGGTGATGGGTATTAATGAAGGCACTTGTTATAATGAGCACCAGGTGTTGTATGTAAGTGATGAGTCACTAAATTCTACCCCTGAAACTAATATGGCGCTATATGGTAACTAGCTGAATTTGAATAAAAACTTGGGGAGATAAAAGAAAAAGCAGATGCACTAGAACTCGTTTATACTGCTGGTGGAATGCAAAATACTAAAACCACTTTGAAAAATGGTATGGCAGTTTCTCATCAAGTTTATTCACCTGTTCTCTAACCCAGCAATTCTACTCTCATATATTTACCCAAGAAAAATGAAAACATATGTTCATAAAGAGACTTGCACATGAATGTTCAGAGCAGCTGTATTTGTAGTAGTCAAAATGGAAATAATGGAGATTTCCATTCCTAGGAGAATGGACAGATAGATTGTGGAACATTCATGCAAGGGAATATTATTCAGCAATACAAAGTAACAAACTAGTGATATATGCAGCAACATGGAGGAATCTCAAAAAATGTCCGAAAGAATTCATATTCAAAAGAATATGTGCTATATAATTCCATTTATTTAAAATTCAGGAACAAGGAAGACGAATCTATGATAGAAATCAAAACAGAAAATGCTTCATAGAGGCAGAGGGCAAGATTCCCTGGAAAGAGGCATGATAAAACTTTCTGTAGTCATAGAATATTCTATATCTTCATGGGTGTTCTTCCAACTATCTGTGCATATATTATGTATAAATTATACCTCACTAAAAAATTCAAAATTAAAAAAACAGGCAAAAAATAACAAATTCTTAGGAAAAAGTAAATGATCAAAACTGACCCAACAGTGTCTGAAAGTTTGAATGGTTCTAAAATAATGGAAAAAATGAATCAGCGATTCAAAATCTTCTCAAAAATAAATTATCAGGCTCTTTCAGAAAAGAGAAAAATTGGGCTGAGATTAGTGACATTGTGACAAGAAAAGATTAAACAGGACAATAAGAAAAAGTTAAATTATAGGCCACGTTTAACTTTGAGTTTCTATGTAAAAGCCCTAAATAAAATATTATTAAACCAACTCTACAATTTTTAGAAAGATACTATTTCATAACCAAGTGAATGCAATGTGAGCTAAATACAGGAAAATCTCTTACTGTAATCTATTGTATTAGCTGGTTGAAAAACCCATGTGATACTTTCAATAGATACAGATAAGAAGCATGGTCAAGGAACAAATGAAAAGATGCTCAATTTTACAAAACAAACAAATAGAAGTTAAAACTGCAATAAAGCAAGATACCATTTTACAAACATTGATGGGTCAAAAATTACAAATACCAAGGGTTAGCTACAACGTGAAACAAAGAAAAGGTATGATAGAGTATAAACTGATACACTCATTTTGGAAAACAATTTGACAGGACCCACCAAAATGGGCTCATCCCCTGACCCAGCAATGAAAAAAACAATTCCATTCCTAAGTTTATACCAAGAAATGAGAGAAAGAATGTGACATTAGAAGTAGATGTGTGTATTGAGGTGGATGGGAAGAGGGGAGTGTTTCAGCCATGGGGGAAGGAAGAGGCCCCTAGAGGCTGACATTGGCAGTGTCTGCCCATGCTCAGTCACTGGAAGAGGAAGTTTTACCTACAGGGTTTGGGAATATTTCTGATCTCTGGTTTGGAGATAAACGTATGTGGTCAAACCAATTAGCAAAATTATACCTTGTCCTGGATAGATAGCTCAAGCTGGTTTTTCCTGGTTCTTTTAAATATTCCATTAATATAAAACTCTGTGTTCTGACTCTATGTTCATCAAGCAATATCCTGTTTCCCAAGTGCATCTGCCCGTAGGAAGGGAAGGTACCAATCACCTAGGTTTCGACTATTTCTGATTCCTGAGTAATCCAAAACTGTCCCCTAATTGTAATTTGACTTCTCATATACTTTGACTATAGGAAGAGAAATTTATGCCAGCCTGAATGAGCTGGTTATATTTCTCACGGCATTAATAAACTAGGCATTCTGATTTGTATGACTCTTACATGCCCTTGAGTTAATGTGAATTCCTCCGTCTGGGGCTGATCACCCTGAGGCTGATTCCCAAGCATGATTTCCACTTCTTAACAAAGTTCAGATCCAGCTGTTCTCATGTTAGTTGGCATTACTGTCTCACATCCATTTTCCAACACTTTCTGTTGATTCCTGCCCTTATTAAATCAGTGTTCAACTAGAAATGAAAATTAAAGGTTATACATTAAAACTCTAATATATAAAGTAATTCCTAAAACTTCACAAAATTTTGAAAAGTCAACTAGTTCTATTTTATAAGTATCTCCAAAAATTAATATGAAATATTCCTGAACTCAACATAAGCATGTGTACACATAAACACTTGTGTTTTGAAGTCAGTTTTATAGGAAAGTTATGATTTTTTTGAGAAAGTTTGAAGTCTAATGAAGACAGGCATATCATGACTGAGCACTGACCAATGGGTGAACTAGTTACATGCAGATTACCTAGTGATGATTTTGTTATGAGACTTTAAGTGGCAACGTAAATAGCCACATGAAACCAGCTGAGCCTGTTAGGACTTGAATATGATAAGCATGTTTCTCAACAACCACGCCTTATATCCACTTTGGTTGACCTTTTTTTTAAAAAAAAAAAAAATCTGACTCTTTTACCTGTCAATGAATAATGCTCACTCAGTGCTGCCTCTGGTCTATTAATTCTGCTTGGCTGTCTTTGAAATTTTTGGACAACATGCTTCTCAGGTGATTGCAACGTGAGTCAAGTAGAAAAAGAAGTTGTCGACAGTCCCAGTGAGGTCCTAAGCCTTGGCAGTGGGGTTCATGCAAGCCTGGTGCTGTCACCACATCAATCAGCCCTGGAGCACACTGTTATTATCACAACCAGTCATTCCCCACTGCAATCACAACAGGAGAGAGGAAAGCCTTCTCTTCACAACTGACTGCGAGCTGCTTGATCCCTGTAACCTTGAGAAGTACCAGAATGTCACAGGTAGGAGTTTCCCTGTGGCACTTCTGCATATCCTTCCCTCCCACTGCACTTCCCCCTCCCTCTCCCTAATCTTTGCTCTTCTCAGACTGGAAGACAGTCACGAATGAGACTGAGCACAAGGATTTGGCTACAAGCCAAAAGGACAAACTAAAAGTATCACAGAGGTGCAGAAGAGGTATAATTTTAGACTGCTGCAGGAGAGAATGCAAAATCTGGAGGCAGAGGCTTCAGTGTCTGGGAGCACCTGACAGTGCTCTTAGGGAATGAAAACGGATCACTAGCTTCAACTAGTGGTCCCTAGCAGGGTCCGTTTCTGGGCAAAATACTGAAGGAAGTAAAATTTATCATCTTTGTTTGCTACTTCCATTTCCTACTCTTCTTCCCTATTTCTCTCAGGACTTTTTCTTTTAAGTCTACTTGAATCTATCCTTCCTAGTGATCAAACTGGCCCTTGATTCATGTTAATGTTGAAAAGAATCATCCATATTATAATTCACACCCATGTTTAAGGGGTGACTGTACTTTATTGTATCTAGAAGATTTGGTTATGTATGAGGGATAGTATGCCAGTCAATTCAGGGAAGTAATTTTTCATCCTCTTATTCTGGGCTCAAATGCAGTTTGGTCAGTGTGGAACTAGATAGCATTTTCTCCCTTGTTGGTGAGACTAGCATGTGAACTAAGCTTATTTGCAGCTAATACAATCACAACCATGGATGCCATCAATCAAGTGCCTACCTATTCCACTTACCAGATGTTTCACCCAAGTTATCTCATTCAGTCATCACAGAAACAAAATGAAATGGATACTATTATTTCTGTTATATGGATAAGGAAACTGACATAAGTTAGTGAAGGACAGAGCTGGACTTTGAAAACCCTCGACCTCTCCACTATGTAACATCTCAGGAAGCAAAAACTTTAGTTAAATTCTAAAACTAAAACACTAAAATGGAATCTCCAATGTAGCAATAGAATACAATTATGACACTGGAAGAGGCAACAGAACATACCTACCTGTTTACCGCCTACCTCAAAAGAACACTGCATGCTTAGAAGGCTTCTCCAAAAGTATAGGCTTTCTTCTAAGAAGACCAACTGTTCAAATAAATCTCTATTTCATTTTTTTTTTTAATTATATTCCTGACCTGGGTCACAAACAAAACCTCACTACATTCTGAAAGGAAGAAATAATACCAATAACATTCTCTTACTAAAATGCAATAAAACTAAAACTAGTAACAAAATAAAAAACTGAAAAGGAACTTCCACCTAGAAATTAAGACATATGTTTTTAAAAAACACTAGTCAAGAACATTATATTGAATGGATGAAAACAAACACTGAAAATACATACTATATGATTTCATTTATGTGAAATTAACAAGAAAAACTAACCCATGGTAATAAAGATGAAAAATAAAGTGGTTACCTCTGAGTATTGACTGGGAATGGGCACAAAGGAACTTTCTGGTGGATAAAGATCATCCAAACCTTGATCTAAATGGTAGCTACATGGATGTATACATACGCAAAAATTGATCAGGATGTACTGTTAAGATTTGTGCATTTTAATGTATTCAAGTTCTTCCTCACTTCGAATAAAAGAAATCAACTAATATAATTCGCCACATTAAAAATTAGAATAAAAATGTTATTATCACTCCATAGTTACAGAAACAAAGTTGATAAAATTCATCTCCTGTTTATTAAAAAAAAAAACTGCTAGAAAACTAGGAATAGTAGAAAACTTCCTTAATCTGATAAAATGTGTCCTAAAAATTCTGCTCCAACCCTATACTTAGTGTTGAAGAACAAAAATCTCTTTTATGATCAGAAATGAAGTAAAAATGCTCATTATCACCACTTTTTTTTTTCTTTCACCCATTTATTTCATCCACCCATCCCCCCCATCTCTGGCAACCACCAACCTGTTCTTTATATCTATGTGTTTTTTGTTGTTGTTTTTCAGATTCCACACATAAGTGAGATCATATAGAATTTGTCTTTCTCTGACTGACTTATTTCACTTAGCAGAATGCCCTCAAGTTCCATCCATGTTGTTGTAAATGGCAAGATTTCCTTCTTTTTTATGGTTGAATATATTCTTCTTTATCTATTTGTATATTGATGGACACTTGGGTTGTTCCCATGTCTTAGTTGTTGTAATTAAGGCTTCAATGAACATGGGAATGCAGATATATTTTCAGGTTAGTGTTTTCATTTCCTTTGGATAAATATCCAGAAGTGGAATTGCTGGATCATATAGTAGATCTATCACTACTTTTATTCAACATGGTGCTGGAGGTCTTAGCCAAGGCAGTAAAGCATTGTCATTATTTGCAAATGGCATGACTGTGCATGGAAAAATCCAAAATAATTTAGAAATAAATTATTATAATTAATAAGTGAAGTTAATGAAGTCCCAATATACAATTTACTAAAATAAATTGTATTTTTATAAATAAATGAAACTATTAGAAAAATAGCACTGAAAACCATCAATGTTAAATACCTTAGAATATAATCTAATAAAATGTACACAAAATTTTCAACACAAAGAACTTTAAAATATTGGAAGAAATTGCAAAATCCAAATAAATATAGAGATATAATTTGTTTATAAATTAGAAGACTCTGTGTTATAAATATGTCTGTTCTCCCTAAATCAACTGATAGAGTCAATGCACTACAGTTATAATTCCAGCAATTTGGGGGGAGGGTGGGGAATTGACAAGTTTCTAAAATTTATTTTTTAAAATGCAAATAACTAAGAACAGATAAGGTAGATTTGAAGAAGAATGATTTGGAGAATCTAGTTACACCACTAAATATTAATTTAGCCACATTAATTAAGACAGTGTGACACCACCAGTTTGAGCACAGGCAAATGGACCAGAAAAAGAAACAGAAGAGGGAATCCAGAAATACACCCTGACACGGACACATGGTTTATGGCAAAGATCACATTACAGAAACACAAGTAGAGAACTGACAACAAATTGTTGTGGGTCAGTTGATTATCCAAAAGGAAAAAATTAAGCTTGATTCCCACATTGTACCATATAAAAATTCAACTCTAGGTGGATTGTAGGTTTAAACGTGGAAGGTAATCACTTCTTGGCTAAGAAGAATCGCTTTGTGGCTAAGATCAAGTGTAAATGTGAAAGGTGAAACAATTACTTTTAGAATATGATCTGCATGACTTTGTCATAGGCAAAGATTTCCCAAATAGTATACAAAAATAAAGCATTAACCATAAAGGGAAAAATAAGTTGGATTACATAAAAATTAAGAACTTCTGCTCATCAAAAGACTTATTTGGAGACTTATAAGATACAAAGTAGGAGTCCGTGTTTGGAATGCCTACATCTGAGAAAGATTTTGTACCCAGAATATATGAAAAACCTCTTTAGATAAAAAAAAGTTCATAAAAACTAGAAATGCCCAGAATGTATAAATGCCTTGAAAGACAAAAAAAAAAAAAAAAAAGAAAGAAAGAAAGAAAGAAAGAAAGAAAGAAAGAAAGAAAAAAGGAGTTGAACAAATAGAAAGATATACTGCATTTTGGGATTGTAAAACTCAATATTCTAAAGATGAAAATTCTCTCTCAGTTCAATATTTAAATGCAATGAAATATTAATAGAAAATACCATCATTAATTGTATATTAAAATACAATTATAGCTTCTATAAGTAATCCAGTCTGGTATGAGAAGACAGACTGACCAATGAAAGAGAATAGAAAATTCAGAAACAGATCCAATGCATTTGGAAATGTAGGCCATGAGAAAGGTAGCATCTCAAATCAATAGGGAAAAGATACACTTTCTAATATCAGGTGTTGGGATAGCCAAGTGAAAAAAAAGATAAAATTGGGCTCACTCTTCACACCAGAGGCAAAAATAAATTCAAATGTAAGAGTTAAATGTTAAAGTCTAATGAAGCCGTGCAAGTCCTAGAAATATGATTTGGCAAAACACAGAGGAATTTCTCTTTAACTTTGGAAGGGGCTCCTTTCCAAACTATGATTCACAATGTAGAAGAGAAAAGGGGGAACGTGCTACATACAATAATACACATTTCCCATTAAAAGACACCAGAAGTCCCTGGAAAAATGCCTGATTCTAGGTGTGGGGCAGGCAATACACAACATCTGTCACACCAGAAAGCGAGAAAAATATTATTAGAGCTATTAGGATTTTGCCAAATGGACTGAACAGCCAACTTGAAAAGTTTTCTACTTGCCAAAGATAGAATTCTCTGAGCAGCAACGACAATAGCATCTAAAATGGATTGAAATATATCAACCATGTTTAAATTCATGAGTTAATGATAATTAAAAAAAATTCTTGATTACTTTTGGAAAATGTTAAGGATCTAACTCATTATTTTGGAAACTGGTTAATACAGGGGGAAAATTAAGCATTTATTCTGCCTTTATTATATGAACAGTATCCCAGATAAATAATTGATAAAGAATACTTCTTTATAAAAGTATTCAAGCTAGTAAATGAAGAAGGAGTAATAGAAAAGTGCATTTTACAGCTCTTAATGAGCTAATGAATGTAGGCAATGATCTTTAATGGCTGTTACCATCTCAAAAAAGACAGACAACCAGACATCATATGCTTCCTGATGAGTGTACCCAATACTGCTTATGAAATATATTTGCTAGAACAAAAAAGTCAAACCTGAATCTGATCAAGACTTTATAGCAAGTTATTGGGGCGCCTGGGTGGCGCAGTCGGTTAAGCGTCCGACTTCAGCCAGGTCACGATCTCGCGGTCCGTGAGTTCGAGCCCCGCGTCAGGCTTTGGGCTGATGGCTCGGAGCCTGGAGCCTGTTTCCGATTCTGTGTCTCCCTCTCTCTCTGCCCCTCCCCCGTTCATGCTCTGTCTCTCTCTGTCCCAAGAATAAATAAATAAAAAAAAAACAAAAACAAAAACAAAAAAAAAAAACGTTAAAAAAAAAAAAAAAGACTTTATAGCAAGTTATCAATTTATAGGAAAGAGAGGGACAAGAAAACAACCTAAGCAATTCTAAGGAGGGGCATATAAATAGCAAAATCCATAGATGAAAAGCTCTACTGGACTAACAACCTCAACAGATAAACGGTAAGAAGAAAAAAGATGGAGGAGAACATACAGATTAAGTGAGCCTTAAGAGATACATCAATCAATTGTAATTTATGCACCTTATTTGGAATCTAATTTAAGCAAACTATCTATGTGCAAAACAGACTCTTTGACCAAATATCAAGGATATTATTAATTCTTGCTATGATACTGTAGTTATGTTTTTAAAAAGAGTACTTATTTTTTAGAAATACATATTAAAATATTTATAGATGAAATTATATGGCATCTGAATTTGCATTAAAATAATCAAGTTAGGGGACAAAACAAGTGAAGATGAAACGATACTGGCTGTAAATTGGTAATTGTGGAATGTGGGTGATGGGCCCATGGGAGTTTATTATGCTATCCTCTCAACTTGCTCATGTCTGAAATTTCTGTAATAAATTTTAGAAGTTTAAAACATCATTGTTCATTTTAGTTCAATCACACATTCACCTAAACTTTATTGGCCAATCACTAAGGATTTGAAAGGAACAACAAAAACAGAAACAAATTTGAGTTTATGTGAATCTGAAGGGAAAGCTGAGTGTAATAATATGAAATAGAAAAGAAGTAAGATAGAATCCTTTTTATTAAAGATGTTCCCCTTTACCATCCAGGACACAATAAAAACATTCAGAGTCAAGATAACCCCTTTGAAATTTCCATTTCTTCATTTAAAAAACAAAAAGGCAAAAAAACCAAAAACAGACTAACTCTAGAAGGTGAACCTCACTCAATCTCTGAATAAATTAGCGAAGTAGGTGAGCTTGTTCTCACAGTCTCAAAATATCTCTATTGGCGTCTTTCCTTTACCTTCCACAGATGTCTTTCAGACCTACCGCAGTCCTACACTCTCCCATTTGATAAATTTTCCTGTCAGTGGAATGTATTGCCTTTATAGGATTATTTGCTTAAGTCATACAATGCACTATATTAAGTGCTGTGTTAAGTATTCAGGATATGCATTTTCAAATACATGTAGCTATGTGGCTTCTATGAAAAATATTAATTACTACAGTTTTTAAATTAAAATTATTTCTGCAGGAGTGCCTGGGTGGCTCAGCTGGTTGAGCGTCTGACTCTTGGTTACTGCTCAGGTCATGATCTCATGGTTTGTGAGTTTGAGCCCCATATGGGGGCTCCGCTCTGGTAGCACAGTCTGCTTGGGATTTTCCCTCTCTCTCTCTGTCTCTCTCTCTGTCTCTCACTCTCTCTCTCTCTGCCCCTCTACTGCTCACTCCCTCTCTCATAATAAATTAATAAACTAAAAATTCTTTCTGGAACACTTGATAACTATGGACACTCTGACCAATATTTCAATAATCCTAGTTATGATTTATCTTTCATAATATATTCTAAAAGAATAAGTTACTTCTTTTCAAAGAACTCATCTTGAAGTAGTCATTTATATATCATCTCACTTTTTTAATGTTACTATTCTTCTCCTCCGCCTTCTCCTCCTCCTCCTCCTCTTCCTCCTCCTCCTCCTTCTCCTTCTAAACTAAATACCAGTTCAGGAAAGCAAGTACACATCGAAGAAGATGTGGATTTAAAATGGGCTTTTTGGAAATTTCAGAGAAGAGAATTTTAGGAGAAGAGAAAAAGAGAAAATGATGAGACCTAGGTTCAACTTCATAAAGAACAGGATGATTCTTTCATGAACAAAAGAATGGAATTGTACACGTCTGTAAGGTGACTCTGGATTGCTTCACATATGTGAAATGTGACAAGTGCAGAATTAGTTAAGTTAAAAAGAAAATAATATGTATATTTGTATTTATATAAGAGATATGTATTATACATATATATGTATGTATAGAAATTACATGTGTATATATCTTTATGTATAAACACAGTATGGAGAATATTTTGAAGTAATTGCTTTGGTTATTTAGCATTGGGGGTTGTAGAGGTGGGTGGGCATATGATCCAAAACTATTGGTTGGACCATTGGCCAACATGGAGCAGGAAGAACAATGCAATTCAGTTGAAACACAAATAACAGGTTCAGTATATAAAAAACAAAAGGAAAGACTCTCAGCATGTATGTTTAAGATGTATGAGTTACAGTTCTACAGGAAATTATGAAATATTTATTACAATTGTTCCCAGATAGTTGTCTCAGAGACCTATAAGAGAGTATTTTAAACAATGACATTGGCGTAGGGCTACCAAGTTTTGCTTTTTTTCAGGTAAACACATTTTAAATTTCCATCTGCTATCTTTGTCATTTTATTCAAAATGATAGTTTAATAAAAAAGTAGGGAAGACATAATTTCCAAAAGAAAAAAATAGTCCCTCTCAAATCACATAGACAGATTAATGACAGGTATCAGTCTGGATACCATTTTAGCAGAGCTGGGTTTTCTTTTATTAAACTCTTTTAAAACTCAAATTATATAAATAACCTATATGCACAATACAGAAAACTTGAAAGTACATAGAAGATCACTAGGAAAAAAGTTTGAATCTGCCCATCCAAAGATAACCAAAACTTGGTGTGTCATGCACATGGCATTTTTAATAGGTAATTGATTGATAATATCCATTAACCAAAACCTATTGTACTGTTCTTGCCTTTTTTAAATACTATATCAGGAATATTTCTCAAGAAAATATGTATCCTTGTACAACGTGATTTTTAATAACTGCACAATGTCATATTTATGTGAGCACAGAATAATTTATGTAACCAATCCTCTAATTGTTGAGAATTTGCTGTTTCTCTCTCTCTCTCTTTCTTTTCTTTTTCTTTTTTTTTTTTTTTTTTTTTTTCATTTTTCTTCTATAGTAAGCAGTATTTGAATTTCCTCAGGTCTCTTCAGCTTGTGAGAACGGAATTAGCGTCTACTCAACAGCGGTAATGTACCTTTTACCATCTCTTATTCCCACCCCTTTTCATGCAGAATCTCAGGCTGGAACACTCATAGAGGTCCCTAGGGATAGAAGCTTCACATGACTTCACTAACAACTTGGCTCCTGTCAGAGTAATGGCTCTTCTTGTGAATATTCTCTGGGCACACTGGTATCCTCTGGAAACCACTGAAGTCCCCAGTAAGTTTTAAGGGGTCTACGTTCAGTTTCATATTTGGAGGAAGCCTTATTCCCATTCTATCATTTGTATTATTTTGTGTTAGAGGGATTCAGACCACACATTGTTGCTTGGGCCACAAGACCCCCATGAAAACAGCTCCTTTGGCTTCTGCCCAAAGCCCCTCTTTCTATAAATCTTGGACCCTTATGGCTGAATTGGTCAGGGTGGTGGCAAAATGTCATGGAAGGCTACTTCCTCAGGTGCACCCAAAGGCTCAACTGCCTTTTCAGCACAGGCAGGACTCCTGCTGTGAGGAACACTTTGGGCACCTCTCTCCCTTCTTCTGGAATAAATTCCTAGGAGTGAATTCCTATGTTCATTTTTTAAGACTTTTAGTGTTGTTATGAGCTAAATTGTGTCCCCCAAATTCATGTGTTGAAGCCCTAACCCCCAGTACTCCCCGAAAAGGGACTGTATTTGGAGATAAGGGCTTTAAAGTGGTGAGTAGGTTACTTGCGACCCTTACGGCAGACCCTAATCCAATATGACTGGTGTCCTTGTAAGAGAAGGAAATTTTAACACACAAAGAGACCCCAGGTGAGCCCACAGAGAAAAGGTCATGTGATAACACAGAGAGAAGTCACCATCTGCAAACCAAGGAGAGAGGCCTCAGGAGAAGCCAAACCTGCTGTCACAGTGATCTCAGATTTCTAGCCTCCAGAACTGTAAAGAGAAATAAATTTCTCTTTGTGAACTCCCCCAGTCTGTGGTAACTTGTTATAGCAGCCCTAGCAGACTAATATAAATGTATACTCTAGGATTCAGCAAAACACTTCCACTTCCCGTATTGGCAATTCGGATTTCACTGTTGCCATGAAATCGCAGAACATCAACTTTGGAAAAACATGGAGACCTATCCAGGAGCCTATCTGAACCCAGGATTCACAGGATTCTGTACAGTTCACTTTGGGCTTTCCTCAAACACACTTTTTTTTTTTTTTTTTTTCTAACGAAAAATATTCTTGGTCACTTTAGCAGAATTTCACTTTTGAAAGTTTCTCATTAGTAAAAGATATCTGTGGCATGATGGGAACTCAAGAAAAAATGTAATGAAATGGATGGATGAACCAACACGTGACTAGATAGAGTGGCATCCAACGCTCTCCACATATGGACCTCGGATGTCGGAGGGGAAGGGTCGTACTGATGTCTTCTTTGAACATTTTGAAATCCAGCTCCCTAAACTCAAGTTTATTTGGCATCCCTTTCCTTGACTACTGGTAATACATCTACCCATTTCTCCCACAGCTCATGTCACTTGCATTTCATCAACGCTTGCCTTTTTGCTTCCTTTATTTTCTCATTTCAATTAGAAGCAGGCTTCATTTAGAAGATAGTTGGCCTGGAGAAGGTTTGGGATGAATTCCACTTCTAATTACAAGGATAAAAGCATTTACACATTTTTAAAGATATATTAGAGAAAGCATTGTTGCAATTAAATGACTCTGTTGTCTGTTTCTGGCATAGAGCTCAGAAAAATTCCCAGCCTGGGAATCAAGTAGAGCTAGTCACAGGACAGGTGCTCAGAGTACTGTACCTCATCCATACCACTGAGCAAGCAATGAGTGCTGCTCTGTCCCCAACTTCCTCATAATATCTCTCCAATGAATTTCTTGTTGTCATAGGCAATGTTTCATGCAATTCGTGTTTCTATATGTCACATCTTAGAATCAGACAAAGACCAGCCAAATGCCATAAACCACCCAGAAGCCTCTTTGCTCCTTTAAGGAGACCAACAAATCTATTCTTATTGGTATTCCTGTTAAACCCTTATAAATACTGGTTAGTCTTCCGTGGCCATTTAAGAGACTTTTATATGGTTTTTGAAATGCTCTCCAACCATATTGCTTTTATCTCTTTTTTTCTTTATTGATTTTTCTCCTTAAGACTTTAATTCACTCTTCTGAGGTTGCTACAGTCAAGAGAGAAATTCTGCAGATCACATAGAGATAACATTCTAACCCAGACTGGGTCACATGCATCTCACATAAGAATACCAGCTTCCTGCAGATAACTGGTCCTTTCCTGCGTTTCAAGCCCTTTCCGGCTCTCTTTTCATTTTTTTTTCTGTCCCTTAGTATTTGAGACTTAATCTTTCTTCAGTCTTATTCTTCACGCTGAGCTCATCTGAAATGTACCAATAATTGCTACCAGCTAAATCTGGTTTCATCATTCTGAAAATTCCTCATTGAAACCAGCTCTGTAGAATACGAATCTGATCATTTCTGCAGGTTAAAGTGACATTGGGGATGTAGCTTTGCCAATACACTATAGTGTGAGCATAGATAATTTGGGGGTGAATTTGAGTATATTTGTAAAAGGTATAGTCATGTAACATTTAGCTAAATACTGTAACAAACACCATTTAACTTGATTCAAGAATCATCTAAGTGGAAGTATTTTTTTAAATCATGTGTCGACAAAACCTTTATAAAGTTTAATATTCTGCTGAAAAATATCTTTAGTTTCAATTGTTAGGTAGACCAAGTCCTGGAAACACTGGGAGAATGACAGTTTAACCTATTTTATCTTCCAGATTTGTATGTATTAAATTCAACAAACATTTCCTGAGTTTCTACAGTGTGCTATTGTGTGAGGTATTGAATATAGAGTTAAAAGAGTCTCGGGTCACAGTAAATATGTACATATTACAAATATACAAACACATTAATGATATTGTGAGACATGCACATATTAAGTATATACTATGATCGAATCTATGTTGGGAAATCAGGGAAGGCTTCCTAAGGGAAGCAACATTTGATATTTTAGATTAAAATATTTTCAAGGGTGACCATTAATTCACTCCTTTACAGGTTCTGCCTTTATCCTTTAGGCTATGGTCATTATCATTATTACTGTCACATTAAATCACTTACAGACCTGTCATTTAGAAGGTATTGGCAACATTTCACAACCTATTCCAATTGTCCTCCCAATATCACTAAATAGTAGAGATAAGAGGGACATGAGAAACATTTGCAAAGAAAGTAAAGTTGATTTGAGGGCTTCCTTTCCTTCCTCCTGGTATCCTGTTTCTTCCCCCAGCCCACTGGCATCAACCCTGTGTCTTACACCAGCTATACCCTGTTAAAGTGCTAATTGCTAAGCAATTATAAAATAAAATAAATAAAATTAATTAATTAAAATAAATAAATAAATAACATATTTTCTCATATGTTTGCATTTTAATTGAGCAATAGGACCAGGGAAATGCAAAACAGTAAATAATGGTAGTATGATTGGTAGCAGAGTGACATTTGGAGAAGAGAGGACCACTGGGGCCACTTCCACAGATTAGATAACATAGGGAGCCATGGCATAGCATACTCATAGAATTAGTGATGGGATAAACCTCTCCACTCCAATGTAATGAGCACAGTGATTTTTCTCAAGGCCAAAAAATGGAGTCGGCAGGAATCTACGGCTCTTAACTTCTCTGTTCTAGCTATTCCTGTTAGACCATCCTACATTACCTCTTGAATGCACTAATTAATTTTATTAACTTAAATAGTTCAATTAATATTGATATCCGCTGTGTAGTGATTTATAATCATAATAATGCCGTATCCACTGGTTCTCATGTTGTCTCCTTTAATCCCCAAAACAACCAAGTGAGGAAACTGAGGCCCTGATGTGTAAAGAGACTTGTCCAAGATCACCTAGCTGGTGACAGAGTGGTACTGGTCTGGTGTGTGAGGGCCCAGGGTCCGTGTCACTGACACCTCTCCTCTGCCAGGATGGATGCTGCTGATACGTTCAGTCAGAGCATGCTCCTACCACGGCCCACCGTGGGCCCAGGTGAAGAAACCAGTCTCCCGTAGAGGGGCAGCTCTTCTGTGGCCAAGAAAATAAGGGCTGTGTTCTGGGGCCGGAACTTTCTCTAAATCCTCTCAAGGTTCATTCAAAGAACATAGCGCATCTGAAGCCTAGACAGACACTCTCACTTTTATTGTTTTTGTACTTTTTGTTTATTGAAAGAGTACAGAACGCATTGCCTATTTCTGACACCAAAATAGAAAGCATGCAGTGCCCACCACAACCAATCAATTCCCAGGCACAGAGGCCCCAGAAACCCTGGATACAACAAATCCTCACCCTGCCATCCCTTCTCAAGTCCTGTGAGTGGACTTCCTGTGTGATTCGGAGGTAGAGTCCGCTGAAGTCCTAGGAGCTGGCAACCAGTTCCCTCCATAGATGGCTTTCAGTTAGGAAGCATGACTGGTGGCTTCATACAAGTGGAGAAAGGGGGGAGGAGGGCTGAAGAGAGGAGGAGGAGCCCTCGGCAGAATTCCAAGTTCCGTGGTACTGGCCCCACGGAACTTTGGAAACAAGAATCAGGCTTGGGCTGCACAGGTTCCAAGTCACAGGGCTTCCATGGCTGGCAAGCGCCGAGCCGGAAATTCAGTTGAATAGAGCCCTAAATGTTTTTTTGTTTGACATTCATGCTTAACAGAAAATGATGAATCCATTAGCAACTCCTTCCGTTGCCAAAAGAAACAGACTTGCACTTGTAGATTGCTTTCATTCTGTGCTATCAAGCCACTGCATGTGCTGCTTTCACAAAGCTGACAGTCATCTATCATTTTTAAATGGGTTTAGAGGTGCAGTTGTCTTTGTCTGAAGTGTGTGGATGTGTCAGCGTGAATGCGACTCATTAAAACAGGCTGACCCAAACAGTTTAAATAGGATTCACAGTAGGGGGAAAATGTTTTATTTGAGGTTTGTTTGGAATTATTTTGAAGTTTGTCACTAATTTTGAAAAACAATGGGCTCATTTTCCTAACTTCTTTTTCTTCCCTGAGATGTGTTCCAGAGAACAAATAGCTATATTATACACTGTCTCGAAAACATGCTCTTTTGGAAATGAAGAAAGATTCTATGATTGTGAAATTTCAAGAGTTCCCTTGTGCTCTAGAACATTTCACATACTTAAATGACTTCATGCAGCCCCCAAGTTTCTCCCGCTCTCCTCAGCCCCTGACCCCCAACCCATAAATGACATCTTTGAACATCATCTTTAGACCCTTTTTTCATCATTTAGATTAGCCTCTCAAAGAACATCTTTTGTAGTCAATGATTTAACATATGGATTAAATCTTAAATAAAATGAGTTTAAATATTAACAGGAAAGCACCTGGCTGTATGCATCTGGGCTCCATGGGACATTATTTTGTTTTAAATGCCTCAAGATGTTCAATAAAATTGAACATTGGCAAACTCATCCCCAGTGTGAGCCCGTGGACCTTCAACTTGTTTTCCAGTGGCTCTCTTCTTTCTCTTCTCTCATCCCACACTAATATTAAGTTCCTAAAGCAACAACGAAACGGCAAATCGCAAAAATTAAGATCCAAGAAGATCTGGACATAGCAATGAAGGAGAAAGTAATTTGTCAAGACTTTCAGGGCAACTAGTAGGGTTGATCTTTTGCGTTTTATATGTGGTCACAGAGGGAGGTATTTGAAATATTTAACACTTTTAAGTCCTGAGCACAGCTGATCAGAATTGTTACCAGAGTAGGGTCCTGGAAGCCCATTGCTAGGGCAAGCATTCATTTAACCCTTATGCTGCTGGATGCAGGAGATTCCAGGATTCACAGTGTTGACTTCAAGGAGGCTGGTCAGTCGGTGGGAGTAGGTGGGGGCTGAGGGTAGTTGCTATTTATCAACCAGCAGAGAAGTATTTCAGTATTTTAATACTCCACTATACCTGTGTGTAATTGGCTGAATTCCAGCCCTGTTTTTTATTATCTCTTATTCTCCATTGCACAGATTCCTAGGAATTGAGGAAACAAAAGCAGGCATACCACATTATGTTTTGACATTGTCCTATCATCTACCACTTCTTTCTGTACAACTCCAAATCAACCAAGCACCTACAAAGGTACAAAGTGCTGTTCACACTGCTCGCGCAAGAATGAATGTTGTTGAAAGTGAGGGATGAGGATTAAACCATAAGAAAAGGGTTATATAGTAAATATGGTATTATAAAACACATTTTAAAATACGAATAATTTCTTATTTTCACCCCATTTTACCCAAAGGGCTTCTAGATTTTTCACACTGCAAAGCCCATTATAGAATAAAATATGCAGGATATGTATTTAAACCATGTCACATGCTTCCTTTAAGGAACTAAAATGATTTCATGTAAATTAACCCATTCATTCATTCCTTACCACTACCACTCCCAAAAAAGGTAAACTCAAGGCAAGTCTCATAACATGCATTTTGTAAGTGAAGAAATTTAAGCAAGTCTCAAGACCCTAAGTCTTGAACCAACCGAAGATCAGTTCAACTCAAGTCTCTTGCATCCAATACTGCTTCGATCAAGTTGCCAAATGGTCTGACAAAAAGTAACATTCATGTAAGAAGAGGATGGGGGAATGTGACAATTCTGAGACCTCACTCTTTACAGAAGTATAATTGGACGTCGCTAGAGTAACTTAAGACACTTCAAAGCTTAAAATACACATCAAATATAAGGAGGAAAAAGAGGAACGTATTGCTTTTATAAAAGAAGCACTGACAAAAAAAACAGTTTCTACTTAAATGCAGACAAATATAATTAAAAGCATTTGATAGAGAAAGAAAGCACAGACCAAAAGAGAGAGACAAAGTACAGAAAGTTGCATTCCTTCTAAAGTTGCTGTAAGCCAAATGTGTCTGTTCACATCCGATTTTCCCAGGCAATGTGCTCGATAGCAGATTACGTTTCCAATCCAAATCGCAATACTCAAGTCCAAAATATTTTAAACTATTAATTAATATTCTACATATAATTAGAGACTCATAAATACATATGAGTTCCATATATGTAAACAAATATATACTTTATAAAGATTCAAAAGGACTGAAACCGTAAAGTCTCATGCATTCTATTTAATAACAGATTAAATACAGGCTTTGGAGTCAGACTGCCCAAGTGTGTATTCCAGTGTTTCCACTTTGTGGCTGTATAACTTTTGACAAAT
This sequence comes from Panthera onca, assembly GCF_046562875.1. Classification (NCBI taxonomy): domain Eukaryota; kingdom Metazoa; phylum Chordata; class Mammalia; order Carnivora; family Felidae; genus Panthera; species Panthera onca. The sequence continues at coordinate 84,868,740 of NC_138347.1, read as the reverse complement.
TACTCCCTCTGGCCTTTGCTTATAAAGTGAAGATATTAGGTCACCTGAGTGGCTCAAACAACTGATTCGATTTCAGCTCAGGTAACAATCTCATGATTCGTGGGATCGACTCTGTGCTGACAGCGGTGAAGCCTGCTTTGGATTCTCTCTCTCTCTCCCCCTCTCTCTGCCTCTCTCTCTCTCAAAATAAATAAATAAATTTAAAAGAAAATAAAATCTAAAATAAAGTGGAGATATTAACACCGTATGGTGAAGTGTAAGGATTAAATATGTTTGTCACCTTTTTTTTTTTTTTTTTTAACATTTATTTATTTTTGAGACAGAGAGAGACAGAGCATGAATGGGGGAGGGTCAGAGAGAGGGAGACACAGAATCTGAAACAGGCTCCGGGCTCTGAGCTGTCAGCACAGGGGCCCGATGCGGGGCTCGAACTCACGGACCGCTAGATCATGACCTGAGCCAAAGTTGGCGCTCAACCAACTGAGCCACCCAGGCGCCCCTGTTTGTCACCTTTTAACAGAATGACTGGTGGAGAGTAGATATTTGGGTACCTCCTTCTCATGGACAAATCCTCCTCTTTTTCAGTGAACATTTCCCTTTAGCAATCAAAGACATTAATGATGGAATTACTGGTCCTTCTGTTGCAAAGTTGGAATTTCCTCAAAAACAATGCCAACGCAGCTTCGGGAATCCGTGGCCCCTGCTCCTGGTCCTAAGCAGCCCTCAAGTTATTCTTCATCCCAGACTGTCTGCCTAGTTCCCACTCTCCTATTTTCTGATCACCCCAGGACTTGGGCCACTGCTGCCACCTCTTTGATCACCTGGGTCTCTTTCAGGTGGTAGAGAGAGATCCCAAGCCCTCTGTAGAAGCAGGTATAAGCTACCCAAATTCTCCTCCCTTTATTCATGCATCTTAAAAAAATATGACTTTTTGTTTGTTTGTTTATAGTGAGAAATACAAGGAAAGTTGGGGAAGAAAATTGTCAAATAAGGAACAATTATTTATAAAATTCCATTCAGTCAATTCTGCTCTTGACTGAATTGCAAGTGAAACTAAAGTCTTTCTTGGTTCCGATATTATATACATTTTTTCTTTACTCATTAGACTTTCATCATTGCCGACTGTATTAATCTATTCAGAGAACATGTATTGAGTACCCACTATGTGCCAGGTGAAGAGTAATTTAGGTACAGTTTCAGAACTTGAGATGTCCCAAGTCTAGCCTCCCTGCCTCCAGTCTACTGGTTCTCAAACTTTAGCAGGAAACAGAATCACCTGGAGAGATTGTTAAGCCACTCATTACTGGGCTACTTGCTCAGGTTCTGATTCAGGAGGTCTAGGTGAGGGTCTGAGAATTCGCATTTTAACCTGTGGATGCTGGTCCAGGAAACACTTTGAGACCACTGCCCTAGGCTATGCCTGCAATCCATTGTCTTTGCTGTCACATGTGTGAACTTTATAAAACATAATCAATCACTCAGAGAGGCAAAAACCCTAATTAGTTCTCCAATACAGCCAAACCTTCAACCTTCAAGCCATTCAAGACTGCTTTTCCAGCCTTTGTCTGGGGATGACTGAGCATGAGGAAGTTCTCCTCCTGTACTGTAACCTCCCTGGTCAAGGTGAACTCTATCCCTACCAAATACTGTATAGATCATTTTGAATAATTAGCTTCTTGGGAAAGTGAAAGTCTTGGATTTTCCATTTATTAAACAAGGGACAGAAGAATGGTTTTCCTTCTGTAAGTATATTGGCTCATTGGATAAGGTTCAAAGTGAGCCTTTAAAGAGTAGAGGGATGTAATGGTACTGTGGAATGGAACCCTGCCATGAAGGACCAAGTATTTTTAAAAAGCTATTTAAAAAAATATGTTTGAATTGAAGAAATATATCACAACACCCATGACATTAAAGTACTTATTAATAAATTGTTTTCATGATATAATTGTGTGTCTGAAAACATTAACAGGACAAAAACAATGTGTAAACATTGATATAGCATACAATTGCATCAAAGAGAAAAAGGGAACACTATTTCTCATTTTCACCCAGTGAGATTAACCTAAAATAATCACTTGTGGGTTTGTTTGTTTCACTGGCAAAGCTTCAGTGTGTGGTCATTCTTAGGAAGCAAAATTAAAAGTATGATACTCCTTTTTACTAGGGTATAACCTTCCTGTATTGATGTGTTTTATGAAAAATGTTGTTTGTATAGAAGTTTCTGCAAAACAAAGCATTTCTAAATAACCAGAGTAAATTCTCAGGTATTGCAAGGAGATGGATTATGTTGGTGGATTGCTAAAAATCATTTGATTTGGGGAATTAAAGGAAGAAGACAGACAGAAAGAATTATAGACAGACAAGACCATGTATAATAATTGCCATATTTTTTTATTGTCTCTGAAAACTGTTGTGTTCATAGCTGTTATTTTTAAAAACGTCTTGTCCATGGGCAAGCTTCTAATTTAACACTGTAGAGAGGCAGGAGAAAATATATCAATAATGAAGACAAACTCAATAAACATGTTCTGGAGTGTATGCGTGGGTATAGGAGGCTCTGGGGGATGGTGGAAGGGAAGCCTGAGACACTGCTATTCACACTTAGAAGTCCAATGTGATACCTTTTAAAAAAAATTGTCCCTACATTTGTAACTGGAGTCCTATGATGTGTGAATCGTTTTCTAATTCCACCTGCTGTGTCAGCCAGCCAACTGGCCATACTCAGCCTATCCATCTTTGCTGAGATCTCATACAGGCTCTGGAAAGGAAAGGGGGAGGTCTAGAAGGATTTGTGACCAAATGCAATCAAACAGCACATTTGTAGGATTCGTGAACAAATCCCACTGAATGACATTTGATGGCTACTATGTCTTCAAACCATTGGAAAGATAGCTAACAAGACAAACTTGGAATTAAGCTATTTACCAGTATTCACATTAAATACATGCATACAAAGCAGAAACTGAAGCCAAAGGCCTTTTAGTAGTAGCCTGGTTTATGCAAAGAACCCTGGATTTATACAAGGCATCTGGGGCAATGCGTGGCATGTAGTAGGTACACAATAAGTAACAGAAGTAGTGGTAGAACAAGAAGTGAATAACTTGAACTTTTGTATACACCCTTCCTTGAAGGGCAGGACAAGGGTGGGGCTAAACCTCCAGCTCCACCTTTTTTTTCTTTTCTTTTTTTTTTTTTTTTTTTTTTTTTTACGGAAGCTGCTTAATGCATTTATGCTGTGTACAAGAGCAAATAAATGAGTTAGAAATAATCAAACTTTCCTAAAAATTATGAGTGATGGAATAAAAGATTTCCCATCACCTACCATGCCAGACATGTCAATAAATATCTTTCAACACCTGCTAAGTGCAAGTCAATGTTCTTAGAGCAGGGAAGGATAAATAAAGATGATCTTAACCTTCTAAAGACAATGGTTTGAACTTCTCAACTGTGGCTGCAGGTAGATCTAGGAAGATTTCAAAAATCTTGGCACCTAGGCTGCACCTCATATGAAGCAAATCAGAATGTCTGGGGGGTGAAACTCACTCATCAGTGTTACTTATATTCTTCCCTGGTGATTCCAGCGCACAGCCAATATTAAGAAGTGATGTGTAGGAGATAGGTAGAAGACAACAGGCATATAGGTAGATAGCAACAATGTGACACTGATAGCAAATATATGTGAAAACAATAAAGATATCAGGGATTGAAGAGCATATAGCAGGAGAGGTATATATACAGAGGTTTCAGGGAGGAGTCAGTTTTAAGCAAAATCTACAAAGATGCTACATTCATACAGGTGGCATCTGGACAGGCAGGAGACCCACGTTGGAGGGATGGCAATACGTCATGTAAAAGGCAGGAGTTGCATGTGATGTTTCGTGTATGCAAAGAATAACAATGCATTCAACCTTTTTTAAAAATAAACTTCCATGTCAACACAACAACCCTGCCCCCCATTTGACTTAAGTTTCACAACTATTTGTGCAATCCTAATGGCCCAAATTTCTAGACTTATCTTTAGATCTTAAGGCCAAAACACATAAGAAATTATTTCAACAACTTTTACATATTTTTATTTTATGTTGAAATTAGACTCTTCATATCCCCACAAAGGATTTGAGGCAACTTACAATTTTGTAAGGTAGCAATTTTTTTTAAGAATAGAAATCACCTAGGGAAAAGAAACATACCTGTGCCAGGAAGCTAGAATGACATTGTTTCTGAAACTGAGTACCAAGCATAGCTCTGAGATTCCTGGCAGTCAGTGCAACAAGAGAATTGTGAAGTGTTCTTATCTGATGAAAAAGATACATAGTCCAGGGGCGCCTGGGTGGCTCAGTCGGTTAAGCATCTGACTTGGCTCAGGTCATGATCTCACGTTCATGAGTGCAAGCCCTGCATCAGGCTCTGTGCTGACAGTGCAGAGCCTGGAGCCTGCTTCAGATTCTGTGTCCCTCTCTCTCTGTCCCTCCCCCTTGCTCTCTCTCTCTCTCTCAAAAGTAAATAAACTTTTAAAAAGAGAGAGAGAAGATACTTCAGTCTATGTGAAAAGGCAAATATTATCTTATTGTTCAAAGCTGGGAGGAATGTGCCCTGTATGGAAAATACATTGTGTAACATAATGAGAAATGCCTTGAACTCGTTTGTCCACAAATTGGTCCTTGACTAAGTGGAGAATTTTGCTGGCTTCAACTCACCCTTGGACTAAGTTCTTCCTACCCATTTTTAATTCACCTCTGTTTATGGAAACTAGTCAGACCAAGTTGATGTGCCCATTCTATTTACAGAAAAACATTCTCTCTCCAATAGCTCAACATGGGAGAAAATACCTACATGGGTCTTTCCACTTTCTAGCTTTGTTGATGTATTAGCATACTCAATCTGTAAGGCTTGTATTTTAATTCCTCTTTGGTGCCAAGAATAATGCTTAAAGAATCATTTGCCCATCTGTATTGTTCCAAATGCATCACATTCTTAAAAGAAAACATGGGTAGTAAAACCCTCTTGAAATTTAAGGCATTTGAAGGAGTTATATTCTTAAGGCCTTAAGTCACTATATTAAGGTATATTAGTAAATTCTTATAAGCTTTCACACGCCCAATTTGGCAAGGGATCATCCATATGAATAGTCCTTTGTTTTCATTCTCAAGATATGTACAGGTTTTTACAGAACTCAAATTGATTCTAGCAATTATTTAAAATTCCTCAGAAATACCTTAAATCTCATATCTTCATTTCTGAGTAGGGACAATGCCAAAATGCCAACAGCTGAGTACTTTCAGATTAAAGGCAACATCCATTTTGACAGCCTTTCACACAGACATAGGTAAACAGAATTCATATAAACCACACATATCTAGAATCTTACTTTATGTATCTTGATGGGGGGATCCTGTGGTTGACTAATCTAAGATGTGAACCTGGGTCCTAATTTCTTGAGACTGATTTAAAGCCAGTCTCACTCAAAACCATACTACACTCAACAGGTCATGTATTAAATGGAGGGTTGTACATTTAGGTCTATTATTGCATTGCCTTGCAAGATCACATATCAACTCTTTTGTCACTTTTAATTACAGCTATAGCAGCAAATTATCTCATACAGATCTAAATGTCTACATTTTTAAAGCATCGCCCTTTATTAGAGAGATGCTGATGACAAATACAACTGAGTTATTTTCTAAAACTACCTGACGCTGAACCATGCTCTCTTATTCTCTCTTTGTTCAGAGTAACAGCTTGTCATGCACAATGACTGGATGGGTTCAAGATTTAGTCAGTGCACATGAACAGAAAACTATGGAGACAGTTTCACATGGAAATGCAGGTCAGAATCAACTTCCCATTTGGTTTTCTAGGACAGGGATGGCAAATAGCCATGCACATTAACATTCCTTTATAGAAAGGTGGTCATTGACTAATTGACCTTGGGCATTTCTTGTGAAGAACTTGGACATGGCCTTACAATTCTTTTCAAGCAAGGGCACTATATAGACATTATTAATTGATCAAAGGGCTGCTCTTTTGAAACTTGTCATCTCTCTCCTAGGACCTGAGATTGGTGCAGACCATGAAGGTAACCTAACTCAACCCAACATCTGGTGCTTAAACCCTGTTTCAAACATCTCCCACAAATGACCATCCAGCTTCTTCCTAAACACTTTCATCAATAGGCTGAATGAGCCAGCCACATGCAAAAGGGTTCATAAACTCATGTGGAAAAGGACTGAACAAATGATTCATAAATGAGCAAAAATAGCTAGGGAGTAGGGAGTTTATGAATTGTCTTCTGGGTAGTCTTCTAATGCCATGGCCTACTATTAACTCTTATCACATCTCTTTGAAAATGAAGGGGGGAAAATGATTTTTGTGCTTTATTTCCTAAGAAGAGCATTTTATACCCAGGAGTGAGCTCTCAACTCTCTGACACATAAGAGACTTTGTATCTCAAGGAATAATTTGTAGAGCTCTCCAAGAATAGGGCAGTCTGAAAATTCTCACAATAAATGAAAAGAGACATGAGTTGGGGAGGGGCTGGGAATACAACAAAATGGGGAAGGGACAGGAGTCTGACCCCTCGGGACCCAGATCTCACCATCATGATTCTTGACCACTCATTCCCTTCACTTAATATCCACTCAGTCAAAATCTTCACTTCTTCCCTTCCCCATTCAAAATATTCAGTCTTTGGAGATGTGTTGAGTAAGAAATTGCTGCGGCTGAGGTCAAAGAGGTTGAATCTGATTGAGCTAATTAAAGAAATTTACACTAAAGCATAACTAGCTTCTTGGGAAAACATTTGAATGGAAAAGAAAGACTTGTTAGTGCAACTGAATCTCCAGTTTTTGAAGCTGTTTATCATATCAGTTATCACCCTTTACTTCTCTCACATAAATCTATTAGAGTCCCAGGAAACAAAGTCTGTGGCATTTGTCATGATTTCATAAATTGCAGCCAAATGACGAACTTTTCTTGAACTTTAAAAGTTACTGTACTTCCTAGCATTCAAGTATTCAAGAGCACCTGAAAACTTTTGAAATGCTAAAAGCATTAATTATAAATATAAAAACTATCAATTCCAACAAATCATTAGTGTTGGGGGCAAAAAGTTAAATAGCAACTTGCTCTGTGAGGTTTCTATTCTTCATTCGCTGAAGATCTTAACCAAAGGTTAGTGTTTGCCACACATGTACATGCAAAACAGATATACAATCACAAAAGGAACTATGCACTTCTAAGACCTAAATGCTATCAGAGATCATTCTAATTAGAGTGTGGGCCAAAAAGACCAAAGTGACTATTCTAATGTCCAGTGTGAATTTTATTGGCTGAATCATGCTTTTTGTAGTCCAGGGCTATTTGGAAATTGTTACTGTGAAGATATACTAAAGGTTTTCATAAATATGGTATATATACTATCTCATCTGGTAGCTATTCCAGATATTTATAAGGGCACCCCTTTTAAGTGAGTCGGTGAGGTATAATCATTGATGTTCTTTAAGACTAATATAAAGCAGGAAAAATGGAACAAAAGTTAAATCATGCACCCAATATTAAATCTGGATTTGATCTCTTTTATGCCTAGGATTTCATCCAGCTTCTTAGATTGATAGTAATAATTAAGAGCATGCCTCAAAAGATTAGAAGACCAGCCTGTCTGCATCTCACATAACCCGAGTCTTAACAGAAGTACAAAGCATGAACAGGTAATTTTCATTGTGAAAATATTAATATTTTTCTTTTGCACAAATGTAAAATTATCACCTCTCATGCTGACTTGATTAGAACATATCAATCTCTGATCAGCCAGTACCTCAAGAGCAGATTTGAAAGGACTGGCACATTCAACAAGTTTACATATACGATATAATTTATAACTTCTTTTTTTTCTCTGAACCCTGGGACAAAATGTCACCTTCAGCCACAATGCTAATTCAAAAGTAAAAGGTGGATAGTTGTCCCTATGGTAACAGAGGCTCATTTTACCCTGAGCCCATTTCCAACCTGTTACTAAATTACTAAGCACTGAAGCGATGCATCAAAGAGCACAGGGAGATGCTGTTAACATAATGAAACCAAACACCATCCACTTAAAACATGTTGCGTCAGCTTGGAAATAAGGATGGATACGCCCTTTACTATTGCTGACCATGTAGCAACTGTTAACATTTCTAAGTTACAAAAGCAGGACCACACTCTACACAACAAAAATTACTTCCCACAGGCAGAACTGACTTTCTAGAGCTGTTGGGGTTGAAACATAGGAATATTTTTTATTATGCTCAAAAACAAGTATTTTGACTTTTTCACATCTCCATTATTTTATATTAATGATCAACGACTAGACATATTTTCCTTGGAAGCAATTTTTAAGTGTCTATTAGCTGCAAAAAGCAATTACATTTCTTTAGAGCTTCCAAGAGTCCAGGAGGCCAAGAACAAGATTTTCCCTCAGTCAAGGTTTTCAAAGGGTCGGCCAAGAGAATTGGGACAGGCTGCATTCCTTGCTAATGGTGCACCATGACACTCTTTAATATCCTGCCGAGAAGTATCTTTTACTTTGAAATTTAAAGTCTCATCTGACAGAACCCATGCCTGCAGGAGCCTCAATTTATCTGCTCTAGAGGAAGACATCGAAATCCAATCTGAGGGAATCCAAACCTTTGTTTCCATGGTGAGGCTTCCGAAAAGCTACTGAACATCAATTCTGTCCACTATAGTTACGGAGTGTGGGTATATTTAAGAATGTACCTTAAGTTAACACAAAGGCACACAAAGCATCAGTCGTTTTTACAACGAGGAGCCAGGTCATTGTGGAAAGACATTGTAGGTATTTACCTTGAAAGGTATTGGGATTGTGTGTAACTGTTAACTTGTCTGAAAAATGAAGGGGTTGAATTAGATGATCTCTAGGGTCCATTTTAGGTCTATACTTTAACTAAGAGGTTAGCTAACTCTGTGACCTTGATCAAGTGACTCAGCTTCACTAATGTGTGAGTTTTTTTTCCAGTTCTAAAACAAGTCCATGAATCCCTATATAAATCCAGGGATTATATTTTTTCCCTTCAAATTAATAGATAATTTTAGAAATAAGGTTACTGTTCTGTACACTATCTGGGATTGAGGGGGGAGGTAAAGAATAGGGAGACAATTTTTGTCCCAGAGGTCAATTCTTTTGGGCAATTGAATGGGCACATAACTAATGAAAAATAAGTGCTTAAGCAAGTGCTTAAGAACATAAAGTTACAATAATAAAGTTAAAGGATAACAATTGAAGAGCAATACTTGTCATTGAAACTGATGTCAATATTTGCTTTTTTCATGTCAAAAAACCCTCACCAGTCCTAAGTTCTTCAGTGAATACACAACAGCTTTTTCAAGAGCCTGAAATGGCTCCTCTGTCAAGTTTAAGTAGACTTGGGTCCAGTTTGAGGTTTTTCTATCAACCTGGAGATATATTAATTGTCCTAAGGTCCATCCAACAAAATTAAATTTCTGAAGGCAAAGCAGTATGATGTAATGCAAAGGGTTTGCGATTTGGGTCTGGAGGACCCAAGCAAAATGAACTTTATATCGCGTTTCTATCCTTTTCTAGCTGTGAAGCTGGACAAAAGTTTAATATCTCTGAGCTTCAGTTCTATTATCTGTAAAAGCATGATCATATTACCTTCTTCAATTGATTGTTATAGGATTAGATGAGATAATGGGAGGAAGCGGTAAGACCTCAATAAATGCTTGAACTACCTGTTGATTTATGCAATTTCAATCAATAATCATGGACCAATGGCCTGAGTGCCAGACACTGCATAAGGTACTATAGATGAAAGGGTGGAAAAGATTTAACCCTACACTTTGAATAGAAACGATCCAACATGGCCATTGGAGCCTGAAGAACTGACTTGTCTTGAGATTAAAGATCAGAAGCTGTGTCCCTCACCTTTTCCATGACAAAATCCTTGAGAAAAAACTGTTGTTTAAACTAATGAATCACACACACCCTTTTTTCAGAGGCATGATATTCTCATTTCATGATATTCTCATTGTTCAAAACTGTTGATTGATCAATGGCTGTATGTGGGACACAAAGATCTTAGCTATAGTTTTTGTTAAGATGATTATATTCCCATAGAGAGAGAAGATGTAAACCTATGGCAAGTTAAATGTCAAGACAAAGAAGTAATTAAATTCAAAAAAATACCCAGTAGCCCCAGAATCCTGTTAGGACTTCTAGAGGAGAGAGAAGTAGGAAACATGTATGGTTCCTATTCCCAAGGTATTTATTCACCACAGTCTATTGGGGCAAAGAAAAACTATGGGACATAAATTGCTGGTCCAAAACAGCACATGACTGTATGTCAACTGAAGCAACTGAAATGTCCAGGCAGAAGTTGAACTGTGAGTTGCTCTCTTTGAGGAATGGTCAAAGGAGATGGTGGGGTTCAGCTTAACTTTGAAGAATGGGTAGGATTTGAATAGCAGGATATAAGAGGGAGGAAAGTTCAGAGTATGATAACCTGCTTTTTAAAGTCTAGTGTTAAAAGAAAAATGAGCACAACATGTTCAGGGATCAGGGAGCAATATGAGGTGAGGATGGAAAGACTCGGCACCTTACAATGGTAGAGCATCAATACAAAGAGTTGTTTTCTCTTGGTCTGCTAGCAGATGGTCAGCAGTAACCTGCCGTTACTTCTTACTCTTACCAGTTGTACTGTTAGACCATGAATGAGGAATTCTACCAAAATGCATCAAATTTTCTGTTACTGAGAACACAGCCAAATTCACAACTACTCAGTCTATTGAAGAAGCACCATTACAGGCACAACTACCATTTGAGAGTGAGTAAAATAAGGATATGTCCCGTCGAGGCCCAGAGTGCAAATTGGATAGGGGGCAAGGGATCTGGATCCCTGAAGTGAGGTTTTAATTACATTACTATTTCCTATTTCAAAGCAGGGAAGTAGCAGGGAAGCTACGGGTGAGGAAAGAAAACAAGAGTAGACTTGGGAATATGGGAGCTTTTCTGAACACTCCAACTTGGTCCAGCAAACAGTCTACTCCTTTACAGGCCATATCTTCCTAGAGTGTCTTCTTCCCAATATACACCTTTGCAAGTAACTTCTAAGTATACGTTAATTGAAATAAGTGTAACTTTTTCAAAAAAGAATCCGTTATATATGCATGATTGGATGAATACAATTTGGATTGCAGATACATGCATGTATTTATGGATCATTTATTGAGTCAGTGAGGACTTTTAAGTTCTGGAGTGGTGGCAAAGGTCCAACACTCTTCTACTGACTACTCCACTTCAATGACCTGGAGATACTAGAGATCTAGAAATAAAAAACATGTAGAGGGGTGCCTGGGTGGCGCAGTCGGTTAAGCGTCCGACTTCAGCCAGGTCACGATCTCGCGGTCCGTGAGTTCGAGCCCCGCGTCAGGCTCTGGGCTGATGGCTCGGAGCCTGGAGCCTGTTTCCGATTCTGTGTCTCCCTCTCTCTCTGCCCCTCTCCCGTTCATGCTCTGTCTCTCTCTGTCCCAAAAATAAAAAAAAAATAAAATAAAAAAAATAAATAAAAAACATGTAGAAATACTGAGTGTAAATAACACAACTCTTTATTCCTCTCTTTCAGTGTCTAATTTCAACACCTTAATTTTTTTGGAGTGTCACTAATATGACGTGCTTTGACTCGGTTTGACTGAAGAAGTGGATTTTACTAGATCTATCTATCCTGGAAACTGTAAGCTAGATATTACCAAAAAGGTACACGTAAAAGAAAACCTTTATTTCTACACTTGTAAGATGAGACGATTTTATTGTATTTTGAAAACTCCTCTAAACCTTTTTCTCCAACCTAGCTACCTAAAAGTACCAGGAGATAGGACCCAACACAAGATAATTTTATCTAACTAATATACTAGTATTAGGTTTCCTCCTACAACCAAAACCCAGAAGTTAGCTTTTTCCCCCCAAATTTTTATTTAAATTCGAATTAGTTAACATAGAATGTAATATTGGTTTCAGGAGTAGAATTTAGTGATTCATCACTTACAACATCCAGTGCTAATCCCCAAAGTGCCCTCCTTAATACCCATCCCCCACACACCTCCCTCCATCAACCCTCAGTTTTGTTCTCCATCTTTAAAAGTAGGACTTAGTCTTTAAATATAATACAGTTTCCCCTACTCTTGCCCTCTAATTGGCTTTGTTTTTCCTAAACAAGTCCTTCTGTTGAAATTTCTTAATGTAATCTTACGGGATCCCTGCCTATAATTCTGATTCATTTGAGCTAGTTCTTTGTAACTGTCATTTTAGAGGTGAAAATGTTTTAGCCAGGCGGGTTCAACCATCTTGTTCTTACTACTGTCAAAAGCTTGGGGGGGGGGGGGGAGGAGGGAAGGGAAGAAGAGCACATGTACTGCATTACGAAGGAAGAACATGTCACATATAATTTCTATATTGGACACCGAGATCAGAGAGCTGAGCATACACCCCAGATGCAGGCTAGAGAGTGCAGATCCATGTTGTTTTATGGGACTTATTAAAGCATTTTAAATTATACCACAGGAATTCAAAATTATGATATGCCTCTTTGGGATTAAGAAGTCCTCCTACATTGGCAATATTACAATACTATTGAAGACTACTTAACTTCAACCCATCAGTTCTAGTCTTTGGTAGATTTCTAGAGAAACTTTCATACCTGTGCATAAAGATACATGTAAAAGACTTTAAACTAGTATAAATAAAGCTGTGGTGAACAATTGAAAACCACACAGAGGCTCATCATTAACAGAGGAATGGATATATCATGTCATATTCATACAACAGGTGAAGTAAAATGAACTCACTAGAGCTGTGTGAATCAACATGGAAAAAATTCTCACAAACACAATTTGAAGCAAAATAATAATAATAATAATAATAATAACAACAACAACGGTACAAGGATATATTTGATGTCTTACCATGTCTATAAACTTTAAAATTATATAAAACAGGGCATCTGGGTGGCTCAGTTGGTTAAGCTTCTGACTTTGGCTCAGGTCATGATCTCATGGTTTGTGGGTCTGAGCCCTGCGTCTGGCTCTGTGCTGACAGCTCAGAGCCTGGAACCTGCTTCGGATTCTGTGTCTCCCTCTCTCTCCAACCCTTCCCCGCTCGTGCTCTGTCTCTCTCTCTCTCTCTCTCAAAAATAAATAAATACTAAAAACTTTTTTTAATCATACAAAGCAATATTATCTAATGATTATTGATACAAACATATGTAGTAAGAGCATAAAATCACTATAGCATAGTAAACGTGGTAACAAGGGTACACAATGGACTGTATCTGTAAATGTTTCTTTCTTAAAAAAATAATTCAAAGCAAATATGGTGAAATGTTGAGAACACTAATTGTTGAGTACTTGGATATTAGTAATATTGTACTTTTCTATAAGGTTGTAATATTTCATTTAAAAAGAAAATCGAGGGGCGCCTGGGTGACTCAGTCGGTTGAGCGTCCGACTTCAGCTCAGGTCACGATCTCACGGTCCGTGAGTTCGAGCCCCGCGTCGGGCTCTGGGCTGATGGCTCAGAGCCTGGAGCCTGCTTCTGATTCTGTGTCTCCCTCTCTCTCTGCCCCTCCCCCGTTCATGCTCTGTCTCTCTCTGTCTCAAAAATAAAATAAACGTTAAAAAAAATTTTTTTTTAAATAAATAAATAAAAAGAAAATCGAACAACAGCAAACACCCACCTGCTTCAATGGACTGGTTACTGTTGTTGCTTTTAAGTTTTGAGAAATTTTATGTCATCACATTTCTTTCTTCCCTTCCTTTCTTCTGTTCAGGTTTTGAATTTTCCACAAGGATATGAGGGAGTGTTAGAAAAAGATTCCATGATAATTCTTCAAGGAAATTGTCAAGTAGTGAAGCACAAACAAAAGGATATTCTATATTTCTAGTCACTTTCTAGTCAGATTATGTTCCTCTCCGTTTATTTATTTATTTATTTATTTATTTATTTTATTTATGGAGAGAGAGTGTCAGCTATGGGAGGGGCAGAGGGAGAGGGAGAGAGAATGAGAGAGAGAGAAAGAGAGAAAGAATCTTAAGCAGTCTCCTTGCTCAGCGTTGAGCCTGACATGGGGCTCAAATTCACGAACCATGAGATCATGACCTGATCTGAGCCAAATAAAGAATTGGATGCTCAACCGACACAGCCACCCACCCAGTTGTTCCTCCACTGATTTTCTTAAATGAGAGGTCACTTATAAATGCTAGAGCTGGAAATGTTGCCACCTCCTCAAAATATCAGAACTCAGAAACCTCAGACCAGTCCAAGCATCTGGAAGGGAGTGTATATTTTCTCCTCAATCATCCCAAGGGGCTTTAACTTCTTGAGTTTGGCTAAACCCATTCAAATATCACATCTCCCATCACTGGCAGTCAGGATCAATATAATATTCTCTTTGGGCACATGTGCACTCTTCATTTTTATCTGCCTCCACGCTCAAGTGCTTTCAATAATCGCTGTTGGGACAATACAGTAAAGTTTGCCATTTTTGTGGGAATATGGGAAGTTCACTTCTTTTTTCCCTGTAGGGTAATCAGAATCCAGGTAAAACAACTTGTAAAAATGGTTGGTCTGAAATTTACCCCCTAACCGTGATGTTTCCACTTGCAGATGAAAGTTTCTTACCTAATCAGTATAAACTTTGGAAATAAAGAAAGCTATCAGTCTAGAGAATCTTCTTATTAAATGTATATTTTCCATGGTTACCTTCTTCTATACACTTATTTTTATTTCTGAGGAGTTCAGGGTCATGTAATCTTTAATAGAACTGAAAATTCTCCAACCAGCAATAATCCAGGAAGACATCAAAAACACTCAGACAGAATAAGGCTAATATTTCCTCACCAGGTGTCTAGCCTCTTAATCTAGTGATAATATCACATTCCAAAGGAAAAGGCACCGAGACCCTCCCAACCAGTGCTCTAAGCACTTACTTCTCCACCCAGGATTACCAGCTTGTTGGGCAGCACACATTCTCACCTGCATCAGAGGTGGGAGCTCATCTCCAATTGCTGAGAACAGCAGCATTTGAGGAGTAAATAAGAACTCAGGCAAAAGTTTTCTTTAGAAATCAAAGCCCAGCAGCAAACTTGCTGGTTTCAGGTGCAGGTGCCAAATTATCTGGGGTTTCATTTGTGCTTCTGGAGACTATGCCCCTTCTTTGAGATTTGGAATTTAAAAGACAGCCTTCTATGAAGAGTATATTTTTAGGTGACTGTTTATTACAGGTATGTTTCAGGTTCAATGATAAGGAGGGGTGACCTATCTTCCTTGTCAGAAGATAAATCTACAGACTTTTGATGGGTGATTTGATCCCAAATCCTGAGCAGGGTCAAAGGATCTTATCTGACAGAATGTTTAGTGATGAGAAGTGCAGAGAGAGAGAGAGAGAGAGAGAGAGAGAGAGCGCAAAGAAAATTTTTTGGATCTGATTTATCATCCTGTTGCCGTGAAGCCACCCTAGACAATTTCAGTTTTCCCTCTGAAAAATGAAGTGAGGCTATTAAAAGATCCTTTACAGGGTTTCTGAGTGGTTGCTCAGAGAGTACTGATATCAAGGAAAGGACACAGGACCACAGTAAGAAATATGGGCTCTAATCACAATTCGGCCACTGAACTGCTATCTACAATATCCTTATCAATATCATAGAAGAAGAGGGCCCAAGTTAGGGATTGGCTCTTAGACTTTGGAATCACTTGGGAATTAAAAAGCAATAACAACAGTAACCTGCCTGGTTCTTCCCTAGACCAAACAGAATCAGAAACTCTGAGGTGGGGGGTGGGGGGTTTGCACTGGTATTTATAAAAAGCTCCCGAGACACGATATGAATGTAAAGGCAGACTGAGAACCAGAGAGGTGTTTTCCATACTTTAACGTGTCAGCAAATCACCTGGGGTGACTATTCAAATGCAGATTATGACTCAGTAGGTCAGGGATGAGGCCTTTCTGACAAACTTTCTGGAGATGCCATGCTGTGGGTCCACAGAGCACGCTTTGACTAGCAAGAAACTAGATGATTTCCAAGTGCTCTTCCCGCGCTGTAATTCTGTGAATCTGCGTTAACTTTCACTTTCAACAAAATCTCCAGTTTCCCAAGAACACCCTTTCAGAGAAATGCCTTTTATAATGCCATGTGCTGTGCTAGGCTCTATGAAATAATTTAATGCTCTTCAGAAGTTAGGAGATACTTCAGAATTTTATGGTGCCTGATGTGACACCGTGGACATCACTGAGCAGTGTAATAGACATGAAAACGACAGGGGATTTATGGGGAATTCACATAAAGAGGCAACTGCCATGTGGGGAATTGAGTACTGGGAGAAGATATGCACAGGGACTCTAACTGGGGAGTTTGTGTGCATGAGCATGCCTGGGGTGGAGGGGGTGCAGGCTGGGTTTAGGGGAAGCTTCCTGGAGAAAATCATTTCAAGCTGAGATCTAAAGGTGAGTAAGATTTGGCAGCTGGGAGTAGTGCCCAGACAGAGGGAATTGTGACATAAATACGTCTATGTGTGTGAAACAGAGACTGAGGAAATTGGAGGACTGAAAGTAGCTTCTTTTGGCTGGAGCAGAAGAAAACATGAGAAATGGGACACCTGGGTGGCTCAGTCGGTTGAGCATCCGACTTCAGCTCAGGTCATGATCTCATAGTTTGTGAGTTCGAGCCCAGCATCAGGCTCTCTGCTGTCAGCGATGGGCCCAATTTGGATCCTCTGTTCCCCACCCTGCCCCTGCCATTCCCCTGCTTGTGCTCTCTATCAAAAATAAATAAACATTCAAAAAAGAAGAAGAAGAAGAAGAAGAAGAAGAAGAAGAAGAAGAAGAAAGAAGAAAGAAAGAAGAAAGAAAGAAAGAAAGAAAGAAAGAAAGAAAGAAAGAAAACATGAGAAATGGGCTCAGGGGGGTAGGCAGTGGCCACAGGCAGGACTTGATACACTGTATCAAGGAGTCAAGTCATTGCTCTGAAGTAAGACAAAGACTTTCAAGTGTTTTAAGCAGAAAAGCAACATAATTTACACTTTCAAAAATAACCCTCTGTATGCTACATGGGCAATGGGTCACAGAGGCAGGCAGATCCATTAGGGGGTATTTCAGTATGCTAAGTGTGAATGAGGCCAGCTATTCTACCTCCAGGAAATTCTTTCACGGATACTCACTCGTGTGTACACAGAGTGTTTGGGAGAAGTACATGTGCCGTATTATTGCTTGTGGTAACAAAAATTTATAAACATAGACACTGTTTATGAACTGGACCCTACTTATGTAGTTTCTAGTATATCCACTATGCTATGAAATATCACATGACCCTGAAAAAGAATACAGTAGATCTACATGAATTAACATGTAAAGATTTCCAAGACATATTATAAAGCAAAAAAGTCTACAGTGTGGACCCCTCTGTATAAAAATAAAAATATATTTTCTGTGAACTGAAAGAGTTCATTTCAAACTGATGGTAATGGCTTCCTTCCTCAACAGCAACTCTCAATCTACATGTGTCTTTTTGTTTAAGACATTTTCAAAGAGAGTATTTGTGTGTAACTGGGTAATAAAAAAAATAAAAGGAAAAGGAATGAATTGCTTCTTTGCACACCTTTTAAAATTTATCAGTAGCATAAGTTTTGCCTTTAGTCTAACAATTCCTACAATTTTAAATTCAAATTTCAAAAAAAAAAAACAATTAAAACTCAAAAAAAATGTCTTTTAAGAATTACAAATTCTAGCAATCTCAGCCTTCTCTCCTCCAAGACTGTGCCCTAAAGTCACCTTTTCCCTCTAACAATCTTCCTCATGTAACCTTTCCTCTCATTCTTATTATGCAGCTACACTAAACCTAAGATAACTCCTGACACAATCTAAATTTCAGCAGTTGAAAATCATTAAAAAGATTAAATAACAGGCAGAAATCAACAGGGTTTGAAAAAAAAGAAGTTTTTCTCTTTACCCTTCTGGGCGCTGAGAATTTTCAGTGCTGCCATAATTTTCTAGAAAGATTCTCTGATGACCTCTGAAAACAATCCAGGACCCCCCACAGCTGCTCTTGGATCCCAGTATAACCAATTCAGCCGTGCACTGAAGGGAAAGTTATAAATTGCTTCGAGGAGGAGGTTACAAAAGGGAGCGACCAGCCTGGCTTTTGTTAGGGTAAATCTGGGCTCCCCAACCTGTTAAGATGCTTTGAAAGAGGTAACAAAATGATCTATAAAGGCGAACCAGTGGGTGTCATTTCTTTAGATAATCAAAAACCTTTTGATTGGGGAATACACAAAAGGCTGAGGAAGGTTAGTAACCCTGGGATAAAAGAAAAATTTCCTTCATCAATTAAAAAACAGTTATGGAAAAATGGGGACTAGAACTCCAATTTCCCAAATGGAGAAAGATTAAAATGTGGGCATCATTCAACATTTATTATATTCGATGTGCAATTGAATGCAGATCTCCTGTAAGAACTCAATTGTCTAAAATTGATTTAAACTGTTATAGATAAAAACATGAAATGCAAACTTATTTTATAATTAATAAAAGTAACAAATATTTTATTTCTACTCTAGTACATGCTTTTCTGAACAGTACCCAAGAAGCATTCATCAGCACTGATACAAAGAAAGTCACACTGTCACACCGTTCCTCTTTTTCTCACCAATCCTTAACTTTTCACTTGAGTTTTATCTTAAATACTGTGCAGACTTTTTCTAATACTTAACCTGGGTTGTTTTTGCTGTTTTTCCTAATTCAAAACCGTTAGGTATTAGTCCTATCTCAACAAAGTCAACACAAAACAACAGCAATGCTAAGCTTATCGATGATAACATTTGGAGTTTACTTATCTCTGGAGAAACTAAAAACTCTTTAAAGATACTTGCCATCTAATAATCATTAAGTATAAATGATGTGACGACACATTAGAGAGAGAATAACAAAAATCTGTGTCATACCAACTTAATCCTACAGTCTCTAGGACACTTCCAATTGATGAAGCATCAAGCCACAGAAGGACTGTATTTGCAGTGGGACTTAAAATTATTTGGCTGGTGAAGGCGAGCAGAGCAAGAAGATGCCAATTGTATATAAAAGCAGAGTTAAACGTAGTGATGTCAAAGCAGCACGTGTGTCTCATCAGCCTGCTCCTAAATACAAAGGCAGTGAAATGGAGCCAGCATCTTGATAGCCAAGGACCCTACCTTGATGCTGTATGCCCTTCCAGAGTAACCAAGATGGAGAAAACAACTGTTCATCTCCATGGACAAGGCTGCCCCAAACAGATCAGGTGCAATAAAGGACCTATGGAGTAAAGGACCTCACATTCACCAGAACAACAGTAACAAAGGCTAGCACTTCTTGGAGGCACATTAAGAACCTGCAGAGGGTCCGGCAATCTGACCCTGGTCATCATTTGGCAGCCGGCTCGGCATGCCCAAAGTTCCTCCTGTTGAGTCCCACGCCGTTCCCTAAGACCAGCCCCAACTCACTACCTGCATCCCTGTGTTTGCCAATCCACAGTGAAATCTGAAAAAATATGTGCAGTGAAGTGAGGTGGGTTTTTTTTTACAAAACTAAATTTATTCACTTTAAAATTTTTAACACTTCTTACCTTTTCAAAATGATAATTATAAGCGACAGTGATAGAAGCTGTAGCAATAGTTGTTGTTTTATTGCTAAAATAAAATGTGAGTAGTCCTGTGTTTGTTTCCATTAAAAATGATTCATTTATTCAGCCTCCTACTTTGTCTAGGGGTAAAGCCAGCCACACAGAAATGTAAGATACCCCAATTCAATCTGGGGACCTGCTGGTATAGTGGCTAAAAGTTCTGTCTGCAACAAAATTGATTGGGTTCAAGTCTCAGCTCTGCCACTTACTGGCTTTGTGACCCCCATAGGCTTTGGATTCCCCATTTGTTGAATAGAAATAACAATAGCCCCTACCTAATAAGTTATCATGAAGGTCATGGATAAAATGAAGAAGATGCATGGGGCATGGTACCCAGGAAATTCTCAAAGTGTTAAGCTTTAAAAAAAAAAGTGAAAAGAAAGTCACTCATCATCCCTGGCTCTCAGTGTGCTCATCTCTCAAATGAGGCATTTGCCCACCCGGACTTGTAGATCCCCTCTACTTGTGACCTCCTACCTTCTACCCCAGAGTTCTAGTTCTGCTAGTCCTCGTAGGCCACTCAAATATATAACTGCTCACAGATCCCAGTTAAATCAATTATGAGCCATCTGTTTAATGAACCGCCATCCAACCACGGAATGACATCCATATATTTTATTAAGTGGGGGAAAACATAGTTACAAACCAGTTATTACCAGCATGATCCAATTTTTGTCAAATGAAATACATACAAATAGTAATCTCTAACTCATTCTCTGAAACCGTCCCCAATTACTGTAGGCCAGCCCTGTCTAATAGAAATAGAACACGAGCTGCAATGAGGGCCACATGTGGAATATAAAACTTTCTAGTAGCCACATTAAAATCTGTCGTAATAATATATTTTTTAATCCAACGTAGAAAAAAAAATCCTCATTTCCACATGTCATCATTGCAAAAATTATGAATGAGGTATTTCACATTATTTCTTCCTAGTACATCTTTGAAACCCAGTGTGAATTTTACACTTTCAGTACATCCTCGTGCATGTCGAGTGCTCGGTAGCAGCATGTGGCTCATGCCACCCGATCAGATGGCACAGCTGCAGGTGGTTAGTTTCCGGCCTTGCATTGAATCAGAACTATCAGACTGGAAGGAAACTCATCTCACTCATCTGTGATGCCTGTTGCCTACAACAGTTCCTGATACCTACTGGGTACTCAATAAATGTTGGTTTGAATGAATGCTTTAAATTCAAAGTATTCTCTGGGGATTTTGCATTTTTAAGCACATATTAATCATAGAATGAAAGGCACTACACCACTCCCCAAGACAGAGCATAGGGATCCTAGAAAGCACCTTTCGAAAGCAGCCTCCTACTTTGTCTAGGGGTAAAGCCAGCCACACAGAAATGTAAGATATCCCAATGCATTAACTAAAAAGTACTAAAAAATATATAGATTATATAAGTGCGTACTTACATATTAACTAAAGCTAAAACCAAAATATAGAGACATTGATTAAAAGAGAGCAAAGCTGAGAGAAATGGACAATAAGAAAAACTTCATTAAGTGCCCACTGTGTTCTGAATTCCTTACCTACATCATTTATGAGCATCAGTGTAACTCTATAAGGTGAGGTGAAGAAATAATGACACAGGGGGAACAATATTAGCTGTGGAACAGTTAAAACAAACAAACACTATTTTGATTTGAAGCCTTGTCTCTCCTGATTTCTAGCTCAGTGATGTAAGGTAAGTTTCTTACCTTTCTGAGCTTCAGTTTTCTCGTTTGTAAAGTGGGCATTAAAATAACTACCCTGATTGATTATTGTGAAGATTAGATCGACACAGGAGCTCTCAATAAATGACACTAGTATTATAGCGCTCGATTAAGATAGGAGCAATCATTGTTATCATCTTTGGTTTACAGAGGGGGAGACTGAGAGTTATGTAGCCTCGAGGTCATGTGGCAAATAAATAGATGAGTCAAGATTAAAACCCAATTCTGTCCGATTTAGTGACACCATGCCCCTTGCACCACACCAGCCGGGAAAGGCTCATGGCAGAGACCACAACATTTGCCTGCAGGGGAGGCATTCTGCAAGGGTAGCCACGGGTGCAGAGGAACACAATTTGAGGAGAAAGGCATCTCACTTCACTGGGTCAGATTGGAATAGGGAACTGGAGGAGCTAAAGTCAAGTCAATGTGGGGAGTTTTGTTTCTGGAGAGCCTTGAGCCAGTTGGAGGAGTTGAGACTTGATTATTGCCTAAATCCCCTTATAAATCTGTGAAACACTTCATCGACCTCTGTGCAATTATGATGCTCTTTTTTTTTTCAACTTAATTCTTTAGGCTGATAGGAACATTCCTTTATTCAAGTAAAGGCTGAACATATGCTTTTCCACATTTTTCAAATCCTACCCTAAATTTGTTTTAATCCTTTGGGTCTATAGGAGGAGTGGTGCTCACATTCCCATATATTCACTAGCTTATGAAAGAAAACCAACCAAACTCCTACCTGTGGTTAGAGCATTGCAACAACTTTACTCAGGTTAGAGCCTCTAGCTGGCCCATTAAACTAACACACCTGCTCACCATTAGTTACCCTCTCTCATTTGGCTGTTTGCCTGAACCACTTCATCAATGAGCTATGAGCCTCCACACCTGGCACGCTCGTATTTGAACTGAGTCATGTGAAGAAGGCTATCAAAAAACATTTTTAGAAACGTGAACCAAGTGTACGTATGTGTATTCGAGTACGTATATAAACATGCATGTACATATATGTGATTAAGACTGTATGTGTTTAAGAAACACATGTAACTGAGGATTCTCTCTTGTAGAACAAAGATTATTAAAAACTTCCCCTCATTATTCTGTTTTTCTAAAGATTGTACTCTCTTTAAAAAATGTGTGTTCTTTTTCTCAAATGATTTACTTTGGTATATATTAGTTACGTTGTGCACAAAATTAAACAGAAAATCTACTAGCAGAAATGACCAGTAAAAGAAAAGAAGATAGTGTTAGAGAAATTGTCATTAACTTTGAGCATGGTCACTCCCTGTGATGAGTTCATAGGCAATTATTGCCCATACTTTTCTAAAACAGAAAAAAAAAAACAACCCAAAACATACATACTTACCTATTTGAAAGAAAATGCACAGAAGATTAAAATTGGCATCTTGAAAATCTTTTAAAAGTTTTCAGTTTAGGGGTGCCTGAGTGACTCAGTCGGTTAAGCATCCGACCTCACCTCAGTTAAGATCTCACAGTTCGTGGGTTCAAGCCCTGCATCAGGCTCTGTGCTGACAGCTCAGAGCCTGGAGCCTGCTTCAGATTCCATGTCTCCCTCTCTCTCTGCTCCTTCCCTGCTCATGCTGTGTCTCTCTATGTCTCTCAAAAATAAATAAATGTTTAAAAAAAATAGAAATTTTCAGTCTTCTAAACCAGAAAACAAATCAGAAATTACTGATAAACTGAAAACTGAAAATTGTTGTAATTACTCAAGACATGTTCTCTTTTCCTGTCCTGTTAGAGTCCTGGTGGCTTTATTATATGACACTCTTCAGCACTTTTCGCAGGTTTGTGGCACAACCGCCCCAAAGAAATATGAAGAGTAATTTTCAAAAGGAACTTTTATTTTTAATATGGATTGATTTTTTTAAAGGCAGCTCCAAGCAGCCCAGTATATCAAACAGGAACCATCACGCCAATCCCAACACATCAAGGAGCAGTTTTAGCACGTGAGGTTTGTTGTTTCTAGCAGGTATCCATGTAGCCAGAGAGGTCATCACTCAGCGAGGTGCTTTCTTTCTGGTGTATAAGAAAAGAAATCACCAGGAATAAGGGGGGAAATGGGCCTGGGAAACAGGAGGGGACCTTGTCAATCTCCAAGATGCTAGAAAATGATTGTGGAAGTCTTTTGTTAGGGAATCCTATAATGGTATTTCTGCTCATCTCTTGTGGACAGAACAGCAACTAGCCTAAAATGGCGAGGACGATAGAGGATTAGACGCTCCGTGGAAAGGCCCTGGAAAAAACATTACTGGTGTTTGGAATCATAAAGACCAAAATTATATCATTATTTACCTTCAACAGCCGTGTCCTTATAAACAGGATTTCTTGGGGGGGGGGGGAACCCTAAAGGCATATATAAAATATTTATTATGAGTGTCTGTGTATAAATAATTTTACAAATGGGGAAAGAGAAAGGCCCCGCAGAACTATTTTATATATTCTTATGGGTCATACACCAACTTTTTTTATGTTAAGGATTTATTTGGCTTCCAAGAAGAGGACATTAATCTTACTCCCAATCCTTTCTATTTTAAACATACATATCGCTGAGGAGGTTGGCGTTGTGCTGGAAATGATTTTGATGCATATAGCAAAGCTATAAAAAGAACAATGGGAAGATATGGATAAATTTGTGAGGTTTCAAGATAGCTTGTAGGGTTGTAAGATCACATGGCAGGGTCCCTGGCATTATCCATTAGGCAGCATAACAGAATAGTCCTGAATCTTGGATTTTAGGAAGCTACATTGTAAAGAGCTAAAGTCTTCAAATATACAAGTTAGTTTCAGTGCACATCTTTGTCAATCCTTCCATAGAGCATTTATTGAAGAGGAGAATCTTTCACTGATATTTATATAGCTGTTAGAATCCAAGTTTTATTGCTTGATAAAGGCAAGTGTATTTTTTAATAAGATCAAACAATACCCCATTAGTAATTATATCCTGATTCCCCTTGGTATTTTCTCTAAATTGGTTGTTATGGGCAATTAAAATTCAACTTACCCAGGCACCTGGGTGGCTCAGTCTGTTAAGTGTCTGACTCTTGACTCCTGATTTAAGCTTGGGTCATGATTTCACGGTTCCTGAGTTGGAGCCCCGTGTCGGGGTCTGCACTGGCAGCGTGGAACCTGCTTAGGATTCTCTCTCTCTCCCTCTCTCTCTGCCCCTCCCCTACCCCATATTTTCTCTGTCTCTCAAAAATAAATACATAGGGGCGCCTGGGTGGCTCAGTCTTTTAAGCGTTCGACTTCGGCTCAGGTCATGATCTCACCGTCGGTGAGTTCAAGCCCCGTGTCAGGCTCTGTGCTGACAGCTCAGAGCCTGGAGCCTGCTTTGGATTCTGTGTCTCCCTCTCTCTCTGCCCCTCCCCTGCTCATACTGTGTCTCTCAAAAGCAAACATTAGAATTTTTTTTTGTTAATAATAAAAATAAATAAACATTTTTAAAAATTTATGACTTACCAGTTAATTACATAGTTGTTCTTTCAAATAACAACAATAAACACAAAAGCAGCAATGGTTACAATAATAATCATGAACATTTGTCTAACACTGTAGACAGTCACCTATGATGTGTCAGGCACTGTACTTGAGCCAATGAGGGACAAGAGGGAATGTTACAGAGAGGAACCAGTCCCTGATCTCACAGATTCCAGACCATTAGGGGAGATTAACATGGACAAAAATGATTACATTACAATCAGGTAAGTAGTCATAGTCAAAGGCCCTGGTGATCTGGAATGCTGTACATGCAGGAAATGCTTGTTAAGTATTTATTGAATGAATGGAGTGGCTTTCTGCCTGCCTAACCCCCAATCCACACACTATTTTGGCATGCTCTTCCTCTTTTGGTTTTGGTTCCTCTTATAGCCCATTTGACCTGTGACCCTGGCCAAACTCTTGGCCTGCTTTCCAGACCTAACCCATTCCAACCACCAATACCCTGTTGTATCAAAGTATCTGGAATCACTTCTCCTGAAAAGAACGAAACCAAAGTTGTCCATAATAGCAATTTAAGATTTCAGAAAGTGCATTGACTCTTTTCCAAATATTGGGAAGTCATGTAATCTTATTATTAGACAATTAGAAGAGCCCTGGGCTTGGATAAGGAGACCAACCCATCATGTGACTATAGGCAAGCTCTTTCACAAAAATCTGCCTGAGATTTGTATCCCTACTGTGCTTATCGGGGTTTACAAGGCACTTTCTCTGTATGTATGTATTTGCATTTAGGGTAAGAAACCATGAGGTAGGTAGACTCTGGATCCAAACAGCCGTAGCCTCATTGTCTAAACAGCTAGGCCTCCTATAGGTATAGTGCACAAAGAAATATCAACTTTTACCCCCATGCAAACAGAATTTTTATTAAAACAGTTAAGAGAAAACATTAAAAATGTAAGACCTCAGTTTCTAGGAAAGATGCACAACACAAAGTAAAACTTGGAGGAATAATAACACCATAGTTTTTCAGAGCTGGAAATATCTTTTTTTTTCCAATTCAAAACTCAGAAATGATGGCCCAGAGTGGCATAATGACTTCACCAAGTCTAAACCTCCTGGGAAGAGCTGGGAGCAGCCACCTAAAAAATACCCACTCGTTATTTGAATTCTTCCACGGAGTACGTTCCTGACTCTACTGTTACTGCCTCCAGAGTCCATGGCGGCTTCTCATTACACTCATGCAGGACAGTAGGACGCTGCCTTAACTTCACTTTCAATCTCTTCACTCCAAGTCAGCACACAGCCGTGTGACTTTTCAGGACATTCCAAGCCCTTGGATGCACAGAGACCACAGGTTTTAACTCACACGACAGCCCTAAATGTCCTGCTTATGACTCCTTAAGAACCACCCCCGGTTCCTCCACATGCTCCCTGTTCTTAGTCCTTGTTTCTGTTCTTAAATAGTGGCAAAGCCAAAAAAGAAAATAAAAAGATATATGTTATATTATTTGTTTATACAGCTATAGTGGTCTCAAGCAAATAGGAGAGGTTTTATTTCTTTTCCACTTCGATTAATTCACCCTACTTTCTCCATATTCTTGCGTTTTGACACCTTCAAATATAAACATATGGCTGATGTTTATTCATCAAGCATTTAGTCTTAAAGAGAAATTTATTGAGCACCTACCATGTGGCAAGCAGGGATGCTGGGTATGTAATAAAAACACACATTGCTTGCCTTCACAGAAGTGATGGTGTGAAGGAACTGAGCAAATGACACCAATAAATAGACGTCTGTACTGGACTGAGTGATAAAGGAAAACAATAGGGGGCAGTGAGAACAAACATTGTGGAGATCCGATTCAGATCGAAGTGGTAGAAAAATTAGAGCTTCCTTCCTGTGATTTTCTAATTTGTCTTTTGACTAAAACTATAGTTTTAAAAAGGGATGATACTTGTTTTCTCGAAACAAAGCTTTCGGCAAAGGGAATATAAAGTCCTTTTTCCTCTATTGCCTTCACTTCCTCCTCCATAAAATAGGGATCATAGTGACCCTTGCCCTACTTACCTCATACAGGTGTTTTGTGAGTAAAATAAGACTTTAAATAAGACTTTAAATGTGGAATATCCAACATTCCACATATGATTTGGAAAACACAATAGAGTTTATATTTAAACATCGTTTTCAGACAGCAAGCTTTTTGGAAACATCTTGACAAACTGAAACCTAAAAATCATTTCTCAAAAAAATGATAATATAATATAATATAATATAATATAATATAATAAATATAATATATAATATAATATAATAAAAAATATTATTTCTTACCACAGGTTTTTGCTTGCAATAAAAGATGCCCACTTTGTAAAAATACAACAAAACTTAGCATTTCTGAGTGGGCCAGAAAATATGCCCCTGCCAGCTTCTGTGCCAGTACTATAGAATCTGCTTTTATTTTTGCTTAACAGTAATAAAAGCTGATCATGAAGCCAAATCCCTACAGCAATGTTCTCAAAAGTTCTGCATGTGGAAGCCTGCTGCCTTTCAGTTTCCCCGTTAAACACCTGTTCTGGGCTTAGGCTATGCTTCTGGTTTCTCGCTCAGGTGGAGAGTCTTGCTTAAGGGGACAGGCAGGTATTTTTGCTGTCACCAAAGACAGCTAATTTGGGGAGCCTAATCTTACAAAGGGGCCAAATTTCAGTTCTCAGAGTGTTGGGTTTAGGGTAGATGGGACTCCGCCCAGAAATGCAACCTGAATACTTCCCCCTTTGCCCCTCTCTTGTCTTTGCTGAGAATCCCTTAAATAACTGACACGTTTTATAGACTTCAGGCAACCAGGTCTATAGAGTGCAGCTTCCATTCTTCCCTGTCACCTGGCTAATTTAATACTTGCCTCCTTCGGTGGGTATAGCAACCCTGACAAGCTGTTGCCTTGTGGTTTATTTCAGTTAATTCAAACACAATTATAAGTTGAGAAATTAGTTATGGGGATTGGAGGAAGGAGGAATCTTACAGGTGTGAACTCATAGCCATTTCTGACTCAAATATTTCCAAAGGAATCGTATGTTGAGAAAACATCATCTCCGAACTGCCAAGGCCCCTGCATCTTTTAATGGAACAAGATGTACGTTACAGGCCATAATTCTGCAGTTTCTTTTAACCTAAGGATGAGTCTTTGCCTGTCCTCCTTTCAAAAGCATGACCTTAGGATAAAAAAAAAAAGCAAAAAATTTTATTCAATAGTCGTTCATATAATGAAAAGCTACAACTACAGTTGTCAGCATGCTTGGACTCCAGGCTATTCATTTATTCAACCAGTATTTATTGAGCATGTACTGTGTCCCAAGAACCCTGGATCGTCAGCAAACAAAACAAAGATCCCTGCTTACATTCTAGTGGTTGTCAGGAATAATGTCCATATATTTTTGGTCAAGTTTGTTTCCACTAAAGATTCATAATTTGTTTTGGTTCTACTGTCCTGGAAGATGAAACCAATACACTCAAAACTAAAACAAACCTGCACATGGGCATGTTTACAGGAATTGAAGTAAAGTTTGTAGTGACAAGGGCTTCTTAAGATTAATCAGGAAAAGTCATTGGGTTTAGTGAGCCTTAAGTTTGTTTTAAAGAAAAGGTGATATTAAAACACAAGGGAAAAGAGAAAGAAAGTATCCTGAGTGGGAAATGCAAGAGGAAGGTCATAAAGATGGGAAAGAATCTGTGATTCCAAGAGACAAAGGGAACTATTTACTGACAAAACCAGAATTCAGAAACAACCCGTGAAGTTGTCTGTATTTACTCAACCCCTTTTCTTTACGAAGAATTAATAGAAACAATATAATATATTGACATACTATAGGATGATACGTATAGGATGATTTACGATGTTATAGGATGTCAATACATTGACATACTATAGGATGATACGTATAGGATGTTATATGATGACACAAAAGATTTTATATATTTACATATATCTGTCATATACGTGTGTATATATAATGGCATATCACAGGATGACTCTTCAAAAAAGCAATGTGCTTTCCAAAAGAGTAGCCAGGGATGAAACCAGAGGTTAAGGTCTAAACTCATCAAGAGGACAAAATGTGTGAAACTAAAATATCTTTTTTTGTTTTTATTAAGTTTATTATTTTAATTCCAGTTAGTTAACACACAGTGTTATATTAGTTTCAGGTGTACAGTATACTGATTCAACAATTCTATACATTACTCAGTGCTCAGCGTGATAAATGTACTCTTAATCCCCTTCACCTATTTCACTCATCCCCCCATCAACCTCCCCTCTGGTAGTCATCAGTTTTTTCTCTATAGTTAAAAGTCTCTTTCTTGGTTTACCTTTCTCTCTCTCTCTTTTTTTCCTTTTGCTCATTTGTTTTGTTTCTTAAATCATATGGTATATGTCTTTCTCCGACTGACTTATTTCACTTAGAATATACTCTCTAGACGCATCCATGTTGTGGCAAATGGCAAAGTTTCATTCCTTTTTATGGCTGAATAATATTATGATATTCATATTCCACCTCTTCTTTATACATTTATCTATCGATGGGCACTTGGGCTGCTTCCATATCTTGGCTATTGTAAATAAAGCTGCAATAAACATAGGGGTGCATATATCTTTTCAAAATAGTGTTTTCACATTCTTTGGGTAAATACCCAGTAGTGTGACTACTGGATGATAGGGTAGTTCTATTTTTCACTTTTTAAGGAAACTCCATGCTGGTTTCCACAGTGTCTGCACCAGTTTGCATTCCCATCAGCAGTGCACGAAGTTTTGTTTTCTTTTTTTCCTCATTTGTTGTTGTTGTGTTTTTTTCCTCATTTGTTGTTGTGAAATAACAACATTTGTTGTTTCTTGTGTTGTTGATTTTAGCCATTCTGACGGGTGTGAAGGTGTGAAGGTGTGAAGTGATACCTCATTTTGGTTTTGATTTGTATTTCGCCGATGATGAATGATGTTGAACATCTTCTCATGTGTCTGTTCAGCCATCTTGATGTGTTCTTTGGAGAAATGTCTGTTCATCCTCTTGACTTCTACTCATTTTTAACTGGATTAATTGCTGAGTTGTATCAGTTTTTTTATATATTTTGGATACTAACCTTTTATAGGATATGTCATTTACAAATATCTTCTCCCATTTGGTAGGTTGTTTTTTAAGAGATTATTTCTCTTGTTATGAAGAAGCTTTTTATTTTGGTATAATCCCAAAAGTTTATTTTTGCTTTAATTTCCCTAAATAATCTTTTTAAATTTTTTTTTTTTTTAATGTTTATTTATTTTTGAGACAGAGAGAGACAGAGCATGAACGGGGGAGGGTCACAGAGAGAAGGAGACACAGAATCTGAAACAGGCTCCAGGCTCTGAGCTGTCAGCACAGAGCCTGACGCGGGGCATGAACCCATGAACCGTGAGACCATGACCTGAGCCGAAGCCGGACGCTTAACCGACTGAGCCACCCAGGCGCCCCTAAATAATCTTTTTAAAAAGAGTTAACTATCTTCGTTGTCTTCTCTGATATTAGAACTTATCTTTTGAGTGTTTACCTCAGTTATTTGTTAAGCTGAAAAAAGATTTCATGTGTAATATGAATGTTCAAGGTGTGAAATACATTTGTACAAAGTACAAAGGAGTTTTGACAAAACATATTTGAGATTCATGTCACCAATAACTAGGACACTTTAAAAATGGTGATGTGTAGAAGGTACCTCTGGAATCCATTGTGATTTGTTTCAGTTGGCCCATTGGCTATAGTGACAATGATCAAGTATGTAGGTGTTTGAAGAAGTACCAGTGATTCCCTGTGTTTCCAATATGCAAACCCTTTCTAATATGAAAACAATAGTTATTCTCTTACTATTCACTGTGCAGACAATACTTGGGGCTTGTACACGTTCTAGGGCTTCCACAATTCTGAACCTCACTTCTCTGATACTGGCAATTCCACCTTTCTGATTATCAGGTTAGCACAATGATGTATCCAGTTTAAACTCTTCTGCATTTATTCTGCTCACTGGTTACATTTTAGGTACTCAGAGTAAAGGCCTATTGACTTATAAATTTGATTTTTTTTACCCCCAACTATATAAACATCTGTTGAATAAAATACAAGAGAATTTATTCCTGAGTCAAGTTTTAGCTTTAAAAATAATGTTATAGGATCCCAGAATGATGGCTTATTCAATATAAAAACATATGTGAAGAACATTTGTGTTTCTTGTGCATATGTACTTCCAACTGGTTTTACAAGGTTATCTTGAATGTAGAAAGATTGAAATCTTTATAGATTCTTCAGGAACTTCAATGCCATCCAACCAGACTTTCAGCTGGTATTTTGTTACTTCCCAGAAGGCCAAGCAACCCATGGGATGTCTATTAATGATTATAAGACTATAAGTGTTTAATTCTGTAGCTCTGCCTCTCTGTCTAATACATTCCATTGAGGTCATTCTTTTCATTGTGGAAGGCAGCACCTAAAGCAGGGGAAAGCAAAGACTTGTCTGACTTTCAAGGTTTACTGCCCTATATATTAATGTAATGTCTCTCTCTCAGTCTCTGTCTCTCTGTCTCTCTCTCTCATCAACTTTTCAAATGGCATCATAGTGAACTGAATTCAAAGCTGTTTCCATCCCTGCTGCACACACTCAGTGAACATCTCCTCCTGGCTGGCGGGAAGGAGGCTGAGATTTCTACCTCTATCCTCATCATTCCTAGCCCTGTGCCTGAGAGACAGAAGAAATCTCATCAAGGTCAATGCCTTGTCAATGCCTCCCTCAAAAAAAAGTCTAGTAGAAAAAAAATTAGAAGAAATAAATAATACAAGTGATGATCTGTTTTATCAGCATTTAATTCTCAGTGCAAGGTAAGCTACATTGCACTGAATCCCCAAGTTACGTTTATGTTTGGATCTTTGCAATTGTTGCAATAAGCAACTCTGTCCATTGAGCACTGCTAGCCTCAGGTTTGGGGATTATGTGGATCCAAGGGGACATGTGAAAAGGTGGGCTGGGCCATTTCCAATGGGAGATCTTTGTTGTGTCCTCATAATTACATTGCTGTGACCTCTACCCCAGCTTTGTCAGCTGGCAGGTTTGAGACTCACAGAAGAGAAAAGCAGTACCCAAGTCAAGTAAAAAAGTTGTTTAAAACTTCAAAATCCGAGGTGAAGCAAAGCTATGGAACACCATCTCCTTAAGAGGGGAGAACAAGCTGCATGCAACCCATGCTGTCATTTGGTTTAGCTGAGTAGAAGCCACCGGCACTGGTGGGAAAGCTGTGAATTTAAGACAATGCCCAGCCAAGTGCTCATTTGTATGCTAAGTTCAACTGTGAACATCTTTAAATACTACTGTTTTTCCCAAACCCTTTTATGTTGGTGAAGAAAACTCACCATGACCAGCTAAGGATCTGTGGTGCTCTACAGATATCTTTATAGAAAGATCTGGAAATTACACTTAATTGTTCTCCTCCTCCTCCCCATATAGTTAATTACTGAGGCACATCCCTGACTTTTTCCTCTTGCCCCATGACATCCTTAAAAGAAGTGGCTACACCTTAAAAGAGGGACCAGTATTTCACTTTTCTTTCTTTCTTTTCAAGTTCTTTGGGCCCGTAGAATTTTCGTACCACCACTGACTGCTAAGGGACCTCAGCCTCACTCTGCAATCTGGAGTCCTCCTGCTCCTGAGATAGAACACCAGTGAGGCCATGGGCAGCTATTCTGACTGCCATGGGGTTTGGCCCACTAAACAGACTGAGGAGAGAGATGATGTGGACTTACACACTGTCTACACCATCTAATAGAGACCCAAAGCCCATGCAGGCAAGAATGGGAGCCAGGGAAAGGATGTATATTCTTGCCCACTTTAGAGCTCCAACCAACCCAGGACTGGGCATTGTGCACTGCATTTTCAGCCCAGATTTCCAGACGGATGAGCTTTAGTTTTGCCTTAACCAGAACTTCCTACTTCTTAAAAAAAAAAAAAAAAAAGAATTAAAACTACCAAAGACACAACAGTTTCTTACAAAACAACTGTCTTATGGTCAAGTGTAAATTAAATAATAGAACATGTGGGTTGAATTTTCCTTAAAATACACAAGGGTTTTACCATTAAGTGGAAAATTCTCCTGCAAAATACATTTTGAATCTGGATTTTTTGCCATGGTCCGAATATTTGAAGCAGACCAAAGCTCTCAAAATAGTTTGAAACTTTCAAGAAACTAAAAACTGGACTTGATTCTAGCATCCTGGCATTAACAATTTTGCTACCACTCTATCCCATGGCACTAAAGTGACATTCAAAAGGGTCTTGCTATAATTTTTTATGCAATTATATTCATCCATTCATTTAACAAACTTTTACTGATCACCTACTATGGGCTAGATACTGTACTAAGCTTTTTCTTTCCAGAACTATGAGATGGCATTGCATTCTAATAGGACTTTGATGTTGGAAGTAGCTCTGAAAAGGATGACTCCAAGAGATACACATTAAATACTGGATTAAATTCCATGTGGTTGGGGTTGTGTTGTTTTGAGTAACTTTCAGCATATTTAGTAAAAATTTACCAGCTCGGTAAAGAAAGCACTAGGTTAGAGGTAAGGAAATAGCATATATGCATTTTCTTGCTTCTTAACTATAATTACTTATGTGAGCTATGACAACCAAACAGGTAACTTTCTGTCATAAACACAAGGATGTTTTTACCATTTCAGGAAAGTGACTGGCATCCAGCTGTGGGCAGTGTGGGGAGGTGACAGCTTCCAGCAGTAGGCACCTTTGGGACCAGATTCAATGTTGGAGTTAAAGTCACTTCATTCCAGGGTCCCTTAGCCAACAACTGACCAGGGCTGTGACACAAGGGCCTGGTCCAGTGGACCACAGACCAATGTAGGACTCTTCTGATGGACAATGTGTTCCAGAGCTCTGGTGTGATTTTGACAGAGACTTTCTCAGGCTGACAGCACAATCTGATGGGTCCCCTTGCCTACTCCTGCTCTGCCCTTTCTTTTCCCAGGTGTTACTCAGGGTCAGCCCCCTGGAGGACCCAGCCCACAGCACATCCTGACAACAAAGTTACTGATAGTTAAGGTCAAACTTCGAATGAAACAATTTTCATTCAAGAAAGTGTCATTCCCTGCACTATAAGTACTACTTTCCTATGTTGGGAAAGGAACAATAGATATCTAGACATCAGTTACCTGTTTGATGGGTTTCTTTCTTTTTCATTTCAGGACAGGCATTCCAAAAAATTTAATGCAAAAATAAGCTGTCAACAATGACCTTGTGGGTAACTTAATAGAGCATAAGAATCAGATAATTTTTTATTATTATTTTTGTATAATTTTTGTATTATTATTTTTGTATAATTTTGTATTATATTATTTTTCTATTATTTTCTATGTTTTATGGTTTATAGGAGAAAGAGGGAAAGAGAAGGAAAAGGGTAGAAGGGAACACTGGAGGCCAGAGATACAGGTAACATATTTTTTCTTCTAATTTAATTATTTTCCTTTTTTTGTCATAATTTCTTAAAAATGCAAAAATCTTGGGGTGCCTGAGTGGCTCAGTCGGTTAAGCAACCGACTTCAGCTCAGGTCATGATCTTGCGGTTTGTGAGTTCGAGCTCTGCACGGGGCTCTATGCTGACAGCTCAGAGCCTGAAGCCTGCTTTGGATTCTGTGTCTCCCTCTCTCTCTGCCTTTTCCCTGCTCACATTCTGTCTCTCTCCGTCTCTCAATAACAAATAAACGTTAAAAGTTTTTTTAAAAAAATGCAAAACTCTGTGCCCCAATTATAAAAGGTAGCAAGAGAGTTAAACCTTTTAGCCTCCCTGGGACAGGTATTTTACACATGTATGATATTTTATCTAAATATTAAACACAAGATTAGGCCTTTTAAAAGTTCCCTTTAATACCATCTTGAAGTTATGAGACATATACTGAACATGTTTATACAATTTTGTACTTTTTGTTTGAATTCTTCAGTATAGTAGAAGCTTGTCAAAGACCTTTTGGTTGATAGCATTACCCGCAATGCTTGCTTATCCATATGCAAATGACAAAGACAATAAGCAACCAACATGTCTTTCTTATTTGTTATTTGCTTTCCCTTACATCTGTAATTCTCAACCTCTGCACACTAGAATCACCTTCAGGTAGGGGAAGTGTCTTAAGAAATTACAGGTGGCCAACAAAACACTTGAATAGATGTTTCTCCAGAAAAGATACAAATGGCCAACACACCATGAAAAGATGCTCCTTAGTCATTGGGGAAATCAAACCAAAACCACAGTGAAGAACCACTGTACAATTTCAGAACTACTAAGATGTTAAAATAAATAGAATAGAATAGGATAGGATAGGATAGAATAGAATAGAATAGAATAGAATAGAATAGAATAAAATAAAATAAAATAAAATAAAATAAAATAAAATAAAATATGTGCTGGCAAAGATGTAGAGAAATTGGAGCCCCTGTATATGGCTGGTGGAATGCAAGATGGTTCAGTGCTATGGAAAAAAAATTGGCAGTTTTCTCAAAGTTCAACATTAGATCCAGCAATGCCACTCTTGGGAATAGAAGTAAAAGGATTAAAAACAAGTATCGAAACAAATACATGCATGTGCATGTTCATAGAAATATTATTCACAATAGCCAAAAGGTAGAAACGTTTTAAATGTATCCCTTAATGGATGAATGGGTAAACAAATTATGGTGTATTCAGTGAAGGAAACGACCAATAAAACAAAAAGGCAACCTAATGAATGGGAGAAGATATGTCTGATAAGGGTTTAATATCCAAAATATACGAAGAATTCATACAACTCTACCCAGAAAAACAAATAATCTGATTGAAAAATGGGCAGAGGGAGCACCTGGGTGGCTCAGTCAGTTGCACATCTTACTCTTGATTTCAGCTCAGGTCATGACCTCATCGTTCGTGAACTTGAGCCCCACGCTGGGTTCCACACTGACAGCACAGAACCTGCTTGAAATTCTCTCTCTGACTCTCTCTCTACCTTTCTCTCTCTCTCCCTCTCTCTCTCTCTCTCTCTCTCTCTCTCTTTCAAAATAAATAAATAAACTTTACCAAAAAAAAGAAAAACTTGTTAAAAAGAGGGGAAGAACACCTAAACAGACATTTTTCCTAAGAAGACATACAGATGGCCAACAGACACATGAAAGATATTCAACATCACTAATCATCAGGGAAATGCAAATCAAAACCACAATGAGGTATCATCTCACATAGGTCAGAATGGCTAGTATCAAACAGACAAGAAATAACAAGTGTTAGTTGAGAATGTGGAGAAAAGGGAGGACTCCTGCACTGCTGGGGGAACGTAAATTGGTGCAGTCACTATGGAAAAAAGTATGGAGTTCCCTTAAAAAACTAAAAATAGAAATACTATATGATCCAGTAATTCCACTGCTGAGTACTTACCCAAAGAAAACAAAAACACTAATTCAAAACGATATATGCACTCCCATGTTTATTGCAGCATTATTTCTAATAGCCCAGATATGGAAGCAACCTAAGTGTCCATCAGTAGATGAACGGGTAAAGAAGATGTGATACACACACACACACACACACACACACACACACATATGCACACGTGTGCGTGCACACACACACACACACACACACACATACAAGGAATATTACTCGGCCATAAAAATGGATGAAATCTTGCCATTTGCAACATGGATAGACATAGAGGGTATTAGGCTAAATAAAATGAGTCAGACAGAGGAAGACAAATTCCATATGATTTAATTTGTATGTGGAATCTAAATACAAAGCAAATGAACAAACAAAACAGAAACAGATTCATAAACACAGAGAACAAACTGGTAGTTGCCAGAGGTAAAGATAGCAAGAGAGGAAGGGGGAAGTAAGTGAAGGGAATTAAGAGGTACAAACTTCCAGTTATAAAATAAATAAGTCA
Source organism: Panthera onca (assembly GCF_046562875.1). NCBI lineage: Eukaryota > Metazoa > Chordata > Mammalia > Carnivora > Felidae > Panthera > Panthera onca. Next base: position 84,831,877 of record NC_138347.1, on the reverse strand, counting down.
TGAAGATAAAAAATACAGCATAAGGTATATACCCAATAATACTGCAATAACTTTGTAATGACAGATGGTAGCTACCCTTATTGTGGTAAAGCACTGCATAATGCATAGAAATGCCTCATCACTATGTTGTACACCTGAAACTAATTTAACATCAAGTATCAATCATACTTCAATTAAAAAAAAAAAGCATAGTGTATCCATACAATGGAATATTATTTAGTCATAAAAAGGAATGAGGTACTGATACATGATAGAGTATAGATAAACCTCAGAAACATGCTAAGCAAAAGAAGCCAAACTCAAAAGGCCACTTATTGTATGATTCCACTTATACAAACTATATGGGATAAGTAAATCCATAGAGACAGAGGGCATATTGATGGTGGCCAGGGGCTGGGTGTAAGTACCTACTTAATGAGTGTGGAATTTTCTTTTGGGGTGATGAAACATATATTATATGTTAATATAATATATATTATATAATATTACACACACACACACACACACACACACACACACACACATATATTACTTTCCCTGGATTGAGGGAATTAAAATCTCTTAGCTTAGAACCCAATATTTAGCAGTTTGCAAAGTTCCCCCAGTGCTTTTATTGTGCAGCAAGGGTTCAACTTGGGCATGAAGTTGTATCTTAAGATGATTAGCTAGGTATTAAAATCTTACTAATTTGGATTTTGAAAACGATTCTTTTGGGGTCATTTATTCAAAAAATTAAGAGAGCATCTACAGTGTGCATTGCACCGCCTGGTACTTTGGAAGGACATTTACAAAGATATTAAGGAGGAGAAGAAGCTCATTTTATCGAAAGCGATTGGAATCCCTTCTCAAGCACAAGAGCTTTATCAAACTGTATCTCAAGGACTTCCACAGTAGCTCTGGGAGATAGACATTAGGTTCTTTGTACCCATCAGAAAAGGAGGCTCGGGAAAGTTACATAATTTGACTAGAATCAAGCATTTGTTGAGGGGTAAAGCAGGGATGACATTCAGTTCTTAAATGCGTAGCTGGCATCCTGAGTGAGGTTCCTGACATGGAGGAGGTACTGACCTCGTCTAGAGTGAGAGTGGAAACTTTGGAGCCAAACAGACCTGGATTCAAACCCCGGCTCTGCCACTTTATCAGCCATATGACAAGAGCTGGGCTAAACAGCATAGGTTTCCTCATCTATAATGAGACAGTAATTCCTGCCACCTATAGTTAGTGTAAGGATCACATGAGATGATGTCTGCAAAGAACTCTGGCATGTGCCCACCCCTTAAAAGCACTTAATAAATGGTACCTCTTACTAATTTTTTAAAGTTTTTATCTTAATTCCGGCTAGTTAACATATAGTATTATATTAGTTTCCAGTGCCCAATATAGTGATTCAGCACTTCCAGACATCACCCTATGCTTTTTTCAAAAATAACACAGCTACTATACTATCCAGGGAAGGATGAACTCTGACCCACTAGCCATCTCTTTTCATATTGGGCAGTAAATGTCACCAGGACTGCACTCCCAAGCATCCCATTTATTCTCCTCCGGGCAGCCTGATACTATTGTTCTCGCCTATTGTTCTACCCGAATGCTTATTTTTAAAAGACTTAAAAAAAATTTAAATAGCAGAATTTACTGGCACAAGTTGATCATAAATTCAAAAGACATAAAGAAATGCATCTATTTTAGGGATAAACAAGCTAATTCTGGTCTAATTTTGTTCATTCTTATAAGCACACTTTCTTTGGTGATGTGAACAGATGAATTCTACTGTAGGACTCAAATTTTTTCTCATTAAAGTTTCCCCCCCGCCCCGAGATGTGCTAAAGGACACAGTCTACGAAGCAAGAGTGTAATTATAGATTGAACATCTCCTGTATGGCCTGACAGAAGTCTACCGTCACTTAAGAAGCCATTACAGCATATACTTAATGTCAGCTTGATAGAAAAAAACACTTTCATAGGTTGTCTTTGATTGACACATTTGAAATGACATCAGTTTCCAGCTTTAAAACCTACTGTTATTAGGTCTCTGTTGCTATTTATGTTAGAAATATGTGCACGTGTGTCAAAACAATATATCAACTTTGCTGATTGGCTGCATCTAGATTCTGTTGCTAAGGGTAACAGAACAATTGCTTTTAATCTTTGCTAAATTGCATCTTGTTTTTTTTTTTTTTTATTTTTTCCTAAATACTTGGGGGGCTTAGGGATCTTTTCTCATCCCAGAGCAAAAAATAAAGAAATTCCATCTAGAGAGAAAACAAATACACCTTGTTTGTGTGTGTTAAAAGGAAAATTAAATTCAAAAGGTGTAGTTGGTATACATGTTAATTTGTATTGTTATCCATCATAGATGCTCTAATACTTGCTACTGATTCTCAAGGCTGAGGTGATTAGGAAAAGACCATCTCCACTTCCAAATGAGGCAGCACCCAACCGTTTGCCTTTCAGGATCAAGGTCTTCTCTCTTTTGGCAGAAGGCCAACTTCACAGATTCTTCATTGAAGAAAAGGAACATATATGAAAGAAAATAATGTCTTCAAAGCTTTGTGCTTTCTTCCCTGCCTCATTGGCTGAGCAGAGGGTCATGAGTAAGTCCAGCCTCTGAACTTTTGAAAGATTGAGAAAAATGATCTACATGCTCACATCTGTACATGGTACACCTATAAATTAACCAGACAATTTCCTTTTTATAATCTGTCTTGTTGTGCTTTGCTAATGACTCTCAAACTTCACTGGGCTGCTCGTTACAAAGGTCCTAGACAACATACCAAGACTCTGGTTCCCTAGACCTGCACTCAGGCCCAGGAATTTGCAATTTAAATGATGATTCTGAGGCAGGTAATCCAAGGTCCACACATTAAGAAATACTGCTTTGTGTGTACTTTCCAAACACCACTTTCTTCCCTAAAACATTTGAACAAAGACTTCTATTATGAACAGTCCAATGCTTGAGTGACATAGGCAAGTGCCTGCATAGTAAGATTCTCCTGAAAGGCACCACATCCCCTAACCCTTACACTTACCCCTTCCTTGAAAAATCAGTCAACAAAAAGCTAAATAATGCAAAATTTACTCTGCTTAATATCCTCTTTCATCAGTTTTATTAGAATTTAAGACTTTAAGAGAATGCAAGTATTCTTGGGAGATGTAACACTTCAAGCTATGATTTGTTACCCTCTCGAATGTATTGGAAGTTTTGGTGGAAAGAGAAAAAAAGAAAACTAGATATCTAATGTTGTAGGTTGAATTGTGTCCCCCCTTCACCCCAAACTCATATGCTGAAGTCCTAATCCCAATACCTCAGAATGCCACCATATATGGAAATAGGGTCATTACACATGTAATTAATTAAGGTGATGCCATTAAAGTAGACCCTAATCCAACCTAACATGTGTTCCTATAAAAAAGAAAAATGTGGACACAGACACAGGCTCATACAGAGGATGGATGATGTGAAGACACAGGAAGAACACCATCTACAAGCCAAGGACAGCAGCCTGGAACAGAGCCATCCCTCACAGGTCTCAGAACCAGCTCTGCCAACACCTGGATTTGGAACAGGAAGCGTCTAGAATTGCAATACAATAAGTTTCTGCTGTTTAAGACACCCAGCGTGTGGTACTTTGTTCTGGAGCCCTAGAAAACAAATACATCTGAGATAAAGAATCAGCAAAGGAGGAGTATGGCCAAAGGCAAGTCTCGCCAAAAACAAACCCTTCCTAGTTATGTTTTTGCCTCTATAACTGGCTTGCTTAACAGAGTAAAATAAAATCAGTATCCCAAGTTAAATGCGATTTTCTAATCCTAGAGATGAGGAGACCCCTTATTATCTAGATGTAATCCACAAATTATTACTTTTCTAAATAATCATGTTTTGGAGGCTGGTCGCTGCCCAGCAACACCACCCAAAGCAGCATTGTGAGATATTGGTAGCCAGAATTTCGCATAAAAAATACAATAAGCTGTTTAAAATTTGGTGCAGGGTTGTACTTGGTAAAAGGGAAACAACCACAAATACTAGCTGTGGGAACCAGCTTCTCACGACAAACATTTCATTCCGGCAAACAGTGAAAGAAATTGTTTGGAGCTTTCCAGGGTAGCTCAACAGGAATCAGGTTTCTCCAAAATTGCTGTTTGCATTGCCAAGTGCATCTCACCACGGCTGCTACTTTCTACCCAAAGATGTCTGTTATGGTACAACACTTGGCCAAGAGCTGATATAATCTCAGTCACCAAGCTCAGACTGCAATCTATCTGCATAAACGTGCAGACAGAGGGTTTCAGGAAAAGTTTACTAGGCAGGGGGAAAAAAAAACAACAAGAAAGCAAGAGATTGAGTTATAGACTTAAACACAAAAAAGAGTGTAAGATACGCTCTCACAGATTTCACCAGTGAAATAGTCAATGTGAAAAGCTGGAGGGAAGGTTTTTTATCTGTGACAAAACAGGGCAACAGACACTTTAAGTGACCTAATAAAAGAAGAAAACAATATAATCAGATCAACATTCAAAGAGTTACAATTAAAATGTACAAATACCATGTTCTTTATTTATACAGTGAGGAGTTGAATGGAATAGATGACCAGTTATATATTCAGTAGAGCAGTAAAAAAATGGCAAGCTTGAAAGAAAACGAGAATTTAAGTCTTATGAAAAGAAAGAAGTGATGAGAGGTGAGAAATATACTGAAATATCTGTCTAATTTCATAGCCTTAAAGCAGTTCACAGCCTTTTTATTATATCTCCAGATGTCATTTGGTGCTTGGGGTTCAGGAAAGCAAGTTAGTTACAACGTTCAACGCATTTACACCATCGACTTTCCATATGACGTAGACCCCATTCCAGCAAGAGAATGATGAAGATTTAATTTTTATGTCCACTACCGAAATGCAAACAAGCAAAAAGAATTTACTTAACCTTTTCCCACCACAGAATTAATTCTGACCGATTGAATAGAAATCCTTTTTCCCCTTTCAGCAATTATGTTAAAAAACGAAAACAAAAACAGAAAGAAAAAAAAAAAAAAACCTGGAGACTCCTCCTATTATAATCAATTTTATTTTCTTGCTCATTATGGCTTATTGTAGAACAAGACCGAAACTACTTTTGGTTGAAACAAGAGGACAGCTCCATTTTTCCAATTCTTTGACTTTATTTCCTTTCCCTACCTGTCCACCTCTTCCCCTCTCTCTCTCTTTCTCTCCTGTTTCTCTCTCGCTTTCTCAATTTACTTTCAGATTTTAAATTTACCTCAATTCCCACCATCATGAAGGATATTTCATGCAGTCTCTAGAGAGCTGGGCACAGGCAGTTCCGAGGATTGCAACAGACAACCAGGCAGAGCCTACAGCACAATGCTCATACAGGAGGCAGCGTTTAACAACTGTCATTTTTCGGGCCACCTGGGTGGTTCAGTCAGTTAAGCATCCAACTCTTGATCTCAGCTCAAGTGATGATCTCACAGTTCGTGAGTTCAAGCCCTGCAACAGACTCTGTGCTGACAGTACGGAGCCTGCTTGGGATTCTCTGCCTCTCCCTTTCTCTGACCCGCCCTGCCTTGTGCTGCCTCTCTCTCTCTCTCTCAAAATAAATAATTAAACTGAAAAAAAAAAGAAATATCCTTTTTCTTTCAAGTTATACTCCTTCAATTTCTTTCTACCATTCTCTTGTTTCTTGCTTGAGATCCATGTTTTATTATGACTGTCTAAGTCTTGTCTAGAAGGGAAGTGTTTAAGTCAATACTGTGCCCAGGGAGAACTGGGTTGAGTGGGTCATCTCAAACATGTAGAATGGAGCAGCCCATCAGGGCTAAATCAGCTGGTGTTTACATTGAGGTGGGGGAAGGCAGAGCAGACTCACTCAGGCAGACAAAGGTGGGAACCAGCTATAAGGGCATAAAATAAAACCTAACCAAAAGTAGGTACAGGTAAACAGAGGCAGGACTCACTGGTCAGGAGAAGCCCACAGAGTCTGATGGACCAGGAGGTGGCCCTTTACTGGAGCTGAAGGAGATAAAGGAGATAAAAGAAGCAGCAGCAAGGCTAAGCTCTGAGGTAAAGGCTGAGGTGGTTTTTCAAAAAGGGAGTTGTGCCAAAATAGATTAGGGCCAAATGCCAACTTTACAATGGGTAACACAGAGCTTCTGGGGCCACCTGCCCTAGACCTAGAGGCCAATGCTCATCTTTGTTACCTATCGGGTGTCTGGTCTGTGGTGGCAAAGGCTCAGGCATTTTCTAGTCTGGTGTCCTTTGACCTTGCACTGAAGATTGGCACCACTTCCTCGGGATGAAGCAGAGCCTCTGCTGGAGGTAGATAGAGACAGAATGTCCAAGTCTACATACCCTGCCCCCTGCCCTAGACCATAACCATTTCCTCATTAAATGTTCAATGTCTGCTCATGCCTGACTCACAGGGGCTGCTCAGTAAATGCTATTTGGGTACATGAATGAATGAACATTTGTGAGGTCCATTACAATAAACTTTTCTCCATCTTATTCCTTTCCTCTCTTTTGTCAAAAATCAAACAAAATCTCCAAAACCTTCTAAGCCTCAGCTCAAGGAAAGATGAGCTCTTTCCAGGCTCTTCTTCTGCGTCCCTGAGAGGAAGGTGGTATGGACGAATGGAATGAGCAGACAATCGGTGTTGGTCAAATTAGGTTTAAATCCTATTCCCACTTTTTGGAACTTCTCTGAGCTCTGGGCTACTTTGCTGATGGAAAGGGAATAAGAACTTCTAAGAGATCACTCTGATGACTGAATAAGATAGGTTTAAATTCCTAGTGTAGTCCCTGAAACACACTAAGTGTTCAGTAAATATAACTCTCCTCCCTCAATAGCCCTGATAGTTCATCACTTCACTATCTCTCCAATATTAAGGAATGCCCCCATTTTTACAGATTAGAAAATGCAAGAAAAACAAGGTTAAGTCAATTGTTCAAACTGATACATTTCATGATAGAGCTTTTGAGAAGTAAAATGGTGAGGCTAAAAAAGAAACCAATAAGCTTACTTAATCAGAGGAGTAATAGGCTTACACCAAAAACACAACCAGGGCAGTAAAACAAACAAAAGGACAAGAATAATAAAATGGGTTGGTTTAAAATGGCTCTAGAAACTGACCTTATACCTTTCACAAAACTGAACTCAAAATGAATCGTAGACCTAAATGTAAATTTGTCTATGTAAATGTAAAAATGCAAAATGTAAAAATGCAAAGGTATAAAATTTCCTAGAAGATAACATAAGGGAAAATCTAGGTGACTTTTGGGTATGGTAATGAGTTTTTAGATATAACACGAAGAGTATAACTGATGCAAGAAAAATTGGTAAGCTGGACTTCATTAAAATTAAAAACTTCCACTCTGCAAAAGACATGGTTGAGAGAATGAAAGGACAAGCCACAGACTGGGAGAAAATATTTGCAAAACACATATCTGATAACAGGTTTGTGTCCAAAACATACAAAGAACCCTTAAAACTCAACATTAAGAAAACAAACAATGCAATAAAAAGTGGGCAAAAAAAAAAAAAAAGAGAGAGAGAGAGAGAGAGACCTCACCAGAGAAGATATACAGAAGGCAAGTATGCGTATAAAAAGATACTCAACACCCTACATCATTAGGAAATTTCAAAATAAAACACAAGATACTACAACACACTTGTTAGAATGGTGAAAACCCAAAACAGTGACATCAACTGCTGGTGAGGAAGTGGAGTAACAGATACAGCCACTTTGATATTTTGACAGTTTCTTACAAAGCTAAACTTACTCTTGCACTCCTAGGTATTTACCCAAAGGAGCTGAAAAACTTACATTCATGCAAAAATCTGCATATGGCCCTTTACAGCAGTTTTATTTATAATTGCCAGAAATTGGAAACAGCATAGATATCTTTTAATAGGTGGGTGGATAAACTGTAGAACATTCATTCATATATTAGAATATTATTCAGCAATAAAAAGAAATGAGCTATCAAGCAATGAAAAGACATGGGGGAATCTTAAAGGCATATTGCTAAGAGAAAGAAGCCAATCTGAAGAGGCCACACACTATATGATTCCACCTATGTGACGTTGTGGAAAAAGCAAAACTATAGAAACAGTAAAACAATCAGTAAAAAAAATCAGAGGTATCCAAAGATTAGGGAGAGAGAGAAGGGATGAGTCGATGGAGCACATGAGATTTTTAGGGCAGTGAAACTATTCTGCATGGCACTGCAATGGTGGATACATGACATTATGCTTTTGGCAAAACCCGTGAAACTGTACAACACAAAGAGTGAATCCCAAAGGGAACTATGGACTTTAGTTAACAATAAAGTATCAATATTGATTCATCCATTGTAGCAAATACACCACACCAATGCAAGACATTAACAAAAAGGGAAACTGAAGAGAACAGGCAGGGAGTGTTTGGGAACTCTCTATAGTTTCTGTTCAATTTTTCTATAAACCTAAAATTGCCCTAAAAAAGAAAGTCTATTAATGTAAAAAAAAAAAAAAAAAAAAAAAAAAAAAAAAAGGATAGAGTGATATAGAAAACCAGCTGGAGCCTCTAAAATCTAATTGTTTATCTGTTTTGGCATAATTTTGATTGTTTTGCATAATTTCCCTCTATCCTGAGTCCTGTCCTCTCACACAACCCCCAACCTACAAAAATAAGACCCACACCTCTCTGTGCCTCTCCATTTTTTTTTTATTTAACCTTCATTTATTAAGTAATAATTTTGTGCCAAGCACTATGATAATTGCTGGAGATATGGAAAGAGGAATAAGATCAGACTTGAGGATCTCACAGTCTAGCAATGGAGACATGTTAATTACAGTGGAACAAGATATTAAGTGTCATAAATAAAGCTAAGAAAAATCTCTTGGAACCACAATAACTGAGTACTTTAAACTCTATAAGGCATTATGAAACTATATTAAAATCCACCTTGTCTGCTTTGTTTAGCATTATGCTATCTTGTTTTTGCTAGTGTCTCACATTTAAAATTTCTTTTAAACCTCTCCCTCCTATTCCTATTCTTCAGCCTTTTGCTTCTTCCTGTAGATTGCTAACTCTTGCTGATTTTCCAATTCAGTCAAACTATTTGGCCAACATATGTATGTTCGTCCAACATAATCTCTGACTCTTCCACCGGCAGAAAGAGAGAGAGTGAGAGAAATGAACTTTACACAAGGAACAGTGTCATTAAGCAGGGGAGATTTCCAACATGCAATCTCAAGGCCATCTCCCAAAAGAAAGGTGGTGCGGTCTGAAGTAAAATAATAACATGCAGTCTAGAGGAAGGAGAGAGCCATTCCCTTGCCTCTGCACATTCCTGTATCAGGGACCAGGACTTGAGGTTGAACAAGGATGATGGGGAGAGCTTTGAGCAGTGGGCATATGGTCACAAACCCCACATGCCAGGTCTTTCTTCTGGCAGTTGATAAGAGGAGAAGCAGGTGCTGGCAGCTTCATATCTCCTGTGTTGTCAAGGGCAGGCCAAATTCAACACTCTTGTCTTAACCTTGGAGACAACCTATTACCAAGTGCCTTCCACTAAGTCCCTGCCTACCTCTCTATGCTCATCTCCTGCCACTGTCCCCCTTTGCGTTTTTGTGACCATGTGAGGGGACTCTTCTCACATCCACACTGTGGTTTCCTGACTTTCTGCCTCAACTCATGCCTTTCCTCCTCTCCTGGAATCACCTGCCTTAGCTTCTACTCAATCTTCATTTGGCCAGGCCCCAAACTCAAGGGATCTTTCCTCAACCAGCATCCATCCCCATGTATTCTTCTTCTCTGTTCTTTCTTTCTTTCTTTCTTTCTTTTTCCCTTCCTTCCTTTTTTTTTTTTTTTTTTTTTTTTTTTTTTTTTTTTTTTTTGAGAGAAAGCTTGAGAGTGAGCAGGGGAGGGGCAGAGGGAGAGAGAATCTTAAGCAGTCTCCATGCTCACTCTCAATGCAGAGCCCAACTCCAGCTGGATCTCACGACCCTGAGATCATGACCGGAGCCGAAATCTCAGAGTCGGACACTTAACCAACTGAGCCACTCAGGCACCCCATTCTCTATTCTCTTTGTATTGAATTAACCGGTTTTCAATTCTGACCCTCCACTACACTGAGCAACTTAGAGTCAGGGGAATTACAGTGATTGGAATTTCACAGGCAAATATGTTTGTACCACTTGCTCCCTCCTTTATCATGTGAATATATGTGATGAAACATGTGGTATAAGATTTAAAAAATTGGAGTTCCACTGCCTAGATGTGAATCCTGACTCTACCATTTACTATCCATTTACTCTGAATTTGGTGCTGCATTTAATGTTCTTGTCCCTCAGTTTCCTCAGATGTGAAATGGAGATAATAACACTTACATACTTACCTTATAAGATTGTTGTGAGATTTGACTGAGTAGCCAGATGGTGATGATGATGATGATGATGATGATGATGATGGTGATGATAGATAGATAAATGATAGATAGATAGATAGATAGATAGACGAGTTTTGAATGATATTGGACATATAGCAAGTGCTGGTTAAATGTTAACCATCATCATCATCATCATCATCACGTGTGTAGTCTTGACGATAGGCACTTGGTTCCCCTATAATGCCTTCCTCAGGATTATCATGATACTTGTTTGGATTTATCTGATTTTCAGATTTAGAGTAAATGGTTAATACTTACTCTTTGTGTCCAGATCTACCAACACAAGCTGCAATACAGCTGGAGTTCCGTGATTTAAGTAAATAGAACAATTGTTCGGCAGCACCCTGGACAAAAACCACAACCTCTTCTCTCAAAGCATTTGTTATTTAAGAACTAGTTATTTCTAAGGGAAAATGAACCCATCAAGAAAAAAAGACTGAGAAGGGGAGGTGGGGATGGGGAGAAAATTGTGGTATTATTGGTAATGACCTTGGAAAAATAAGAAATGTGTCTTAAAAGAAGAATTAGCAAGGCTGTTAATTTTAGGAAATTGTGTTCAAAAATGCTGAATTTCTTTAGAATGGAACATTTGTCGGGGAGAAAAGTGCTAAGGAAAAGGGAAAAAAAAACTTAAAAAAAAAAAAAGCTAGCCAGGGAATTGCAAGAAACTCAAGCCAATATGTAGCTTGCATCTGCTGGCAATACTCTCATCAAAGAAGGAAATAAGATACAAAACTGAAATTGCTATTCAAAGAAACTTGATAAACAAAATAATCCATTCAATATAACAGATGGCTGTACAATAGTGTGTGCCATGACTAAAATATCTGACCCACCCACCTACCCACTGGTAGTGCTACCAAAAACATCAATTTAAACTGGGCAACCTGAAATGCATTGAATAAAACTGGCTATAACTACGATGTCAGCAAAACATATTCATGCTGAAAAGAATAGAAATATTCAAAATACATCATCTAAAAAGTGTACTTCCAAATGCTGTAATATCTCTCTGCTTGGCCCACGTCTATATCCTGTCCTTGTGACGTTTCTACCTCTAGGTCAGTTAATCAGCGCTGTAATTCCAAGGAGGTCATTGATGCTACACTCAGTCTGGTTCACTTCAAGAGATATTTATGTTACTTCTACTGTGTTCTAGGTCCTGTGGTACTTGCTGGAAAGATACGATGAGACATTGTTCTAGATCTTGAAATGAACATTCCAGTGCAGGTTATCTGCTTAGCAGTAAACTGAAACACCACTTTGGATATATCTGAGTCTCCGTGAATCTCGAATCACTAAATAAATGGTTCATATTGATCTATGTGTCGGAAAATTATGGTCAGAACTTTCTGGGCTACCATACTTCTATGAGAACATGCATGTCACCTAGTTTAAAGTTGCCATTATTGACTGCTCTAAAAGATTTGGCATGAGGCAAAAGAAACTATCACTTTGAAACCCAAATCTGTCCCAATAACTAAAAAAGCTATATATTATTTGTAATGCTTCCATGTATAAAACCAAATGTTTGAGCAATGGCTTTTTATACTCATAGTGCCGTTAACGGGTACTGTGAATACTACCAGAATGAAGCAATGTCACACTTCAGGAAAAACAAAACCCGAAGCACAAATGAAAAGTGTCAAAAAAAGTTAATCACCACATTTCCCTGTTGCCTAATTTCTCGATTAACTTCTGATGGGCCTCTGAGGCAATAAATAAAAATTCGCAAATAAAAGGGACCTTAAAAGGAGGTGAACTTTCATCGCCCACTATTTCTGACAGCTTGTTCCTGAGCAAAGCAACTGGTGTCCCTGGGGACTCATTCGACATTCATTTGAATCATGGAGAAAGAGACCCAGTTTGGAAGATGTTTTTCTGGAGTACAGAGGGGGACTTTGATCCTAGCTCAGATAACAGCTGCCCTCCATGAGAGGGTTTTCTGGTTGCTCTATCCCTTAGGCCAGGTAAGCCTCAAGGGAGGTGTCTAGTTGACCTCAAAGCTCAGCCAAGCAACTGATACCTGAGGGAGGGTCTTTGAGTGGGCAAGGGAGCCTGGCATCAAGTGTTATCATTCTGTCAGTCTCTCTCCTGGCTAGACACAGAGCACACAGGAAAGGGACTCCGAAAGGGAATCAAGTCTCACCTTGATTTTCCCCCCATTGTCAAATTAAAGGAAGGCAAGAAGCCAAAATACTGTGATAGATTTTAGTCTCTGCCATTGTGTTTTCTCACTATTCTGGAATTGTAACAAAGTATTTCCTTTGAAATTCCTGACCCCTGGCTTTTAAGTACAAAAGCAAAGGTGAATGTGAATGATTAATATCCTAGAAGAAAATTAAATGAGCCATATAGTTAATATAGTAAGTGTACAAGATTACAAGTCTCCATCACTTCATAGGAAGCCGTTCTCCTTTTAGAATGAGGGGATTTGGAGAAAGAATTGGCATATCCTCTTTAAGATTAATCTAAATATTGGCCCTATGAGATAATATTATGTCTTGTCAATGGTTGCTGTATTTATGATATGGAACATCAAGGGAATCACTGAACCAACAAAGATATTTAAAAAATCATTTTAATGATGATTTGTTTGAAAAGGTGAATATCAGATAGATCTCTAGCCTTCAGAAAATTATCCTGCCACTCATAATTAGACCAGCTTTTGTCTTTCATTCATGTACTCATTTAATAAATATTTACTGAACATTTATTGTGTGCAATGCATTGCTTTGGACAGTGTAGGGAATAAAGATAATCTGTGACAGTTCTTATACCTAATAGGGGGATTAAGACTGTACATGGTAGGAAATGATAAATGCCATTGAATTGACATGGACTCAAGGACTTAACAAATCGCTTAGTGACCACCAGACCCACGAGCAGTTCGGGATCCAACTTCTAACTCAGTTAAAATGTAACTTCAGGATGGCCTGACATTTAGCCAATCTCCTTCCCTGTCGCAAAAGGGAAAAATAGGCTGCTATCACCCCACGGAGAGAGGATAGCACCCCTCCACAGATTTATGAAAGTAAGGAAAGGTGATTTGCCTGCCTTTCTCCCCCCTCCTCTCTTCTTCCCATGTTATCCTGAGATGTGAAGTGTGGCACTGGCTGTAGTAAAGACAGCTGAGACAAGAAAATTAAGAGGAGTGCTTCTCCTGTCTTCTTCAAGCCATCTTACATTCTCAGACACACTTCCCTGCCTCACCTGGGAATAGGTGTGGGAGAACCCATCACCGGAGGGGAAGTCTGCCATTACCGAGGGCATCCTCAGTTAAGGATCCTCAATGACACTCAGAGCCAGAGACTTGATAAAGGACTGAGGGGAAAGATTTGTCTCTTCCCCCAAGAAAAGCAGCTTCCTTTCCCTCCAAAACTAAAAAGGTTGTTATTGATTAATAACAGTTCTGATTAGAACTATTCACAAGCATTCAGCAGGAATGTGCACAAAATACACAGATATGCAGAAAGTGCAAACTCCATGTGATGGTTTTTGTGTTATAACTCAATAAGCCAGTGAGACGTGTGACAGTGTGTGCCGGGCACCTGTTCAATAATTCAATTTTCTTCAGAGGAAATTTTTAATACTTAAAATAACAAGACCGGTGGAAAAGACCCACCTTTTTACTCTAGCATTTATACCAATTATACTCAGATGTGTCAATTCTTTCCCCTTTTTCCTTTTTAACACTTCAGATTGCCTGTGATAGGATTCAATTACAAAATCTACTTTCTGCCTTGACTAGTTCTTCCCTGTAACTTCACTTGGATTCTGAACCTTTTCCATTTTTATCCTTTTATGAGTGTTTTACATTTTTTCTCCTTTCTGATGTTACCTATCTGGCAACTTTCAGTATGAATATCTTTTAAAATCATTCCTGGGTCAGAGTGCTTTTTTCACACACGTCCATCTACCTAATCTATACTACATATCTGCATATACATAGATATAGATGATACAGATTCACACCTTTCATCATGATAGGGGTGCAATGTCAGTATTACCCTGTCTTCTGTATGGACTCTTTTACACAGCTTTGCCAGAACATCCTTGATTGTTTTCAAGATGTACCCTTGCCTTTTCACGTTTTCATTTCCTCCTTTGACTCATTTAAAATTTTTCTCTCTTCTTTTCATTATTACTACTGTCAACTCTGTGCCTGACTTCAGCATGAGATCACCTTTTCTTAATTTTTCATTAGTTAATACACACTAAGCAATTATGGTGTTTCAAGAAGTAACTCTTTCCAAGAGATTAATAGTGAACATTAACAAAAGCTTTTCCGATCTGACTTCCAATATTATTCAATAAAGGGTGATGATAAGTAGAACCGATCCTTGTAAATTCCCCCTTTTTATGTTTGCCAAGATGATCCATCTGCAGACCTAGTTGCAGTGTGATTTCACCCCACCATCAAGAGGTGGAGTCTTTTTCCCTTTCTTTGCATGTGGGTTCACCAAGTGCCTGGCTTTGAGCAACAAAATGCAATGGAAATATCTCTGTGCCTCTCAAAAGACCTTGCAAGTCTTGTTCTTATTGTCTTGGAGCCCTGTGGCCACCATGCTGGGAAGATACCCCAAATGAAAGATCATTTGGAGAAAGAACCCAGCTATCACAGTCATTCCTGCTATCTCAAATGACACTCCAGATGTGCAAGTGAGACCCTCTTAGACCATCAATCCCAACTGAGCTCTAAGCTGAGTGCAGCCACAAGAATGAGATCAGTTGAAACCAGCAGATCAGTCCAGTCAACTCATAGGACGGAGAAAAAACAAAGGGTTGTTGTGATAAGTACTGAAATTTTGATGGTTTGATACTCAACAACAACAGGTAACTGAAACAGCCTCCAATGCACCTAAATAGTCTACTAACTCACAGTAGGTGCTGAAGTACAGGATTGGAAATATGTAGGCCAAACAGACCAATAGACCTAGTCATACATATATTTAATATTTATTGACACTTATATATAAATTAATATATCTGATAGGTACCTATAAATATATATTTATATAATCAATAATCTATGATACAAACACAATATATAATATACATAACCACACACAAACATATAATCAGGCCTGAACTTCAGCACTGGGATACAAGATAAATAAAATTATGTTGTCAGCATTATAAGTCTCATTATCTAGTCAGATTGTGGTGCAAATGAATTCTGTTGCTATGTGGGACATTTTGGTAGAGTATTACAGAAACACAAAGAAAGGATTGATTTACCTTGACTGAGAAAAGAGAAGTGTGGGTAGGGAGAATTGAGAAGAAAAATCATCTGAGAGCTGTCAGTTACTGAGTTAGAAGTAAACACAGAGGCAGCAGGAAGGAGTGGCAAAACATACCTGTCAGTGCAACCTTCTGCCAAGGACTTGGAATTTAACTATTTGAACGAAAACTCACCTGCAGTTCTTCTCTATGATCTCTCCACTCCCTCTTTCCTTATTTATGTCACGCTTCTTTTTAGCACTATATGATAAGTTTCTTTAAAAAGTAATGTTTATTTATTTGAGAGCAAGGGGGGAGAGAGAGAGAGAGCGTGAGCAAACAAAGAGCATGTGCACAAACAGGGGAGGGGCACAGAGAGAAGGAGAGAGAGAATCCCAAGCAGGTTCCGCACTGTCAGCACAGAGCCCAACATGGGAGTTGAACCCATGAACCATGAGGTCTTGACCTAAGCCAAAATCAAGAGTTGGAGGCTTAACCAACTGAGCCACCCAGGTGTCCCTATATATGATAAGCCTCTAATACTAACCAGATGAATCTTGCTATTGATTAGAGCCCAAGTTCAAGATCATGATTTCTTTCTTGGACCAGTGCCATAGCCCCAGTATCTGTCATTTGGTTTTCCCTCTTACTTTCCTTCATCTCATCCACACACTGCATCAGAGACATCTGGAAAATGCAAATCCACCTTCATGGTCCCATCTCTCTACTTCTCCATCCCCAACACACACAGCCTGCCTTCCAGCCATCACAATTGTTTGTGGTTCCCTTTGCTAACTGAGCAATGGCTCAAGCTACCACTTTAGCCTTCAAGTTTACCACATCAAGCTCTAAATGCCATTTGTAGACCAATCTGACTCAAGAACAATAACTCACTGTTTAAGGCACATCTCATTTCCTCGGGAAGCCTATCCCCACAGCTGTGCTCTGCCTTCCTTGGATCCTGTAATATAGAATGGAGCATATTGCCTTTGTGCCTCCAGTTATATTCTGAACATACTTCTATCATAATTCACACAACACTTTATTCTATTTATTTATTTATTTATTTACCTACTTACTTATTTATTTCTCTACCCTCTCTCCCTTCCCCTAGCCTTCATCAGGCTGACATCTTTATAGATACAAAACATCTTTTACTCCTTTGGTATTTCCATCACACCACACATTGCCTGACTCATAGTAGAAATTCCATAATTAAAATGAATATTTTCAAATAATTTGAATACCATAAATTTAGATATAATAAAAAACTGTATCAAGTATAACTTAAACTTGTTTTCTGGTGATTTTGTTTGCCTTATTCTAGTTGTTTGAATGATAAAACTGTTCAAATTTTGGATAAATAAGCATTTACTGTATCTCTTTCCTAATTGATATAATAACTAAATTTCATATAATAAACAATTTATTGCTTCTGTGGAATAGTAGATTTGTAAGCCAATACAATTTGAGTATTTAGCAACCAGCTCTCTATTACAAATTGAATAACAAAATGTCTCAAAATTCTTTCATTAAAACATATATATAGCAAAACCCAACCCTTAGAACTCTGTGCTCTAAACCTGCAACAGATTACAAGCTAAAATTAAAATGAGAGAGAGAGAGAGAAATTGTTCCAGGAAACCTATAAACTATAGCAAGAAATGACAGCTGTTAGCCACAAAGAAAACATAAAATTTTAAAATGCAGATCTAAGATCTCAAGAAGGGAAATATCCAGGACCAATAAAAGTAGGAAAAACCAGGAATCTATACCTTAACTAGACTATGGACATTGCTGAGCTGTCCATACAGGTAATAAACAGCATACAGCATAGTTGTTGTATGCATTGATGACCATATTTTTCAATTAAAATTATGTTCAGTATATTTTGAATTAAAAAAAGGAATGGTATAAACATTTCATATTTTTTCAAAATTATTAATTTTTAAAACTGTTTAAATTCTATTTATCTAAGATATCCAGAATAACTCATTCTTAAATTTTTATTCAATTTGAATAAATACTAAATAAAGGTATCACTTATTCAATGCCTAAATGCTATACATGCTGCACTTTATACTAGAACCTATAAGTATTATTATTTCCATCTTATGGGTGAGGAAACCAAGGCCCAGAAAGTTGAGATAAATCACCCAAGATCACACAGCCAGTAAACAGCTAAGTATAGATCTGATATGAGATACTTTTATTCTTGTCATCACTGAAATGTAAATGACTGAGAGTTCATAAGATTATTTATTAATACATCTGACTGTAGGAGTTCAATTGAACAAGTTGCTTGCCTTCAACTCACAAATCTGTACCACAACTGAGTTTCCTTTCACAATGAAACAAAACAAAACCATTGAAAACCATTGCATCACCAAGAGAACTTCTGCAAAGCAGAAAGAAATCATCCAGGATAAAACGTTACTCATATAATGCCATGCATATTTACTAACAGAAATTTGCTACTTTTACCAAAGTAAACTGCTAGGAAAAGGCACAGGAAGTTACTGCTATTTCTCCCAGGCAGTCAAAAGTTGAGTAACTTGTCAAAAAACTTGAGCAACTTCCAAAAAAGTCACAATCGCCTGCAATCATGGCTCTTCTACAAGAAGAAGTACAAAAGACACCAGCAAGAAACTTAAAAGCTAAACAACTGTTAGAGCTGATATCTCAGGGGAAAAAATTAAAACAAAAGCAAAAATTAGAAGGCAATTTTAATTAAAAACCAGATTGATATTAACTTTTAAACTGTTAGGGTAATTGTTAAAACACTAGAAATGTCCCCAAGAGTCATTTATTTAAGGGTTTTGTTCTTGAAAGTCATTACATTATTCCAATAAACACTAAAGAGGTAATTTCCTTTAAATTATTTAGGAGTAAGGGTTAGCCTTCAGCCAGGTGTTCTGTTTATGCAGATGGCAAAATAAATTATTCAGAAATAGAGACAGGTAAAGCAGATGGAAAAGCAGAGTAAACCCAGAAAGCTGTGGGCAGCTGCTTACCAGGCCCCAGTAAAACATCCAATTCTACATCATGGTCCAAGTTACCCAGTCAAGAAGAGTTCTAATACATAAACTGTTGTCTACTTCTCAAAAACACCTTTGGGACCCTGCACTCACTACAGTGATACTGAATGTAAACTATGTCATCTAGAATTCTTTTATGGGAACAAACGTCTTAACCTAAACCATGAAATATCTCTGAAGGCAGTTTTCCTACTAAATCCAAAAATGACTTGTATTTCCAAAGAACCTGAGCCTCTTTAAAAAGTGATTCTTATGTTTTATGCAATAAGAACTATTTTAGGCTTCTTCCTGGCACCTTCCAAAATTGATGGAGGTGCCTGGAAAGACCCCCTGGAACTGCAAAGGTCTGTCTCGTACTTCACTGATCCACCGGTTCAATCCCTATGGGTAAGGGTGTCAGAAAGACCTAGGTTTTGGTAAATTCTGCACAAGGAAAGTGCCTGTCATCAGACAACGTGGTGACCTCCTCAACAAATTCTAGAAAGTAACCTGCTTACAGAAATGGACCATTAATGAAAAGAAAAGTGCTCAAGCTCTATACATAACTGCCTTGGCTCCACTCATTTAATAAAGCAAAAAAAAAAAAAAAAAAAAAAATTAAAGACTATCCACTTAAGGGAGGAGGTCAATGCAGCAGAGGAATTACAGGGATGGGAGGAAGGAATGCTAAAGGAAAGAATGGCGGCATTCCCTAGAGGGAAGCACACAAGCCTGCGTGCCAGGAGATCTGGCTCAATTTGACCTTCAGACCAGAGTGTGCTAACCTCTCTCAGCTTGTGCCTTTATTGCTCGAATGAGGTCAGACCATCACTGAGATCCCCTAAATTCTTGTACTCTACAAGTCTAAATGAACTTTAAAAGGAAAAAATATATATAAGTGAAAGGAAATGAAACCCAAAGCCATACAGCCATTAATAAAAGCACATTAAAAAGCATCTTGTCTCCATCCTTGTGCTTACCTTTCATTTTTAATCTGATCAGTAGAATTTAGAGTGATTACTTTGGAGAGCACCGTTTTGGAGAACAGAAGAGGAAAGTTATGATTAGAAGTTATGAGCAGAAGAGGCAAGTAAGCTAAAGATTCAATCTTCTGAATGGTTTCTGTGATTTGAATGTTTGGTTCTGTGAAAGCTAACTATCCAAATAATTGACTGAGTTTTTCACTTTATACTAAAACCTTTTGGTATTATGTAGACACTGCCTCAAAAATTTTATTTGGACCAGTTGTCGAAACTCACGTCTAATAGTCACTGAAACATTGCAAAGGTTGAATATTAAAGATGCTATCTTTTTTATCTTTTGAAGATGTTCTATTTATTGACATTGTCATTTTTGTCTAAACATCATCCAAACAATTACTATTCCTTAACCCGGGCCCTTGACCTAACACTATCCAAATTGAATTTGCCTAACTTTATTCACTCAAAAATTAGTTTATTTTTCCCTGGTGGCCAGCATCATGACAGGGCTATCAAGGCTCCGGAGGAACTCATGGTCCAATAGGAGAACCAAATACGTAGGCAAGTTATTACAACTCAGTGATGAATATTGTGCTGACTTCTTAATGTTGGCCTTAGCCTTGTTTCACTTACACTGCCCTTTAGCTAATATTCCTTCTTTAAATGAACTCGTTATTACAACCTAAGATATTTATGTCAATATACATTTTATGTCATATCTACATATGAAAAATTAGCGATACCTAACTTATGAAAAATAAATATATAACCACTGAAGTAGATACATTTTTTGGTGAACTACCTAAACAACCCCTTGCATACCGTGGGTGGAATGCATAGCATAGAAGTGGTGGTTTCATTGGTCGTGCTAACGATCCTGACTTAAAGAATTTGTTCTTTCTTTCATTTAATGAGTATGGATTGAGTACCTATTATGTGCCAGGAATAGTCTCTGATAGTAATGACAATCTACTTGGTGGCTTTAAATAGTCAGTGACAGAAACAGTTTTGCACTTTAGAGGTTTAATTTTTAATTTAGTTTGGAAGATTAATAGCAAGGGCATTGAGACTAGGAGATTAGAGGTTAAGACCCAGATGACGACAGTAATAGTTGGCATAGAGATGGAGAGAATCACTTCAGTGTATGTGTAGGAGGCCAAAGCAACAGGACTTAGGAGTTATTTGGTTGTGGAAAATAAAGGAGAGGAAGGAGTCAAGGATGATCGCCAGGTTTCTGTCCTGGGTGACTGAGAGCAGTTAGGTATCACATTCCTGGATTCATCTGGTACCTAACATGTTTAGTGGATCATTAAAGTTCCTTATCTCCACCTTAGAGATTTACTGATGAGATATCATGGTATTAGTTTCACTGTGCATTACTATAAGGCTAAGTTTACCAAAATAACTGTATGCATATTGGTGAGCCGAGGCAGAGAGATAAATTGAACCAATTAACTTTAGGCCTGAATTAGACCCCAAGCTGCATTTTGCCTTTCTGAAAAATTGAATTCACTCAAAGACTTTGTACAGAGGCAGTCTAAGATGTCCTTCGGTCTCAAGTCTAAGTTCATTTGACTGGGTAAAAGAAAATAAAAATCCAAGATTCTGAAGAAATAACGTGGTCCTTGACTTCTCATTCCCCTTTAAAACACACACGCGCGCGCGCGCACACACACACACACACACACACACACACACACACACACAAGAATTGTTGCAAATGATGAGGAACAGATGGCAAAATTGTCCAAACACCAGATAACGTCACTGCAAGCATGTCCCCTCCTTCAGGTGTGGTCTCCACTTCTGCCGCCTCAGTCAATAATGGATGTTCCTGATGAAGCAAGCAAAGGTATAAAGATACCTAATTATTCCTCAGAACAGAGATGTCAGTCAGTACAGTGAGAACAGCCACGCTGACCTTCTGTCAACAGGAGGAGGATCCTGTTACAGTCGCTCTTTGCTGCATGATCCGGCAAGTTATTATTTAGCCTTTCTTTACAGTAAAAACCAACAAGTCAAACACATAAGCACTTCCAGTAAACTGACCTATAAATTACGGGACCCCCCCCACACACACACACACTTTTAAGGTAATTACTTTCTTCATTACAAAACCATCATCTAATCTTCTAGGCAACATATACTGAAAGTTGGAGATTTATTGATACAGATTATAGAGCAGACTGGAGAGCCCAAAACCCCAAAACACAAAGACTGTTGAAATCTTTAGGATCTTGGATTCTTAAAAATACTTTTTCTGTAGAGGTGAGATCCAGAAAGTATGAATGACAAGCATAACTAGAAAGTGGCAAGAAGTGGGAGGAAAACACAGACAGGCTGATTTCTAATCCATTCCAAAACTGACCAGGAGGAGCAGTGGTCCTGAACGGCTCACAGATCTGCATCCAGCTTTTAGCAATTACATTCAAACATATCTACTCTTCAGGAAGACGGGAGCCCATACCCCAGCCCCAGGCAGTCATTTTCACATGTGGCTCTAATTGCATTGTTGAGAAAACAGCTCAAAGTGCCAAAGACATTGATGCAAGGTCCAAAGCATCATCTTTATATAGAAAGCACAATGTATTCTATTTTTTAAAATATATCTATTAATTTCTACAGCGAGTTCTTAGAATTTCACTGTAACAAAATAGACACTTCACCATTAATGAAAGAGTGATTTTCAAGCAAATCTTTGATCCAGGAAAATCATTCTGGTTCTATGAAAGAGCTAGTGTGCATACGTTTACAAAAATGAAGCTAACATTTAAAAACTTCTTCACAGAATCTCACTTGAGAAAGGGTGGCTCATAATGGCTAATCAAAAATTTTTTTTCCTCTCAGAATTGCTTTTTAAAGAAAGCTAAACACAGATCCCACCAACTTTTTAGTGCTGACATTCAGAAGCTTTTCTTCAGCAGGAGTCTTGGGAGCTCTATCTTTACAGTGCCTGGAGCTGAGGAGCGGGCGTTGGGAAATGAAGCCTTATTCAGATATCTCTATGAGCAAGAAGAGAAATACCCTCAACTGATTTCTTTTTAATCCTTGAAAAAAAAGTATAGTATATAGAGTATAACCATATCACATTTAATATCACAGTCCTTGTGACATTCCTTGATCAGGCTAGACAACTACAAAGCTATGGTGGATTGTGTCAGTCTGTCCTGTTTGATGAAAGTAAAAGAGCCTACTATGTGCTACTCAGTACGAAGAGAATGAGTGGAAGATGAAAGGAAAAGATACACACATAACAGGAACACCAACTCCCAAAGACTTTATAATGCAGTGGAAAAAGACAGATGTTAAAAAAAAAAAAAAAAAAGCAATAAAGGGGAGGAGGGCACCTGGGTGGTTCAGTTGATTAAGCAGTTTAACTCTTGATTTTGGCTCAGGTCCTGATCTCCAGGCAGTGAGATGGAGCCCTGTGTTGGGCTCTGCACTGGGCGTGGAGCCTGCTTAAGATTCTCTTTATTTTTCTGCCCCTTCCCTGTTCTCTCTCTCTCTCTCTCTCTCAATCCCTGTCTCTCAAAAAAAAAAAAAAAAAAAAAAGAAGAGATGCTGAACATTTGAATGAAGATATTTACATTCTGTCCTGGAATTATGTTAATGAGTCCTATCTCAGTCTGGAGTAAAGGAGGAAGGGTTTTTAAATCCTCTCTATGTGCACTATTTCATTTGTTCAATCATTTAATCATTTAGCAAATATTTCTCGAGAATCAACTGCAAGAACAAAACAAAATCTCTGGCCCAACAAAGCTTTATTCTAATGAAAGATGACAGACAATAAGAAAGAGAGGAAAGAGAGAAAAAGAAAGAAAGAAAGAAAGAAAGAAAGAAAGAAAGAAAGAAAGAGGGGAGGGAGGAAGGAAGGAGAGAAGGAAGGAAAGAAGAAAGGAAGAAAGAAAGAGGGTTTTCCGATTGGTCATAGTACTATGGGAAAAGTTAATAAGGTAAATAGAATAGGGCCTACAAGGGGGCATAGGTGATAAAGACTGAGGATGCTTCTGTATAAAGGGTGGATTTATACAGTGAAAATCTTGCTGAGACCTGAGCTGAAAAGAGAATGTATAGAAGGAGCGAGATGAGTGGAGATCTAGGAAATGGAAACGGTGTTTGAGTCAGCAGCTGTAAAGGCCCAGACACACACCAGGGAGGCCTGTGTGGCTGGAGCAGAGTGAGCAGAGAGCAGAGTGATAGGAGATGATATGGAAGAAGTGCCTGCAGGGTGTAGATGCAGGTTTAGAACATCTTCACTAGCGAGAGTCACTAACTTAGTATCAAGTCATATATTTATATGAATCTCCATTATGTCAGGAGGAAAATCGTCAGTGATAAAATCACAGAATATGATTGGAAGGGTTTCAAAGGAAAAGTACATTAAAATTAATATTTTAGTCCCTGACAATCTAGTCACACCACATAGAGGAGTGGGCCAAGAAACATGATTAATAAAAATCCAAAGAAAAAGGCGAATAAAATGTAATGCCAATTTTCAAGAAATTCACACTCCAGTAGATTTCTTTAATCCCCACAACAACCTAATAAATTAAGTATTATTTCCCTCAATTTATAGTCAAAGAACTGATGTAAGTAATGTGCTCTAAACTGCATACATGGTGGACAAGACTGAATTTAGTGCCAAATCTTTTATCCCTACACTTTGTGCATTTTTATTCTAAAAATGCTGCCTGTTTAAAGATATCGCCTTTTCTCTTGGCCCTACTTTTGTAAAAACTTGATTTAGGCCAACTCCATTTGAAAGAAAGACATACAAAATAGAACTAGAGGGGCGCCTGGGTGGCGCAGTCGGTTAAGCCTCCGACTTCAGCCAGGTCACGATCTCGCGGTCCGTGAGTTCGAGCCCCGCGTCAGGCTCTGGGCCGATGGCTCGGAGCCTGGAGCCTGTTTCCGATTCTGTGTCTCCCTCTCTCTCTGCCCCTCCCCCGTTCATGCTCTGTCTCTCTCTGTCCCAAAAATAAATAAAAAACGTTGAAAAAAAAATTTAAAAAAAAAAAAAAAATAGAACTAGATAACTAACAGGCTGCTTCTTTATAGAAGAAAGAAAACTGAAGGTAGAATATTTTTAATTGTGTCTAGAAGGTCAAAAGTATTTACAGTTTGATATTGTGAAAAAAAACTCCCTGTATTATATTCAAAAGTAACCATAATTTGTTTTCAAGAAGTCCATTTGATTGTGATATATATATACACATATATATATACATATAGACGTATGTATATACATATAGACGTATATACATATAGACATATATATATATACACATATATATATACAAGGGAACTCAAATTGTCTAGCAATTTTCATTTGTACAGAATAATCTTTTTCTTTTTTTAATCTCTTTTTTCAAAAGTTAAAAAACAACCCCCCAAAACCTAGCAGAATCCCAGTAATTCTCATTAGTTTTTTTAAATCCCTAAGAACTTTATTCAATGTAAAGAAAAATGTTCAATAATTCTTTTCTAATATATTGTGCTGTCCCACAGAGGAGGTGTTTAGAAGGTTTCAGAAGGAAAGCAAGTACATTAAAATTAATAATGGAGGTAGATCTTAACGAATTAAACTTTTGTAATGAATATCATTGCAAGGCTAACAGTACTGAAGGTTAAAATTCACCTTCTATGTGAATCTCCTTCTTGCATTCTGATGGGGCAGGTTGCCCCAGGGAGAGGATTGTGAAAGAAAGAAAACAAAACAAAACAACAACTAAAAAAAAAAACAAAAAACAAAAAACCCTTGGAGGTGTCCATTCACAACGAATCTGTTAGTAGTTCCTTCCTTGAAGAGTTGAAATTTGCCCTGCAGTTAAAAGATGTTCCTGTCTTCTTTATCATCCTTTGTAATCAGATAAGTAAGGAAGATCACAAGTGTCACGTCCCAGCCCTGGGGCAGTATCAGACTGAG
This sequence comes from Panthera onca, assembly GCF_046562875.1. Lineage (NCBI taxonomy): Eukaryota > Metazoa > Chordata > Mammalia > Carnivora > Felidae > Panthera > Panthera onca. Next base: position 84,806,304 of record NC_138347.1, on the reverse strand, counting down.
CAAAAAGCTGCTTTCTTTGCTCTAGCTTGCTAGATGCATTTTCACATCATGAGATTCTTTACTGCTTGAAAAATTAACACTGGTGAATCCCCTTAATTGGCCCTGACTGGTTGAACTTGGGAAAGGTGCCAATTATACAATCTTACTGATTTCCAGGGTTTACAAAGTACACATTGTCTGAGAGACAGTCACATTTTATTTTCTGATTTACTTTTAAAGACGTATACCACTAAGCAGTAAAACATTCTCCGAGTATTGTAATTAAGGGATGTTTGATTCATTAAGCTGTTATGATTCAGAATGAAAAAATCTGAAGGACACGGTAAGCAGGAATGGGAAGTATAGAAGGAATACTGTCTAGGAAGGAGAAAAACCTCAATTCTGGTTATCTTATTATAAAATTGGTGATGGTGGTAATGATACTGAACAATAATCTATAAGAGATCCTCCAGATCTAACATTCCAAAAGATGTGCTAGCCTCTGGTGGACTTCCTGTTCAGATGTCCGAGTCGGCCATTCGTCAATGGCTTTCTCATTAAGCAATGTTGAACTGTTTTTACTGAATCCCTGTTTTAGAGTTTCAGGGGAATATTCCAGTTAAGCGGCAGTGCCATTTATCATAGACAGATGTCATTATCTATCTAGAGATTTTTCTTTCGTTCAAATGATTTCCCAAGATGGGCATGTGCTTCCCCCTAACTTTGAGGAAGGGAATATATAAGAATAATATTTTATTATTTTAATGTTTTCTTTTCAATATTTTAATATTAAATTAATATCACTTAATGTACATTAACTTAATGTAATGTAATTAGTTTAATTAATTTAATGTAAATTGAGACATGTTTATATCTCTGTAACCTTTTTTAAAACCATGTTATTATTTCAACAATTCAATTTTAGTATGCATTTGGCTGCAACTTCTCCAGATAGGACAAAGTGCTCAGTGTCCTATTCTCTGATATTTCTTACAAATTAACCTTACTGGAATAAACTTGTACAACGACAAGGAAGGTTTACATCTGGCAATACTCCTTGAAACCACAGCGGTCTCGAACAAGCTTTCAACCCCCCCTTGACTTCACAATGTATCAGTACAATGAAGTCAACCATGCAATCCCAGGGAACTGTCAGATTTTTGCTGTTTTCTTTTAATCGACTTTGAAGAATTGTTTGTATGTTCTAAATGGATAGGTGCTTTTTTTTCTATTCTTCATAGTTTCTCTTATTATTGTTTTGTGCTCAGAAAACATGGTCTGTATGATTTTTGGTTTCTGCAATTAGTTGAGATTGTCTTTATAGACCAATAATACATGGTTAATTTTCTGTACTATATGTGTTTGACAAGACAGGGTATTCATTGTTTTTTGGATACAAAGTTAAGCATTAAACATGCTAATAGTGTTATTTAAAACTCTAGATCCTTTCTTGTTTTTGTCTAATTGTTCTGTTATTTCCTAGGGAGCTGTCTCCCACTGTGATTGCAGACTGATCATTTTTCCTTTGTACTTTTAAATGTTTTTTATTTATATACTTTAATGTTGTTAGATACATAATGTTCATGACTGTTATATATTATGGATTTTTCCTTTTCTCAATATGAAATACTCTTCTTTGTCCCTTTTCATCCTTTTTTCTGGGACTCCATTTTGTCTTATGTTAATGTAACAATACTTAAACTTTATCCCAGTTAGTATTAACCTGGTATGTATGTCTTGTCCTTGATTTTAATTTATCTCAGTAATTTATTTTAGATATCTCTAGTACAAATACTACCAAAAATTTGCTACTACTAGAAATTTATTGTGGTTACTTGTATCACTTGGACTTCTTCCCCTCATAATTTAAATTTTCTGTTTGCTTTCTTATGGATTGTATTTATCTTCATAGTCTCCTTTTGTTCTTTTTTTTTTTTAATTTTCTTTTAATGTTTATTTATTTTTTGAGACAGAGAGAGACAGAGCATGAACGAGGGAGGGGCAGAGAGAGTGGGAGACACAGAATCGGAAGCAGGCTCCAGGCTCTGAGCCATCAGCCCAGAGCCCGACGGGGGGCTCGAACTCACTCGACCGCGAGATCGTGACCTGAGTTGAAGTCGGAGGCTTAACCGACTGAGCCACCCAGGCGCCCCTCCTTTTGTTCTATTGATTAAAGGTGGAGTACATTATTGTATTAATGTGGGAGCAGCAAGATTTGTTTTATTGAGATTTCTATATAGTTTGAAGGTCATACATTCTGTTTCAATTTTTTCAGTTTTTACGCTTATATTTCCAACACATATATACTAAACTAATAAGATCCCCTCTTTGCCCAGTTAGCATATGAAATCCCTTAGCATATGTCAATGATGCTATTCAACTAATCTATTGATTTTTTTATTGCAACATCATTTGAAAACTACTTCATTTTTTGAATTGGTGATATATACGCATATAAAAAAATGCAAAAAGTACGCAGAGGAATGTAGTCAAATATAAGTCTTTCTTACATCTCTGCCCCCTGGCCTTTCCAGTTCTCTTTCAGTTCTTCCTCCTGGTACTAATTTCTTGTGTATCTTCCCAGAGATAGTGTGTACATATGCAGCCTTGGAGTCAGGCTTTTAAACACACACTCATGGGGAGCCATGGTGGCTCAGTCAGTTGAGCTCCTGACTTCAGCTCAGGTCATGATCTCATGGTTCATGAGTTTGAGGTCCATATTGGGCTCCGTGCTGACAGCTCAGAGCCTGGAGCCTGCTTCAGACTCTGTGTCTCCCCCTCTCTCTGAACCTCCCTGGCTCACACTCTGTCTCTCTCTGTCTCTCTCTGTCTCTGTCTCTCTCTCTCAAAAATTAATAAACACTAAAAAAAATTAAAAAAAAAATAAACACACACACACAGCAGTATCATATTCCACACATGTTTTGCTTTTGTGTTTTGTTCATTTTGCTTTTGTTTTTACTTAGCAATATATTTTGGACATCAATATAAATACATATGGGGGCGCCTGGGTGGTTCAGTCAGTTAAGCGCCAGATTTCCACTCAGGTCATGATCTCCCAGTTCGTGGGTTCAGGCCCCAGGTTGGGCTCTGTGCTGACAGCCTGGAGCCTGCTTTGAATCTGTGTCTCCCACTCTCTCTGACCCTCCCCTTGCTCTCTCTCTCTCTCTCTCTCTCTCAAAAATAAAAATAAACATTTAAAAAATATGAATACATATGGAACCATTTCTTTTTTTGATTGTTTGATTTTTGTGCTTTTCTCTAAAGAATTTTTTTACAGATAATAAATTTATTGAAGAAGCAATACATTCACACAGTTCAATTTTTTAAAAATTAAGACATACGGTAAAAACCCTGTAGCTCTTATTCCCCTCTTTGCCCGGTTTTGAGCCCCAAATGAAAACCACTATTTTCATTTTCTTGCAATGTTCCAGAGTTTTTCCACACAAGTACAACACAAATGTATATATTTTCATCCTCCTTATTCACAAAAGATCACAGAATATACACTTGCCTTTTTACTTCACATTGTTATCTGAAAAGAACTCTCAGTACCTTACCTATAGAGTTTCTATATTTATTTTGACATTCATTTGAATGTACCATATTTTATTTAATGAATCTGCTATTAAGGGACATTTAGTTTATTTCTCACTGTTTGCAATTGTAAGAAATGTTTCAATAATTAGCCTTTTCATATATTATTTCATTCACTTTGCAAGTGTGTCTGTGCAAGAACATCACTTATACTCATGAATATTTGTAGGATAAATTCTTAAATGTAAAATTGTGAAATCTTTTTAATGCATGGGTTTCCCTTGTATGGATGCACTGTAATTTATTTAACCAGTTTCCCACAGATAGATATTTTGGTTGTTTCCACATTTGTGCTAATCCAACAAAAGACTGCAATTAATATTTTTGTATACACACAATTAAAATTTCATGTGTGTGCATGAATATCTAACTTTCTGGGAGTTCATTTGCTAGATCAAGTGCATTTGCTGGATTATAACTTGATTTGTATTGCCTAACTGCTCCAACTGGTCTTCATATAGATTATGCTGACAGTACTCTCACCAGCAACATATGGGAGCTTATCTTCTCACAATTTCACCATATCGTGTTATCAAAGCAATTAAACTTAATTAATCTTATAGGTGAGATATATTATCTAATTGTACTTTTCGTTTGCATTTCTCTTACCATAAGTGAAGCAGAGCATATTGTCAAATATTTAAGAATCCTTTACATCCCCTTATCCTTGCCAATTTTCCTATTGTATTTTTGTTTTTTACTTGATTTAAAAAAACTCTTCACATATTGACAATATTACTCTTTTGTGACAAACATTTGATTTCTAAAATCTCTACTTGTTTATTTTTTATTGATACAATAATCTCTTAGAATTCACAGGTATTAATTGTACTTATTTTTAAATTCTTCTTCTGGTTGTCCTATTATTCCAAGAATGTGGGATGATCTTTGATAATCCCTGTACACCTGCTTGCTGTGTTTTCTCTAAGCCATCAGTGATTGCAGGAGAAAGATAAGATATACTGCCCACAGCCTACTGGTGTCTTGTTTTCCAAGTGTGGAGGCCCGTAGCACTGTTGGGGCTTGAGGAGCCCCTGCCTGTGGCAATACACTGCCTTCCAGTCCCCAGAGCCTTCTCACGTTAGCCCCTGGGCCAGCTCAGCTGCTGCCTCTAATTCTTCTTACAAGCTGGACACCATGCTCCCACAAGTGGGAGAGAGAAGAGGGGGGGTCTACCCTGCAGCAATAGGGAGAGCTGCCGGTCACACACTGGGTTGTGTGCCTAGGGACCCTTCCTTCCTGTAACCACTAACTGAGCTTAGTCTTCGCCAGAATTGTTCCCCCCAGGGTATAAGTACTCTTCTGTGTGTGTGTTTGAGCCACGTTTTCTCAAGGTTATTTCTCCCATGATCTGATCCTCTATAATTGGTTTTTTGTTGGTGGTTGGTTGGTTAGTTGGTTTTAACACTTGGGAATTCCTCAAGATTTCTAGTCTGCTATTAGTACTCTGAATTCTCAGGACAGCTACTGATTTTTCATTAAAAAATATTGTTTCTGTCATCTTATGGCATTTGGGCTTAGAATACTATCTTGATCTAATCTCCCTAAATTACTTTGAAGACCCAAAAGGTAGGAACAGTTACCTACCTTTTCTTTTTTTTTTTTAATTTTTATTTAAAAAAACATTTTTGAATGTTTATTTTTGAGAGAGAGAGACAGAAAGAGTGCAAGTGGGGGAGGGGCAGAGAGAGAGGGAGACACAGAATCCAAAGCAGGCTCCAGGCTTTTAGCTGTCACCACAGAGCCTGACCGGGGGCTCCAACCAAGTGATCATAACCTGAGCCAAAGTCAGTCGCTCAACCAACTGAGCCACCCACGTGCCCCAGTACCTCCTTTTCAAGTGTAGTTTTGTTCACTCTGAGTTTCTCAAGTCAACATGATAAAATATATAACTTGGTACTTGCTTAGCATGGTGTCGGGCTTGTCAGAAGAATCACTAGGTGTTTATTGCATGATGAAAAGGCAGGAAGGAAGAAAAGAAAGAAAACAAGAAAAGAATTAAAAAAAATATTTCTATTAGGGCCAATCCAACATGTTTTTTTTTTTAATATATCACTACATGCCAGGCACTGCTAGGCACAGATGTTACAGAACTAAATAAAACTCTCTCCTTTCCCTCCTAAAACATGTGTGCGTGTAGATGAGAAAGAGAGAAAAGATTAGAAACATGCTTCCTAAAGTCCGAGAGTTAATATCCTAAGGAAAAAAAACTATTAGAAATATGTGGCAGCTAAGTCTCCAGGCTCTAGGGGAGAGCAAAGAAGGTAATTACTTCGTAATTTGAACTAATAGCGAAGGCTGTTTCAAGGTGACTAAAGCCAGAGGTGGAGGAGAAGTGGAAGCCTAGACCACATGTTTCCTTATATGCACACAAACGGTTTTGCAGATATATCTCCAACTCTTCCATATACTCACGGTCATAAAACGAGCAACAGCTGTATACTCTTAAAAGATGGCCAAAAAGTAAAGTTCTTTGGAAGTACACATGACAGATAAACTATCACATGAAAAAAAAAATAGTTTCAAATATTAAAGTAAGTTATCTTTTGAACTTTGTTAACTTTCAAGTAAATGTGGCTTTTAGAATACAATGGGCTTGTGCCTTTATGCACTGAAGTTATGCTGGGAAAGAAGCTCAATATTAGCAAGAGAGGGGTTGTCTTCTCTGGTGGGTGCTCCACTCTGAAAACTTAACAGCTCACTTCTGCTCTCCAGAATGAATAGCCCAGAGTGAACAACCCTCACCAACTTAGCCTGATACAAAGAAGAAGGGCAGGATCCCTGCAACCAGGAGAGCAATGGGGCAGGGTGGGGAAGGCAGGCAGCAAGGAGCCCAAGGGAAGAGAGATCTCTGTGCTCCCATCTGAGGCTGACTATGATCTAAGAGGTGACACAATGCACTAAACTCCAGGAGGATGTTTTTCAATATCCTCCAAATTTTGCCTTTTGCATACTGTGGCATGTAAGACTGCTTTTTTTTTCTGATAAATAAGCCCATCTTCCAGATACCGTGGGCCCCAGATGTGAGGTGGCATTACAGAGTTATCCAGCATGCAGCCATCTTTCTTCGGGATGGCATGAGGTGATAAGAGGCACTCCAGGTAGGTGATGGTCAAGAGGACAGGCCCTGGAGACAAATGCCCTGGGGAGTATAATCAAGTTGCTTGGCCTCTTCTTGCCTTAGCTTCCTTGGCTAAAACATGAAGGCTATGATGGTAAATTAGCTCTTATGGTTGTGGTCGGGATGAAACAAAATTGTATACATAAACTCTGGGTATAGTTCTTGCCACACAACAAATACTTGAAATTGTTATTTTTTTATCACGATTTATTTCCTCATACCACCTAGCTGCAGTACTTTCAATCAGTCATTCTTCAAGTGTGGTCCAGGGATTGCAGAAGGTTCTGAAACCCTCTCAGAGGGTCTACAAGGTCCACACAATTTTCACATAAGTATTATTTTCATAATGGTAATAAATACCTGATTTTATTTGCCTTCTTACTCTTGTCCTCTCAGGCATGGACAGTGGAGTTTCCCAGAAACTACAGAGCATGAGATACCACAGTAGATTAAATGCAGAAGCATATGAAAATCTAGCTATCTTCTGTGAAGTCAGATATTAAAGAGATTTAAAAAAATGTGGAACAGTTCAACTCTTCTCACCAAATATATTTGCTTTAAAAAAATATAGTACCTTTTCATAAAAATATGTTAACATGCAAAGGATTTATTTTTTTTTAATTTTTTTTTTTTAACGTTTATTTATTTTTGAGACAGAGAGAGACAGAGCATGAACAGGGGAGGGTCAGAGAGAGGGAGACACAGAATCTGAGACAGGCTCCAGGGTCTGAGCTGTCAGCACAGAGCCCAACGCGGGGCTCGAACTCACAGACCACGAGATCATGACCTGAGCCGAAGTCGGCCGCCCAACCGACTAAGCCACCCTGGCGCCCCGCAAAGGATTTATTAATATTATTTTAAGTAAATTAACACATAGACATTTTCCTAATTTCTCAGTTTTAACTTCTAACACAATAAATATAAATATATAGAACTCATGTAAATAAAAGCTCTTTGGATTCCTTAATAATTTTTAAGAGTGTCCTGAGAGCAAAATATTTCAGAACTGCTACCTTAACTCACATGGGTAATCATTAGGATAATTACTTTTTTCTCTATTTATGATTTTTAATCTATTTTTTTATTTACAAAGAGAATGGGGAGATTTAGAGTATAAAAATAACCAAAGAGAAGGATTAAATATCCTATAATTAAACCATTCAGTAATAGCCATTATTAATATTTTGGCACATATCCCTCTGGTGTTTAGTCCATTCATATACCATGCACATAGAATTAAAATGGGATGATATGGTACATAGTATTTTGAAACATTTTTCTTTTACTTAAAATACATCATATCATTCATCCTTATCATTAACTGTTCTACAATAGCCTTTATGAGGATCACATTATCATTTATTTCATTAAGCTCTTATTTTTGAACATTTGTTGCTCACATTTTTTCACATTATAAACAATGTCATAGGATGTTAAGGGATATAATGAACATCATTTTTATACATAGTTGATTATTTCTTAGAATATATTCCTAGAAGTAAAACCGTCATGTCAAGTGTATGCATATTTTTAAGACATTATGTTACCAGATTGCTCTTCAGAAATATGCCAGTACATATTTTAGCAGTTTATATTTGACACCCTTGTTATTAACCATTGTTTCATATCTTTGCCAGACTGCTAGCTTGAAAGTGGTATTTCATTGTTAATTTACATTTCTTCAATTACTAGTATGTTTATTTCTTCATATGTATCTTGGCTTTTTATATTTCACTTTCTGTAAAATGCCTCTTGGAATAATGAATTTCCATTGAACTGATACAGCTTCTAAATATTGCTCACTTCTCTCAAGTACCAGTTTCTATACTGGAAACATTAGCTTGTAAGATACAAGTGATTACATAGCTAATACGATTTTTATATATTTATGAATATCAATATAATTTTTTTGGGTAAATTCAGTTGCTGCAAATTCTCCCCACTATGTTTGATCTTTATGAAAATGTGAATTTCACAGAAAGAGGCAACAATCATCCATATGATCTAGCAAGTAGAAACAGTTTAAAAAGAACTGTGTAAATTACAAAATGCTATTCAAAAGTAGGGTAGTATTATTCTTTCAATGTTTTGGTCACAACAAATTTACTTAGCCTATCTGGATAATATCCCAGCCAGGCAAAGTTCTCAAGAATGCTACTGAGAAGAGAAACCAGACTTAGGTGGCCCTGGAGAGAGATCTAAGGATGGAAATGGCAGTTCCACAGGACAGGACAGGGTAGGATAGGATAGGATAGGATAGGGTAGGGCCACCTGAGACCCTCACAAACAATGGCATCATTAAGATACCAGATGGGCAGGGGCTGAAGCAACATAACCATCAGTTGCAAGTTGGACTGAGAGAACATCATAATTCTGATGCCTGCCCTCTTCTCCCTTCTCTCTTTGACCCCTCCCCATCCATCTTCTGGGGCTAAAGTAAGTGACAGAAGACACTAGACAGAAGATGCTAGAAAGAGCTGAGCAGAGCATTAGCCCCCAGCTAGGGGCTTAGACCAGTGATGGACTCCAACATGAAGAGAAACCCATGCTGATTGTACAGCTTAGTCCACACAACAGGAACAGAAGTCTTCTATAGAGCCAGGGTCACATCTCACCAAGTCAACAACAGCAAGCTCCTAAATCGTCCCTGTCCCCGTTAAGAAGGGCTAAGCAAGCATTTTAGACCAAGGCTGTACCTGAGCAGAGCCGGGGAAAGGATAAGCCAACTGAATACCAGCCACTTCTAAAGACTTCTAATGCCACTAATCTCATTCTGTCGCTGAAACTGCAGGCAGAATACTGCACACAGTGGGGCTTGTAAATATTTGCTGAATGAAAAAAATAAGTAAATAAATGGGTAGATAAAATTTGTAAAACCCAGGAAACTAAGTAACAAATGATTAGTATTTTCAAAAATTGCTGTTAACTCTTCAAAATAAAGATTTTTTTTTTAACTAAAAATAATGGCGAAAATAAAATATTTACCTCCATTTATGTCAATGGCCATTACATCTATTTAAGTTTCCTACTGGGAATCCTAATAAACATTTAAGCCAACCTTGCCAGTTGGTACTTAGAGAGAATTAAGCACTGGATTACAAGAATGGTTTCTTCGGAAGCTTTGAAGTCTACTGTTTTAGGCTGTATGATCACAGGAATGTCTCATCCACTTCCCTTTCTCCTTTATTTTCTAATCTTTTGTTAAAGAAAAGTAGCTATAAACATGCCAACCTGTGTTGCTATAATGATTTTCTTAGTTAACACTGTAGTTAAGGTTACATACAGACTTTTACTGTAATCCCCTTCTTTACCAGTTCCCAAGGTTTTGAACACATCCCCTCAGCCTAAAGCTTTCCAGTCTTTGTTCCTCATTCAGATAAACTTTAAACTTGGCCTGCTCAGCTGCTTCTGAGAAGAGAGAAAACAAGAGGTGTAATGTTTTGCCCATGAGCGTTAGAAAGACTAACTTACAAAAGTTGACATATTCTTCACGGCTACTCGTTATTTGGGAAAGACGTCATCATTCAGGGAATTATCACAGAATCAAAAGACCAGGAGAGAAAAATCAGGTGATGTCTGAAAGCCAATTTGGCTCTTTTGACTGAACCTACTCAGATATCTTCACAATTTCAAAATGTCTGAAAAGCAGTCTATTGATAGATGGTTATCCCATATGCTAGAATTATCTACTCAGGGGACGAATACCATTAAATGTGAACTTTTTTATGCTCTTCAGGGTAATACTAGATAGGTAATACTATTCAGTGGTTTACTTGGTATAAAAATTAATATTCGGTTCATTAATGGTTAGAAAATCAAAACTTCCTTAAGTTTTTGAATTTACCCCACAAACCTTACAAGCCTAACACATTTCAGCAAACATTTTTAAAGTCCTTAGATTAATTCGTCCATTTACAGATTTAATTAAATGCCTTAAAATATTCTTAACTATATTTATAAATTCAATATATTCCCTTTTCCTTTAAATATATTTTCTGGCTTAATAAACTCTTCCAAAGTGTTTAATAAATCATGCAAATGTCATAAATTGAACATAAAATTTTAATTATAAACCAATTATTCAATTCCACGTGTAAAACTTGAATTATAAATCTGGGATTCACCCTAAGAAGCCAAATTATCTTAAACAAATTGCAAATGCTTAAAATGCCAAACATGTACAGATCTCTTTATGCAAAAGTATTAATGCTATGGGTTTGAATTTTTATAAACAGTATATATTGAATTCTGTATTGAGGGGGACCTAAAAGTTGTTTATTTGCTAACAAGTAAGTCTTCCAAGCAAATTTGGAGCATACCTCCTCAGGCACTCAAGACCCTTGACCCTTCTGTCATGTTAATGGTTCTTCTTTCCTAAGTCACTTTTCTCCATTTCCTTCTTCTTTTCGAATTTCTAGTGCTTGCTGGCCACCAACACAAAATCCAGAATTAATGCTAACTTCTTAATGAGGAGAAATTTAGCCATTCTAGGAAAGCTTCTCCTGATTGGGCTTGTCCAAGGAAGTCTTATCTTTCTCATCCCAAAAGTCCTATCAAGCTTAGCAACTAAAATCCAAGTGGCCTCTGAGTATCTGGTGTCATTACTAATGTTTGTTCCTCCTCTAGAATGCACAAATAAAGTAAGATTTTTTTTTTTCTAAATAGCACTTATTTTCCTTCCAGGTTAATTAGGTGTAAAGTTTCCTCAGGACAAAGATCATAACTTTTACTCTCCTTTTAACTCCACACTTGGAATTATCTCTAACAATGTTTCTGCTGGTTTGTGTGGACCCAGAAATCATACTTGTCGCCTACATGGTGTTGTCTTTTGAGAACAGGTGTAGCAAATTAAAGATAGGTAGAGATTTTTTGCTACTCATCCTACTGAAAGTTGGGGAGTCTATTTTCCTCCCCCTGAATCTGGGCTGACAGTCATCACTCACTTGAGTAACAGAGGCATGATAGAGTAGGATAGAGATAGAGTCCTGGACCAGCTCCAGGACTAATCTTTAAAAAGACTGATAGCTTCTGCATTGCCCTCTTGGAGCTCTGAGCCACCTACTATGAAGTCTGACTTCTTTGAGGCTGCTATAAAGTGAGGAAGCTCAAGACCAGTGAAGAAATCGTTTGTAGGTGCTAGCCGACAGTCACTATCACTACCAAACATTTGAATCCTCTTGGACATACAGTTCAGTTAAGACTTCCAATGACTCTAGCTGGCATCTGACTGCAACTGCCTGAAAGACCCCAAGCAAGAACCATCCAGCTGAGCACAGTCAATCCACAGAAATATGAGAGATAATTATAATAAATTACACAAGCCACTGTATTGTGGAATGAGTTTTACTAGGCAGCAATAGATAAGTGACATAGCAGATAATCATGACTATGGTTCTAAACCTGAGCCTTTGGTGTTACTTGTGTTTAGTTGTTGAAATACATTACAGTCTTAAAGTACGTTCAGAGAAACTTTTGACATCCAACAGCATCTGACAAGTGTTTAGGAGTTCAGTAATCTGGAGCATGTCAGGATATCCCCTTTAAAATAAAGGACAAGGTGTATGGAGTGCCTGGCTGGCTCAGCCAGTTAAGTGTCCAACTCTTGATTTCAGCTCAGGTCACCATCTTACCATTCATGAGTTTGAGCCCTGCATCAGGCTCTGTGCTGACAGTGTAGAGTCTGCTTGGGATTCTCTCTGTCCCTCTCACTCTGCCCCTCCCCATCTCTCTCTCTCTCTCTCTCTCTCTCTCTCTCTCTCTCTGTCTCTCAAAATAAATAAACCTAAAAAATTTGTAATGGTACAATAAATAAATAAAATAAAATGAAATAAAATAAAATAAAGGATAAGTTGTTGCATCTTGCATACCCTATGGCTAAGGAAAAGACATAGTGCTTAGTGACCCATTTTGAATTTTGGAGGTAGCACATACTGCTCTTAGGAATACCACTCTGATTTAGTTGTTGGACAACTTGGAAGACTGACAATTTCTAATGGGAGCCCAGAGCAAAAAGAAGGTTCAGCAGCAAATACAGTCTGCATTACAAGATATCCTACCCTTCAGACTATATAACCCAACGAATTCAATGGCACTACGGGTACTCATGGTAAATACGTGGAACTATGGTGAACACAAGTGTGAGACCTATGGGAAATGACAATACAAAAGCTACAGTAGAGAGACACTTCAGATTTTGGAGTGAGACTATCTTCCATGGCAGAAACTATACATTTTGCAAAGTAGTTCCTAGCTGCTATTAAGCTCCAATAGAGATTAAATCTCTAACCAAATGGCTAAGTGTTGCAGCCCATTACTAATTGATATTTCTAGATCTACCAAGTTGTAGAGTCAGACAAGTGCAGCAACAATCTATCATACTATGGAAATGGTACAAAATCAAGACCAAGAAAAGTGAGAAAATATAAAAAAGCTCCATGAACAGGATTTCTGAATCCCACACCCCTTACTTCTGCTGCATTGATGCCTAAACCTCAATTCACACATAACATCTTGTTGAGGGGATGGGAAATATTCCTAAAGCCAGCTGATGGAAGAGGAAAAATCTTAGACGTGGTTCATAGCTGAGTCAGAGCAATATGTTGATATAAACTGAAAATGGACTCCTACTGCAATGTAATCCTTCTTTGAGAGTGCCATATATGTCATTTGTGAGGGACAATCCTTCCAATGGACAAAGCTGGGAGCAATATTTTGATTTTTTTACTTTTTATGTAATAGAAAAGTAGCTTGAAAAGGATATATTATATCCTTATATATACATATATATGTATATATGTATTATAGGAAATATATACATATATACCTATCTAATATATATATATATATATATATATATATATATATATATATACACACACACACACATTCGAAAATGGGTTGGCTTGTTGCTCAGGGCATGGAAGGAGCAAGTTTGGAAGATTAAAGAGAAAAAAAAAGTCTAGGGAAGAAGCACACAATGGACCCACTGAAGTGGGTACAAAGTGGAAACAAATCTCATGCTACTGCCCACCAGAGAGCATCCAAGTCAGGGGAGACACTCAACAATGAGGCTGACTCATCCTGTGACTCAACCTCAGCCAGTCTCCCTCCTCTACCACCCCCATGCTTGCACAATAGGGTCAAGAATAGAATCACCATGGTGGCAGGAATAGAGGCTATGCGTGTTCCCAGTGGTATGGTATGAGTCCCCACTCACCAAGGCCAAACTAGCTGCTGCTACTGAAAACTCAGCCTGTCAAAGTGTTAACAACCTGAGACAAAGCCCTTGATAAAGCAGCAGAGCTTGAGATCATCCAGACACTTAATGTCAGGTTGATTATATCAGACCCCTTTCACCCTGGAGAAGGCAATGATTCATCATTACTGCAATTAATACTTACTCCCAAATGGCTTTAATTTTCTTGTCTGCCATGTCTCTGTCAGCACCACTATTCAAAGGCATATAGAATGCTTGATTTACTGTCATAGGATTCCCATATAATATCACTTCAAATCAAGAGACCCATTTTACAGGGAAGGGTGTGCAACAACTGATGTATGACTGAGGGATCCATTATTTCTATCACATAGTACATCACCTGGTAGCAGCCAGCCTACTGGAACAATGGAATTGCTTGCTTACTAAAGGCTCAACTGTGGCGCTAACTTGAGACAAAGGCCTATACGGAGTTGGCACACTGCCCACTAAAATCAAATATAGGAGCTAAACAAACAGCTGTGCTGTGCCCCCAAAAGCTAGAATAAACAGGTCTAGACATCAAAGGGTAGGAGTAAGATTTGCCCCCTCTCACTATCATTCACAATGGTCTACATACAGAATGTATGCTTCCTGTCCCCACATCTTTAGGTTTGACAGGATTAGAGGTCCTGGTACCACTGCTTCCACTAACAGAAACAGTAGGAGTTCCATTAGCCTGGAAGCTATGACTGATATGTGTTACCTTGGGCTCCTCTTCCCAGTGACCTAGCCAGCAAAGAAAGGAGCACTTTGAAGATTCAATGGCAAATTGGTCTTAATATGTGGTGCAATTAGGGGTTAGACTGGATCAGATGCTCTTTGTGCCCTGTTTCACTTCCTCTTGATCTTCTGATTCCATTTGCAATTGTGGCTGTGGTGACAGTCACATAGCAAAGGGGTGAAGAGTTCCGATATTGACCACATCTTGCCTCAAGCATGTCTTTGACTTGCCATTGTGTTTTTCTGATATTAAAGGAGTGGGACACCTACAGGTATTTACTGGGCACATATGCTTGCATTGCCCAAGTGCTGGAGAGTTAAACTCCCTGAAGCAACACTCAACCAATAGGAGATGGGAGCCAATGGACAAGTGCTTCCAATTGCTGACTCCTGGGATCACTTCCCAAGTAAAGTACCTAACTGCAAATTTTTTTCTCAGGCTCTGGTCTCCTGGGTAACTCAAGCTAAGAAGAAAATCAGTGAGAGTCAACATAGGGCTTGCAAATAAGATAGAAAGTGATTCAGATTAACAATAAAAGCTTTTATTCTACAAACACATCAGTTTCAAGAGCAACAGAAAACATCAGTTTTGACTCATTCTACCCTCCTCCTACCATAAACCAAAATATACTCCTTTGCAAATTCTTCCTCAGAAGAATTAATAATAATTCAGAAATTAATAATAAAGAGAAATTATTATAGAAAAGAGAGCAGATTTGTGTTTGTTTTCTGTTCCTCCTGCAAATTACCACAAACTTAGTAGCTTACAGCAAAACAAATGTATTATCTTACGTGTCCTGTAGGTTGAAAGTTCAACACATGTCATTGGGCTAAAATCAAGGTGTGAGCAGGGCTGAATTCTCTTCTGTAGGCTATAGGGAAGAATCTACTTCCTAACATTTTCCAGCTTCTAAAAGCTTCCCACATTCCTTGGCTCATAGTCCCCTTCCTCCATCTTCAAAGCCAGCAATGGCATGTTGAGTTCTTTTTATATTACATCACTCTGACCTCCTCTTCAATCTCCCTCTTCTACTTTGAAAGACCTTTGTGGTTATATTGGGCCTACCCAGATTTTGCAGATTTCCCTGTGATAAAACTACCAAATTAACAACCCTAATTCTACCTGCACTCTTAATTCTCCTTTGCTGTATTCATAGGTTCCAGAGATTAGGATATGGACATCCTTGGGAGTAGGATAGAAGGCATTATCCTACCTACGACAGTAGTAAAGAAAAAGAGAGTTTATAGATTTTCTTTAAATCTACCTTCATATTTATTTTAGACCTGAACTGTTATTTAAGATAATAGAACTTCAATTTTTTGGTTATAATTATTTATAACATTTGATTACATTAGGCTAGCAAGTCCATTTTCATTTTATAGGTGAACAGAATTGGATATGAAAAACAAAAGAAAGGACAAAAATAAATGTAAGACAGTGAGAGGGAAGGAAAAAGGAGGAAGGAAAGAAGAAAGAGGGAGACAAACAACTTTTATTTTATTTTTACTTATGGAAAGTATGCTTAGTTACTGAACCAATGCGGTCATTAGGTTGGTGTGATGGTTAATTTTATGTGTCAACTTGACTTGGGCTAGGGGATGGATAACCAGATAGCTGATAAAACATTATTTTTGAGTATGTCTATTAGGGTGTTTCTGGAAGAGATTAACATTGAGTAGATAGAGTTGCCCTCCCCAATGTGGGAAAATATTATCCAATCCACTGGGGCCTAGATGGAACAAAAAGGCAAAGGACAAATTCTTTCTCTCTTCTCGGGCTGGGACATGAGAGCTCCTGACCAATTCTTACAAGAAAGCTCTTAAATATATCTCTATATATTCTAACAAGTTTGTTTCTCTAAAGAACCCTAATATAGTTGAAGAATACTGTCTGAAGAGGAAGAACCTGATTGCATGAAGTTAATAATCTCCTTGCCACTCAAAAGCTCCGATGACAGATTTTGATCATCACAGCTAGTCAAAAAATAATATATAACAAAATATAACAAAATATATTTTGTTAAATATAATTATAATTATTTGCACATTGCAGGTTTTCCAGCTCAAATTTTCTTGAAACAACTCATATTCTTCTTGATCCTGATAATATGGACAATGCTGAAGAGTCAATGGCAGACCATAACATCCTTCGGGAAAATAAATGGGCATTAACAGATAAAATGTATCTTACAGGCATCTTCAGTAATTAGCATTCATTGTTCTTGTGTGAATTGTTCATATTTCATAACCTCCCAAATCTGATCTGTACAATTAAATGTGATAAAATGTTTCAGTTGACACCATGTAATATTGTATTTTACTATTGATCGCAATCCACGTGATTAAGGTTAATTCTGCAAGACACATTACTTTTGAACCAGTAAATCCAACAAAAGTGATAAAGAAATGGCAGGGAGGTGACATCCTGAATATGCATTTGGCACTTCAAAACAAATGGATTGTTAAAAAGTTATTTGAGATTAGTTGAGCATGAGTAGGTATTTATTGCTTTCTTCTTGGCCAGAAAATTGTTAGAGAAATAAGGCTAATGGTAAAAATATTTCCTCTCATAAAGCATAATCATCTTTTCTTGAGAAGATTGGTTTTAAAAGGTCCTAGTGCTTTTAGATATTATGTCTTTTCCATTATGCCAAATATCAGTTTACTTCAGGAAGTCAGTAATATGAACTATGATATATTTAGTACAGAGAACTAGAGAGAAAACTGGAACCAGAAAGATGGTTCAGGAAGGGAAGTCAGTGCTTATGCCATTCCCTACCTAATTTGGTACTTTGAATTCCTTTTGAGACTAAATTTCCACTCCTGAAGACATCTGTTCCTAGAAAAGCCTTCCCTCTGCCTAACTCTCAAATTATTTCCTATTTTGATTGTTCTGATCTCTACTGGCAAAGAGATCTATTGATGTTCAAAAACATTAAGGCAAATAGTTAGGAGGCAGATTTACAATCAATCATACTTGTGAACAGGAATTGAGGGAGACTTCTTGTAAGAAAAAGTAGGTAAATCTGGTAATTTGTGGGGTTTTTTTATGATTCGGGGGTGGAGAAGGTCACTGTTGGGAACTGTACATATGTATTATATAAGTGGACTCCACTTATATAATATATTATATTATAATTTTATATTATTAATTTCATGATTTTATATATTATAATTTATAATTATATATTATTAATTTTCTCAGAAGAAATGAAGGTAAAATAGGTAATGTATTGCAATATGCTGAAAATGATGCAAGTTGTCCTCTTTTCCTATGTCTCCTTAATATAAGCAGTAATTAAAAGCTTTTGGGGGAAAAAGTGAATATATTAAAAAAATTCATCATCAATGACAAAAAGTCACAGAAAATGTCTAGAGACAATACACAGACAAAATTGCTCTCTTTTGATGTTTTATTTTTCATCATACCCATTAAAGAAATTCTGACACATGAAGTCTTTGTTACATAGTTGTCCACCAAATTCTAGTGAATAACCTTTGAAGGAAAAATATCTAGGGCACAACAATTAGAACCCCATAATGAAGAAATTTATGTTACCCAGAAGACAGCAACTTAAGTAATTTGCTTACATCTGTATAGTGCTCTGGCCACAGAACTCTTTGATATCCACAATCTCATTTGACTTTCACAAACTCCCTATGAACTTGGTATTGCTAGGGAGGCACCTCTGACCATCCATACTGACTGAAGAAAAAACTGTACTCAAGAAGTCTTAGTACTTACCAAGTAAGTGAGCATTTGAACATGAAACTGTGTTTTATCCAACTCACTAGGTAACTCCTCAAAGAACTCATTAGCTAAAGACACAATAGGAATTGAAAATGTAAATACACCTCAAAAAGGCTTAAATAAAATTCATATAAAACTAACTTCTAATGGGCTATAATGTGCTGTTTTGTATGTAGCTATTTAATTCCCCCCCCTTAAGATAAAAATAATTTCCTTTATGAAATACTTGTCATATTGCATAGCTTTATCCTGTAAAACCACTGTATTCACCATGTTATGTCTGGAGTAAGTTTTAGAAAGAGAGTTCTTTAAACATAAGTGATAGGAAATTATACTGCTGTGCATTTACTTGCTTTAATTAATCACAGCTTATGACTGGTGTGTCTGGCTGGCTCAGTCTGTTAAGCCTCGGACTTTGTCTCAGGTCACGATCTCACAGTTCGTGAGTTCAAGCCCCATGTCGGGCTCTGTACTGACAGCTCAGGGCCTGGAGCCTGCTTTGGGTTCTGTGTCCCCTTCTCTTTCTACCTCTCTCCCCACTCTCTCTCCCTCTCTCTGTCTGTCTCTCTCTCTCTCTCAAATATAAACATTAAAAAGAAACCATAGCTTATTACTAATGCAAACATGAAGCATATCTTAATACCAATACTGACATCTGTCATAATATCTGCATTGTATATAAGAAATTTTCTGTATGTAAAGATTTTTTTTATTTTTATTTTTTTAGAGAAAGAGCACAAGTGGGGCCAAAGGGCAGAGAGACAGAGAGACAGACAGAGAATATTTTAAAAAAATTTTTTTAATGTTTATTTTTGAGACAGAGAGAGACAGCATGAGCGGGGGAGAGGCAGAGAGAGAGGGAGACACAGAATCAGAAGCAGGCTCCAGGCTCTGAGCTGTCAGCACAGAGCCCAACGTGGGGCTCGAACTCGTCAAATGCGAGATCATGACCCAAGCCGAAGTTGGACGCTCAACCTATTGAGCCACCCAGACGCCCCGAGACAGAGAAAGAATCTTAAGCAGACCCCATGATTAGCATGGAACCCCATGCAGGGGCTTGACTCCATGACCCTGGGGTCATGACCTTAGCCAAAATCAAGAGTTGCCCACTCAAGGGGCACCTGGGTGGCTCAGTTGGCTAAGCGTCCGACTTCAGCTCAGCTCATGATCTCACGGTTTGTGAGTTTGAGCCCCGCATCAGACTCTGTGCTGACAACTCAGAGCCTGGAGCCTGCTTCTCCTTCTTTCTCTGCCCCTCTCCTGCTTGTGCTCTGTTTCTGTCTCTCAAAAATAAATAAACCTTAAAAAAAAAAAAAAAAAGAGTTGGCCACTCAACCGAGCCACCAGTCCCCCCCATAAAGATACCTATTTTCACGTAGTCCCATTTCTATTAGAATGGTCAAATTAAGAGGAAAGCTGTTTCCATTTCCAAACATCTCCATGTTAAAAAATATTTGTATATTATTATTATTTACCCTTTTGTGGTTTTGAGAGTTTTCAATTGAGAATATTACCAAATTCCAGTCAGTCAAAGCACTAAAAAATAAGCATGGCTCTCTAGGACTATAATAATAAATTCCATCTAATAAGTATCTGTCATGTACCAGGTACGTACACAAGTTACTTCACTTGATCCTTACCTTTATGAACAAACTCTCAGATGTTATTATTCCATTTCATAGATGAGAAACCTAGAGAGCACATGTAATATATCCAAGAACATACAGCTTAATAATGGTGGAATTAGCATTTGAGCAGGTCCAGTAACTCATAATTCTTAAACTACTCATTTAAATGACAAAGGATGTTATCATTTCAAGAATTATTATAGAAGGTTTAATAAGAAAGAGTCTTACTTACCTTGATATTAAAATACCATTACTATAACCAACCCAGTTACACTGAATTTCTCTGCAAGTATCTCTTACACACATTGAAACTATCCAATCTTCTTAAAAGATAGCCTGTTCTGTCAATATTTTGCTTAAATGATAAAACACAAAAGAACTTTCAAACATTGTATTCAAAACTGTATAACAGTAGGCAAGAAATATTTTGGCACACGCATCTTATACACAATATTGGCAGATAACATTAAACTGCATCTTGTTGTAGTGAATCACACAGATATTAAACAGGATTATCCATTGAAAAGAGACACAACTCTTCTTTCAAATCATGGTAGACCAATCAAATGACTGCCTGAAATTCCATAGCGATTTACTCTAAGCAAGATAAAACATGACTAGTGCCCAAAACCATCAAATTAAAATTTAAAATTATAATAGTCTCAGCACACAGTTGTAGGAGACAGAGACGGAAGGTACAGCTTAGTAGAATAAGCAATCAGAAGTCTCCCTTCCAAAGATTTTTTTTTTTTTCAGATTTAGAAAGAATGAAGAAATTAGTAATGGGTTGTTGACTCACAGTGAATCGTGGGTCCAATACTGTGGCAGGCATATGTCCCAAGAGAGGGGCATGGAGGCGTAAGCGCCCCTCCGCAGCCACTCTACAGTTGTACTTTCCTCCTGGTGGGTCAAGGGGCTTCTCTCCTGAACAGCTCTGAAGGCAGGCTGTTAACTGGCCTTGCCTCGAGTTCTCCCCAGCTGGGAGACCACCGCAGCCTCCAACAGACTGGACTCTAGGCTGATTTTAGTTGGAGATCCTGGAGGCAACACTGGATCCCAGAGCAGACCAAAAGGGGAAAGGGGAAAGACGGGTGGGACAAATGACCTAGGTTCAAATCCCACCTCTGCCCCTGTCTTCTGCATCCTTAGAGAAATTACCCAGCCCCTGGGACTATCTGTTTGCCAATCTGCAAAATAGAGTTTGACTAATATAAACATAAATGGCATCGTGAAGATTAGCCACAGTAATGCCACAGGACTGGTACAGTGCCTTGACATAGTGCGTTCTCGGTAACTCTTCCCTCCTCCCTTCCTTTCTTCCCACACATCTGTGAATACACCCAGGGCTCCTCCTATCTCCTGGGTGATACGGGAAGCTTTAGAGAAAGCACTTCTCTGTCATTGTTTGCACTCCTCAACCTCCTCATTTGGCTCCATGTCCACTTTTGCAGTTTCCCTGAAGAAGGGGTTTTGAATGGAGAAGTGAGAACCAGTAACCCTCCTGCTCAGTCTTTTCGTGGAGCCCCAGGGTCATTGTGAGCAGGCCTGGGGAGGCTTTTTTCACTGATGCCAAACTAAATGATGCATTAAATTGGGTGAGGTCTGCCTTCAGGTGAAGATGAAAAGGCCCCTGGCTGCCCTAGGAGAGAACATTTCCTCTGGGATGTTTTCAGCTGCACTTTTCCATTACACATTAAATAGCTCAGGTGATAAGGACTTTATGTGAATAACCCCCTGAACCAGCCCAGCAGCCCCATGTCACTTTCTGCTACAGAGAAAGAGAGAAGGGAAGACTGTGCAAGAAGAGATGCGTTAGCTTTCCTTTCAATTTTTTTTTCCCTTCTTCATTCCCCCTTTGGAAGGAAAGAAAATACAAGCACAAAGAAGATACCGCTTATTTTACCAAAACTTCAAAAGACACCAAATCCAGGTCTCCAGGTAAGTTTCTGGAGCATTCCAGTAACCTTTGATTATAGTTCCAATTAGGATAAGTTTTGCTAAAATGAGTTAGGTATTTCTATGTGTCTGCCATGGTCACATAATAGAGACAATCAGTCGTTTGCTGTACACATCAGCGGAGGACCCAGGGAAGACTGAGAAGATGTGGGACTCCATCTCTCCAAAAGGTCAGAGGGCAGATAATTTCACAATAAAGGGCAGTGAGATTTGGACCTCAAGGTTATGGGAGAAACCTTGCTATCTGATCAGAGTGCAAATTGCTCTAAGGTTTGGCTGTCAATCACAGCAGAATAAGTAGACCATTATATTTTACTGTCTGCTGCTTGCATAGACTAAATGAGAGCAGTTTGTATACGTTTGATCATTTTTTGGTACTTGTGCTGTTAAAAAAAAAATGAACATGGCATATATCCACTTTGGTCATAAGAGCGTCAAATATAAAGAAAATCGAGAGAATACTTTTTAAAAATCATTTTTTAAAAACCTTCCCAGGCTATATAACAGATAAAGCAGTTTTTGGAACCATACACATATAGAATACAGAAATTAGCCACACAAATATGGATACTGCCTACCTATCAGCTTATATATTTCTAGAAATAAATGGTATAGCAAGATATAAGTGCAGGTCTGTCTAAACTCTACCTCATACGGATGTTGTGAAAATGAAACATAACAAACTCTGCAAAGTAACTTAGAGCGTTGCCTGGCATGTAATAAGCACTCCATAGAGGAGTCCCTCTGCCAGTACACACAGACACTTCATTTTCACCTTACCCACAGGGCTTTACTCACTCCACACCCCACAGCCAGCCAATTGACACAGGGGCCCAACAACGGTTAGCCATCTGCAAGTAGGAATGACAGAAGAATGGACAAAGATGAGGCTATCGAGAAAGGAAGAAATAATTTTTAAGGCATGCTGCCTGGGAAAACAACAAGCCTCTGTGATAGCCTATGTGAGCACGAAACAAGGTACATCGAAAAAGACACCAGGTAAGGGCAATTGTATTGGCTTGGCGGCAGGTAAGGAAATTACAGGATGCAGCATTCAGCTTTGCTCTGCCAAATGCTAGAGCCCAGCTCCAAGTCACCTTTTCTGTAAATGAAGGTCGTAGGTGAAAAGTTGATAGTCAAGGCCCTGAGTGGGTCTCTGACAAGAATAAAAACAAGGTCTCCCCTTTGTTTGCCTTGGGATATGGCCGTATTTCCTTATGACCAAACCCTATCTGACTTGTACACTGTATAATTTCCCTACTTTTTTTCCCCAAAATGACTCACAAATGCTATATTATTTTACCCTACGCAAATTGCTTTCCATAAACCCAGAGGAGAAAAAAAGTGCTCAGCGCCATCATTATAAACACGACACATCTGTTTTTAATAACTGAAGAAGTATAACAAAACCTTGACTTGGGGGGAACATCCAGAGTTTTATCCTGAAGAAAAATTGTATCCATCTGGTCCCAAGAGAGCTGGTTTTTGCATTAAGTGATATTTGTTGGTTGGGTGATTGGAGAGTGGGAGTGAGGAAAAGGGGGAAGTTGTTAGATCCAACACTTATCCTTAAGTGGAGTTAGTTTCTAAAAATGTAGCATCCAGAAACTGGTGAGTAATCCTTCTTCGTAGTGCAATATTATGTCACCAGATCTGCTGATCCACTGCACAATAAAATTAATCCTCCATTCTGCAAATGCCGGTGATATGGCAATCACAGATGTGCTGAAACAGAAGTGTTCATGCCAGGCAGAGTTCACGAGACACAGACATAGCCGGTTGCCGAGTTTCCAGTCCACCCTTGACTCCAAGCCCACAATATCTGAAGAGGGGAGGAGGCTGAGGTTTCATTAGACAGCCTTCCAATTCTATTTCCTACATCCCCCAGAGTTGTTACTGCACATTTTAAGTTTCCCACCAATCTGGCAATATAGGAATTATGAATATGGTATGGGACAGGGGTGTGGGGGCAGAGTAAATAGGTAAGGGAGAAGAGCTGACATTTCTGGGCATGTGCACTACGCTAGGCAACCTAGATGTAAAATTCCCTCAGACCCCATGGAACTGGTGTTACATGCGTTACACAGCTATCCAGGGACAAAGCTTTATTTGGGACCCAAATCTGTGCAACTCCCAAGCTCTCTTCCATTATACCGTGCTGATCCAATCATCATATGGTCTATGCTTAAATTCTCCTTCATAATGATCCCTATTGATTTCCAAAGGGGTGCACTAGGAATTTAAGGTCAATATAGTTGAATAGTCATAGCAATGGCAAACTAAAGCAAGTTAGCCTTAAATGACAGGTCCAGCCCCTTATGGTTGTCCATGACTATTCCATGATATCAGCAGTGGCCTTCTTCAGAACCTGGCCACATGCCCATGGGATCAACAACCAGCCCCTCAAATCTTGAGGAAGGAGATTCTAATTGGTTGAACCTGGGCACTGTGTGGTTAGGGATAGACAAGATCCCTTGACTGATGGTCTACCAAGACCACATGCCATGCAAAACTGGGTTGCTGTTACCAGAAAGCCCAAATAAAAGATATTCACTGGAATGGTACTATAGAAACCTGCAATTACCTTGTCCATTATTTAAATTCTTATTACCTCTCTCCAACTAGAATGTAAACTCTGTGAGGGCAGGGAAGTAGTCTAGTTTTGCTCCTCTCTGAAACCAAACAAGTAGCACAGAGCCTTATATATAGAAGGGACCCAATAAATATCTGTTACTGGAACGGACCAGGCAAGATCCACATAGTGCCTGAAGTCTCGTTATAAGACACTAAACAAATAGAGCTTGGCGCTTACTTAAAACCCAGTGATTTATTAAAACATACTCTTCTATCAGTTGAACCTCAAAATTAAACATGGATCCTAGAAGACCCAACTACATCAAGGAGAAAATTACCCAAGCACTGACTTTAGCTCCTTCACAGAAACAACACTCACCAATTTCTCATGCTTGGCTAGCCAGTCACCCTATCAGATGAGCTATAGCACCTCCCATTAAACATCCTTATAATTTTAATTAAATACCCTTTATTTTTAAGTAGGTCAAGAATCATAACTACCAAATACAATGCTATATCTCCATTTCATGTATTTATGACTCCCTTAGCTTGTGTCTCAATACCACAGAAGAAAATCTTTTAATTAGAAGCATGATACATTTTTAAAATGGAAATTAGGAATCTGGGATTTCCTCCAACTCATTTTTACCAGCCCCAAACCCCTTAAAAATGTCATTTTTGTGTTTTGTCTCATTGCACTTATCAGAAGCTCTTTGAGTTCAGAGACAGTGCCTACCTTATTTCTCATTATATCTTGAACACCTAGTCAGTGCCCAGCACATAGCTGGCACTAAATAAATAAATAATAGTACTATAGTTGTACTTAATAAACACTTAAATAAATAATGAGTAAATAAATCAAAGTGTCTTTTCTTTACATCGGTTTCAATTAAATGCATCCAATGTTAATTCCATGGGAATTAACCAGCAGGCCACTATTGGGAACCCAGAGGAAATGTGATATTAATGTTCTTGTTAGCCCATATAGTTATTTTTCCCTCAAAGACTCACTCTCAGTAAGATCTACAGTGAGAAAACAATACTAAGGAAGAACAGGTTGTCTCAT
The DNA here is from genome assembly GCF_046562875.1 of Panthera onca. Lineage (NCBI taxonomy): Eukaryota > Metazoa > Chordata > Mammalia > Carnivora > Felidae > Panthera > Panthera onca. The sequence goes on along the minus strand of NC_138347.1, from coordinate 84,780,654 downwards.
GAAATAATTTGACTTGTTTAGCACCCCGCACAGCACCATTTGGTAAGTGACCTCGCTGGGGCAGGACCACATGAGGATTTTCATGAGCCTCAGCATTGCACCATCATGGCTCCCTTCCTCCATGAGAATAACTAAAAGTTATTCTTTAAAGAATAACTTTATAACTGTAAAGTTATACTTTACAACTGTGCTGGTGTAAAGATGAATATGAACCAGGCTGGACTCATTATTATATATTCATTATTATTATGTTCATTTTTTTCTTGTTTTAAACAACATTAAAATAAAAACATTTATGTGTCAGGACCATAGGCCCTATAAGGCACTGTGCCTAATGGGTAAGTGGGCCGGACTCTGGCCCTTGAGGGGACCATTTCCCCACCAGAACAAACTCACTTCCCCCCTTTCTTGATGGGGTGCAGTTTCAAAGCAAGGAGCTGGTCCAGGCTTTCTAGGTGGAGTTCTAATTCAGGAGGCCTCTCTTTTTCTTGTCTGATGAGAGCTAGAAGCTAAGAGAGAAAATCCCTATCTGTACCAACTTTCCACTGGGTCTTAATCATGCTGACTCTTACCTTTTCTGTTGCTAAGCTTTGGGAAAATTATGCCTCCCCAACACTATAGAGCCCTCCTCTTGTTTATGTAAAGACCCCAATTAAGCTAGAAATAGAATTTAGCACTGCAAACATTGTTTAAAAAATGTTAAGACATCCAGTCCAGTGCTCCTGTTCATTATTCTCTGCTGAAACCTAATATTAGTAGCAGCATGTACCGAGGACCTGGACCATGAATTAATAATGAAGCACTTGTACTGGAAAATATGTGAGCACCTAGTGGCTTTATTTGGCAGGCACCCGGGGAGGGGGGGAGGACAGAAGTTCACTCTGTCTTACACAGCACTTTCAGTGATAGTTCTGCGGGATAAAAGTAGTTATCGGTTATTTTGGAGGGATTACCTGCAGGGGAAAAGGTAACTAAGCATTCATCTACCACCCACACTCCTCCCTGCTCTGCCATCACTGATACAGGGCTCCTGAGCACTGTTCTGACCTGAATCGTTTCTTCCGTGGAACTTTCACTTTCCTCAAGCGTTTTGCTGCATCAGTGTTCTAACGCATGCAATTTCAATGATTTCTTCGGCTGTTTTTTTTAATTCACCACAAGATTAAAAGCCCCGTGAGGACAAAGAAAGAATTGTACAGAGGAGTAGTGTGGGATAGGGTTGAGGACAAAGGTCTCAGATTAAATCAGATGTAGACTGGAATCCTCTCTCTATAGACCACTACACGTTAGCTACACAATCTTGAGGAAATCATTTAAGTTTTCTGAGCCTCAGTTTCTCCTCTGTAGAGGATGGGTTGGGGTAATAGCAATTACCTTTCTGGACTAAGGTAAGGATCAGGATGAATGTAGTAGGGCACCTAGACAGTGTAGTTGCTGGTGGGCCTTTCATAAATTCTAGCTGATACCACTATTACCCTTTCCCCATCACCTTCTTTGTATCTCTACCATCTAGCATAGTAATGAGGAGATACTATGTTTGTTGTATAAACCATGTAACATATTTTCCACAGAGTCCTTTGATCCAAGAAGAATGGCTTAAGAGAGATTTGTTTTGTTGGGTTTGGTTTTTGACAAAATTCATTTTCATCTGAGTATCCTCCTTCCACTGCATCATCCCCGTCCCACCACCCCTCCCACTCCCAGAGGCATCTTTGAATGCCTGATAACAACGTATCAGGGATGTTTTCCAATGGGTTTCCAATTCCTGATGGATTTTATTTACTTCCAGAGAGTTCAGAACATTCTCAGCCAGAGGGGATCACAGCGCCTATTGTAGCAATGAAGCGAAAAGTAAACCTGAACGTCAAAATATGTTTGTGTACAGAGGGACCAAGCTTTTGGCTCTGTATGTGTTGCTACAACTTTAAGGATTATTTGGTTTATTCCTTGCAAGTCAACTCACTCACCCGTCCCCTAAGACCGGGCTTTTTGTTGCTTCCTGTGCATGTAAAAAATGCCTTTCTACGTCTGCAGAGAACAAGTAGTTGTTGTCGTCACTACACTTGCCCTGTGAAACCTTAGCAAGGTGATAGAGTTACACAGCCCATTCCTTCAGGAGGAGCACAGTATTTCACCTCCATCGTCAGGAACTGCATCCAGGGAACCTAATACACTTGGCTTTGGAGTTTTGTGCATTTAGACATGAAGTTATTTTTTAAAATAAAATAAAACGCAAAACGCATTTCAAAAACAAACCAAAAGAAGTTATTTTTTACAAAAGGAAAGGGTTGGAATGCTCTTGGCTGATGAAAACCAATTCATAGGGAAATGTCTGGTTGTTGTAGTTGTTGTTTTAAAGCTATTACATAACTGTGTGTAACATGTGGTACAGGAAATAATTTTGCCCGTGCACCTGCACAGAAAAACCCACATCAACAAGTTTGCTTCGGCCATCAATCTGTGGGAGCAAGAGCTAAGCCTGAAAGCAAAGGTGAAATAAAATACGAAAATTGCACAGCAGCCGCAGAGGAGTCAGCTATCCAGAGGCCCCTCCTGAAACCCCATCTTTAGGCTAGAGTTTCAGACACATTTTGATGTTTTGGTCACGTGACCCAAGCTCTGGAGCCCAATTGGCCTCCAAGTTTACAGGCTAAGTAATGATGTAACCAGAGTGTGTGGGAACCAGAAGGAAGAGACAGATACAATTTTTCCCAGTCGTTTATTAGACTCGGCTACTAATTCTGCTTGTTCCTTGGTTTGACTGCTGGTTATCAGGAAATTCGAACTACTTAAAGGACATAATGAGTTTACCTATACCCAGGGTAGAATTTAGTCACATTCATATAAAATTAAACTCCAGTTACAGAGAAGAGTAACTTGTGAAGTTCAAAGATTTATGTTTGAATTTGGGACCAGATAATTTTAACGTATCTATATTTTGTTTTTCCTGGACTTTTTTTTTTTTTACTAATCATCATTTACATCACTTACAATATCATTCTTATGTTGACTTTTAAAAAATGCATCAAAACAAATAGGTTGGTTTATCCATGATTTTTCTATTTTTTTCTTAATCTTACCGTTTTTGTCTAAACAGAATTAATGTTTATACTCATGTAATTTGTCACTATGGCAACTTTTGGCCTTTAAAATGCTGACACTATATCAGAGAAAACCAAGAGAAGAAATTATCCTTGTTTGACAAGAATAAGCAGAACCAGTTTGGCAAACTTCAGGTATAACCAAACATAGCAGGGCAAGGATGCCTAAGGATAAAAAGCATTTGTTGTTCTACCCATAAGAATTCATGTCAAGGAAAACCAGAGCATATTTGGATTTCCTGGCAAAAACTAGAGATATAATGCTGAGTACAAAGCTGGAAGGGAGGGCTTTTTTCCTTCAAATTCCCTATACCTGTCTGCCTGGTCCCCTTCTGCCCCCCGTCTGTCCTGCCCAACCAAAGAAATCATTTAAGTAATTTCTAACACTCACACTGTATTCTCTTTCTGATGTGTCAGCATGAGTTCGTAAAAATTTTCCAACTTATAATGCTGAGTCTCAAATTGCAGTTGGCCCTCATGAGAGCTTATCAACAGTTCTACAGCAGACAAAAAAAAAAAAAAAAAAAATGTCATAGGTCTCAAACTGATGACATGGCCGGACTTTAATAAACTCCCTGCATGATTTTTTTTTTTAATTAACAGATGTTATATTTTGGCATTCTTACTTACAGAAAGTATGTTGCATTCTCCAAATACGTAATCTAGGTAGCACAGTTGTCTTTAGGAAAGAAGTCGCTAAAACACACTTCTTCATCATTTGCCCTATGTATATCATGCTCAACACATATGCAATAGATATGGTGTCTGACATCTGCTTAAACCTGTTGGGGACTATATCAAACATTAATGGAGATTAGTGTTAGAACTGGTGTAAACACAGCAAACAATCTGCTGAAAGTCCATACTCACATTTCCATATGTTATGCGGTAAGCAGAGTCATTTAAGAAGTAAGACACTCAGGGAGATGGTGTTCAGGTAGTGAGTGTTTGGTTGGTGAGAAGTAAACACACCCTGGATATATTGACCTCATAACACGAGTTTATACATCCCTATCCAACTCTTGCCCTTGAGCCTTGACTCAAGAGTTAGGTCAAGTTCAAGATATGCAATTTCATTATGAAAAGCTTCTAAAACGTAGATAAAAATGATTTAGTACTTCCAGGTGCACTGTAATTCTTGGCAGAAAAAGTTAATTCCAGGTGTGTAATCTCCTAAAGAAATCTGTTGTCAAAGCTGGATAAAACCATCACGTTAGAAAAATAGAAGTTCACCCATGAACAAAGTACAAGGTATGGCTAGGAAACCCTCTGCTCCCTGCAGAAATTACAGCATAAAAGTGAAACTCCCTTTTACTTATGTAAACATCACTTGGTTTGGGGCATCATTTCAAAAGAGGTAGAGCTGAACATGCACGAACATATAGAAATATGACATGCTCTTGGTGGGAGGTTTGGGGTGGGGCCCTCGTGCCAAGCCAGACTCTAATACACAGACAAAGGAAGAAAGAAGATGCGTTTTATAGCTTACAGATTTTTTCCTCATTTTTTTTTTCAGCAGCCGGACCAACCGAATAACTCAATCAACAACAACAAAACTGAGATGTGCCACACAGTGGAAAATGTTATAACAGCTTGAATAACAAGGGGGCCCTGGCAGGAGTGGGAATCCGGGTGGAGGGGGCGGGGACAGAGGTCCCATATTATGGAATCTTTAAACTTTGTAATTCAACGCACATTTATTAATTGGTTTCTTTTTAAGAGGCACTTATTTATGACAGGTTTACGAACAATATAGTATGTACAGAGCACTGAAGTTTTCCCATGACTTGTTTTTATTTCCATATGTTCAGATGAAATGAACATCACATTTAATAGTAGTACTAGCTGCTCTTGAAGTGTTTGCCAGTGCTGCATCCCTTGGGACTTGTTACCACCAGATTAATATCCTGTGGGTCACTTAATTTAAAAAACCACATTATAGAGGCATTATGTGATTAGATGTACGGCTTTTACAAGCCAGTTGGGGTGTGTACTTTGCATCTGGGCTGGCGCAGCTAGTCTTATGAAGACCTCCAACCTGGAGTCTCTGAGAGGCCAATGATTGTACAGACACATGGACAAGCAGAGAAAAAAATGTCCTCCGTCTACCCTCAGAAACCGCCTTGAAAACAGGATCTAAAAGGAACGACTCACTTAGTCAGAAACAGGCCTAAACAGCTGGTTGGAACTGGCTGCTTCAGAAACGGAAGGGAGGTGCTCTTAGTCCCCCATCAGGCCTGCTTGTCACCAAATGCTCACAGTAAATAACAAATCTTGCTGTTTCCACATTACGCTCTCAACACGAGTCCGACCAATTGTATTTTGCTTGTGAATTTAAGATGCGATCTTTATTCTCCCTTTAAACATTTTCAAATCTGGGCATAGGGCAGACCACCCAAAACAGGAAATGTGCCCTTTGAGTGAACAAGAGGAATTTGCCATTGGCCCCAAGGACACCCTGGAGTAGGATGCCCAGCATTTCCTGCAGGAGTTTCAAAATAGCATCAGGTGCAGAGGCTCCAGGCAACACGGAAGCATCAATCATCATTGATGGCTCACTATTGGTTATCTGTAAGGTGATCATTCATTTAGGCTTCCTCCAGGCCAGGCCCAAAGAGGCCTCAGGCTCCCATCAAAAGGGAAAGCCCCCAAAAGGCATCCAGGTGGGAGCTGGACAACCCGTGTGGGAGGTACATTGTAGGTATTTCTGGTTACATTCACAGTCGAATAAAAACTGTGCTTTCCTTCATTCTAGCAAATCCGCCGTACTTACGTGCCTTTTTAACTGCCCTGGACTTCTACAAAAACTGTAGACAGAAATGATTGTTTTAAAAATGAAGTTATTTTGTTCAGTCCTTCAAACTGTCTGATGGTTCTGTTTGGGGAAATGTTTTCTTTCATTAAATACAAATTGAACTGACCGACTATAAAGTTCATTTCACTATGTAGAGGAAAAGGAATGTATTAGGAGTCAAGGCTGTAGGAGATGCATTGGGCAACAGAAGTGATGTCCCTACGGGTTTGCCAAAGCAGAAGATTCCTGACAGGCTCCCTGTAAGTACAGCCGAGTTCTTATTTTTCAGAGGAAGATGAGGTCCTAGAGAAAAGAGGCATCTCCAGCAGATGCTTTTGAAGTCCTGCTTCCAGGTTTAAGCAGTGAGGATCACACGCCTTTTGGCCTCACCTCAACCATGCAGGTTTGCCCATTACTTTATTTTTTACCTGAAGAAACAGCAAAAATGTGGAGGTGAGAAAGGGAGCGCTGAAAAGATGAATTATACTCTTTGTATTCTGGTCTGCCACTTGCCACATTTCTAAAGTACCAAATTTCTCAATCCCAAGAGGATGCACGAATCCTTTGCCCTATTCATCTTTAGACAAAGAACTAATAATTCCCAATGGCTGAATAATGACTAGAAACGATTTCCAGTTTCTTGCCTTTGTATCTTTAAACTGACAGCGGGTGGAGATCACTCCCGATGGGCACTGACCTAGACACTTGGATCCTGTTCCAAACTGGGCCACCCGGAGTGGATGACAGAGTTTCTCTGTATCTGTTTCCGTATCTGTAAAATCCTCATATTATCTGTCAAATGCACGAGGTTCTTGAGAAGAATTGAGTTTGTGACTATGAAAATAGCTTCAAGAATATGAAGCACCCAATAAATTCAAGGAACAGTGGCAGTTATGAAGATGGCAATGATAATGAGAGAGAATGCAGGTGGGACTGTGTACATTTATGAGATTACATTTAGTATTTGTCATTGGGAATTTTTATATTTTGGGACATCCAGGACTGGGATACTAATAAAAGTTTATGAGCACATGGTGATCCTTGAATGAAATATATTTTAAACATACAAGGTACTCTTTTCAAAAGAAAATTAAGCATCTGCATATTTCTGCATTTACTAGTGCTACCAAAAGTAACAAAGATATTAATGCAAAGGGCCCAACCGTTGACACACTTCTGGAAATTATCTTTCCCTGCTTTGCCTACACGAATCACCTCCTCTTGAGCGATGTGTGGCAAGGCCAGGTGATGGTCACCGTGAGACCTATCATCTGAGATACCATCCTGTCCTATTCAAGGGCTGTGGTTTCTGTCAAAGGATGAAATGAACGTGCTCCTCAGTATGATCACTCCAAACACTTTACCTTTGACACTCTGAGCCTGCCTTAAGTGGCCGCTGAGGGATGGAAGGATGAAAAAGAGGAAGAGTATATCACTGTGAGAACTAAAACTATGCCCTAAAAGAAACCCTGGTTTTCCTGGGATAAGATACAGATTTAATTCTGCTATATTAACGGCTGCCCTATTAAACAAGCCACCGCACTATAAAAAAAAAAACTTTATCTTTCTGGATATCTGTACCTATCTCTGTCCACAGTGCTCTACCACCACTGTCTAAGGCAAAGGAAAGCATATTGATTTTTTCCACAAACTTCTGTAACTTGTTTTTAAGTTGACTAGCTGGAAATCTGCTGTCTAAATAGGCAGCTATGTCCTGCCTAGGTAGCTAAAGTTGCCAGCAGAGCTTTAATTGATAAGACATTCAAGGACAAAAGCACTAGTTCGAAGTGAAATGTGGGGGGGCATCTTCTTGGGGCTGCTCTGAGAGAACAATTATTTATACTCCACCTTATTACTCAGACACACAAAATAAGGCAAAAGCAAGAAGAGTGGTGTTCTCCATGGAGACATGAGAATGATGGCATTCTGGATGGATAGATTTTTATTATCCTGGTTTCCGGGTAAGTAAACGGAGAACCAGAGTGCATGGATTACTCTCTGAAAGGAGGGTGGTAGAAAGCCTGGGACTTATTTTCTTGTCTACCCTCAATATCCTGTCTAGAGCTTTGAGAACACTTGAAATCCTCTGGCTTTCCTCTTTTTGCCCATTTTATTCCTTGTCTACAGTGGGCATCTTCAACTCTGCCAGCAGTGTCTGTGAGTCTGTGCTCTGGATGTCAGGACCCTGCGGACTAGGTTTGCTAATTATCCTAACTCCCCCTGCTGGTAGGTTTAACTACAACCCAAACTCCAACCCCCACCTCCCCAGTTGAACACAGTAACGGTTAAAATATTTTCCAAGTTAATCCAGAGAGTATAAAAGAGTTGGTCAGAAGAAGCAAGAACACTTTAAAAGAAGGTGAATTTTACATGAGAACGAAACTCACTATAATATAAATAAATTGGAGGTTTGATATTACTTCTAAAACTGGCCTTTATGATTAGATTTGTAAAATAAAAAAATAGACACATTGGTCTAATTTCCCTCTGATTCTCTTTTTGTTCCCACACCTCTTTTCATTTTTGTGGTTTGCGATATTTCCCTTTGTCTCTAAGCTCTAGACTTCTACTTAATAAGTACCAATAAAGATTGGATGTTATCCTTAAACAGTGGTAGCATTGCCCACCTGCTAATTGCTTTATTTGTACTTACTGTTTCCGTTCTCTCATCAACAGGGGCTTTAGCATAAAGGGCAATGAAGTAGAACGTGATGAGGCGAACAGGAGCCAGCCGAGTGAATGCTTCTATAATTACACAGTAGCCTGGAGTAGCTCTTCTCAAATCAAATTATGAGCCTGGATTACCTAAAACTCTCAGAACACAGCCCGGGTTTTCATTTGTCTGTAGGTTACTGTCGACAAGCAGCACTCTTTCCTCTTGCCTTTATTCTTCACAGAGATTATCAAAGCTCCAATTCCAATGCAATAGTCCCAAAGCAATGAGATGTCGTGAATGCCATTTTCTTATATGGCTCGCCTGACCCCGTGTGTTTTATAACTCTTTAAATTTTTTTTGAGAATTTTTTTCATGTTTATAACTACCTCTGTCATTTGCATAGCAAAGTTTATTCCCAGCTGGGCTTGTTCATGACTTTTTTGGTAAATATTTATACTTTATCAACATCCCAACCACCCATAAGGCAACTGGAAGAAGAGTCATTAGGCCCCAGCAATGTTTGGAGTTTGAACACCTGATCATTCCCTTGAAAATGTACACTGCATGGAAATAACATAGAAATAAAAGGACCAGACTTGAGGTCAGACCATCTGGAATAGAGACTTAAATCTGAAGCCTACTAGCTGTGTGGCCTTGAACCAACTGCTTAACTTCTCATTTTCTCCACCTGAAACCCAAGGAGATTTAACTGGATAATCTCAAGGTCCCTTCTAGTTCGGTGGCTCCATATATTCATAGTATTACATGGATAATGTACACAGGAGACTTAGTACATATTTGATTGCAGTAGCGAAGCAAAGCAAGACAATGCATTTCTCAGTTTAAATGCTTATTAAATCAAGATTTGGTGTGCCCAAGATCAAGTCAAAAGCCAACAAAGTGCGGTAAGTCTTGGCTGGTTGATGGCGCCTAGGGAGACAGCTGGGTTCATGGCTCAGTGCTGCCAGGCTCTGAGCAGAGCTGGGGTCAGTCCACAAAGCTTCTGAGAAGGGTAGGCAAGGTAATCTCCAAAGTCATTCCCAACATTGAAATTGTGGCTCAAACAGAAAAAAATTTAAATCATCCCATTCCTGTATGTATGTAATATTCAGTGGATATGGAACAGAGAATATTTGTTTCATAATTATTCAGACCAATATCCATTTTTCCTTAAGAATATAGAGTGGATATTGGTCTGAATAATTATGAAACAAATATTCTCTGTTCCATATTACTCTATATTGAAGAGTTTTCCATTGGTTTATAAATATGTATTTAAAGTGGGCAACGTCTTGGAGAAGATGGATATGATTATAACCATCACAAAGGTAAGAGACTTTTAGATATGGTCATCATAGTGATGTGTTCTGACATCATGTGCCAATTTGTTAAGGTGACTCTTAGCTAACATCAAAAAGATAATGAGATTTTTAATTTTTATGGCTAATATCTTAATTTAATTAAAAAATTTTTAAGCGTTTTTACTTATTTTTGAGGGTGGGGAGCAGAGAGAGAGGGAGACACAGAATCCGAAGCAGGCTCCAGGCTCTGAGCTGTCAAGTGCAGAACCTAATTTTGGGCTCAAATTCACGAGCCCTGTGATCGTGACCTGAGCCGAAGTTGGATGCTTAACCGTCTAAGCCACCCAGGCACCCCATTATCTTAATTTTAAAAGTCACACCAAAGTGAACTGAAAATATTAGTTGTATTGTTATGCCCAGAATTCGTGATCCCCAAAGACCACCAGGGAGCCGAGTCCGATGCAAAAGCAGAAGAGCCTTTATTCGAGCTAGCTCGAGCTCAATCCCCTACCTGCACCAACACAGCGGTGAGATACCAGGGAGAGAGAGTGAGTTTCAAAAGGACAAAGGTTTTATTGGGGCCTAGGGGCAGTTGGTGAGGTAATGGCTGTGGCCTCAGCCGATTGGCTGGGGAAGGGTCGGAGTCCGGTTATGCAGGTCGCTGGGCGTGTTTTGATCAGGAAGTTTGAACAGGTGAGTGGGAGGTTACTCAAGGGGAGGAGGCGTGGTCTAGGTGAAGGACACAGAACAAGATGGAGTCGGCGGCGGAGGCCCGCCCTTTCAGTATGTCTACATATTAAAAAAAAAAGCTATGTTTCCCATACTAAACCTCCTTTTAAAAGCCACTCATTAGCTAAAATGTTACAAAATAAGCTGAGTTTTAAATTGATTCCACTTGAGAACTAAAGGACTTAATGATGTAAATTTAATTTACTTGTCCATATTATTATTCTTAATTTAAAAATAATAAACATAAGTATTATCACCTTTTGGTACTTTCAGTACTTACTTAAAACACAAACTCTATCCACAAAAGCAAGCCACCCAACCAGTCAGATATAAATAGAGCCACTGAATCCATGAAATGACAAGAGCCCCAAACGGACTTGATCCTTGTTTCGGACCACTGTCGTCCTTTGCAAGGTTCACTGAGATGGATGGGCAAAAGAACATCAATTGGGAATATATTAGGTAAGTGGATTACCAAAGAATTTAGAAATTCCAGGTACACAAATTATACACAAGTTAACAGGAATCTTATTTCTGGTATTTCAAGTCAAACCTGAAGACCTCATTCCAGAATTTTCCTGAAGCATTTGAAAAACTTTTAAACCTATTTTGCCAACTTGAAAGTTTACAAAAATATTAAGGTTAGCCCATTTGGAGTTTGTTCTTAAGCATTGTTTCCCTCTTTCTTTTTTTTAAATTTTTTTTTTTTTTTAACGTTTTTTATTTATTTTTGGGACAGAGAGAGACAGAGCATGAACGGGGGAGGGGCAGAGAGAGAGGGAGACACAGAATCGGAAACAGGCTCCAGGCTCCAAGCCATCAGCCCAGAGCCTGACGCGGGGCTGGAACTCACGGACCGCGAGATCGTGACCTGGCTGAAGTCGGACGCTTAACCGACTGCGCCACCCAGGCGCCCCTGTTTCCCTCTTTCACTTGTGGTCGAATCAGGGAAAGTAGGTTTTATCAAGAGTTAATTACACATTATTTGTCATTTTCCAATCATAATATCCTTTCCCTTCTATCTCATTTAATTGCCATTAGCAATACTACATCTGACTTGTTTGTCTCATAAAGGTGAAAATTTATATGCATGTGCATGAATTTATAATATGGATTTTATACATATTTAGTATGTATTTACACTTACACATACACATACAGTGTAAAAGGAAGTATTGCTTAGTTTTCTGGCTTTTCTTTTTTTAAAAAAAAAAATATTGCTTTCTTTGCCTCCATTTCTGACTGGCAATTGACTGTCAAAACTTTCTCCCAAATAAGCCAATAAAATATGCTTGTATGGAATAATGGTTACGCACTTGTATCTAAAGCTAGGCTATGCTTGCAATCCTGGTTCTACTTTTCTTTGTCTGATAACCCTAGAAAATTGTTTAGCCTCACTGTGCCTCAGTTTCCTCATCTATAAAATGAAGATAAGAATGGCATCTATTCATAAGATTGTTGTGAGAATAAGATGAGTTTATATGTGTACAAAATTTAGAATGACACCTACCACATAAGAAGTATTAGACAATTAGGGGTGCCTGGGTAGCTTAGTCAGTTAAGTGACCAATTCTTGATTTCAGCTCAGGTCATGATCTCATGGCTTGTGAGATTGAGCCCTGCATCGGGTTGGGCTCACGCTAACAGCACAGAGGCTGCTCGTGATATTCTCTCTCTCTCTCTCTCTCTCTCTCTCTCTCTCTCTCAATAAACAAATAAATAAACTTTAAATCTTTTTGAAATCTTTTTAAAGTATTAGACAATTAGATATTTTATTACTATTGGTTTAGTTTATACTACAGATGTCTATAATTAAACTACTATCTTCATGAAAGATCTTCCAAGTATATTGTCTTCAAAATATAAAATCTCATATTTCATCTTTCCTTTACCCTCACCATTCTCCACTAAAATACATATTACTGGTTTTATTACTGTCATACTAATACTTATTATTAGTTTTATTACTATTATTTTCCATGAATACTTATGTCAAGGCAAATTCTCAACTTGGTTATAGAGAAGTACTGTCCAACAGAATTTTCTTTGATGATGGAAATATTCTATATCTATCCTGTCCAATACAGTAGCCAATAGCTACATGTAGCTAATGAGCATTTGAAATGTGGCTAATTTGACCAAAGAATTGAATATTTAATTAATTTAATTTAAATTTGAATTAAAAGAGTCATAATGGTAAATAGGGCTACCATATCGGACAACACCATTACGGAGCATTTTGGAGTCACGCCTAGTTTTCAACGCATGGCCCTGATATTGACTACTTCTACGACATTTAATCTTAGAGCTTCTGTTTCTTAACATGTAAAATAGAAAGAGTGATGCCTATTACCCAGAATAAATACAATAATATATGTAAAAGGGCTGGTATAATGCAGTTTATACACATTAGCCTTTTCTGAGTCTCTACCTTCCTTTAAATTGGTATTATTTGGATGGACAGCTCTTAGAGGAACCAGACACAAAGCAGAGAGAACCTTTTAGCTCTTTTCAGATTTCAAAATGAAAAGCACCAGCCCCTCAATGTTCTCACTTGCTCTGCTATAACTATTTGTCTTGGGTAGAAATGTGATGTTCTGTTTTGACAGAGACCCCTGAAAACGCCTGAGTATCTCTCATAAGGCGCAAACCTAAACGAATCCTCAGGACCCTCTCACAATCATAGAGCTGCATTTGGGGTCCCCAGCAGTCTGTGGTCATGGAGAGCCCATTTGTACATACTCTCCTACACGATGGGCTGCAATCCAGGCAGCCTCTATTGCCTCTGTCAAAAATCTTCATCAAAAACTGATCTCAAATAATTGGGGAGCTCCCAAGAGAACCTCCTTATATTGAAAACTCCTCACAATTACATTCTAAAAGGGAGTGGAAGAAATTTTCATGCATCATGGAAATACAAGTGTAGTCTCTTTCAGTACTTTCAAGGACATGCTCATAAAGGTCAAGGATACCCAATCTGAGGGCATAAATAAGCTGAAAATTACAACCCCAGGTCTATTATGAAGAACTTTGGAAGTACAGATTGCAGTATTAGCATTCCTAACATTGGGACTTGAATTCAGGAGAGCAGGATGGGGTCCAAGAAACTTTGTCAGCAACCTTAGCCCTTTTCTGACGTTATTGTCTCTGCTGAGAAAACCTCCTGCTATCAGACCTTTTATTTGATGCTTTAAAGATTTTAGTCAAGTTGGCTCCTTACCAAGTCATGAGCATAAAGACTTTCTGAACATCCATAGCTTCATAAGAATAACATATCATTATTATAATCCAGAAACAGGAAAGACCACACATCCATTCAACCATTATAAATTGTACGCCAGATAGACTGTGATGGGGAGGGATGCATTGATGAGAAATATTAATTTCATGCAAGCCTGGGCTAATATATATCCAAAGGGAAAAAAACAAACAAACAAAAATGCCCAAATTATGTGAAACAGCATGGTGCTATGGCAAAAGCAGTGGCAGGGTGTCATAAGACTCCTTCCTCATCACTCAGTGACTGTGGGATTTGGGTCCAGTTACTTGATTTTTTTAAGCCTTGGTCGCTGTAATGTGGGGATAATACTTCTCTATTTTGAGGATTATGAGGATTAATTAGATAATACATAGAGTGCTCAGCACAATAACTACCACAGGATTATAGTCAACAAAGATTTGTCTTCTTCACTCCTTAGATATTTCAAAATGATATTATGATCATTCTATTTAGCATCCACAGTTAGCCCAGGCTATGCAAAAGTATTTACTTAACCTTTTATGCAGATTTCAAAAATGAATTAATCATCTAATAATAGCCACAATACCACTTTCAAGCCAACTTTGATGAAGATTTGGGATTTGCACTCCTAGACCTCAAATAAAGTTCCTGTAATAAGGATTTTATTTTTTTCCTGATACATGAGTTGAGGAACAAGAAGACATCCATAATATAGGCTTCGGTACCATTTGCCTAGATTAGCACAGTTTCTTCCTTGCTGAAAGGCCTGGTGTCACCGGCACCAAAGAGATCTTCCCCACCGTGGGTTTTGACTACATGAAAACCCCTTCTTCTCTAGAACTGCTTGTGGCATTACAAATAGGAAAGAAGACCCTAGTGAATGGCTTCTGAATCCTCTTCCAGGTCGTGGTTACACCCAAGAAAGACCTCACTTCCCGTATTTCCATCTACATCCCTTCACCAGCTTTTCCCTTTCCAGCTTGATCAGCATTTTATTTCTCTACTACACAAGCTCACCTTTGAGCAGGCCTCACTGCGTTAGACAGGATTAAACACAGAGTGGAAAGAAATGAAAAATGATTTTCAGGCCCGTCCAACTCTGCGATGCCGTGATTTTAAAGTTATAAAATCCAATTTTTTAAAGCATCACTTCCACCCCCTTCCATCATAGCCATTCTACCTTTTCAACAAGTACCAGCATGAGAATGCACACCCTGTTCCCCTCTATACACTTGCCTCCACAAAGTCTTATGCAGAACACAAAGTAAACCTTTTTAGTTTCTCATTGCTTAAAAACTGTAATTTACAAAAATTCTTCCTGATCTTTATCCACTTCACTTGCAGAGCACCCAAGCTTGGTGCTGAACATGTAATTAGCACGGCATAAATACCTGTTAATTGATTGACAATGTTAGTATTATTCATTCTTTTCATTTCACATACTTGCTCAGTGTTTTACCTGTTGTCTATTTATCTTCTGTGCTACTTCCATTGTTGTTTTCTCTAAAACTACAAGCTGCAAAGTGTAGGAGCCACGTTTCTTTGACTCACTGTGGATAATGGGCTGGAGAGAGATGCTTAAACAGGCTTTTCAATTGATTGATTAATAGAACGATTGATGGATGGATAGAGGAAAGGGTGAATGCATTACAGCATTCTTCATTTGCTATTCCAACAGGCTAAATTTACCAAAGGGGTCCCTCTCTGCCCCTGCCGCCTGAACAAAGCACCAGAGGTAGGTTAGTGAGAAGGGTCAAGGAATAGCCGTCCCTACCACACACAATAGAGAGGGGCATCTTACAGAAGATACAGCCGCTGTTTCTTCCACTAATTGCTGCAAAATATCTTTGGAGGCAAGGTGGCTATTTTCTATTATTTTGGGGTCATTTTCTTAGGGTAACTTGTATTTTTTTTAGTTATAAAAAGAAAACACTAATAAGCACTACACTTTTTTTAACCCCACACTTTTTAACTGTAGTCTAAGTGTTTCCCCCACCATTGACAATTTATTTATCCATTTTCTAGGCCAACATACATTCAGTCTACAGATGAACTTTGCTTCAAAAACCTAAAAAAGAAAAGTGATACATAAAATATTTAAATCCTTAAATTTCCAGATTTAATTTAGAACGCTTGTTAATTTCAAGTCCACACGAAGGGTCTTGGAACTCAAAAGTATCATTTTTTTTTCTAGATTGTTTTAACTAGTTGCAGTTGCAGATGGGACTAGACACATGGAAACAAACAATAGATCTCAGGGTTTTCATAAATTCTGGCTAGAAATATAGAACCATGTCTCCATTCACATTTATTTTTAGCAGTGCTACATGTAACATGTAAGAGTAATGAGTCCCCTCAAGAGATATGCCCAGTATTCCCAGGGTACTAGCTAAAAATCCATTACTCTCCCTGCCACTCAAGAAAATATCCCAGAATCTAATAAGTGAGTGAACAAGAATATAGTCAAATTTATTTTTTTAATTTTTTTAATGTTTATTTATTTTTAAAGGAGAGAGAGCATGAGGGGCAGAGAGAGAGGGAGACACAGAATCTGAAGCAGGCTCCAGGCTATGAGCTGTCTGCACAGAGCCTGATACGGGGCTCGAACCCATGAACCATGAGGTCATGCATGACCTGAGCTGAAGTCGGACACAACCCACTGAGCCACCCAGGTGCCCCTAGTCAAATTTATTTTTTAACTGTTTGTTCATTCATTTATTCAAAAGTATATGTTCAGTGTCTCCTATGTTCCAGGTACTGTTCTAGGTACTGGAGCTACACAGGTGAGAAGTTAGACAAGTGCTCTGCTTTCATGAAGCTTTGCTCACATAGTTTGGCCCTTTCTTTGCTAGTAATTAGTAAACTGGGTACATTGCACCACTGGGACACTCTTTCCTTCTCTTTGGCTTCTTAGCATTGTTCTATGGGCCATGGGGAAAACAGACAGAAGTAGGATCTGAGCTACTGGAGGGATCCTCAACAAACTCTCAACATCCATTACGTAGCAGGAACTGGCCAGGATGGTGCCTGTGCCCTTCCCTTTAACACTGGAACTGTGATAATAATATCGCTCTAGATTGGCCCTTAACAGGGGCTCTCATATTATGACATCGTAATAGAATATTTCACAATAGATTTATGTTAGATTGCTAATAAAAAAGCACCTTATAAAACATTATACGCAGTACAATGCTATTTTGATAAAAGTTAAAAGAGTAACCATACACAGAAAAAGATGGCCAGAAGGCTAGAATATATAGCAACATGCCTGTAGTGGATAGCTCTGGTTAGAACTGAGGGTGCTGTGCATGTGTGAATGCGTATGAATGCATGTGCTTTTCAATGTTTTCAAAAATGTCTGCAGTGAAAATGTTTACTAAATTCTCTAATCATTGGGAGAAAAATTTTACCCTTCCTCCCAACAAAACTACATCAGATATTACTGCAAGGGAGGGCAGGCTCCAGTGACAGAGAAGCCAGCCTCCCAGCTAGGTGGCCTCCTTTTGTAGCTTATGAGGTAAGATTGTTTGGCCTTGACCACATTTGGAATAAAGCTTTGAAGTTTTTCTTGTCAAATTGCACTTGGGCCTATTAACCAGGAGCAACCTAGTGACCATAATTTTTTAAACCCTGCTATTAGGTACAGTGCATGGGTGGTATTTCATCACCTATGAATAGTTGGTGATTTTTACAATAGCACTTACTCTACTGAAATAAATTATACATTCTTCACAAATGTCATCAAAAGAAATGTATCACAATGGTATCAAACATAAGACCCTTTGACAAGTAACATTTTTTTAAAGGGGGAGGGCACATAGATTTCCAAATCAGCCATCCTGTTAACCTCATTGGAAATATATACATTAAAAAGAAAGAGACTGTTAAAACAAAAGCAATGACAAGACATACCTTCTTTCATTTTAGTCTGTTTCTTCCAAATTGAATCACCCTCCTCCCCTCCTTGGAGTAAGCACAAGGCCATTCACCAATAGAGAGAAAATAAATGTATAAACTCCTAGAACCAGTTTGTCACAAATTGGCAAATATAGTTAATGGTTAATTATCTGCAAAGACTTCAGTCTTTTCACTTTTCAATTTTCTGGCCAGCACCTAACAAAAGGAATCAACTCTAAATAGTAAAATAATTTTCCTGGTCTTTATAGAGCTGGTTCTCTATAAAGTTCTTGGAAAAGCTTGCTTTTGTTTTGTGTGGGCTTGTGTGTTTTTTTAAGTTTAATATAGTTCCCTTACTCCTATATGAGAGCTAAGCACACTTGCACACTTAACCCACCTCCTAACGAGGAAAATATATATATATATATATATATATATATATATATATATATATATATTTTTTTTTTTTTTTTTTTTTTTTTTTTTTTTAAAGATCACTCTTTTTTCTTAAACACAGATCTAGGTGCTCTGAGTTTCTGCTGCTATTCATCTGAGCTGAATGGCTAAAAGAACTTAAGCCTCCCAGATAGAAAGTTGTATTTGAGAGTTAGTATGAGGTTTGCTTCACCCATGTGAATTATCTGGGGATAATAACAGAATCGGGGCAGATGATATGTGCCGCTAATAAGAGTCAACATTACAGATACACATGTCGATAGTTCAAATTAGCAACTGGCTCCAGTTAGAAGAGGCTCTCCTCCTCAGGAAAGAGGGTTTGAGTTCATCTCCGGGCTCCTCACTGCTGTTTACCTTTGAGTTTTTGCGGGGGGGGGGGGGGGGGCATGAATGCGAACCTTAATTCATGGAAGATCCACTAGACCCCAGGCAAGGATTTGAGTCCCAGGCCCGGATCGCCTCCCGCGTCTCTCCCGGGAGTAACGAGCAAACAGGCTTCATTACTGGCAGCTGAGGGGAAGGGTCACTGGGAATGGATTTGCAGGGCCCTCATTGAGCGATCGCTCCATGCTGAGAGGAACTGGCCGTGCTCTCGGACACCTGGTCATTAACATTGCTAATTAGCAGCCATTAATCAGGGCGCTCGCTTTTTTTTGTTGTTGTTGCGTGTCACCGGCTCAGAGGAAGCAAGTGAATAAGAAGATTGTTTCATTACCTCCACAAGAGGTGGAATGAAAGCGGTTCCCATCAGCTCCAGAAGAGATGGATTAAGGGAAAGGAAAGGTTAGACAACAGTTAGAGATGAGCTGGGGCGGAGGGGTGGGGGCGTGGAGGGGCCGGGAGACCTGAGCTGTCTGCGCAGGGAAAATCAGTCACCTATAATTAATGAAATCTTCTGCAACCTAATTCTAATCACCGTGTGAGCGTTCCTCCAACACCAAATGTTTGGAGTTGAAGCGCTTTATTTTCTTCTGTTAGTGTAGAGAATTATCTTTAAGTCACTTTAATTCTCTTTGGAACTCATAAGTGTTAAGTTTGATGATTTCTGCCTTCTCAGTCGAACGTCATTTTTTCCTTCTAAGAGATTATGACATAATTTACATTTTTAAGTAGCTATAGCTTAAGCACTTTTAGAACATCTTCACTATTTTCACCCAAATGGATCCATTCCAATCAACAAAGGATAATCAAAAAATAATAATTATGCAGATTTAGAGTGGAAATAATAAAAATAAACAGTTTATTCTTACTCCAAACTGCCCCTAAATGGCAAGAGGGAATGAAAAGCCTCTCTGGGATTTGTATATAATGGTACGGAGAAGAGTAACGTGTCGTTAAAAACAGCTAAAGGTGTGTGTGTGTGTGTGTGTGTGTGTGTGTGTGTGTGTACATTGGTTTGGGTTGTTGTAAATTCAAATGCAATGGGATGAACATGTTTTCTTGGAGCCTTTTCTCTTCTGGAATGTGGGGCGTCACATATATTATAGCGCATTATATTTATCTTAATTTCTAGGAAATGGAAATCTTGGTAACAAATTGCATATCCCAGTGTTGTCATCATCATTTTTTACCTACGAAAAAAAATAGTGAGAATACTTATTTAATTAGCAGTTAGTTAGCAGCTACAAATTCATTCCTTTATTTGTTAAAATGTGCTCATCCAAGAGCTGCAAAGCAAATCTCCCCTACTTCCATGGAAAGTTCTCTTTATTAAACAGTGAGCACTTCGTCCAGCATTTTGCTACGTTTCTGCTCTGGGTTTCTCTGTAGTGGGTTACAAAATGTGGTTTGCAGTGGCACTAAGTGACGAGGAAGCAGAGATTGCCTAAGTATTTACTCGTGTTGTGGCTTCATTTGGACATGTGTAATAAATATACATTTGCACATATAATGTGTACCCCTGTACTTTCAAAGCAAAATTATTCATTTAATGTGCCCTACATTTCAAAACAATAAAAGGCGAAACCTGTTTTTTATGTGCTAATTTGCTCTGTTTATGAAGAACTATGAAGTTGTTGTGGGGGAAGGACGCAAGTATGTAAAATTCATCTGAGGAGCATTTCAATTAGGTTGGAAATCCGTAATATGATTTCTAGGACTTCATGGGAAAGTTGAACGCTCAAGGGGAAATTACACAAAGAACAGCTGAGAAAAAGTTGCATTCTGGCACAGAATCATGCAAATGGGGCACATTCTTCAGTTTTCTCATGACGGATTGCCTCTGAAGCCACTGAGCCAAGCTGCAGCGATGCTAATGAGGGGGGTGCATCAATGAACAGTGTCATCCCTGGGGCTTCCAAAGGGGACAGGGCAGAGGGGGAGGGGGCCAAGAGGGAGTCGAGGAGGAAGAAGGAAGAAAGGAAGAAGAGGGAGAGAAAGAGGGGTGGGGGAGGAAGAAAAAGAAAGAAAAAAGAGGGAGAGCATTTGAACTTTGAATTATTAGGGCTAGGCCTTTAAAAAACAAAACTAATTTAGCAGGTAGGGATAGAGGGTACAAAAGGAACAGTATGATAATTACAGCCCTTTAAGACTTTAGAGATTTTAAGAAACAAAATAGAATGAGAGCTAGAACATTTTTTTTTAATTGTCTGCCTATTGGACTAAAAACAGAAATTAAAGCTGGGAGCTAAAATGCTTCAACCCAGAGAAGAGCTTGTGGTTTCTTTATTAAGGACTCTAGACTATAGTGGAAACGACTGGGGGACCATTTATACCAAGGAGGAAAAAAAAAGTAGCATTTTTCTGTCTCAACTTCTCTGTGGTTACAGATTTGTCATTTGAATATTTTTAAAAAATGTTTTGTAAGTGCATGCATTTGTAGCTCATTTACCACAAATGAAAGACAGTTTGCTTGTCATTCCAATTGTGTTTTGAAAGATTTTTTTTCTTTAAATGCATACATACAAAGATCAGTTTTTTAAAAAGAGTATTTCTCTTGAGACTAACAAATGACTACCTTTGTGGAGATCTGTGAGCAGACTTCTCTTTCTTGAGTTGCTAAGACCATACCACTTGCTTCCATCCCCACCTAGTGAACACAAAACTATTAATTTACTTTGCATTTTCCTTCCACTCTGGGCTTCCAGTGCCCTATATTTCTCATGGAACTCAAATCAATAGCTATTTATTGAGCGCATGTTATTTTCAAGGCACTTTAAAGTATTTTTTATAAAGAAATTTCTCAAGAATATGTAATGCTGTTAAGTTTTAGGCTTTTTAAAGTGGTATTAAGTTTCCAAACATTATGAATTAACTCCCTTTATAATGACTCCACACTGAGCACAGACAGTTTGGTATTGATGTGAATTGTGTGGTACACTTCCAAAATGTCCCACTGAAACTTACTTCGTGCTGGTTCAATCACAAGTACAGTTAAAATGGATTGTATTTTTTTTTTTCAGTATCTTATTTTATTAGCATCTGGCTTAAAAATGTAAACAGCCAACTGTCTCTTGTTTGCTGGCACTGCCATTTTAGTTCCTTTAGCTAGGTAAATAAACAACTTAAATAGGAAAAAAATGGCCAGTAAATTTTAATTCTTTAATCAATGAGGAGTATATGAGGAACTCAGCTCTTGCCCATCAGCATAGATTGATGCTAAAATGAGGCCTCTTGTAGCCTTTTGCTCGATTTCAACCAATAGGAACTACAAGATTCAGTGTTAAAGCTGAAAAAAAAAATCCCTAACTCACTCTATTGTGTATTACAGTTCATATGGTATAGTTTCCAAGACCACCCACAGTTCTGACTGCCTAATGGAAGATTGTATCAGCTGCTGTACCTAATGACAACTAGATGAGTTAAGAATGAAGTGTTAGCATTCATAGTACTTGTGGGCATAAAGCAGATTATTCACATCATTTCAAAGATAACCTTTAGAGCAAAATGCATTCATTCATGTAACACATTTCTAACTAATCAAGTACATTATCTATTGAAATTAGCTTAAAATTTGAATTTCTCAGATAAAAAATTAAAATCTATTGCATCAAAGGATCTGTTAACCTGTATTTAGACAATTTTAAATCATATATTAATGGAAACTGCAAAGCATGTTTCTGACATCTCACCATGTCATTTAACAGCATAATTATGAGCAGTGTTATTCATTGGTAATCCACTATTGTCCATCACGCACCTGAGATCCCAGAGTATCTCAAAAAAAACTTTCCCTCTGAAAAATCTCTAAAGGCGAGGAGAGTACATTTGAACCATAAGACATCTGGAGTAAAGGCTGAGGCAGCACCTCTCCTTGTTACCCTGCCTTCCTTTGCAAGAAGAGACATTTCTTTGAAGTCTCCTGTTTCTTAAATCCCTATGATTTACTCCACAATATGGCCACGTTCATTTTAATATAAAAATGATTTAAATTACTATTTAACTCGCTTGCTTTTAAAATCTTAGAATAAAAGTGAAACTCTAGGAAGATGTACCATGTTAACTCCCCCCACCCCGGGAAAACTGTTGTCCTGGGTGAGAGGGTCTAGCAATCAGTGAGCCTTTCTTTGGGCTAAGGGACCAAGTTTGATACCTGATTCACTTTGTGGTTTTGGGCATCTAATTCCCTTAGGTGCTTTGGTCCTCGGCTTCCTCGTGTGTAAAATGAGGGGGTAGATTAGGTGCTGATCTTGAAATCCTTTCCACTTTCCATTACTATGATGCTATAATAATTCTGATAACACATTTTGTTTTGTCAGTGGAGAAGAGTGGCTACTAAGAGATTAATGTAGATTAACTCTGTGAATCTTTTCCAGTATGAGGATTTTGAGAGTGCATGACCTCCATATGTGAAATATAAAAATAAAAAAACCTACTTACTGTTTTGGCAAATTTAAGCGTCCAAAACTATAAATAGCAAAACCTGGAAAAAATGTCCTGCTTATATTCCCTTTTGTTTTTGCTTGTTCAATAAAACCATGTTTGACTGGAAACAATAACCAAAAATCCATATAACAAGTTTTTTTTTTCATTTAAAAATGTCTAATTTTTTTTATTGAATCATATTTAACATAGTGTTATATTAGTTTCAGGTGTACAATATGATTAAACAATTCTATACATTCCTCAGTGCTAACCCATGTACACAGATATTCACTAGACTCAGTGTCCAACACATCTACATCCTTAACTATGGCATTTCGGTTTCCAGGTCGGGCTCTGGAATCAATCCTGGGTGGAAATCCTACCTCCACCATTTAGTTATGGAAGTTATTCACCCTCTCTAAACCTCAGTGTTTTCATCTGTGAGATGAAGATATAGTAAGTACCTCATCAAGTTGGGGTGGATTAAATGAGATAATATATGCCAAGTGCTCAGCATAGTGTTGGCCCAAGGGAAGTATTCCAATGTTATCTCTTATTAATACCATTGCCAGATGGTGGGAATTTATTCCCCTTAGCATTAAGGGCCCATTTTCAAGGTACCACAGATACATGAAATATACCAGAGATGTTACAATAGGAAAGGAATCCAGAATGCTTTGTCCAAACTATTTTCCAAAGCTACCATCTTTGATCAGAAATAAAAAGGCTTCCCTACTTCCTGCCCTCCCCTCTACAGGGTCCCACCCCTAAGCCACTATCGCGCTGCTCAGCCTCTTGGATGGTCCTCGCTGCTGGCACGGTGACCACCTGCACATTCAGAATCAGTCTCTAGTGATCCTGGTGAGGTGAGCTCCTGTCTAAGCCAACAGCATAACCCACACACCAGCACCCTCAGGCTCAGTGTGGCCAGGTTCACCCTCACCTCAGTGCCATGCCATTGCTTACGTGTTCCTTCCCTCCAGGGTAGTCTCTTTCTTCCCAGGTTTCAGTTTGTGCTCTTCACTCCTTCATGAGCTCCTACTTCATTCAAGTCCATCAAGTCGAAACTCCTTCACGTGGCCTTCCAGTCCTTTCTCTCCTCTCCAGTCTTCAGTCTCAATTTTCGTCCCTGCCTGCCACCTACCACCCAGCCTCCAGTTGTGATGTATTACTGAAATTCTCAAAACTCCCTATATTTGCCTTTACCTCCAGGCCTTTGGGGTTCTCTTTTTTCTGGAATATTCTTTTTCTCACTTTCCCTGAACCTCTCCCTTCAGACTCCCCATAGCTAATTCCTATTTGGCCTTAAGTTCTCAGTTAACATGGGATCATCTTCTGGCTGCAGACTTGGTTAGAGGCCAGCTCATATGTCCCATGACAGTGCAGTCCTCACCTGTATCAGAGGTTTTTTTCAAATATCCATGCATATTATAGGTTATGTGCTTGCTTGCCCTACTCCAAATAATAAATTCCTGACGACAGGGGCTGTTTTATCACGGACACCCCTAGCCCTGAGCACAGAGCCTTTCACATATTAAATTCTCAGTAAATACTTGTTAAATGGATTTCTGTTATGTCTATCAAACTAATTCATATAATCAATCATCTTCAGCACCTAACATAAAGCATATTGTTTATAAAAATTATTTTTAATATTCTGCACCAACATTGGAAACTGCCATTAACTAGCCACTAGGGACCTAATAGAGCACATTGACACTCACCTTCTTGCCCTACTGTCCTAGAGGATAAAGGCATGGATGTTGCCGAGTTGTCCAAACCGAGCTACTAAGTTTCTGTTGAAGAAAAATTTGCTAGCTTATTTAAGTGCCTTCAAGCTTGTCCCTTTCACCCTAAATGCTGAGGAACACGGAGGGTCAGGGTGGCACTGTGGGGAGATAAAGAACATATAACTATAAGGAATAACCAGCAAGATTTACGTAATGAAGTTGTGATTGGTTGTGCAGAAGAGTCTGAGACATAAAGCTTTAAAAAGATTGATTTACAGTTGAGGAAAACTGTGAGGTTTTCCAACCCTGGTACCTCTGAAGTGTGTGCGTGTATGTGGAGGTGAGATGGGCAGTTTTCTTCACTGGGTCTTATGACTCATACTAATCTTTTAGGAAGTGCTTTTCCACTTCCTAAAGTGGTCCTCTACCCTGATGTGACCCAGTGTTTTACCCAGTCACCCCTCCTGCACATCACATGCCAGTAAAGGGAAACTTCAAAATGTCAGCTCAGATCACAAACACTTTTTCCTGGAATACCCCATCTCACTTCCTTTTTGGTATTATGTGCATTCCACTTTCTCTAGATTTTTTACCCCATTTTCATGCCCATTTCTGGCTTCCATTAAGGATCCTGGAACTTGATTTTGCTCAAGTTTTCCCCTTGACATTCTATTAGAACTTTTGTTCCTTATGCTCAATGTTTGACTAATTCCACTACTAGACTCTAATTCTCCTGAAAGACAGATTTTTAAAAATCTCTCTTTTACTAGAAATATAGATTTCATATACACCAAGAGCTAAATTAAAAAAAAAAAAAAAAGCAGCCATTCTAACTAAATGTTTATTTATTTTTGAGAGAGAGAGCAAATGTGAGTGAGAGCGGGGGAGGGGTAAAGAGAGCGGAAGAGAGAGAATTCCAAGCAGGTTCTGCGCTGTCAGCACAGAGCCTCAAGGGGGCTTGGACTCCCGAACCGAACCATGAGATCATGACCTGAGCTGAAATCAAGACGCTTAACCAACTGAGCCACCCAGGCACCCCTAAACAGCCATTCTAGAACAAAATAACCATGATGGATTTTGGGCAATCTGAGCCACCAGCCACAGGATGGGCTGGTGTTTCCCAAAGTGTAGGACATGCAGGACATGTGGACATGCCACCAGAGGTCATGCCACCACAATATGATCGGCAAGCTGGGGGTATGCTAGCATGGCATCAGATACCAGTGGTCCACAAAGTCAGTGAGGAAGTGATTCTCTTTTCAGTTCTCTTTACTCCTTCTGCCTATAGTGACAACAAAGTCTAAGTGCTAATCTTGAACACCTTTCCTATACCTTATGACACCTCCAACACAAAAGAAATTACGTTAACAACTGTCTTCATTTGTTTACTTTAGTACTTATGGTCTCTGTATAGCCTATCAGATTTGTTTACCACTTATAGTAGGGATGTTTTCATAGTAAAGAGTTTCCCTTGCCACCCAGTTACATTTAAAAGGTAAGTCCATCAAAAGGAAATATTAACTTAAATAGTAGTACAGGTAATGTGTGGCTTTGATTTAAAAAAATAGTAACAGTGGTCATGAATTGATGAATTTTGGTAAACAATAAAAAATTTGCCAAAGTTGTAGGTCAAAATTAGACTTAGGTATCAGTAATACTTTAGATATTTTCTGCTCCTCAAAATACCAGGTTTTCTTTAAATCAGCAATAAGAACGTTTTCACTAATTCTCTAAGCATTTTTAAGGACATTTTAAAAAATGGAATCTCCTCATACTTTTATCCCGGGCCCTTTCTTCCTCAGAACCATGAAATGATTGTTCCATAGACTACAGCACTTGTGGGTCAACCAAAAAAAAAAAAAAAAAAAAAAAAAAAGAATCCTTTAGTTCCATAATTACCAAAGGAATAAGCAGAACCTTGAGAAAACAAGCTGGTGTTCAAGAAAATAATTTTCATTGCCGGCACCTAACCACCGGCGTCTTTCTTAAAAAGAGGATGAGGCCCGCGGGGTAATAAAAAGGCCTATAGAACCGCATAAAAGTTCCACATGTGCTACTCCCTGAGTGGCCTTCAAGGGGGTAAAGGCTGAAGGGGGGGGCAGGGGAACAGGGCTAAGAGCAAGACAAAAAAAAATCTTGCTTCTGGAGAAGCAGCTCATCTCACACAAAAAGCTAATTAACATGACGGGTTCCTGTTTGCAGAAGATCTTGTTATCAGTGAAAAACAACAACAACAATAACAATAATAATCGCAATAATAATAATAAGATGAGCCCTAGCAGTCGGGGTTTCTGCAATTACAGTGTGAATTGCACGAGAGGATTATATGAAGTGCTCTTGGCTTGGAGGGGGGAGCGCAACGCTTCAGCTTGCATGTCGCAAGCAGCTGCTCGGGGCCGTGCACCTGCCGGTTCCAAGGCTGTTTTCACCTCGAGAGGAAAACAGGCTCCTTCTCTTTTCCCTTTCACAGCCCCCAATCCAAAAACCACCTCTAAGAAGCAGGGAGAAAATGGAGAGGAGGAAAAGGCAGAAAAAAAATAAAAATAAAACTCAATTTAAAAAGTTCCTCCATAACGGCAAGGGAGCCCTCCACGCTTCCCGCCCCCCCACAACTCCCCGCCACTTTGTGAGAAAATCGTGGAGCTGGAGAGCAAAGGGAAAGGTAGGGGGTGGGAGGGGGGCGATAAGTGGGAGGGAATAACTTCATTCTAATGCAGCAACAGACAGAGCTCGATCTGATATTGGCAAAGTTTCAACGAAAATGGGGGGCGAAGGGGCGGGAGAAGAAAGGACTCTTTTACTGTTTCAGGCGTCTAAGTCTTCCCGAGGAGCATAAGCTCAGCTCGACATTCTGGGAATAGCAATGAGGCACACACAACAATCAAAACACACTAAATCTGTTTGATGATTCAAACACATCATGCATCTGCACCCACAAAATAGGACTTCAATTAAATAACCTTGCAGATTTGAACAGGAAAAGAAGGGAGAGCGTGAGGATTTTTAATTAGTAACTCGGAATACAAGCAGTTCTGTAAAAATTAGGTGTTTGCACTACACTTTATTCTAAAGTGAGTTGTAAGCGTGTGCTGCTAAAGAGCATAGACAACTCCTCCCTAACATTGGCTTGAAGTTGTGTTTTCCTTCCTTATCAAGAAGACTATAGAAAAGTGGCTTTGACCAGGCCTTTACCAAAGAAGTGAGAAGACTCTACATGAGGGTTTTTCCTACGCATTCACGCAAATCCATGAATGTACACAGACCTTTTTCCAGTATTACAGAAAAACTCTTTATGATTTATTAAAACAAAACACACACACATACCAGAAAAAGAATAAAAGCCCATGTCTCAAACTGGGTCACTGTGCAAACTACAATTTCTGTTCCTAAGAATTCTTACTTTAGAGGTATTTCTATTTCCATCGTAGGGATAAAATATTTCACTACACAATTATTACTTGGTCTTTGAGCATATGACCTATCATATATGTTTGTATCCACACTGTAGAATCACCCACAGTCAACTGTGAATGATGTGCTTGAGTGCCCCAGAAAAGGCCTTTTTTTTGTTGTTAGAGAGATCCAGATTCGCTTATTTTCAGACTGACTTCCAAATAAGCTTGGCTTGGTCTCTGCTTGCTTTAAAAAAGTCAAAAGGAAATAATTCATATTGAAAAGTGGGAAAGCGTTTGTAAGGCTCTCTCTTTGAGGCTCTTAGAAACACTTCTCTCTTTTATTGAAAATTTATTCTACCCATCAACCTAAGCAGAAATCTGGACAAATGGGAGGGAACAAGTTTCTGAAACTTTCTAGACTTCAAAAAAAAGTCTCCAAATATATCAGTTATCTGACAAAATACAAATAAAATATATTTGAAATGGAAGCATTTTTCTCAACATGAATCTCTGCCATTAATACAAAGACAATTTAGTATAAAAAGAAAGTGAAATTTGAAAATTAGTAAGACATGAAAATTAAATCATTCTTTAGAGTCTGAAAATATAAATGAATCACAGAAAGGGAGGCAAGAGTTCAAGAGCAGGAGGATGAACATAAAACGTGTCACCACATTTATATTTTCAAAGACTAATTTGAGCAATTGGGTGGTTTGAACCACGGTGGCAGTTATCCTTTTTAGAAACCATACAACTTTGGGTCAAAAACAGAGCTGAAATGTTTCTGCAACAGTGAAGTTGCAGAAAGAGAAATTTAAAAACGACATTTACAATTGCACTAAAAAGAACAAAATACCTAGGAATAAATTTAACCAAAGAGGCCAAAGACCTGTATCCTGAAAACAATAAAACACTGTTGAAAGAAATTGAAGGTGACAATTCCAGATGTTAAGATATACTACAAAGCTGTAGTAATCCAAACAGTACGATACTGGCATAAAAATAGACACATAGATTGATGGAACAGGATAGAGAACCCACAAATAAACCCACAGATATATAGTCAATTAATCTATGACAAAGGAGGAAAGAATATACAATGGGGGAAAGACAGTCTTTTCAATAAATGGTGCTGGGAAAAACCAGACAGCTACATGTAAAAGAATGAAACTGGACCACTTTCTAATACCCTACACAAAAATAAACTCAAAATCAATTAATGACCTAAATGTGAGACATGAAACCATAAAAATCCTAGAAGAGAACACAGGCAGTAATTTCTCTGACATAAGGCATAGCAATATTTTTCTGGATTTGTCTCCAAGACAAGGGGAAAAAAAGCAAAAATAAACCATTGGGATTACATCAAAATAAAAAAACTGCACAGCCAAGGAAATAATCAACAAAACAGAAAGACAATCTACTGAATGGGAGAAAATATTTGCAAATGATATATCCAATAAGAGGTTAATATCCAAAATATATAAAAAAATCCTACAAATCAATCCCCCCAAAACAAACAATCCAATTAAAAAAATGGTCAGAGGACCTGAATAGACATTGTTCCAAAGAAGACATCCAGATGACTGACAGACACATGAAAAAATGCTCAGCATCACTCATCATTAGGGAAATCCACAATGAGATATCACCTCACACCTATCAGAATGACTAAAGTCAGAAGACAAAAAAAATAAATAAATAAGCATTGGCAAAGATGTGGAGAAAAAGGAATCCTCATGCACTGTTGGTGGGAATATAAATTATGGAAGCCATTATGGAAAACAATATGGAGATTCCTCAAAAAATTAAAAATAGAAATACCATATGATCTAAGCGTTCATTGTTAGCTGAATGAATAAGGAAAACGTGATATATATATATATATATATATATATATATACACACACACACATATATACATACAGTGGAATATTATGCAACCATAAAAAGGATGACATCATGCCATTTGTGACAACACGGATGGACCTAAAGGGTATTATGCTAAGTGAAATAAGATAGACCACAAAATACAAATACCATATGATTCCACTCATAAATGTAATCTTTAAAAAAAATGAACAAACAAAAAACAGAACCAGAATTATAAATACAGGAGAACAAACTGACAGTTGCCAGAGGAGAGGGAGGTGGAGGGCTTGGGCAAGATGGGTAAAGGGAAGAGGGAGATACTGGCCTCCAGTTATGGAATGAGTAAGTCACCAGAATAAAAGGCACAGCATAAGGAATACAGTCAGTGATATTGTAACGGGACAGATGGTTAGCTATACTGGTGGTGAATATAGCACAATGCATAAACTTGTCAAATCACTAAGTTGTACAACCGAAACTAATATAACATTGTATGCCAACTCTACTTAGATAAAAAGAAAAAAAAAGTCCTCTTCTTCACTTCACTATAAAAAAAAAATAAATCAGAGTTAAAAGGAACTCGAGCTAGGGACATTAGATATACCCATCAGTCCCAGGGAAAATATGCCCCTTTTAAAAGTCTGCAAGCTTTAGGTAAAATATGAAAAAAAAAAATGGACAATTTTGTCAACCATGAAAGTGGAAATTGCCTGCACTTGTTGTGGTAACCTGTAAAAGCAGTGAAGTTCAGAGACTGCTCACAGCCCTCTTCAGCCAGCATCCCCTAGGGGGATGGATGAAGCTTTGTCTCCCATAACAGAATGAGGCCAGATTTGGGGTGAGTCCCTCCCTGATGCAAATGAGGAAGGGACTCCAATCTGGGAGGCAGGAGTCCAGAGTCTCAGACATAACTCAGTGTGGCCTTAAGGAAATAACTTGCTTTCTCTGGTCTCAGTGTTTTCATCTACAAAATGAAAGAGTTGAAAAAAAAGCAGAGTCTTTTTTCAGAAACTCTGTGATTCTGTGGGTAAAACCAGATTCTGTGGGTAAAATCACAGAAACTGTGATTCTGTGGGTAAAACCAGACAAGACCAGTAATACATTTTGCACGAAGTAGTAGACAAGGAGATTTCTATGTCTCTCCCACTGCCACGAATAAAATCCCCAAAGAAGTGAATTCCCAATAATTCACAGTTTCCATGGAAGCTCTTCAGTTAGGCTTAAGTAATCCCAAAGAGTCTAAAAGAATAAAAGTGAATTATCAGTTATGGAGTGCCTGGAAGTTTTGACCACTCACTTACCTTTAAAGCCCCAGTATTTTTCAAGGTGTGCCATGTGAGGTGAGGGTTCAGAATCTCAGTGGAAACCAGGTGAAGGCCAGTTATTTAGGCTACACAAAATTCCTTTCCCTGAACTCAAATCCCCATTGCATAGTGAGACACTGCTGTTAACAGAAGCGTGTCCTGTCCAGTGCTAGGAGGAATAAAGATTAAAAATCATTGTACCACGGCACCCCCCACCAAGCCAGATTGAACGTGGCCTTCGAGCTTCTGCTTTGCTTCTGGAAGATTTTGCAGACCATCCCACATGAATCTTTTTCCTTTACAAATCTATACCATAGAGTATATAGCGCTCATCTGACGTCCATTATGCCTTATGACATCTCATATTTTTATTTAACTTTTAAAACAGCATTTCCTCAAATATGACATTACTTTGGTGGTCCTCAGCATGCTTCTCCGGTCAGAATCTAGTACTTGCTGGATGAAACAAAGTTGACCAAACATCACGGCGAAATGTCTCTGAGCAATTACTTAACAAACGAATGTGCAGTGTGGCACTCCATGTGGTACAGATAGCATTTGGTCTGCCCAAGCTTACATTAAAAAAAATTTTTTTTAATGTTTATTTATTTTTGAGACAGAGACAGAGCATGAGCAGGGGAGGAGCAGAGCAAGAGGGAGACACAGAATCTGAGGCAGGCTCCAGGCTCTGAGCTGTCAGCACAGAGACCGACGCAGGGCTTGAACCCACAAACTGTGAGATCGGGACCTGAGCCGAAGTCGGATGCTTAACTGACTGAGCCACCCAGGCACCCCCTGCCCAGGCTTACTTTTTTAAAAAGGCCTTTATCATAAAGTATTCTCCAATCTCTCAATAATAGGGTTTCACATAAGAATTAAGATCCAAAAGTTGGCTTCACTCAGCTGATCATTCATGCCACAAATGTTTATCCAGTACCTGCTTCGTGTCAGGCACAGCTGTGCTAGGTGGGGAGCTATCAGATGAGTAATCTCCAGCCTCTCAGGCAGGTGGAAGAGTGGTCAGGGAGACAAATCTCTTTCTTCAGGGGGTGACATCAGAAGTGAGGATGGGAGGGAGCTATTAAAATACTAACATATATGTAACAGTTCACAATTTCTAAAGCTTTTCTCGTGTATTAGTACAATGCCTGCTTTTTCATATCCCCTTGAGCACTTGCAATATATTATTGCATTTATTTGTGCTTTAATTTGGCCTTCTGAGAAGGCGCATTTCCTTCAGAGTTTTCCCATATGTTTTTCCTATCTACAATGCGTCTAACCCAACCTCAGATGAGCGAGAAAGGCAAATGAAGTTTGAGCCTGAGGCCCCTGCATGTTCCTCGGGGCAAAACTCCTTAAGCAATAATCTGTCAAATCCTCAGGGAAAGAGTAACAGTAATCTTTTTCAAAATAATAAGATTTAGCTATTGAAAGCCAAATTACATAAAAGAAATTTTTGTTTGTTCCTGGTAAAGGTTTGATCTGGAATTCCTCACTAGAGTAACAATGGAAAGACCATGGACCCTGGAAGGAGGCTAGCTTCACAAATGTAGTTTTGTCAGACAAAATCCTTAGAGATACTGCCCGGAAGGTAGCAGCAAGGCTTCCCTTATTAGCTAAGGGGTATTGTGAATCTTTCAACCTACAATAACTTATAGCACATGTTTTAACCATAAATCATCCAAATGCATTGATAATAACCTGAGGTTTATTGGGATTCTGTAATATTTATACCATTATCAGTTCCACCCAGATGTAAACATGATGGGTCGCCCACATGGGACACACCTCTGATTGCTTCTTTAAAATTTAACACCGCCTATTTTTCTGCAGTAACATGTTAGATGATGACATCACAGGCCACATTCTTCCTTTCATTAGGATAACTTATGAGAAATAATATAAGATAGGTTCTTCACACCCCCCAGGCACAGGAAAGAAAAGATCCTTCCTCCTCCCCATTCCTACCTTGCTGTGTAGAGAAATTTTCTTTGGATTTTTTAAATCAAGTACAGGAAACTTGGTGGTGGGAGGATGGGACAGGGGAAGGGAGGGGCAGTGTGTGGGAAAAGCAGCAATAACTTCTGGCATGTGGCAGACTCCATTCATTCTGTAGTGAATAGAGCACTAAACTAGAAGTCAAACAGTCTGGGTACTGGCCCAGCTCTATCTCTTACTAAGTGTGTGACATTTTTCTTGTCTTCGCATAGAATGATAACATCCTTCCAGTGGTTGGGTCATCCCCAGGTTGCTTAAGAGGTTCCAAAGAGTGGAAAAAGGGGAAGGCACTGTAAGAAGTCTAAAGTGCGAAGTGCAGTATCCAAGGCCTCTCTTCCCTCATATGCTATTTGGTCAAGAGCGTGGACCCCAGAGTGAGACCCACTTGAATTAGAGTCCTGCTCCTGCGTCATAGCAGCCGTATGACCCTGAGCAAGTTTCACCCTCTAAACATCACGTTCTTTATCTGCAAAATGAAGATTACTAATCCTCAAAGAGTTCTGAGGATTTAATGAGATTATAAATGTCAAAATCTGACAGTGTCTGAAACAGAGGTCTCTCCTTGCATGCTGGTTCCTATCATTAGTGAAGAGCTACTGCCATATGGGTCGTCTTATTGCCAAGATGTGGGAGAATGAGACCCATCCAGTGCTCTTGGCAACCCCACCAGATGTAAAATTCACATGTTGCTTCCTCATTAGAGGCTTTCCTCACTCCCCCATCCCTGCCTAAATTCATTAGTCTGTCTCCCAGACCATCTCTGTTTCAATATTCTATTGCACATATTGGGCATCATTTTGTAATTTATTTATTTACACCTGTCTTCCACTAGATTGTAAGAAATTTGATGGCAGGATTCTGTCCTATTCATCTCAGAATCCCTCATGCCTAAGCCAGAGACTACTTCATGCACTAACAAATGCTCATGAAATTGGATGCATGCATGTAGAATGTTCTTCTGCAAGTCAGCCCTCAGATACATGATGGAGACATAAATACGAAGGTAACATGAGGCAGGGAAGGAGCAGCATGCTCAGGGTCTAGACCTCCCACTCACTGTAGTGTGGACTTACGTAGATCTGGTGCTTCTGTTATGCAGTTCAAGCAAACATTCATAACTCATTCATTTTACTAGCCCTGTAAGGCCAATAAAAATGAAGCGAGACAGTATTGGAAGTAAATGTTGAAAATTAAGCTATCTCCATCTTTCTCCAGATTGTGCATCCCTCAAATACTGTCACAAAGTCCTGAACTCCAAATCAAAGGGAACAAACATAAACTGTGGCAGAATCAGGACATTAAAACAGGGACCAAGACATGATGAAGTTGATGGCTTCCCACAAAGTGTGACTTCCAGATAGATCTACAAGACCCGGCCCTCTCAATAATTTTTTTTCCCCAAAATCTTTTCCCTCCTTCAAAACTAACTCAAAATTCTTGCCGTTGTCAAGTTTATGTCTATTTGTGTGCATCTGTCGTGGGGGTAGGGGTGGGCTAGACATGGCATCTTGAGAAAACCCTTGTAAAATGCCTATGTTTCACTTGCCTTTTCTCATTAGCATATTAGCATCATCCTTGGGAATGTGCCTTATAAATCATAAAAAATTACTATTGTTAACACAATAATTTATCATATAAGCTTTCTGGTCCCGCAGAAGACAGTTTGACCTTAGGGAAAAAGAAATTGGGAAAGACAGATAGATTTTAATCATGGGCCTCCAATGGTTGAGGGATTGGAACCAGGTGCAGCCTGGAAAAGGTGGGCCAGGGTGAGGTGACTTGATTAGAGCCTGGGCCCTGGGCAGCTGGGGAGGAAGTATAAAGATGGAAACCAACATCAGTATTCGATCCTGTTGTCCCTTGAGTCTACTCATTCTTCTTGTTGTTTTAACTGAGGCTTCCTGAGTGCTGAGCACGTGCTAGCACTACCACAGGTCTTGGTGTGCAGCGGTGTGAATGCACAAGTAGTACCCTCTTATAGAGCATGTAATTCTAGAGTGAGAGACAGATATTAACATGCAGGCATGCTGATTTAATAGTTAATTTTAAAACATGCCAGAAGCTAAAAGGGAAAAGTAAATTATGAAGCAAAGGAATCTACCTTTTGAATTGTGTGTGAAGGTGGATTTACCTTGAAACTAATGGAAGTTTAAACTTTTTCCAAGGGTCTTGGAGATGGGGGGAGCCCTGCAGAGTGTTCATATGACTATATATTTTTGTGAAGTTTGCAAATCTAAGATATTTTCACTGCAGTCAGTTAAGACCATGGTCTCTCTCTACTCTGGTTTCAGGTCGTATTTCCCCTTATGTGGTGTGCAGTTGGAGAGCCAGGGGCATTTGGGAGATCTATTTAGGGGAAAATTGAGATGGAAGTAAGTTTCTTTTGCCAAGGTGGGTGTGAGGGTGGAGGGATATGTTACAAAGCATAATTAAGTTACTGGGAGGGTCCCAATGTATACAAGGTTTCCAAGAACACTCCTCCCAGCCTTTTTACCAGCTTCTACAAGCAGGAAGACACAGAATGCAGGTCTAAAATGTCCCCTAATATGACTGTGTCCTCTGTTGCCCAGCACTAAAAGTAGATAGGTAGGTGGGGAGAAACCAGATCTGAAATGCAGGGAACAAGATAAAGCTTTTGCCCTGTGTGAAAATATAGTACTAAGCATTTGCATGGCAGTACTAATAATAATTTTTAAAAAAGGTTGTGAAGCTGAAATAAACTTTTCTGAACTGTCAATATTAAAAATCTAAATTTGGAGGCCCCCAAGTGGCTCAGTCGGTTAAGCATCCTACCCTTGATTTTGGCTCAGGTTCATAGTTCATAGTTCGTCTCACAGTTCATAGGATGGAGCCCCAAGTCAGGCCTGTGTGATTCTCTCTCTGCCTCACTCTCTGCCCCTCCCCCACTTGCACTCGTTCACACGCTCTCTCGCTCTCTCTCAAAATAAACTTAAAACAATAAAAATGAAAAACAAATTTTGGTTATTGTGCTAGAGGAAAACTAAATTATCTCTCTAGTCTCACTGTGAAAAATATTATAATATCATTGTCACATGAAAAGACAATCAAAAGATATGTAACCATGTCAATTATATCTCAGTTAAAAATAAAAAAAGATATGTAGCCATAGAATGCAGGGAAAAGCTATTAAAGCAGTATTTATGGTACTAGATACATTTCTAAATTCATTATTTGTGATGTCTTTTCTTATTCTAAATAAATACTCACTGTTGAGTATAAATTTATGTTTATAACTTTGTATTCATTTTTTTTTATTTTTTTTAAATTTAAATTCAAGTTAGTTAACATACAGTGTAGTATTGGTTTCAAGAGTAGAATTTAATGATTCATCACTTACATATAACACCCAGTGCTCATCACAAGTGCCCTCCTTAATCCCATCACCCAGTTAGCCCACCCCCTCCACCTGCCTCCCCTCTAAGAAACCTATTTGTTCTCTATATTTAAGAGTCTCGTAGGGTTTGCCTCCCTCTCTGTTTTTGTCTTATTTTTCCTTCCCTTCCCCTTTCATCTGTTTTGTTTCTTAAATTCCACATATGAGTAAAATCATATGATTGATATTTGTCGTTCTCTGACTGGCTTATGTATTCTTTTTCTTAAAGAGAACCCCCAAAGTATATAAGCTCCAGCCCCCACAAAAACCTGCCTCTGGTTACAGCTTCTCTGTGGAGATGATATTTCAGCTGAAACCCATAGAAAGTGAAGCAAAAACATCCATGAGAGAGGAAAATCTAGGCCCATGGAAAGAAGCATGTGGAAAGGCCTGAAGGTGGAAATGAGGTTGGAGAATTCATGCATAAGACCACAAGTCCCATTTATTTCTAACAGCACTTGTTTAATTATAGAAATTATGCTTGTCCATTGCAATAAGTTTGAAAAGCTCAGAGAAGCACAAAGAAGGGGGGAAAGCACCATCATTTGTGTCCCAATTTTTTTACTGGGAAACTATGATTGCTCCAGTTATACCACAAAGGCTCTAGACCAGCTAGGGTAGCTCTAGAATGATCTGGAAACTGGCAGATTTTTATAGCATTGTACAAATGTCAAAAATCTGCTTGCTCTTATCATCATCATCACCATCATTGTCATTATCAATGCCCAGTCAAGAGAAAGCATTAAAAATACCCTCTTTTAAATCTTTTGCCAAGGTCATCTGGCTATGAAAATATGAATAATACCTCTGTGGCAGGAAAGGCATAGATGAAGAGAGGTCCCCTGGCATTTCTAGTGAAGTAAATATGTATTGTTCTACTTCCCACCACTGTCTTCTATTCTAGGAAACATGCTCTCTTCTTTGGGGGAGCTAACCCTACCACTCTTTCAACCATATGATTTTGATAGAACGTGACAATTAGAATTCTTTCTCCCAATTCCCAGTCTCAGTTGATGGGTTTGGGAATGAGCACTTGATCCATCTAAGCCAATCTGAATCCTATGCCCATGATTTTCTAGCTAGAGATCAGAAAGGTTTGACTTTTTCTGTAGTTGCAAAGTGGGGAGACATTGGATGACCATGTTCCAAATAGCAGCTGGTCTGAGGAAATAAGGCTGTGGATTGGGAAGAGGAGCAGAGATGATTGTCCTGGTGACCACTCCAGAGAGTCTGTTTCTAGGCATCTCTGAGACCTAGCTGCCTTTACAGCATTTCCTGCTGATTGGCTAGGTGAAACAGTAAAACCCCCTCTTGTCTAAATTAGTTCAAGTTGCGTGTCCACTACTTGGAATCAAATAATCTCCAATACACTAAATTTAAGTGCCTCAAGTGGATCTATATCAAGTACAAAGTACCCTACTGGATTCAAGGTTGCTAATAAAGAAGAAAGGGACAAGGACTAACATATGGGGTGTCCACTGAATTTCAGGGACTATACATAATTTTTTCCTTATAGCAACTCTAAGAAGTAGGTATTGCTTTCAAAAAATTGAATCGTATTGTAGTTGGTAACTTAACCAAGCTCTCACAAGAAGTACCAGAGGTGAAATTTGAACTTAGATTTGGCCACATATCTCATTCTTACTCCTCTACTACATGTTGCCCATTATAGGGTCTTATAATACAATTCAGAAAAGAGATATTTGTACAAATAATATAATGGGATATGAGCTGTTGCAAACAAGGAGTGGTAAGAGTGTGGACTGATCACCCGAATTCTAGGTACCAAATTGGAATCTTAAAGCCCTATTATCGCTTTTAAATCCTGTCCTTGCTATGAACCTACAAAATGCATTGTTACTAGAGAAGAGCCTTAGTCAAGCTCCCAGCTTAAATATGGTCAGATCTATAAGACTGGAGGTAGAAAGTAAAATCTTCAAAGACAGCAATTTCATTGGGAGAAGAGTAATGTTTAACCAAATCTATAATAAAATGTGGAAAGATCCACAAAATGCAGCCATCCAAAGACAGGGCAGGAAAATGGGTCTAACCCACAGCAGAAATCACTTAAGTTCTTTATATGGGACAACTGTTGGCTGATGGTGAGGGCTGTTAAACATTGAAATGTGTTACCAGGGCAAGCCAAGGAATCTCCTCATCTACAGGCCTTTAAAATAGTAAAATTGTCTTGGTCTGAATGGCTTTACGTGTGGTCTTCCCTGAGGCCGGGTGGGGCTGGGGAGCTACAGAGGGAGGGATGACCCCTCCAAAACCTTTCCCAAAGCCTGGGATTCTTCCTACCTGATGGTCATCACCTTGAGGAAGGGGCTCTTCACCATTGGTCAGCATGCCCTCTCTCCTAGTGCTCGCCTACCTTAGTAATGCACAAATTCACAACTGCTGTAGAAATGATTGAAATATTTAGACATAATGGAGGAAGTTTAATAGGGTCCAGTGGGAAACCCAGGTGTTTAGATCAGCTTAAAAATAATAACCACCTCCCCTGCCGGGGGCTTTCTATTCACAATCAGCTCTGCTTTTATTCTTAACCATAAAGGCTACCTCAGACAGGAAATTATTCACGTGATTGGTCTTTACAAGTGCTGTTGGGTTTAAACTGAGGGCTGTAGAGGTCATTAGTGGGCAGCCATGTGATTAACCTTTGCTAGCCCGTTGCTTTTCACACTTTGTTAACAGCTTCCATTATTGCCCCTCTGAGTCTTGAGGAAGCTGTTTATTGACAGTATTAAAAATACATAGCTACAAATTCTTAAGAGCTGCATGTTAAAGAAAAAAAAGAAACCCTCCCAACATCTTATAGCCAGCCGACTGGGGAAATGGAAAACCTCTAATTTGCCATAAAGGTTTATCAAGAAGTGCATTAAGTAGCACTACATGTAGCTCCGGACTAGTCCCTGATGTCGCTCCTTTCTTTCATATTTATATATGTTAGGGTGACACTAGAGAATTTTTTTTAACACCAGAGGATTTTAACATCTGAGGAGGGAGCTGTAGAACCTCTGGAAGTATTCGCAGCTCAGACTCTATTATTGCTGAGGAAATTAAGTTGTGCACGTTTGGGGAAGGAGAGCAGAAAAGAGGTTGACAAGGAAAATGTCTCTCTTGAGGAAAAGTGAAGTCCTCACCCACATAAAACGACCAACAGTTTTAGAAAGGATTTTTATATATGACTCAGTACTTATTCTGATGGGAATAAATGATGGTTGTTTGAGTTTTCACCCCTCTCCTCACTCCTACCCTGGGCCATAAAATGTCTTGGAAGGCATTTCCTAGAATTGTTTGTGCAAGAAAGACCATATTGATGCTTCTCAACCAGTAATATGCCTAAAATCTACTTAAAGGATGGCATTCTTCAAGTGATCCTAGGCCCATGACCCCTCCCACTGCCCCCATGACCTTCCTAAGAGAATTGAATGCCCTCTCTATGACCCCCCACCTCAGCATAAGATTTCTTCCCAAGCACTTTCCTTTTACTTTCTGAATTCCAGTGAAGAATTTAACTCCCTGCTTCACAAGTCTCTAAAGCTTCCCCCATCCTAGGTCAGAATTCATTTTCAAGAGGGGAGAAGGCCCAGAAGATGATTCTTCAAGATATTTATAAATATATATACACACACACTACATCTATAAATACATATATATGGCATATATGTGTACATATGCACATCTATATACATATATGTGTATATATATAAACTAAATACATATAAATATATATATAATAAATCAGTAGGGAAGGAAACCATTAGAATTCCATTTAAAATTTCTGTGCTTAAAAGATTTAGAGAACAGAACAATGTACAAAAAGAGAGATGATCCTCCTTCGATTGCCTTGAGTTTTGTTTTTATTTTGATGCTTTCACTTTAACTTATTTATGTTATTTAAAATATGTAGCCATAGGCCCCAACTCTCTTCCTGGGAATAATCACTGGGCAGGTATTATTTGTCTCACAGAAAAATACAAATCAATTAATGTTCTTATTAAAAGAAGACAAGCACCTGCTGCCAGAACTGGTGTATGCTATAGATGCCTCTTGTTTGCATGGATTGTACTGCAGCCAGGCTTTAGTCCCCACCTGTATACTCTGGTCAACAAATCCGAACAAACAAACGAACGAAGGTTCAATTTCCTTTTTTAAAAACCTTTATAACTTTTAAAACTGACAGGACACACATTCCTATATTTCGTGATGGAAAGGTGGAGGGGAAATTGTTGCTAGGATAAGACTTTGTGTTTTATGTCAAATTGTATCTGGAAGCTCATTTTAAAAGTGAAATTATAACCCGCCCACCCCCCAAAAGCAGGGATTTGAGATGAAAATGCCAAAATAACTTTAATTATAGGTTTGTTGGGGGGTGTGACACTAAAATATCAGTCAGTGGAAAACTTCACATTGTTAATGTGTCACTCAAAAAATTTGAAATTTGCCTTATACCATTACTATTTATTTGTACATTCTTGGTCTCCAAAGCACATGCTTTCTAGATAAAAGCCCAAATCACTATAACAAGTGGTCCAACGTTTTCAAATTTCTTTTAAAATCAGTGTTAAATATAAATCACTGTAGGCTTCTTAATGTGAAACTTTGGTTCCAATTATTACAGATTTTTGAAATTGGACTGAATCATATACAATTTCTTTAATATAGAAAAATAAAAAATTTCAACTCGATCTATAATCTTTCCACTTTTTTCCTACAAAATTCAAAATAGTATTTTGCCCCTTGGAAAAAAATATATAGTAGCCTCTAACATCAAACTACAACTTCTTACCCTAGACGTATTGTAGACAATAATTGGTTTTCTTCACTCCCTCTCCCAGGCTGCATGAGAAAGGAAACCATGGAAACTAGGCCACCATAAAGCAATGCTTTCTAACCTCAGCTGAGCTCTCACTGATCCTCAGAAATAGTTTTACACATCCCTTGTTGACTAATCATTATAGGGAACCACAGTGGCTGTTTTCAACATTCATCCTCAAAGGCCCACCCCTTGACTTCCTTCAACTTAACCTCACTCACAGGACATGACCTTATGGCCTACTTCACTGGGGAAGGTCAGTTCAGCATGAGCTCCTTGCTCCTTTGGTCTTTGACCAAAACAGACCTGGGCCTTGGCCTGTCTGGCTGGCCTAGCCGGGCCCAGTACATGTAGCTGGCTTGAGTTCTTTCCATCTGTATATGCTCCCTACCTTGGCCAGACAGCCCCAACTTGATAGTTCATCTTTCTTAAAGCCTCTATGTTGCTCCCCAGTACCAGCTTACTTTGATCCAGAGTCCACCGTAACTCATAAGAGTATTTTTTATTTCTTCTGCAGTGTCCCCATCCCTATGTCTGAGAACATGGCCAGCTCTCCCTTATCCTTACAAATTTCCTTTGAGGCTTCTTTCTCTAGCACCAATGCCACATCTCCAAAGTTTAATCCTTGGCATTCTTCTTTAGCTCCCTCTCCTTTACAATCGGTCTTCACTGTTTTCTTTGGTAATGTCATCAGAATGACAGTATCTACTCTGACCTTCAGGCAACAAATTCCTCAGTCTGTAAACTCACATTTCTTCCAGAGCCCTTGATTAAGTCCTCAAAGTAAAATTCTCTTTGCCCATCTAACTAGCCCTTCCTCTAAACTTCCTCATTTTGATAGATGTTGTCATTAATGTCCCAGAGCCATGATGTCTCTTCTCTCTCCATGGCCAATGAATTGTCGTGACACTTATAATGAATCCAAACTCCTTTCCATGGACTAAGACTCTCTCTGTATAGTATCTTACCTCATACACCTGTATCCTTCCCTGGCTCACCATGATTTGGCCACTCTGGGTTTGTTTCTGCTTCTCAAACTCACCAAGCTTGCTCTCTCCTTGGGGTCTTTA
The DNA here is from genome assembly GCF_046562875.1 of Panthera onca. NCBI lineage: Eukaryota > Metazoa > Chordata > Mammalia > Carnivora > Felidae > Panthera > Panthera onca. Next base: position 84,738,091 of record NC_138347.1, on the reverse strand, counting down.
TGGATTATTGCCTCTCTTCCTGGAACTTCTCTACCCCACAGATCATCCTGTGGTGGCTTCTTGTCATCTTGCCAAAACGTCACCTCATCAGAGAGATGGGTTCCAGAAACTATCATATCACATTGTTTATAGTTTCCCAAGCAACTTTCATGACTGATATTAATCAGCCAGGATTAAGAAATGATGAGTAGCTAAATCACAGTAGGGACACTAGGCAGGCAAAGGAAAAGACAGGATTGGAAATTGATTAAGAAGCAAAATCAAGAGAATTTGATGACAATTTTACAAGTAGCAATGGTGAAAGAGTTATAGATTGTTTCTAAATTTTTGACATGGAGGACCAGGTGTATAGTGAAGTTATTAAGCAGAATCAAAAATATAAGACTAAGAACTGAGTTTGGAGGAGAGACAATTAATTCAACTTAGAGGGTGCTGGATTGTGGTGTCTACAGCGCAGACTGAAATATTTCCATGAGGCAATTGGAAATATGGGTCCAGAGCTCATGAGAAAGCATTTGAAACTATGTGAATAGAAGACATGGGGTATGGAGAGTAAATTTCAGACTTTCAGCTACAAAATTATTTAACTTCCATTAATATCATTCCTACTTAGAGAAGAAAAAGAAAGAAAAGCTAGTCTTTACAAACAATTCAATACGATTCTTGCCTTCATGACACCCATGCTTCTCAGAAAAGCATTCTAATCTTTTTCATAATCCTCTTCTATCTTGAGACATCTTGATCTGAGCCTGTTTAATTAGCTCCCACATAATAGCTACTGACGTGGCATCTGAAGCAGGTCACCTGGCTGTGTGAGCTTGAGCAAGTCATTTTACCTCTCAGAATGTAAATATCCTAATCCATCTACTTTCAGTTCAGTTACACCATGAGATCGACTCTCACATTAAACCTTTATCACTCACTCTACTGCCAGCAGGACATACTGCGTACTTACTGGAAAAATCTTTGGGGATATACAGAAAGATACCTATTTCGGCTGCTAAGCCACAGCAGAAAGTTGAAACTTGGAGCTCTGGGGGAGCTTACAAGGTCATTTTCCATAAGAGAAAGATCAAATAATGTTACTGCAAACTGCTATTGTAGTTCATTCTTCCATAAAGATTACCTCTGTTGTACTAGCAAGTTCAGCAAGACCCTGGGTTATCAGCCAAATAAATGCCACAACAGTAAGTTATTGCTGCCTGGGGCCAGATTTAACTTGCATTGTCAACTTTTTTCCTATCTAAAGTTCTACTGTAAGTTTTGCATTCATAAGCCATGTTCCCCTTGGCGTTATTGCTTGCCCTCTTATGACTTCTCCCCTCCTCTTGGTTGTTAAAGAGAGCCCCATTGTGTCTACTAACACCCAAGAGCTTCACCCAGTGATGCAAAAGAGTCACATTCAAATAGTTTTGAGGTAGAACAAAATGCAAAAGCCCACTGAACATTTCCTTACTATGTGAAAATTGTTGCCTACATCTTTGTACCACAGTTCTGGGAATTCAATTCAAAAGAGATGTGTTCAAAAGTATATATGACTTTGGCTGTCGTGTATGATCATGAGACAATAGGGGAACACTAAACTTTGCAACAATTTTTCAAATTTGTGGTTCTATGCAAAATTTTACCAATTTTCCATCACTTGAACCAAATTCAAAATGGATTCAGAAAATGTGGTACTTGTCTAAATGAAAATAAATGTTGTTTCAACAGTCTTTTCCAACCCCTTTAAATTGATGGTTAAGCATATAACAAAAGGAGAAGACAACAAACAACATATATATACTTGCCTGAAAAAGCCAAAATAATGCCACCCACATACACAGAATACCACACACAGTCACTTTATAAAGAAAAGTCAGATGCCATATAGGGTAACCATTGAATATTGATGACACTTTTTTCTACCCCATACAAATTACTCCTGCTAAAGTGCACCCAGCTTGTTTTTTGCTAGTGTTTCTCTCCATTATGTTGTCAAGTGTAGATTAAGGATATATCCTAGGAGCATTCTTCATAAGAACATTTCTCTCAGTGCTACTTAAACATGGCCTCTCATGTACCTCCTCTGCGTCATTGGCCTTTGATAATCAGTAAAGTATCTTTGCTTTAAGAAAAATGAGTAGAAGAAGCCTCTTCTAGGAAAAATCAACGAGTGTAAGTAGGTAATGGAGGTTGAGAGTACAAAGCCCAGAAACCTAATACAAATTCTCCTTAAGGACACACCATTCTCCTGTAACATGAAAATGACTGGCATCGCCCTAAGATGTCCCCTATGCATCTTAAGTGATTGTAGAGCAACTTTCACTAAGTTGCTGGAACTGATGGCTTTAAAACATTACCCTAGTCCCTCGTGTTCATAAAGAGAAGACTGATTAATCCCACAAGGCAGATTATACTGATTTGAGGAGGGAACTCTTATATTTATATTGAATAAGAGTATGCCTAGTGTTTGAAAATTGGTAACTCAGCAGAGACATAAAATACACTGTGAAGATCTGGGTTCTCCACTTTGCCTCCTTTGCTTAACTCATTCTCTCCTTCTAACTCCACGCTAAGCATTTATTCATTAATTTAACAAATACTTATTGAGTACCTCGTATGTGCCAGATACTATTCTAGGGACCGGAAATATAGCAATGCACAAAACAGACAAAAAGTCCTGCTTACATTCTTCATCTCTTAGATTTGTATATCAAGCTAAAGTGGAGCTGTCTTCTGTCTCCCAAATTTTGCTGATCTGCACTTTCACTTAGGAAGAGGGTCAGTTGTCTAAGAAAGAGAGCCCTCTCATTTATTAGAATAAACAAAAGTCGTCGACAATCATACACACATTCATCCAACAATTATTGATGAACGTCCCCTAGATGCCAAGATGTAAGCTTCAAATTGGGGACAGCGAGATGAAAACCATGCAGTCCTTCGTTTGGCAGGGATTATATATATTTTGTCTTTCATCTGAACAAATTAATAACTGATAGTTTTTTAAATGAACTTGAATTTTTGAAGTCTGCTGATAGCTGAGAGTTAGTTGCCTTCTTTTTTCCCAAGCCAAATATTTCTCCTAATGGACTTAAGGGTAGACTCTAGGGATAATGGCCATTTCTCAAAAATATGCTACTGCCCAACTTGAAAAGAGTTAGGCTAGGCTTGGACGTGCATCTGAGTGTTCTCACTCCATTTTCCATAGTCACAACTCCTGCTATGTTTTCAATTAGCTACAGTAACTGAAATTAATATTCCATTACACTTTTTTGATCGGGCTTTAATTTAACCAACAATAATGATCAGGGCATAAAATAGCCCAAGTCCTTTGTTTAGGGTTTGGTGAATAGAACCATATGCCTGACCTCAACCCTTTGGGGAATGGACATTCAGAAAATATTTATATGGCCCTCAATTTTGTTTGTTATATTCCTGTTGCTTTTTCGGTCTATGTGGCTTTGTTTTCTCTACTGACTACATGTGGGGGGTGAGGCTGGACTCAGGGGTTTTACTTTACTTCTGGAATTATGGCATTTGAGAATATTACCCTATTTGTCATTCATTAAGCCTCTTTTCTGTTAAGTATTTATTCCAGAAGCCTTTGGTCAAAGTGTACACAAAAAATTAACAAATATTTCTTTTCTTTTTTTTCTGGTCCTGCGTGTGTGGTGTGTGTGTGCACATATGTGTGTATGCCCCCACGAGTGCACATGCATGTGTGCAAGCACACAGATATATATATATAGATAGATAGATATCTACCTTATCTTCTTAAGTTTTTGTTTATTTATTTTGAGAGAGAGAAAGAGAGAGAGTGCAAGGGAGGGGCAGAGAGAGAGGGAAAGAAAGAACCCCAAGCAGGCTTCGCACTGTCAGTGCAGAGCCCAAGACAGGGCTTAATCTCACAAACCATGAGATTATGACCTGAGCCAAAACCAAGGGTCAGACACTTAACTGACTGAGCCACCCACGTGCCCCAATATCTACTTTTAAGTGTTGATATCTACATATCCCACCTGGAGTAAGAAGTTGACCATCTGTAGAAGTCTGTAATCCAAATGCCCCATGGAAGCATGCAATTCTTGGTGGTAGATCTCTGCCATTCCCCACGAGGTGAACATATGATGGCTTTGAGCCAGACACTCTTGAAAGCAAATCCTGGCTTTACTTTTCAGTAGTGTGTGACTGGGCAAGTTACTTAATAACATCTCTGAGCCTGTCTCCTCATCTGCACCATAAAAATGATAAATGTTACTGACATTGTTGGCTTGGCTATGAAGGTTAGAGATAATGTATATGTTGAACAAAACATAGAATCTCTATGCAAGGCTTTCAATAACTGGCAGTTGTCACTAGCATTGTCCATTGTCATTATCATTTCTTGCAATCTTCTCTTCCATTCTTTCCCTTGTTCTCATCATCTGACCTCTCTCATTTCCTTTTTTTCTTTTCATCTCACTTTCTCATTCTCCTCTTCTCTCTCCTGTGAGTGCCTCAGCTCTGTGAGTGGTGTCCAAAGACGGTGCTCAGGCCCACCAGCAATACTCAGAGACAAAGTTATTGTTTGTTATTGTTCTCCATAACCAGCCAAAAAAGAAACAGTCAGAGAGAACACTATCTAAGAAATACTGCCTGGGGCGCCTGGGTGGCGCAGTCGGTTAAGCGTCCGACTTCAGCCAGGTCACGATCTCGCGGTCCGTGAGTTCGAGCCCCGCGTCAGGCTCTGGGCTGATGGCTCGGAGCCTGGAGCCTGTTTCCGATTCTGTGTCTCCCTCTCTCTCTGCCGCTCCCCCGTTCATGCTCTGTCTCTCTCTGTCCCAAAAATAAATAAATAAACGTTGAAAAAAAAAAAAAAAGAAGAAATACTGCCTGTGTACAAGGATGCCTGGTGCGTTCAATCAGTGCAGTCTAGCTACAGTTGCCCTATTTCCTAAAAGTGATAAATGTCAAGGCCCAGAAATTTAACATTCCCTTATTCATTTATTTTTTCATTTAGAAAATGTATTAAGCATATAGAATATGCTGGATCCCCTGCTAAAATTGAAACCATGAAAGGCTTGTTTCTTATTTATTTTTGTTAATTTATCAGCTAACTCTACAGATATATGTGGAATAAATAGCAGGTAAATGTTGAACAACCCATAGTTTCCAGTTTTGAAAACATTGAAAAGAAAAAAATAAAATTTTGTATTTGTCAAAAATACAGATTTGAAGGGGTACATGCACCCCAATGTTTATAGCAACATTACCGACAATAGCCAAACTATGGAGAGAGCCCAAATGTCCATTACCTGATGAATGGACAAAGAAGATGTGGTATACATATATGTGTGTGTGTATATATATATATATATATATATATATATATATATATATATATGTATACCACATCTTCTTTGTGGTATATATACATATATATATATATATAACATATACAAGGGAATATTACTCAGGCTTGAAAAAGAATGAAATTTTGCCATTTGCAACAACATGGATGGAGCTAGAATGTATTATGCTAAGCAAAATAAGTCAACCAAAGAAAAACAAATACCATACAATTTCATTCACATGTGGAGTTTAAGAAACAAAACAGAGAACACATGGGAAGTGGGGAAAGAGAAGAAAGGGAAACAAAACACAAGATACTCTTAACTATAGAGAATAAACTGAGGGTTGATGGAGGGAAGGAGAGGGGATAGGCTAAATGGGTGATGGGTACTAAGGAAAACACTTGTGATGAGCACTGGGTGTTGTATGTAAATGATGAGTCACTGAATTCTACTACTGAAACCAATATTGCACTAAATGTTAACAAACTAAAATTTAATAAATGAATGAATGAATGAATGAATGAATGAATGAATAAAATAAATAAATAAATTTGTCTTTGTGAATGTAAGTTGTGTATATGTACTTTAGCTACTTGTTCCATTAAAATAAATCTGCACCCTCTAAGTGTGTGGGTTCTGAACTGGATGCCAAATTACAAAGATGAAAAAACAAAATATGGTCCCTGATTTCTGTTCATTTATTTACTCATTCATGCACTCAGTAAACATTTTCAAATACTTTGTGCCAGGATTGGGCTCGGGGCTTCTGATACAACCTTGATCAAAATAGACATGAAACCTGATTTTATGAAGCTTATTTCCTAGGATGGAAAAAAGAAAACAAACATAACCACCCCCAATAAAATAATTATAAAATAGAAGAAGAGCCATAAATGAGACAACAGTGGCCAAATATGGACTGGATATCTACATTAGACAGTTTAGTAGGAGACAGAAGAGTAATCTGATAATCATAATTCAATATTTGCTTATCTGCCTATCAACATGTAGGTACATTACTTCCTCCTTCATCCTCAAAAAGTTTTGAAACAACAAAATATTCTAAGACCAGTAAAGGAGCGCACAGTATAATGTGGACACGGGTGAATGAGCAACCACACTGTGTGGGATCCTAATACTAACACAGAAATACAGGAGGGCAAGTAATATACTTAGTAGAAAGGCTTAAGAGACCATAGGAAGGACCAAATAATGGGGGTGAGGTTGGTGCAAAGCCACCTACTTCTGGCCCAGGTCCATGAAGACTGGCAGCAGCTTCTACCTAGTAATGTTGTCAAAGTGTCACTGTGGAACCCAGACCTTGGATCTGCATGTGTGGTTTCTCAGTACCATCTCAATGTTCCTGGAGGCTTCCATGGCCCACTCCTTGAGTCCTGCTACTGAAGGACAGGACTGCTTATCCTGCTACTAAAGGACTACTTGACTTGGCATCAAAGGACCTAAGCTCGCAATCCATCCCTACCACTCATTAGCTGTGTGACCTTGAGCAGGTCACTTCCTGGCTCTATCTCAGTTTTCTCTGCTACACAATGGGTGTATTTGTCAGAGTACAGCTACAAACAACAAAATCTGCTCTAACTTATTAAAACAAAAAGGAATTTATTACTAAGTATGAGTAGCTTTTCAAATCATTGGAAAGGCTAGATGACTGGGCTTCAGGCTTGTTTCCAGGTATAGCTTCCAGCCCCTAGAACCACTTAACCTCTGGCACCTTCCTTGCTAACAATGTAGATGTTTCATGTCTAATCTCTCTCCCTATATTTAACCCTATGACTAATCCAAGTCTCATGAGAGTGCAAGTGATAAAACTGAAACTGCATCAAAAATTATAGCTGCAAGAGCATGTGGGAAATGTCATTTTTAGCTGCACAGTCTCTCTAGGTTAGGCAGGCACACCAGAAGAGGTTGGAACAGGTAGAGCAACACAATCCATACGATTTGCAACCAGGGACAAACTTCACTCATCATCAGTTGTTACAAAGATTAGTGTTTGTGAAGAAGTTTCCATTTAGTAAATACTGGCTTGCCTTTGCACCATTGGCCAGCATGTCTTGTGCATTAACACTGGGTCCCAAAGATACCACGTCCAGCTTAGGAGTTCAGCCCTACAATCCCAGATACCTGCCCATGCACTGTGGCTCTATCTTGCTTCCAGCAAACTATGCTTCCCATCTGATAGACCTTGCTGGCTTATGGCATGGACTCGTGCAGAAAAAGAGGTTCTGCCCCCAACAAACCAAAGTCCACAAGGTAAGAGTGGTGAGTGCTAGATTTGCATCTTTAGAGCTATGAAAATCCAGAAGAGGGCAACCAGTTCTCCGGAAAGGGTTAGTCACATTTCATCTCCCCTGATAATAGTAGGCATTTTAGAATATTGCTCTATTTGGCCTTCTTTCTTGACCTATAATCCATCATACAGATTTCAGGGCTAAAATCTGCCTGTATGGACATAGAAACTCTATTGTATGCGTATTTAGCTGTTTGAGAATCTGGCCCCAAAGCATTAAGCCTGTTCAGAAAGGAGGACCTCTTTTGACACTGTCATTTTTTTAATTAAAAAATTTTAAATATAGGGGCGCCTGGGTGGCTCAATCAGTTAAGCATCTGACTTCAGCTCAGGTCATGATCTCACAGTGTGAGTTCGAGCCCTGCATGGGGCTCTGTGCTGACAGCTCGGAGCCTGGAGCCTGCTTTGGATTCTGTGTGTCCATCTATCTCTGCCCTTCCCCTGCTCGCTCGTGTGTGCACATGTGCACTCTCTCTCTCTCTCTCTCTCTCTGTCTCAAAAATAAATGAACATTAAAATAAATTTTTTAATTTTAAATATAACTTTTCTTACTTACAGAAGTAATATATACTTATTAAATAAAATTTGGAAAATACTGAAAAGCATAAAGAAAATAACGATTATCTTTCGTCTCATTGTCTAGCATTAATCACTGTCAACCATTTGTAAACATTTCTTTCCAAGCAAACACCAACTGAAATAAGGTTGGTGTAACCATATCATCATACAAAACTGACTTTAAGGTAAAAAGCATTTCAGAAATCAGAATGGTCAGTACATAATAATAAAAGCTTCAGTTCACCAGGAGCATATAACAATGTTAAACTCTTAGGTATATGTTATAGCTTCAAACTATATGAATACACAATTGAAATGTCTGTTAAGAAAAATGTGTATGTTCATACACTTTGACACACTTATTTCTGTAATTGATAGATCAATCAAACAAAGAACAAGGATATAGATTTGAACATAAGTAACAAGCCTAATCTAAAGGACATATTATAGAACATTGCATCCAACTACTTGCTGAACACACAAGGGCTATTTACAAAAATTAACCGTGGATTAGGCTACCAAGAAAGTCTGATAAATTTCAAAGACTCTATAGACCACATCAGCAGGGAACAATGTAATAAATACAACTTTCCAAAAAGAACAAAATAAAAATCTATCCATTAGAAATTCTAAAATACATTTTAAAAAGTTCATGACTAAAAAGAAATCATAATGGAAATCAGATTATTATATAATACTTCAAAAGAATTACATATGACAAATCAACATATCAAAACTTGAGGTTTTCTTGGAAGGAAACATAGCCTTAAATGCTTACAGTAGAAAAAGAGATTCAGCAGGGCGCCTGGGTGGCTCAGTGGGTTAAGTGTCCAACTTCGGCTCAGTTCATGATCTCACAGTTCGTGAGTTCAAGCCCCACATTGGGCTCTGTGCTGACAGCTCAGAGCCTGGAGCCTGCTTTGGATTCTGTGTCTCCCTCTTTCTCTGCTCCTCCCCTGCTTGCACTCTGTCTCTGTCTCAAAACTGAATAAATATTTTTTAAAAAAATTTTTTAAAGAAAAAGAGGTTCAAAATTAATGAGTAAAACATATATCACAAAATTAGAAAATATTTAGAATTAAGCAAAGTCAAAGTAAGGTCATTTAAAAGACTAAAATAAAATTGAAAGCTTTTTTGTTATGTTCATCAAGAAAAGGGGCGCCTGGGTGGCACAGTCAGTTCAGCTCTGACTCTTGATCTTGGCTCAGGTCATAATCTCAGTGTTCCTGAATTTGAGCCTTACGTCTGGCACTGCACGTTGATGGCATGGAGCCTGCTTGGGATTCTGTCTCTCCTCTCTGCCCCTCCCCTGCTTATGCTCGTTAGCTCTCTCTCTCAAAATAAATAAATAAACAAAAAAATTAAGAAGAAAGAGAGAAGGCATAACAAACAATATTAATAAAGTGGTCATAACCAGAGATGCCATACAAATGAAAAGATAATAAATTAATACTTTGAATAATTCTATGCTAATACATTTAAAAACTTTGATGAAATAAATAAGTCCTGCAAATATACAACTTAGCAAATGAATGCAGTATTTTAAAAATTAAAAGATAAAAGAAAATTTGAATAGATCTACAAAGATATCAGTATGTTTTATGCCACAAATGCAAGGTTGGTTTAATATTAAAAAATATTACATTACATATAATGGTTATATATCGACAGTAATAAGTAAAAGACAATAATCTCCATAAATGTAGAAAAATCATCTGAATACACAAACAAAAAATACTTAAATGCAAATCCATGCATGATTTAAAGAAAAATAAAAATCCTTAGCAAACTAGGAACAAAAGTATCTTTCTTTACCTAGTAGAAGGTAACCAGAAGACCGACAACAAATGTCATACTTAACGGTAAAATGTTGAAATTATTCCTTTGAAGTATGTTCACACCTCTATTGTAGCTCTTATTTTGAATTGCAATGATCTAATTATATCTCCCCCTCTCCCAGCTCCCCTCACCCCACCCCCAATACTCAGCACAGTTCCTAGCATACAGCAAGCATGCCATTCATGTTTGTTGAATGAATGGATGAATGAATAAAGCAGAGTTTCTTAGTGCTAAAATGCAGGTTGCCTAAAGGTCACCAGGTAAATTCTGATTCCACAGCTGTATCCATTTAGCACTCAAGAGCTTTTTGAATGGAATCTGAGTACTGCAAATGTGTTGCCCCGTGATATTTAAGACATTCCAGATGGCTCTTGTACCTTCCCAACCTGACTATGTAAACATATCCTTCAACTTGTTTTCATTTGCTTAACCTTTCTGGGAATCAGCTCTTTCCCTTGTAAATGGGAATAACAATAATAGTATGTTTGCTTCATAAGGTTGTTGTGAGAATTGAATGGATGCTCATGAAACAGCTGAGTGCTTATCAATTAGTTAGTATATAATAAATGTTGGCTGTGGTTGTAATTATTAGCAATATTAGGACTATTTCAGATTTCCAAGGTATCTAGTATGATGCTTTGCACATAAAAGCAACTTCTCAAAGATGTCTGCTAAATGAATGAATGAATGAATGATCAGTCTGTGACGCTGAAAGATACTGTAGTCTTTGTGCAATCAGCAGTCACTCATTTGTTCATTCATTCAACCAAAATGAATTGCATGCCTGCTGCATGTCAGATACAATACTAAGCACTGGGAATACAGAGATGATTAATGATTAAGGCATGATTTTAGACATTGAGGAGCTACCAGCATATCTGAAACCTAGACAAGATGAATTTACTTTAATTTGAGAAATCTACATTGGCAGCTCTCTGTAATGTATGCCTACCTTTCACAAGCAAGGTACATTGACCCCTGTCAGGACAGAGTCAGCATGCAGAAAAATCATGCTATATCAGAGCAGAAACCTTCTCACAAAGACTCAATGTTAAGTCTAGGGCAAACTCACTTGACTGTAGTGGTTGGCCTTAAAGGGCAGCCGAAAGAACCAATGATATTGCATTCAAAGACAGTCATGAGCAGAAGTGTGGCTCAGAAAAGTATTGGCAACTGAAGGACCCATTTCAAGGTTGGGCCATGGCCACAAAGGATGGTATCTGGGTCCCAAGCAAAAGTCACCAGTAGAAGACATGTTCCGTGCATCAAGTTCCCCACTAATAGATGGGAGAATGAATTTTGGAGAAGAGATGATGTGATGAAGGTAAAAAAAGAGCAAGGTCCTTAATTAAGAAAGAGAGATGTCAGAGATGGGAAAGGTGAGCTGTGCCCCAAACCCCAGAAAAAAAGTTTCACATACTACTAAGTTACCAGACAGAGGAAATTGAAATAATCATGTCATATTGTTTTATATTAGTTAAAATAAAAATATTAGTGTCTTACAGGAGATAGTAGATTTTTGCTAGTTGCTCAGCACATTCTGAGAGCCCTTGCAATATTTGGAAACTTTCTGTTCCGTGAATTTCACCTCCTCAAGGTAGAAACAAGAAAACGAGTCTCCCCAACTCCTTAGCTGCTAAGATGTGCACATGAGACCTAGTATTCACCAATCAAATGCAGCCATGTGAGACTTGTATTAAAAAGTAAACACTGTGAATAAGGCCGTGATATTCACCTTCTACAGAATATGTAGCAAATGTATCTAAGTCTTAGAGGGCAAGAAGGGGTGGAGTTCTTGGTGTCTATCTAGTCCCTTACGTGATTAGTGATAGCTGCGCAAGGTTTGTTGAGTTATGGAATTGAGTCATGAGATGTCAGGAGTGGCACTTTTGCCAACAAACTCCCTTGTAGCATAATTGGATGTTGTTTCTAATTGTGTAGCATTCAAACCAGTGTCTCTGATCTACCAGGATATGGGGTGCTTTTTTCCTTAAACCAGCCTGACTGAATTCTTGCAACCAAAAATCATGGCAGGTATAATGGGTCAAACCAATAGCAGAGAATGGCCCCACCTTGAGGAGAGACAGAGAGTGCTGTGATTTGGGACAGACATGGACACTCAAGACCACTTCCTTGGTTCACTGAATGCCAGATCTCACTGATGGTAAGCAAAGGAGACAGGGCATGGAACATGGCCTATCAACTGTGACTAGATCACAGAATGCCCTTTCTATAGAACATGGCTTACCTCAGGGGTCTATATATTATATACTGTTTGATCATCTCAAGAAAGCTCAGGAATCAGAGCTGGCCTACAGTTGGCTGGGTGATAGAGCCAGGAATGGAAAAGAAAATGAGAAGCTGGGAAAATGAGGTCAAATATAAGTCCCTCCACCCTACCTTTAGAGCCACTGCCATTTCTCCCCATCTGAGCTCTGTTGACATTCTAAGAGATCTCCCTGCAACCAGATATTTCCAGGAAAAACTGACAACACCAAGAAGAAGGGAAAAGGAAGCAGAGTTTTTCTCATTTATTACCAGAGAACTGCCCTTACTGCTTTTAGAGAATGAGTGTTTGCTTTCTGTTTCATCCTGTGGCCGCTAAGAACTCTCAAGGTACATATGATATGAGAAACATTTCATTTCTTCACCTTGATATCAAAGGCCTGACTGCTCATACTTGTGATAGGAAGGCTAAAGACTCTTCTTCTTGGAGTAACTCTTGAGCTAAGCACTGGGATATAAAGATGAAGAAAGCTGCCCAGCTCCTGTCCTCAGAGAGCTGGGTTGAGTGGAAGACACACAGATGTGCCACGACAGAACAAAGTATAAAAGATACATAGATAGAGTGTTAATGGAAGCCATGCTTGCCTTCTCCACAGGGTGGGGAGAGGAAACCTTTTGAAAGATTCACAGAAAGAGGTGACATTTTGGCTTTTGTGCATGAATAAAACTTTGATGAAAACATGAAGACATCTCAGAAAGAGGGAGCAACATAAACACAGACATGGAAGAATATAATTACAAGTTGTGTTCGGGGAACATTGAATACTTGCTGGAATTGAGAATAGTATGTGTACAAGAGAACAATGGGGTGGTAGAAAGGACAAACTATTCTTTGGGCTTCTTTCTAACTGCAAAATGTACTTGTTGACTGAAAGATTGTAGCACAGGGTGACTAAAAAGTTGAATTAGTGTAAAAACAAAACAAAATAGAAATCTAGAAACTTCATCCCAATATCCCATCTACTGAACTCTTGAAAATTTTCTGACATAAATCCTACTATTGCTTGGTAAAATATGATTTTTAAGGGGGGGGGGTTCCTTTGATAAGATTTAATAAAAGTATTTTTTTGCAGTTAAAAATCAGCATAATGATGATGGTGAGGGACCAGCTACTGAACTGTGAAAAGAAAGGTTGTAAAAGGGAAATAGTCAAACTTAGAAGACTGAGTTTATGCTCTGAACCCTAAAATGGCTAAATTTTCAGGATACTCCAATTTCCTCTTGACTGGTTCACACACTTCTAGTTCCTTCCCTATCTCACCCTAAGCCCTCTCTGCCTCCCAGAAAGTGGGAAATGTCCCTCTTAAAGAGATCAAATGAAACAGGGAGAGAAACTATATATTTTAGTCTGAATCCCCCATCAGCTCAGAAAGGAGGCAACATTGACCTAACTTAGCACCATATACCTCACCTTTCAGCTGGTACCTTTGTGTACCCTTGGCTGATGCCGGCTACTCAGTCCCACATCTCCCACTCAGCTCTCCCAGGCTTCTTAGAACTCAGATTCCCAAGACAAAGCACAATTGAGGCCCAGTTAGTGCTCAGGTTTACTGCGAATTAAACCATAGGCAGATACCATCAAAACACATTTCACTTGTGACCTTTCACAGCCAACGAATTGGAAGGATTTTCCTTTGCCGGGATTGAATTTAAAACGACTTCCCAGGAGCGAAAGGTCAGCCCATGGAATCATGATATCCAGTTAAACACAGCTAAATAGAACATTTTAGCATGACAATAAATGGAGTTATATTTAGCTGATTTGGGAAACTATCTGGCTGAGGGAAAAGGAGGAGTAAGGAGATTCTGCATCCACTACCCCTCCTCTCCCAGCTGGAAAAAGTAATGGAGTCATGCAGAAAAGTACAGAGGTGAAGAATTTTACTAAATCTGGCCAGTGAGACCATTTTTGCTTTCCCAACATTTACCATGTTCTAAGTAGGACGTGTTGGTTGAATTGCATAAAGGCTATATTGTCTTCTTGACACACACATGAAATTCCTATTAGCATGACTGGAGCAAAATGGGCTCCAAAGGGAGAACATACCCTCAAATAACTTTAGAGGCAGCTTTGATTTCTAGATATGTATGAGGTGAAAGCACATTAGCCAAACTGGCTTTGATAACAAATGCATTCTTTTTTAACAAGGAAAGACTGAAGGGAAAAAATAGTTGGCACCCGTCTGCCCTTAACTTGAAATGCCCCATGCCATTTTGAAATAGCCTCATATTTTGCTGTTGTTAACTAACAGATGGTTTTGTTAGCTGATGACTGTTTCTCTAAATAACTCCCGACAATAAAAGGCTGTGACACATGAGAGCAAAATAGGGACCATAAGTGGTAGCCTTTTACCTCTAGAATCTTACCTTGTAGTCATCCTGAAATTTGATGTGTGTAATTGCAGCCACTGGGAAGATGTGGAGTGCTATAGCATCACAGATGTGCCAATAGTTAGGAGAGATTATAGGTGTATGTTGTTTTCTTAGAAGGGAAAAAATATATTTAATTGAAACCAATTTAGAAATCAGGCTCCCTGTGAATTTAGAGAACGTTTTCAATGAAATACTGTTTCATCCTGGCTGTGAGAGACCCATAACGTTTCTCTCCCAGGTGAAGTGTGCTATTTGATAGGGAATCCATTGCTTTTACGTCTCCCCCAACACCCTATCTGCTATACAATGAACTGGGACTCTGGGTAAATATAATCCATAGTCATTTAGCAAAAATCAAAAGCCTCAGCCTTGTGGCTTGCATCTAACATTATTTCACTTAGGGCAACGATGGATCTCTCTGCTTTTAAGATCTTTTTCATATACAGCTGGCTTCTTTCAGTTTATCTTTTTAAAAATCTCACCTGGTCTGGCTATCTATAACTCTGTTACTTATATTTTATTCTGCCTCTGGACATGAAAAATTGGCATGACCCAACCTGCTTGGGCACAATATTGGCCACTTTCAAATCTCTAGTTAAGGAAAAGGTATGGCCAAAGAGCATGACAAAACTCATAGAATTAATACTTAGGTTTCAAGCCCTTAGCATCTAAAGGTCTATATTGCCCCAGGCACTTTGAGTCTACCCTCAACCAGGGAAGTACCATATAAATGAAAATGTAGTGTATACAATTCAACAAACATGTCCTACTTAGAACATGGTAAATGTTACAAAAGTAGCTACCTTACCTTTCTGATGTTATCCTTCTCTTTTCTCCTCGTATATTGCTGGCATCCACTGTTCCCTTAATACCTTCACCTTGTCTCAATATTGTGGCATACTGAGCTGTTATGCCTGGAATCCAAAACTGGTTCCATTTCCTGCTTATCAGTTTAATCTCTCAGACTTGGTTCAAAGGGTTCCATAATGATTCTAGCCTGCCACTAAATCACCCCAATCTTTATTCTTGCCCCTTAGATGCTCTCTCATCCAGGTCTGTGATCATCCATCCACTCTCACTTAGCCCCACCCTGTTCTGTACCCCTCTAGCACCACAAATCATTCCCCAAAACACATGGCTCCAATCATCCTGCATAAGCATAGATTACCTGAGATATTCCCATTTAGGAATAGCTAGACTATTATTGCGGTAATCCTATCATTGAAAGAAGGAGATCATGATAAACTGAACTACAGTGATGATAACAGGAAGGAAGAAAAACAGTCATATCCAAATTATACTTCTGACAAGACTTGATGACTGATCTAACAAAAGAAATAAAAAAGAAAGAAAGACCAAGGGTGACTTATAGATTTCTAACTTGGAAAAGTGTTGGATGCTGGATGTGATAAAAGAATAAGGGTAGAGTTTGAGATCTGAAAATGAATGACTTTCATTTGAATAAATGAAAGCAGGACTTTCATTTGAATAAATTGTCAAAAAGTAAAGTAGGGAAACATATCAAATCATGGAACTTTGAATGCCAGTCCTCTTGTCTATAAATAGCAATAACAATACTTACTAAGGATATTGGTGAAAATAGAACACACTTTTTACAAACCACCTAATACAGTGCCTGGTATAGTATACTTATTAAGTACTTATAGTATACTTATGGTAGCTATGATTTGGAATGGCTGACTATCCATGACCTGAAGATTGAGTTGACAATTTAAAAACCAATAACTGAACCAATAATAAAGTGATGAAGAATACAAAGGGTACTCAACCTAGACTGTGATCTCAAGAAGTCATGGTTATTGTTTATTGTTTCCCTAGCATTTTAGCCCAGCAAAATTCAAGGTCAGTCATTATCACTTACCAAACACAAGAAATGAGAATAGCACTTCAGAGATGGAGAAAACACAACACTCATATAGTTCAACTCAGACAAGTTCAAACACTTGATGGCCTAAATTCACCATCTGTAAATAAATCTCCATACCAACACATCAAGGGAAACAACCCAAAGCTACCTCTTGTCTTTTCCCTTATGAAGACAGAGTCCAAATAACTGTGTTATATAATTGTGTAATATATACAAGGTATGCAATCTCCCACGCTAGGAGACAGGTGGTAAAGTTATGTAGGTCTTTCCTCAAAAACGGCCTTTGGTTCTTTCTTTCTGAAGATGACCAATTATGAGTCATCTGTCTTTTTCAGAAGAAAATAAATAACTTTAAGACTACTTGTACATGTAAATATATAAAATAAATAGAAAAAATGGGCTTAAAAACCCCTCTTATTTTGTAAATAAAAAGACCCACTTTTTTCCCCATATCCCTTGTTACTGACTGAAATCTTCTGTAAATAAACTGATCGAATCATTATGCAAATAGTTTTTAGAATTACCTACCATGGTTAGAAGCTATTGGCAACCCACATACCCACCCACAAGATGAGTGTATCACTTAGGATTTTTTGGTCACAGGTGACAGACAATAGACTCTGGTTAACTCAGCAAAGTAATAGTAATAATAATTAACAATAGTAAAATAAATTACAGAATCTAATTAAAAAGCAAACAATCCTTTGGAAGGATAGAATCAAAGATGCTCCAGGAAATTAGGAAATATGCATTAACAGACTATCTCTTCAGGAGATGGCCATCAGAAGGACAGATTGCAATGCTTTGTATCAATCTCCACTCAGTGAAGATTTCAACTCCTGAGAAGGTAGGAATATTCTTACCTCAGACATGTGCCTAAGGAGAGTGGGGTAGTGCACATGACTATCATATTGGACAGCATGTAAGGAAGGAAGGAAGTGGATTCCCCAGAAGGAAAATTGGAGTACTATTAACAAAAAAAGGGGAAGGGCTGCTGGGTGGGTCAAAACTACAGATCCCACCATAGCCAGAGAATATTCATACTGAATAGAAACAAGCCCTGGCTTATGAAACCCATCCGTGTGATTCAATTCGTATAGTACCAATGTGGCATGAACACTTATATATTACTAAAAATTTTAATTTAGAAAAGATCTGATGTAAGCTCACACTCTTAAAAATATCTTTCCCGGGCTTGCTACTAAAAGCCCTTCACCTGTAGCAGCAGCACTTGTATGCACAACTTGCCTTCATGAACCCTCATAAAGCACAATTCATGGTTTCAAATCACACTCAAAGGAACCAAGACTCAGGGAAAAGTACCTGACTTCATGTCTTAGGGCAAAAAACATTAGGATGATGATGATACATCCTATTGTTATAGAAGAACAAGAGTCTTCCTAGGATGACAGGACGTGCTGAAAAGACAACACATCCAGCTGAAGGAGCTACTATTTACCAAGCTGTGATAATTCAAACCCCCAAACCAGACAAAAATATAATCCCAATTATGGTTAATTAGAGCAATTGATTCTGTGGAAGGCAGAATTCATTATGGCACTAAAAAGAAAAAAATAATTTAAATTTAAAAGATGTTCAAAAGTAATTGTAATGTATAAATGGTATTTTTATTTTAATAAGTAGGGATGTGTTGGTATAAGTGGGCATTTTTGTCTTATTTCTATAAAGATATGTGTATTTTTAAATTACAGCTATGTACCTGTTTCTACCTGTGTCTGTAGAAAAGAGCAAACACAGGAAACTATAAACAAGTCAAATGGATCCAGAAAAGGTAGTTACAGTACCAACAATAAGCACTGATTAAAACCGGTGGTCACAGATAATAACCAACCATAAGAAGAGTCTATCAGTTGATCATTCTTCGTGGTCACACACAACAATTTTTTTTTAAAAAAAGCTTGTGGTGTGTTACATCATAAATAATTAGACCAAAATTCCAAAGAAGAGAATTAACCCAGCATGCCTGATCCCTTGACGTCTGGTAGAATAAAAACCTCTGGATGACCATACTAATTAAAATTAAATACTAATTTGGTATATAATTCAGTTCCAGGATTATTAAAACTAGAGTAGTATATCGTAATAGTAAAACAACACCCAATTTTGGGGGAGGCACTCCAAATTTCAAAAAAAAAAGGAAAAAGTCAAGAATTTTAACATTCTGCTTTAACTACCAAGGTTGGCACTTAAGCCTACAAAGGATTTCAATGATCACAGACTTAGGTTTCATTCAGCTTGGGCTGTCCAGTTTTCTCCTCATCAGGAATCAATCCAGATCTTGCAACCTCAGCTAGTTTTGTTTCTCCCCGCTTGGCGTCTGGTAATATTATAGCAACTAGGAGGATTACTGCAATTTTAGAAACAGTGTCTGTTTAATTAGAGCAAAAAAGGAAGGTCATTTTGAGAAAAGCATAAAATTAAAATTAAGATATCAACAAAGGTACTGAGGAACAAACTCAAATCCATGGCATTAGTACTTTGGTAAGTAGTTTTAGTGTAACAGTTTTGTCATCACTATGATATTTTGTAGTCATTGTGATACTTTGCATGTTTGTTTTATTTGGGGAGGGATGTTTAAATTATTTCAAAGAATAAAATATATTAAGCTTATGGATTTATTTAGAGTGTGATTAAATACATAATCAATGTTTATATTTTGGGATACTTTTTTGATAAAGCCATAAGTTTTTTCACATTAACCAGGTCAGCAGAATGGAAATATTTAGACCAGAGGTCAGCAAACTTTTTCTATAAAAGACCACATGGTAAATATTTTAGGCTTACAGGCCAGATCATCTCTGTCAAAGCTACTTGACTCTACTGTTGTAGCATGAAAGAAACCAGAGATAGTACCTGAATGAATGGGCATGTCTGTGTTCCAACAAAACTTCACAAAAACAGGCGTCAGGCTGGATTTGGTCCATGGGCCATAACTTTTCAACTCCTGACTTAGAGGAATATTAACCATTTTATATTTTAAAAGATAATTCATTTTTTAAAATAAATTCAAAAGGTAAACAAATTGGCCATTAAATAAAATGCAAATGGTATTATTTTCTCCCCATATGCAAAAAAAACAGCCCCTCTGAAAGGAAGTCAAATACACGCCAATCACAGATTTTGACAGCCCCAATTTCTTCCCTCTTTTCTACTGTTCTGTGCTGGTAATGTATCAACATTCCTTAATCCAGTCCAAGTTGAAATGTGCTTTGCCTTAATTGAGTGTAAGGTACAATCTCCTAATGTACTACCATCTATAAGTTTTCCCTCATTATAAATGTATGTTATTAATTATTCTGATGGAAGGAGGGAGAGAAGAACGAAAGGATAGAAGAAGGAAGCGGGGGAATGAGGGAGGGAGGAAGAAAACGAAGATGAAGGAAAAGTAGAAAAAGGAGAAGGACATACAGAAACATTTTAGACTCTAAGTTGCTAAGAACTGAGAAATGGTCATGAGCTACACAGCCTTATGGGACAATAAATAAGAGGAAAACAATAAGCATTTAATCAGTTTCCTTATAAATGTAAATTCTATTCAAAACGTCAATCTTGTCTGCCTTTTTCATTCCTACATTGCTAGTATCTAGCACAGAAGTACTTAGCACATAGTAAATGCTCAAAAATATTTGTAAAACAAATTAAATAAATGAATGAATTCATAAGTGTGAGTACCCAGGTCTAATTTTGCCATCATGGTTGCTCAGTAGGATAGCTAGTCTGAGATTGTGTCAGTTCAGCTATTCCTTGAAGCACATATGAAGATGGAAACAGAAGCACAAGAGATGTATAGGGAGAAATAAATTGCTGTGAAAGATAAAGCATGCGAGAATAAGAAGGAAAAGCTTACTTAGAGGAGGCTCCTGCCCATTAGAGGAGTCCCATGTTAGGCAGAAATGAGCTGGTCTACAGCACTCCACTCACAGAACCACTGCTGTGTTGCTTCCTAGAAGAGGAAGCTGTGAGCAGCCCTAGAAAAGAACTTAGAGTTGAAGGCTGTGGTGGATCCCAAAGTTACAACATCTAGAGACTGTTTGCTAGTTACACTCCCCATCAGGTTCTCTCCTGATGGGGAATCATAGTGGCTCACCTCCATGGCCACAGAAACCAGAAGGCTCCCTGTTTCTGACAAGGAGTAAATTCAATATCAACACTAAAATTTCTCTCCTTTTTTCCTATCATGAAGCTTTTTCTCCTTGAATACAGGAGATCATTCCTTTCTCCCATTCAAATATGGGCATGGATTTAAACCTTTCCTTTCATTTATGTGAAATGTTTCTTTCATCAAGAGAGCTGACAGGGGCGCCTGGGTGGCGCAGTCGGTTAAGCGTCCGACTTCAGCCAGGTCACGATCTCGCGGTCCGTGAGTTCGAGCCCCGCGTCAGGCTCTGGGCTGATGGCTCGGAGCCTGGAGCCTGTTTCCGATTCTGTGTCTCCCTCTCTCTCTGCCCCTCCCCCGTTCATGCTCTGTCTCTCTCTGTCCCAAAAATAAATAAAAAACGTTGAAAAAAAAAATTAAAAAAAAAAAAAAAGAGTTGACAGATGTCAACTTTTAAAATAACACATAGAGTATCTCTATGTGCCAATACCATCAACGACGACAAAGTCATTCCGTCATTTCTCAAATATCTCCCACTTAAATGCTAAGCTTTCAGTAAATGTTCATATGTAGCTTGTAAACCAAAGCTGGCATTCCTTTGCTTCCATACCTAATACTGGGGTGCTTCTCCCCTCTCTCAGTCCAAAATAAGGGATGAAGTACCTATAAAACTAGCAATGATAAATATGATCTGTATTTTACAGTTATTAAAATATGCAAAATATCTAACAATCACATAATACCAAATGTAGATAGTGGAAAGTGCTAATGAGGTACAAATAAATGCTATGGAAGTTCAGAGTAAAGATTGCTTCCAACTGGGAGGGCTGAGCAAGAGTTTCATGGAGGTGTCACTTAATCTGGGTCTTGAGAGAGGAGTAAGATTTGTACACCTGAAGATAAAAGGAATGATATTGACAGATGGAATTACATGCACAAGAGCACAGTTCCAAGAAAGCATAAGCTTGTAAAAAACAAAAACAAAAACTCAGGGCATAAGAGTGGTCAAGGCAACAGGATCAATTAACAGACAAATTTCAGTCAATTCTTGCTTCCTAAATTTTAAATATAAGACCCTGTCAGTATGCTAGTCACTAGTAGATATACTATTACTGTTGTCTGTCCATAAATTTGACCTCAGAAAAATTCACTTGAACATAGACCTGAAGACTCTTTCCTGGCCATGAGGACCATTCTGCCTCGAGGACACACTTTATTAGTATGTATATATATTAGAAGACTGAACTGAAGTCATCCATAAAGTGTAGCTATTGCATGACAGATAGAGTGTGTTTAAAAATAAGTTTAAGAGGGTGTCATTAGTTCAAGTGGTGGTTCTGACACCAGAATAGCTGCTCTTTGACTGATCTACAAATGAACACATTCTCTCTGTACAGTGTTCCATTAGTGATTTTAATTGCATGCTAAGCTTTATAATTTGTTGCTGTCATTTAGGTTCATGTACTGTACTAATATTTATTCTGCATATTACATAACACCTTATTAAGTTTATTGCCCGCTTTCTATAAATTTTTTCATCTGACTTGCATGTGAGGAGCTAACTTACATATCTATTAAAACTAGTGCTTGAGTTACAGGTCTTCTTAGTATTCTCCACGGAGTATCTAAATTGTTGATGGAAGCAAAAGGAGATGGTTTGCCTCCCAAATAAAAAAATACTATATATACATCCTATTACACGATATCTATGCCCTGAGGATCACCAATAATATAAATGGTAATTACTTGGTTTGTCTTTTCCATGCCCTCCATGAGGCCGTCTCCGACAAATGGGACCAGAATATGTACCCTCCTTCAATTCACACCCAATAGGTAAAGGATCCTTCACTTTCAGTGCCTAGCAAATGTCTCAGAAATTAAAGTTGAATGAGGATATTTAATGAAATAAATGTACAATAATTAAGATTTACTTTCTAAACGTCTCTTCTGTCATGTCACATGATATGGTATATTCTCAACAAATCACAATGGTGGCAGAGACACAAATTCAGGATATAATTTCAGATTCTTCAACATCTCACTATGTATCATTGCCTATCCTACAGACATCCTTTAATTCATTCCTTTTTTGCAATCCAGCTAATGTACTAACTGCTGCTGAATACATGTCATGTGAATGTTTTTTAATGTTTTATTTATTTTTGAGACAGAGAGAGACAGAGCATGAGCAGGGGAGGGGCAGAGAGAGAGGGAGACACAGAATCCGAAGCAGGCTCCAGTCTCTGAGCTCTCAGCACAGAGCCCAATGCGGGGCTCGAACTCACAAACCGCGAGATCATGACCTCAGCCGAAGTCGGACGCTTAACCATGAGCTACCCAGGCGCCCCACCTGTCATGTGAATATTAAGGAGACTGTGTGAGCACTCAAAAACATTTCTGTGAGCTTTTTTCCTCCTTCCCTGGCTTTCCCCCCAATTTCTTCCTTGAAAACTATTGCAAAACAAGACTGTGTGAACCCACAGGTCCTATTCTTCTCACCAGCAAAAAATGTAATAAAAGAATTTTTCTCATTTGTTATAGGTCAGAGATAACCACCAGATGATATAAAAATTCTTAAGATGATAGGTGCTCTTTTCTTACAAATATAAGTTAAATTAGATAAAAAGTTTATGAACACTAAAGAGTATTTATGTTCCAGAGATATGTAAGTATTTTTGAGTGCTGATACAGTAATTCTTTTTTCATAATTGGGCTGGTCCACTGAAATTATTGCTCCTATCCTTGCTGACTTTCTGGCAGAAGCTGGGTCCAACGACAGAGAAGGGGCTGGTCCATGTGACTCCCTGACTGATAAAAATAAAATATGTCACTGCTTTCCTGCTACTAAGTCTGTCACATGGAATTAACGTGGGCTTCAGGGTCAGGTTTACCTGCTTTGAATCCCAGATCTTCTGTTTTGTACATTACTCAAACTCTCTGTGCCTCCAGTTCCTGAACTATGAAAAAAAGTAACAATATGTACTTCATAAGGTTATCGTCAGGGTTAAATGGAAAAGTATATATAAAGCTTCTGGTACAAAGCAGATACTCAAATAAATGGGTTTTATTCCTAAATTATTTCACTCATTTTTCTTATTTTTACTCAACACCCTTTCCAATTGCCCTCAAATAATCTGTTACATACATAGCAAAACATTCCTAGAAAGCTCTTGTCATGTCACTTCATCATTGGAATGTGTGGCAACCCTCAAATCAGTCAGGGAAGGGAGGGCCAATTAAAACAGGAGTAGGTTTTCTTAGAATACAACTTAGGGAAGTGACATGTCAGTCACAAAGTGTGTGTTTCAGAAATGAGTTTTACATTTAAAAAAGAGTCTAAGTTATGAATAAATTACTGCTACTTTAAAATGCTTTTTTGAAGTCTTGGGTTTCTTACCACTTCTGATGACTAAAAAGGCTAGGCAAGTAAAGAGGGGACAGAGAAGAAAAGGAATTAATGGTATTAATTTATGATCCTGTTTGCCATGTTGTTGAAAAACAAAATCAACAGAGAAGAGGTAAGAAAGTACAAGAAGGAAAAGACTGAGAGAGGAAACTGACAATGTAGTATATCAAGATATCAGGATCTGCAGTTCATTTTTTATTTTTTTAAGTTTATTTATTTATTTTGAGAGAGAGAGGCAGAGAGAAAGGGAGAGAAAGAGAACCCAAGCAGGTTCCACACTGTCAGTGCAGAACCCAGTTTGGGGCTCGAACTGACAAACCATGAGAGCATGACCTGAGCCAAAATCAAGAGTTGGCCACTTAACTGACTGAGCCACCCAGGTGCCCCTGTAGCTCATTTTTTAAAAAAAACTCAATGAAAGTATACAATCTCAGAAAATAAATAGTCTTTCCCATGAAGGAGTTTAAAATAAATAAATATTTTGATTAACACAAATATAAAGATGTGCTCAGGAGAAGCATATGTTAATTTCCCACCCCAGATGCTGAACACACAGGCCAAGAGCTTAGAGTGTGACCCACAGAGATTTCAAACCTGTATATATTGTCAGTTATAAACCTAGAGATCTTCTGAACATGTAATATAATCCAACATAATTTCTCCAATATATATATATTCATTTCAAGTCCTTTTAAATCTATATTAGCAGCTGAGAGAAACAAACTGTCAGTTTATTCAGATCAATGTAAGCTGGCTGATTGTCCTACCTTGTCTCTTTGAAGTAAACAAAAAGCAATTAGATGATTTCTGAAAAATTAAAACATAGTGACTAAAATCGTCAAATGAGTTTTGCTCAGTATGTTTGTTTTTGTTGTGGTGGTTTTATGCTACTCTTGTTTAAAAGGAAATCTATTTTTTAAAAGATGTCCAGGATGATCAGAAAATGACAGAGATAAATCCAATTAAGACCTCATTATGATGAAACATAGTGTCTTCAAAGAAAAAGTCCTGGATACACCTAGCCAAACATTAGAGGTCCATTCTTCCAGAGGATGGAACTGTCTGTGATGGTAAAGAAAAAAGACCTATATTCTCAAGGTCAATGAACCAGAGGTGCAAATATAGTTAAGGATGTGTTTTACAACAAGTCCTTATTTTTTCCTTTCATCCTTACTGAGACCGTGGTCATTTTGACATTTCCATATTTGATGCTAACCTAACAGCTAATGTGTGTTTTCAAATGTAATAGCTAAAGAAGAATTTTAGAATAGAAGTTCTACCACAATACAGCTTTTAAATATACTTTCAACTATTGTTTGATCTTTTTGCAAGGAAAACTTCTTACGAACTCTAAAGTATTCTTTCATCTGTTCCACTTTAGGTGACCTATTCATTTCATTTTTACCTTCATCACGCATATCCATCACAAAATATATATGCTTTATTTGTTTTATCTGGTCACGGGATTTTATCTTCAATTTGAGCTGATATGCTCCCTGAGTGTACCTGATGTCAAAAAAAGATGCATTTGCATATCTTACCTGACTTGCAATTAGGGTTATTAGTAGCAACACATCTAGGAAAGATTTTGTGTAAGCTGGGTTCTGGGCTCCTTAGCAACAGATAAAAAAAGAAATCCAGGACATTTCCTTCACAACAATCTCCTTCCATCTTATAGTCTTTTGTTGAGTCTTTTCATTTTAGATTTTCTTCCCAAGAAAGTAGGTAGATATGACTCCCAGCTTCCCTAGAGTCTTTTGTTAATACTGTAATGACAGAAGTAGACCACTGAAAGGTGTGCTTGAAGTATGCAATTTCCAGTTTCTTTTGAATGATTCAATGTACACCCTTTGCTTTTGATTCAGACTAAACATAATCAAAGGTATACCTCTAGAAATTATGGATTTTATGCTTGCCAATTCTATCTTTCCCATTTATGAAAAACTGGAAATCAGGAGGTTATCAATATTAAACCTAGGGAAATATGAGAAGGAGGGGATCTCCTTTCTTTTTAATAACGCCTAAGAACTCCATTACATTCATAGTGATTTTTCTTTATTCCATTTTACCCTGATGTCAAACCATTATGATCCTACTTCATTGTAATAAAGTACCCAAAGCATTGGGTGAAACACCGGAAGAAACACTTTTGCCATGCTCCCAGAGTGATTTTTTACTATCCAAGTAGTAATGATATAAATACTTAGGGGGAAAACGGAGATCAGCATATTGATGCCAAATGGATTTCTTTGCATATTCCCAAGTACTTCAAAACCTAATACTTAATTCTGGAAATTAATGTGCAAATCATTTTTTATTAATCATTAGAAAAAAATACCTAATAAACGGATATATGGTTAATATTTTTAATCTTTGAGTTGATTGCATTTGATTTGATTTGATTTCATTTCATTCCATTTCATTTCATTTCATTTCATTTTTCGTTGGCCAGCTTATTCTTACATTGAAGCTCAAGTCAACACTGATTACTGGGACCCAGGGGAGGCCCTAGTCAAACATATTTCCTTTAAGTTGATGTTCAACATTTTGCTCTTTAAGCATTCCCAGCTGCTCAGAAGTAGCAGTTTAAACTAACAGCCATTTACAATTGAATGGGTTTTAAAGGACTTTAGACTTCAAAATAAAAACAGTTTTCTCACCTTTTTTTCAACTTAAGGAAAAGTCATGGACAACTTACCATATCAATAAGCAAGGTACATATCATCAGTTTTATGTTTAAATTATTATACTAGTCATTAGTGATAGTTACCTTTCACAAAACCACTTTGTTGATGTGTAATTGACATACAAAAAGCTGTACATTTTATAGGATTTCAAGTCTTTAAAATTTGTTAAAGTTTGGATTTTGACCTAGAATATGGTCTACATTGGTTATAATGTTTTATGTGAACTTAAAAAGAATATATATTCTGCTACTATTTAGTGGATTGTTCTGAAAATGCAAATTGGTTGGCTAGTAGTATTGTTAATATCATCTGTATGCTTTCTATTTTTTTCTAATTTCCAACAATTAGGGAGGGTGAATTGTTAAAATTTCTTAATTCTTAATTCAAATTCTTAATTTGCAATGTACTATTTCTTCTTTCGGTTCGGAGAGTGTTTTAATCAAGTAGAATAAAGTTCTATTATTAGAAGTATGTACATTTCAGGTTGTTATGGTTTCTTCACAAATTGATCTTGTAATCATTATAAAACCTCCCTATTTATTCTTTTAATCAAAGTATATAGTGCACTTATTGATACAGCTGGTTCTAAGTGTCCCGTGTTACTATTTGTTTTATATTAGTCCTATTTATCTTTGTTACTATTTTGCCATGCTATGATTTCTTTGGGATTGGGATCTTAACGATTTCATTTTATCCCTCTATTGGCTTATTAGCTGTAACTCTGTTTTAATTGTTAATATTTTCTCTAGACTTTACAACATTCATGTTTAACTTGTTATGGTCTGCATGTCCATGGAAGTGGACATTATACCACTTCATGTATAATACAAGACCCTTACAACAGTATTCTTCCACTTTACCACTGCCTTGCCTTTTGTGATATTGTCATACATTATCCTTCCACATATATTATAATCTCCTTAATACATTGTTATGTTTTAAACATTAAATTATCTTTTAAGGAGATTAAAATGATTAGGGGCTCCTGGGTGGCTCAGTCTGTTAAGCCTCTGACTTCGGCTCAGGTCATGATCTCACAGTTTGTGGGTTTGAGCCCCGTGACAGGCTCTGTGCTGACACCTCAGAGCCTGAAGCCTGCCTCGGATTCTGTGTCTCCCTCCCTCTCTGCCCCTCCCTGCTCGTGCTCTGTCTCTCTCTCTCTCTCTCTCTCTCTCTCTCTCAAAAATAAATAAACATTAAAAATGGTTTTTTAAATTTATTTAAATGATTAAAAATACTATTATATTACTCAAATATGTTCTATTCCTGGTACTCCTCATTCTTCTGTGTATACATTAGTTTCCATGTGGTATTGTTTTATCTAAGCTTTAATTTTTTTTCAATATTTTTGTAATGCGAATGGTTAATTCTCTCACTTTTGATTATCTTAATATGTCTTTAACTCATTTTGTAGGATATTTTTGCTGTATGTGGAATTCTAGGTTGATGTTATGGATAAATGTTTGTGTCTTCCAAAATTTAGATATTAAAGCCCTAATACAAAGTTGCTGTATTTAGAGATGGGGTCTTTAAGGAAGTAATTAAGGTTAAATGAGATCATAGGGTGAGACTCTGATCCCATAGGATTAGTGTCCTTATAAGAAGAGGCAGCAGAGATCCCCCCTTTTCAATGCCTATGGAGGAAAGGCCATATAAAGACATAGCAAGAAGACAGTTGAACACAAACAAGAAAGAGTCTCATCAGGAATTAAATCAGTCGGTACCTTGATCTTGGACTTCTAGCCTCCAGAACTGTGAGAAAATAAATTTCTGGTAATTAAGCCACCCAGTCTATAGTATTTTGTTATGGCATCTTGACATGACTAATACAGTAACTCTTTTCACATTTTAAAGGTCTTGTCCCTTTTCTGGGGCGCTTGGGTGGCTCAGTTGGTTAAGCATCTGACTTTGGTTCGGGTCATGATCTCACAGTTTGTGAGTTCAAGCCCTGTGTCAGGCTCTTTGCTGACAGTTCAGATCCTGGAACATGCTTTGGATTCTGTGTCTCCCCCTCTCTCTTTCCCTCCCCTGTTCGTGCTCTATCTCTCTTCTTTCTCAAAAATAAATAAACAAACATTAAAAAAAATAGAAACTTTTTGAAACATCCTGACTAGAAATCTTCCCATCTTCTCTTTATTTTTTTTTAAAGTTATCTTTTCTTTTTCCTTTTCCTACTTTTTCATGCATTTTCTTAACAAAGGCTAAAAAGGCATAATAAACATAATTTAAAAGTAAAGAAATAAAGACTTCTGTCTTAATTCACAGAATTTTTCCTGCTTCTGCTATTCCTCTATCATCTTTTGTAATGTTCACACTAATACTACAGAAAACATAGCTAATATTTAGTACAAAGCATGGCTTTTCTACATAAACTATGATGATGATGCTTGGTAATCTATGAAAGAAAACAAGAAACTTGTGGGCCAAGGGTCTGACTTTGGGAGAGAGGCAGGGAGGGAGAATCTCTCTGTGGTTATCACCACAATCCCCACCCAACTGTGTCTGGAGTAGAGACACTTCACAAGAGATAATGGTGGGTCACTGTACTCATTCAACTTCTTCAGAAGCAGGAGATACTCTGTGGTATTCCAGGAAGGTGTTCCTTTTGCCTATGTGATATTTCCTGTTCTTGTTTGTTCTTCTTTTCCCTTACTTTTTAAAAAAAATTTCTTATTATGTTTCTTTATTTTTGAGGCAGAGAGAGACAGAACATGAGTAGGAGAGGGGCAGAGAGAGGGGGAGACACAGAATCCAAAGCAGGATCCAGGTTCTGAGCTGTTAGCAGAGAGCCCAATGCGGGGCTTGAACTCACAAACCATGAGATCATGACCTGAGCCGAAGTCGGACGCTCAACTAAACCACCCAGGCGCCCCTAGCTTACTTTTAGTAGTGACCACCTCTCTTTGTATTATCCCTCATCCTTATTAAAGGCCCTTTTAAGGTACTTGAAAATTAAAACATGGAAAGGCAAAAGGTCCATATTAGCTATCTATTGTGGCACAACAGACTATGTCAAATTTAGGGACTGGAAACAACAAACATTCGTTCTCTCGGTTTCTGTGGGTCAGGAATCCAGGAGTGGCTTAAATGGATAGTTCTGGCTCAGGGTTTAGCATGAGGCTGCAATCAAGGTGTCACCTGATGTTGCTGGCACTACAGGGCCCCACTGTAGGAGGATTTGCTTCCAGGTTTACTCACACGGCTGTTGGCAGGCCTTCAAAGACTTGCTTCCAAACCCACTCATGTGGGTCCCTGCACAGAGTCACCTCATGACACAGCAGCTGGCTTTCCCCAGAGCAAATGATCCAAAAGAGAGCCCTCAAGATGGAAACCACAATCTTTATATAACCCAGTCTCAGAAGTGACATCCCTTCACTTCTGTCATATTCTATTCATTAGAAGGAAGTCAATAAATCCAGGCCACACTCGAGGGGAAGCAATTACATAAAGGCATAAATACTGGGAGGCACAGAACATTGGGGTCCTCTTAGAAGATGCCTAAGGATCTTCTAGACCAGGGGTTCCCAAATTTTCACCACCAAGAAATACTTAAACATCCCATGTATTTTGTGTTTTGAATTTTTCTTCTGGGCAGATCTTATTTGTTAAGTAACAGATTGTTTCCTCACTTTTATTCATATAAAACTGTAATATACAATATAGTAAAACCCATAGTCAATCATCAATATTTAAAATTAATGAATTTATGTAATTAATTACATGGCTAATGCATTAATTCCCTTGTAGGGCCTCAGCTAATATAAACATGTCCTTTCACTTAAACTTTTTGAAATCCTGAAAATGGGCCCCAGTTTCTCATTGTTTCCTTTATGAATTCTTAGAGGTTCAGATTCAATAGCATTGATCTGGTCAAATCCCATTATTTCGTACAGTAAGAAACTGAATCCCAGAAAGGCAAGCATTGGAACTGGATCTACAGTCTTTATCTCTTGGCCCTCTCTCCATTATAGCACAGTGATGTTCCTGGTCTTATCCTTCACTCCCAAAGACTGGCAAAGGGCACTTAATAAATCACAATGATGATTATAATAATGATATTAAGATTTATGTGCTAGGGCACCTGGGTGGCTCAGTCATTAAGCATCTGATTTCAGCTCAGGTCATGATCTCACATGATCTCACGTGGTGAGTTCGAGTCCCACATCAGGTGAGCTCAAGCACCGCATAAGGTGAGCATGAACCCTACTTCAGGTGAGCTCTTGCCCCGTTTCTGGTGAGCTCCAGCCCCACTTCGTGTAAAATCACAAGCCCGGGGTATAAGCCCTGCTTCTCTCTCTCTCTCTCTCTCTCTCTCTCTCTCTCTCTCTCTCTCTGCCCCTCACTCACTTGCACGCCCTCTCTCTTTCTCTCTAAAAAAGAAAAGATTTATATGCTATGGCAATCATTTTACCATATATGTAAGTTAAATCATCATCCTGTACAACTTAAACTTACACAGTGCTATATGTTAATTATATCTCAGTAGAACTGGGTGGAGGAAAGATTTATATGGCAAAGCTAATGTTATTAAGCATTCTCAGCTTAAAGAGATTAACTTCTTTTAGCCACACTAGCCACAGTTAATGGAACATTTTATTCCACTTGATACAGATCAAATCCTGGTCTTAGAATTTGCATTATTCTAATTGTTAAAAAAAAAAAAAAAGACTTATGATGGTTAAGGGTGGTTTACTATGCTGAATAATTTGCTTATCAACTAGCAAACAAGTTGAAAGCATCACTTTAAACCTGTAAACCACCCATAGTTCCAATGTGGGTGAAAGTTAGTAACCATGAGTTAGAATGGCCTCATCAGTTAGTGTAAAGTGTCATTAGCCCAGCTCACTGGCACTAGGACAGCAAGGAGGCTTGCACACTGACAGCTCTCATTGTTAAGCACTGGGTCATTATGGCTCAACGTGGAATAGCATGAGTACCATCTAAATATTACAAAATGACACAAGGTACAATGATAATAATTTTTACCATCTCATCTCCTAAAGTAAAAAAGTAAAATTTGCTTTGTGGTCTTAGTGGAGCTCTTTCAGATAATTAAGAAGTTAATCATAAAGGGTGTTTGAGAGGTGTGCACAAACACACACACAAAACACTATTATAACATTTGTAGAGATATTATGTGCCCTCTCTGTTTTTGAAAAAGTCTGGACTAATCGGAGTCCAGATTTTGGCTTTTGAAAAAGCCAAACTAATCGGGGTTGCCTAAAAGATGAATCACCATTCTGGAAGAGCCAATAGAATTGGGTGCAGAATATCTGGATTCAAAGACTGACTCTACATTTAGCATTTATGTAATCTCAGCTGAATCACTTCACTTCACTGGACCCCTGGTTCCTTATAAAATGACATAATGTCAGTGGCTTTCAAACTGCTCTCTGGAGCCCTAGGTGTTTTTTGGAAGCAATTTTGGGGGTTTGAGAAGAGGCCCTCACCACCCTCAAATTCCACCAAAGCAGCTCCGTTTTGCCTTCTCATGCATTGGGCTTCTGAATATAATTTTTTGTGGCCAAAAGTGTTTTGAAATCATTGGTCTAGTGGAAGTTAAAAAAAAAATCAGCGTGGAATTATATTGCTAGGTTGGTAAAGACCTTCATAATGTAGTGATAGAAAGTCTAGATGATCCTGAAAGGTCACTGTCAGGATCTCTCCCTACCTAAAGATACTGGAGATGCTGGATTAGAGGCATCAAGCTGAGCTCTTGCTGAGGTTCAGGAATGACTTCAGTCATCAGTCAGTGTGAGAGAGGCAGCTATCTAGGAAGCCATCAAGAAATGAAGGCAGCCCCAGAAGTTAACTTTTCTTTTCAAACACTTTTTATTTTATAATGATGCATAAACAAATTCTTATAAAAGAATTCTTGGGGCACCTGGGTGGCTCAGTCGGTTAAGCGTCTGACTTCGTCTCAGGTCATGATCTTGCGGTCCATGAGTTCGAGCCACAGATCTGCTGCCACAGATCTATTTTTCTACGCGTCTGTGTTTTATACAAGTGTGTGTACATACACCATTTTTTAAAAAATAAATTAAACTTTAAGCATGGGTGTGCAATTTGCTTCATTTGCTTATATGCATGTCTGGGAAATTTCGGTATCAGTATATGTACTGATTATTTCAAAATAATTTCATTGCATTTTATAATATAGATATGCCATAATCATTTAATAATTCCCAAATTAGGGGTTTCAAGTTATTTGCAGTTTTTTATTGATATAAACAATCAACATCATTGTACATACATCTTTATGTACAAACATGATTTCTTTCTATAGGATGGATTACTAGAAGTAGAATTGCTATGTTAAAAAGTACAAAAGGAGCTCCTGGGCAGCTCAGTTGGTTAAGTGTCGGAATCTCAGTCATGATCTCATGGCTTCATGGGTCCGAGCCCTGCATCAGGCTCTGTGTTGGCAGTGCGAAGCCTGCTTGGGATTTTCTCTCTCTCCCTCTCCCCCACTTGCCTTGTCTCTGACTCTCTCAAAATAAATAAATAAACTTAAAAAAGAAGTATGAAAGTTTTGGGCACCTGAGTAGCTCAGTTGATTAAGCATCCAACTCTTAATGTCAGCTCAGGTCATGATCTCCCAGCTGAGCATGAAGCATGCTTCTCCCTCTTCCTCTCCCTCTGCCCCTGCCCCACCCATGCTTTCTCTCTCTCTCTCTCTCCCTCTCTCTCTCTCTCTCTCTCTCGCTCTCTCTCTCTCGCTCTCTCAAAAAAATATATGAAAGTTTTTAAGCTGCATCTATTTACCCAAATACCAACAAGTATGTTTCTCTATATATTTGTCAACAATGAAAATTAACTCTCTTGACTTTTACCAAATTGACAACAAAACTTTTGATATGTTCATCTCTATTTCCTTAATTACTAGTGCGAATGATCATCATTTCATCTATTTGTTGCATAATCTTTGTATTAGAGGAAGCATTAACTATGGAAATCTAGAACTAGATTTTAGTCCTCGTTTTGTAATTAGCTTTGCAGACTTTGATCAACTAAATTTACCTCTCTGAACCTCAGTTTCTCAATCTCACAAACAGAAATAATAATCTTAGCCCTACCTTACTCCACAAGTTGTTGTCAGTGGTCAGAAAACAAAGAATGAAAATGCAAGTAGAAAATTCTAAAATGCTAGACAAATAAATGGGATTTCTCTTCATTTTAAAAGCAGGTGAAACATTATTGAATAATTTTGTAATTGGCAATTTTTCTAAACAAAAGAAGGCTGGTGCATGCAGCTTCTCATTTACCTACTAACTGTAGGTTCTCCTCAGACACACCATAAGTGTAGAGGGCAAAGTTACTTGTTCGGTTCCAGCATTTCTCTCCACTCCAACCTGGCCTGGATGAACACAGAAGAGAGCTTACTCCTTGTGAGATTCCTAATACAAGTTTGCTATTTCAAGGAGTTGGGTGGGGGTGGATCCTCTGCCGCATCTTCTATGGTTCATCCATCAGCAACAACAATGCCATCTGGTTACCGGGGACCAGTGAGGCATAAAATGCCTAGAAAAGCAGCTGTCTTCCTCTTTACCTGTGTCAGAATTACTAATTAAGTGACAAATTTGCCTTCGGTTATAAATGAAATTACGTGCTTCTGAAACTAATACAGCTTTTACTCTTTCTGGCTGCATTTTTTAGTAACTGTAACTCTTCCTTTAAAAGAAATTTATACTTCCATGAAACCACGATAAAAATTCCCATCTGGCCATCTGGGTTTTTTTAAAGATGATGTATGCAATAATTTGTGTGAACCTTTAAATGTCATCTTACCTCTTGCTTTTACCGTGAGGTGAAACTAAGTTGACTCTTTATGCTTAGTTTCCTTTCCCCAGTATGTGTTCCTAATATTGTACATGACAGAATTCTCATTTTCATTTTTTCCCACTACCAATTCAAATTGCCAATGTATCACATAAACCTTAATGTGAGGGCAATGTGACTGAGTCCTAGTGATGTTACCCTTCACAAATTTTATAAAACTTCATATAAATAAAAATAGGCTATTTCATACTCCCAAAATGTCAGCACCTCCTCTGTGTAATCTATTGGGTAAACCAGGAATTAGAAAAGCTTAAATAGGATTATATTTTCTACAATCAACAATTTTACTCCTATAGATTTTGGTAACTAATATGTGAAGAAGCACAATATATTCTTCAGTGTTCAGCACAAATAAAATTATTTCCCAAATGTCAATCTTCTCCACACGTAATAAACCCTTTCCCCTCATACTCCAAGGTCCCAACTCTGGTTTTTCACACCTCTGAACAAAAGGATTAACAGATTCAAGAAAATCATATTTCCTCTACTTTTAGGGGTTCTTCCTTCTTTGGGACCATTTTGGATGGACATCTAAATGTTTGGATACCCAAATCAAAAGGATGACCCCAAATTACGGTATCTTTCCTAAATATCTTGAAGACTTGGTCTATTTGGTAATAGGAAGGATTAATTTGGACCAGACTGTACCATTTGCAAAGTGACTCAAATGTGTAGAGCCACCAAGGCAGACCTGCCTCTCAGTGCTTTATGTTAGGTCATTATCAAGTTCCTTCTCATTTTCCCTAGAAAGGGTAATGTCATAACCCTTTCAAACATACTGCATTTATGGGCAATGTTAACAATTCGATGCAATCATCATTTGTTGAGTTTCTATTATAATAAAAGCCCTGGACTATGGGATGTGAAAGAGATAAATATGAGTACTTAGCCTGCCTCAAGAGGTTTTTCATCTTACTGGAGAGTTGTCATAAATAAGTACAATATAAGACAAAATGTAGAATTTTCTTGAAAATGGGGAACAATAATATGTACAAGGTAGAGAAAACTGTCTGATAGTTTGCTGGGTCACATGGAACCACTGGGTTGTCCTGTCTGTGTAGCAGTTAATACATGGGCAGTCTCTACATCTTTGTTCAACTCTCTGTTGCTCCTATGGCTCAGCCTCTAAGTTCACTCGTGGAGCGTTGAGTGTGGGAAGTGTTTCATGTTTTAGAAGAAATGCCAATAGGAAGATTCATTTTTGGCTAGAATTCCCAACAGGAAACAAATTGTTGAACCAGAAAGATTTACAACGTTCTTCAATCTTCAATGTGCATATGAATCACCTGAGTAACCTGGTAAAATGCAGATTCTAATTCAGCGGTTCTTGGAGTGGGGGTGGGGGGTGTATCTGAGATTTTATATTTATAACAAGCCCCCAGCTGATGTTGATGCACTGGCCCATACTTAGGAATCCTTGTAGCAAGGATTTACAACAGTGCTCCCACAGTTGCAGAAGACAGCGATGTGGCCGAGAAAAAGTTGTCAGAGAGTTCAGCCTAAAGAGAGAGAACAACTAAAGCAGACAGCCAACACTTCACAGAGCATAATGGAGGGAACTGAAGCCTTTTACACAAATCATGTGAGAAGGATTCAGTATTTAAAAGCTACATTTTGTGCAAGGACATGGGCAAATGTTTAGAACAATTCTGTCATTAGCAACAATGGATCTCAAGGAGAATTGGCATCCCAGGCCACCACAAGAACATGGGAACATGGAAGAGAATTTAAACTGGAGCACAGGGGCACCTGGGTGGCTCAGTCGGTTGGGCGTCCGACTTCGGCTCAGGTCACGATCTCGCGGTCCGTGAGTTCGAGCCCCGCGTCGGGCTCTGGGCTGATGGCTCAGAGCCTGGAGCCTGTTTCAGATTCTGTCTCCCTCTCTCTCTGACCTTCCCCCATTCATGCTCTGTCTCTCTCTGTCTCAAAAATAAATAAACGTTAAAAAAAAAAATTAAAAAAAAAAAAACAAAAAAAAAAAAACCTGGAGCACAACAATCTCCCCACCAGGTTACTAGTCTCACGAGTTCCTCAATGATCAAGAACTGAAGCCTGATAGGAGAACATATTTAATGTCCTTCATGCACATACTTATTAAAGAGTGAGGATTCAATCACACTCAACAAACCCTTTTGCTTTCTGCCTGAAGTACCACGCTACAGAAACTCTTTTGTTACTAATAGAGGTATGAACACGGTAGGCCCCATCTGAATATTGAAAGTCAAGACCTAGGTGCCTGGATCATTGATATAGTTGAGTCTCCACATATGCTACTACAGAAAAAAATAATTGAAATAAGATGTGCTTGCATTCAGTCTTTTGGTTTTAAAGTATATGGCAAAGCAAAAGGATCTTGTTGTAAGATTCTTATATCTTGTTGTAAGATTCTTATACTTCCAAGGAAAAAGAGCCACAGCATAGACCTTCAGATGGATATTATAGCCAAGTTCCAGGGTAGCATATTTTCTTAGTGATAATAGACATTATGCCTGGCTGCTAACTCTGAGTTGAAGTCAAAACCAGACAAAGCAGATTTCCCCTCCTTCTGAAGGGGGATTTTTACTATTATTTTCAGGGAAGAGGCTAAGTAATCTTCTGTTGAATTCTGAACTTATTACCCGATAGACTTAAGGTTTCTTACACTACCCAAAAGTCCTCAGAATATTTTATCTAATAAAGGGAGAGTTATATCAATCTCCAATTGCTTTATTTAAAACAACTACTTTAAAAGTTCAATTTAAATAGTTTCAGTAAGAACTGGCCCATCATCAAATTGTGTTGAATCCTTCCGACCTCTCATTCACAATGGGCATTATGGTTTATTCTTTAATGTACATTAATTTGGTTCAGGCAGGATCCAGACTGCACATCTCAGCATTCTACTTGAATAAAGAAGAAAGCATTCAATTCCCCTCCATAGCAAATTCAGCCTTCCACAAGTCAGCTCTGCCAGTCAGTGATGGCTGCATTGCAAAAACTGCTTTGCGAATGTTTTGCTGGGTTTTGTTGCTAGGTGATGACCCGGGAAAACTTTGCAATTCCTGCTGAGAGGTTTAAAAAAAATGTGCCTGTAACCAGTTTCATATTAAAGAGGAGGGGGAAAAAAATAGGGCAGAGTGCACCTTAATTCCTCAAGGTTTACTCCTTGCCCTATACTCCCCCTTAGCTGTCAGATAGAGAAATGTTGGCCACTAAGAAATGTATACACACAACACTGGGGGAAAAAAGAGAAAGAGAACAATATTCAGTTTATCACCCACCAAACTAGAGTAGAGTTAATAAAACAGAACTTGTCAACTCTCTTCCTTTTAGTCTGAATAGAACTTAAATAACTTAGGGATAGAGTAGGGGGTGGGTAGAGGAAGGAGGTGAATGAAACACCAACTCATTCTCCCAACATGTTTTTCTATTCCACATATTACCAAAGACCCTTCGCTTAAGAAATTGGCCTGAAACTAGAGTCAGCTTGTACCTGAGCTGTGTTTCAGAAACCCTTGGCCTGGACCCGACTTTCCAGCCAAGCAGCAGGGATTCCTGGGAAAGCCCAGAGGCCTGTCTGAGGCCTGGTCCTATGTCAGTGATTGATGAGGACAAGTGCGAGAGGTGACACACTGTGAAATCAGACTGAGGCACAAAGAGTTAATCCTTGGGCTTTTTCCAAACTGGGTCCTTTGAGGGAAAAATAATATTTATTCCTTCCTTTGTTAATTTTGCAGCTAAAAAAGCACTCTTGATATCTTATTCACTAGGCAAGATGCCAGCCTGCAACCTCCTAAAACTTTAGGAGGTAAACACCACACTAGTGGCAGTAATTACTTGTCCCTGTTGCACTACCATCATTAAATTATTTTAAACTGCTGATTTAACAAGTGCTATAGTATAACCAATAGAGAGAGAAGAGCAGTTGTTGCTGCATACAAATTTCCTCTCACAAATTAAAGGGCCTACCTATAAATCATAGGGGAGAAAAAACTGAACAGTTACAACTCTAGCACTCTGGGCTTCTCTATTCTCAGAAATGTGGTGACAGCTTGGTAGTAAGAGTCCCCTTCTCTCCTCCACTAGAGCATTCGTTTGCACTCACTCCCCACTGGGTCCTCTCCTGGGAGGACAGGGAAGGCCATGTGTGTCTTTGACTTAGAGACGCAGGCGAGTTTCTTGTACTTTCATACCCTCCATAGCAGATGCACAAACTTCAGCAGCGTCTTTTTAACACTTCATTAATTATTGAACTGTGCCAAGAGTAATTATTGAGCTATGCCAGGAGTCCTTTTCTCCCACATCAGTAAACAGTAATTTAGAAAAGGGGGGTTATAACCTTAGGGTGAGCAACGTTTTCCCCCCACAGCTGTGTGGTGAGCTCAACAATACTGCATATGCTTCAACAAATGAGGAGGTCCACAGCCCAGGCTCTGCTGCACGCAGGAAATGTTATGGCCAGCGAAAAGAAACCCACCAAGCTAATTGTGTGACACAAAATTTGGAACATCTCATTTGCTAACAAATCCAAGATATCTGTTCTGACTTTACGCTTTTGCCCCAATTTAATAAATAATAATAATAATAATAATAATAATAATAATAAATCCAATAACAGCAAGGGAATAAACATCCAGGATTTTCTTCATATGTTATAATGGTAACATGCAAATATTGATAAAACACACTCTCAATTACCAATTTCTTTCTTTTGCTATTGTTCAGTAGGATCTTAATTCTCTCCCTTTCTTTCAGTTAACAGATGTTGCTTCGTGGTCACTTGACAACCCTAATCCTGGAACTCAACAAAATAGAAATGTCTTTTTCCTACATTTTTAGAGTCAAATCAGACAGAGAAGAGGCTATTCGGAGGTAGCCTTCTGGCTATTTGGAGCAGGGGGTTTCGCTGTTTGCATTTCAGAACAATAGAACCGCAGGGCTAGAAGTTTACTTAGTACAACACTCTCTCCAACCCACATGATATTTAAATTCCCTCCAAACGATTTCCCCCCCAAAAAGTGGCTATCCAGTCTCTGTTTCAATTGAAAAGAAAGTTTTTCTGTCACAAACAACTCATTCTGCTTTAAGATGACCAGCATTTGAGAGTTCTATCTCATATTTAGCAGAAATCGGTCTACTTTTAGCCTCTGTGCATCAGCCCCTCAGTGGAGATGCAGAACAACTTTGTACATATTTCAAGTCAGCTGGGAGTTCCTATAGCAGTTTTCAATCTTCAGGGTGGAGAAAAAAATTTTAGTGCTAAAAATGCAAATTCCAGGTTTCCACGTCCCTAGGGGTCTGATTTCAGGAGGTATTCACACAGTTCACAATCACACTGCTCTAAGACTTGTCTTCCCAAGGCTTGATGTCTTCAGACTCTTTCAGCTAATTCTCATGAGGAACGACAAAGGCCCCAGTGAGAACCACATTGCCAGATCCAATGATCAGCTCTCTGTTCTCGTCTTGCTCATGTTGAATCACTTTGTCCTTCCTGAAATGTTTTGTTCACCTGACCTCTGTGACAGCACAGAGTCCTGCTTCTCCTCCTTCACCGTCTGCTAACATAGCACAGTGGCTATGCTTGAGTTCCTTTCAGACCATATGAAGTGAATGCCCACCTCAGGGTTCTGCACTTTCTTCTTGCCCTGCATGGAATGCTTTTCTTCCACTTACGATGCCCTCTCTTAGCTATCCCAAGTCTCTGATCAAATGGCCACTCTTCAGAGATACTTCCCTTACAAACTTATCTGAAATAGCCTTCATCTATTCTCTATCCCCTTACACTGCCTTATTTTCTTGCAGAATTTGTTACTATCTAACATTATCAGACATATTCATTGGTTCATTTGTTTATTTCTTGCCTCTTCAGTAAGAATGTAAACTACAAGAGGGTTATTTGATAATCTGCCATTTCCTGAGTACCTAACACAATGCCTGACACATAGTAAGCACTCCAAAACATTACTTGTCAAAAGAATGAGAAAAAAAATAGTGCTGAATCCTTTCACAAGACTGGTTAAGTCTGTCTATGTCCTTTCAAAGGTATGCTGCCCAGAACTACTCACAGACTCTATAATAAAACAGAATAATCTATCTCTTTGTTTAGAATACTTGATTTGTACAAATGTGGCATCCATTTTCATTCACTTTTAGGGCAGCTATGTCAAACTATTGAATCACATTAAGCTTACACAGCTGCTAAGCCACATTGCCCTGTGCAGCTGGATATTTGGGACCCAGCTCAGGATCTCACATGCATCTCTGTTAAATATTCTCTGATTAAACTTGCTCCAGCCTATTAAAATTCTTTTGGATACTAATTCTGTGATTAAGCACATTCCTATGTCAATATATCTTTTGCATTCATTTTATATGCATATTGATTTGTTCTCTTGTTCCAATCATTAATTTTTTAAAAAGGCAGTGAAGAAAAATTGACAGACCAAGGTTTACATTTGGGAACTGCCACTCAGTAGCTGTGTGGCCAAGCTTAGTCAGGCTAATCAAATTCTCCAACTTCCCATTTCTTCATACAAATGATGGAGATATTAATACTGTTTGATAAGATTGTTGGGAGAATCAAAGAAGATCATAAAGTGTTGAGTACGGTTCCTGGAATGGGTAAATGAATATTATTCTAACACTCAGCACAATGCCTGACACACAACAGACACTAAATGAAACACTTTGTCAGTTATTGACCAGGACAAGGGCCCAGTTAACGTGGTAGGACTCTAGAACTATTCATCAAGGTTATCAATGACCCATTAATTAGCTTTCTTTGAGGTTCAGTTATTTCCTTGGCCATTTATAAATACATCTCCTGGTACTGACATCCTGTTACTCTTCATTTTGTTTTATTTTATTTTATTTTGTTTAACTAAAAAAATTTTTAACGTTTATTCATTTTTGAGAGACCGAGAGAGACACAGCATCAGCAGGGGAGGGGCAGAGAGAGATGGAGACACAGAAACAGAAGCAGGCTCCAGGATCGAGCTGTCAGCACAGAGCCTGATGCG
Organism: Panthera onca; assembly: GCF_046562875.1. Taxonomy (NCBI): domain Eukaryota; kingdom Metazoa; phylum Chordata; class Mammalia; order Carnivora; family Felidae; genus Panthera; species Panthera onca. Next base: position 84,696,477 of record NC_138347.1, on the reverse strand, counting down.
GGGCTTGAACTCACAAACTAGGAGATCATGACCTGAGCTGAAGTGGGATGCTTAACTGACTGAGCCACCAAGGCACACCTTTCTTTATTTTGTTAAAGAAAAGTTCAAGAGAGACAGCCAAATGCAATCCTGAAGTATGCATATGCTGTGTTTAGTGCAGTCTCCTGAACTACCAAATTAGTATTCCTGCCTCCCCGCCCCCGCCCCCCCCCACACACACACACAAAAAAGAAAATTTAACTTATTTGGCGTGAATTAGTGAACCTACTGCTTTCTTTTCCATATGTTCACAAATCCTACTTTCATCTGGACTTGCCTGGATTACCAGTTTGTCACTTGATTACCAACAGGTCGTATGTCCCTCTTCTAGTGCTTCTTCCATTTTCCACTGTTTTTCTCAGTGCCTTGGAGTAGGTAGTCCAAAACAGGAAACCAGTACTCATTTGTTGCAGCCAAGATGCTCACTTACAAGTTCACACCTCTGAAGTTTCAAGAGTCTCTTACTTTTCTTAAATTTGATTGTTTATTCTTATCCATTTCCAAGAAAAGTATATTTCTACATATACACTTAGAGAACACAAATCAGAAAATCAGAGTCTGAGTAATCTAAGCTTCTCTTTCTTCTTTCCATCAGAAATAGGAAGGCAAAGACCTCCTTTCTGAATGAATATACAGGAGAATTTCTTGTTTCCTTAACTGAGAACTAAAGCTTACTGTCAGGCTGCAGTGTGAGACAACCTCTATACAGGAGTCAGAGCAAGTTCCCATCAGCTCTGAGAATAAACCTTCTAGAGTCAGGCTTTCCAGGATTTGTCACATAGTCAGCATTATATAAATGTTAGCTTTCATCATCAAGATTAGTCTCCAAAAAACCTAGTATTGCTCTCTTCGAACTCTCATAACACTTTATCCAGCCTTATTTGGAAGAATAGTCTGATATTCTTTCCATACTGTGAGAGCCTCAAGTAGAAGGACTGCAGTTTATTCATCTTCACATAAAAAGAATAATCCATTAATTAATGATTCCACAAAAAGGTGATTTTATTGATATCTTTATCATTTACAGTGACTAATTGCTTCTAAATTATCTTAGTCATTTCTTTCTTTGATTGCTTTAAATGGCCAATCTTCATTTACTTGGTTCCCTTTCTTTATGTAGAATACAAAAATACATTTTAGTGTAGAATTGTGTAAATTATAGTAACTATTGGAAGTTAGTCAACTGCCACTTGCTATGTTTCAGTTATTTATTTGGCTTTTTAAATGTGCACTCAGTCAATGTCAGAGAATGCAAATTCTTCAGCAGTCTAAAACTTAATTAAAAAAAAAAATTTTTTTTAACGTTTTTTATTTATTTTTGGGACAGAGAGAGACAGAGCATGAACGGGGGAGGGGCAGAGAGAGAGGGAGACACAGAATCGGAAACAGGCTCCAGGCTCCGAGCCATCAGCCCAGAGCCTGACGCGGGGCTCGAACTCACAGACCGCGAGATCGTGACCTGGCTGAAGTCAGACGCTTAACCGACTGCGCCACCCAGGCGCCCCTAAAACTTAATTAAATGGGAGGGTGTTTCAAGATAGTAGTGTAGGAAGACACTGAACTCACTTCCTCCTATGGACACACCAAACATTCAGCTACATATAGAAAAATCTGTCTCTGAAAAAGACCTGAAAACTAACTGAATAGCTATCTCCTGCATAACAAAAAATAAAATGGCCACATCAAGAAGGGTAGGAAAAGCAGAGATGTAGTCTTGCCAAAACTCCCACCCCTGGCATGGTTACCCATGAACAGGAGGGATCTCACAAACACAGAATACATTCCTGAGGAATGAGGGGTCCAAGTCCATCAGTCCACTCCAACCCTCGGGATCTACAATGGAGACATGAGCCCCCAAAATGTCTAGCTTTGAAAATCAATGGGGCTTATATCAAGGAAACTCAAAGGTCTATTAAAAAAAAAAAAAAAAAAGTAAGACTCCACTCAAAAATTTGTCACTTGGAAGGAACCACTTACTCTGAGATCCATTGCAAAAGAAGCAAGTTGAACTTCTGGGGAAGATGATAGAGTAGGAGAACCCTAAGCTCACCTCATCCCACAGATACAACCAGATAATAGCCACTTCAGTGTAAATAACCCAGAAAACAACCCAAGACCTGGCAGACTACTCTCCAAGCTAAATGTAGAGAAGAGGTCACATTGAAAAGGGTAAGAAGTGTGACACATGGACTGGAGTTAAACAGACCCACAGGACTATCTGTGGGAGGGAGGGATACTGCAGCCTCAAAGAGGGGAAAGAAACAGACTTTCACACTAGACAACAGGACAGGGAAGACGAATCTCCACATTTGGCTTTGAAAACCAGAGGGGCCGGGGCACCTGGGTAGTTCAGTCAGTTAAGCGGCCCACTTTGGCTCAGGTCATCATCTCACGGTTTGTGAGTTCAAGCCTCCTGTCGGGCTCTGTGCTGACAGCTCAGAGCCTGGATCCTGTTTCAGATTCTATGTCTCCCTCTCTCTGGTCCTCCCCCACTCGCACTCTGTCTTTCCCTCTCTCTCTCAAAAATAAATAAACATTAAAACTTTGTAAATAAAGAAAATAAAAAGAAAGAAAAGAAAACCAGAGAAGCCAAATTTCCCAAATTCTTACAATCAGCAGGGCTTAAAACCTGGAACTTTAAAAATCAGCAGGCTAATGAGAGAGCCAGAGAGGTGAGAGGAAATTAAGACCCTGCCCTAAAAAAGATAGCACAAACAAACAACTCCAAAAAGATACAGTATAGAAGCAGCAGTTTTAAAACTGCCTGGGTGAGGACACTTGGGTGGCTCAGGTGATTGAGTGTTTGACTCTTAATTTCAGCTCAGATCATGATCCCCGGTTGTGGGATTAAGCTCCTTGTTGGGCTCTACACTGAGCATGGAGCCTGCTTACGATTCTTTCTTTCCCTTGCCCCTCTCCCTCCCACCACTCTCTAAATTTTTTTTTAAAATAATTAGGGGTATACAGGAGGAATATGATTTTACTAATCTCAGAGCATGTGCTGGTACGGCAGGGATCTTTGGGAGACTTCTCCAGGAACAAATGAGCTGACAGGTGCCGTTTTCCTCCCCCACCTCCGAGCTTAAAGCCATCATGGTGCCAACACTTGCTATGTAGCTTGATAACAGTCCACCTTGCCCACGTGTTCTTCTGTGGACACACCCCTTCCAAGAGACCTGGCTCCAGGTCTCCTCCCAGAGCAGACCACAAACCTTGCTAACACTGAATGTCCTGCTACCACACACTTCAGTGGCTCTGTCTTCTCCAACTTGGCCTTCCTCAGTCCCAGCTACCGCATTTACCCTCTGGCACAGACATTTCTGGCACCATGCAACAAACTCTCATGTTCTCTTGCAGTTTGGTCCTACTGCATCTCTAGCAAATGCCTGGTGTGACTCAACTTACGCCCAAGGTAGCCCCAGACTGGCCCACTAATAACACAGGGACTAAACCCTTCCCACAACAGGCAAAGAGAGTCATTGCAGTGACTGGACTCAAGGAAAAAGCAGCTCAGCCACAACAATAGGGTGCAGCAACATGCATAGGAGACACCCCCAAAGAGTCAAGTTTGGGTGAACAGGGGACATTGCACTGCAGGGCACTACAGGACCTCTTCTTCATAAGACCACTACTTTCAAGAGCAGATGTAGCCAACTTTCCTAACACATAGAAACAGATACAGAGAGTCAGACAAAATGAGGAGACAGAGGAATATGTCTCAAATGAAAGAACAGAACAAATTCACAGCAAAAAGACCTAAACAAATGGAGTTAAGAAATATGCCTGAGAGACAATTCAAAGTAATGGTCATAAAGATACTCACTGGACTTGAGAAAACAGTGGGGGACCTCAATGAGACTCTTAACAAAGAGACAGAAAATATTAAAAAGAACCAATCAGAGATAAAGACCTTAATAACTAAAACTAAAAATACACCAGAGGGAATAAATAGTAGACTAGAGGAAGCATAAGAATAAAACTGTGACCTGGAGGAGAGAACAATGGAAAATAATCAAGCCAAAGAGGAGAGAGGAAAAAAAAAACACAATAAAAACAAAATAGAAAATTTTTTTAAGTTTATTTATTTTGAGAGAGAGAGAGAGAGAGAGAGAGCATGAGCAGGGTCAGAGACAGAGAAAATCCCAAGAAGGCTCTGCATTGTCATTGCAGAGTCCAATGCAGGACTTGAACTCACAAACCGTGAAGTCATGACCTTAGCCAAAATTAAGAGTCAGACACTTAACCAACTGAGCCACTCAGATGCCCCTGAAAATACATTAGATTTAGGAAACTTGGTGACACCATCAAGCAAAATAACATTCACATCAAAGGGATCTCAGAAGGAGAAGAGAGAGAAAAGTGGGTAGAAAATTTATTTGAAGAAATAATAGCTACAAAATTCCCAGATCTGGGGAAGGAAACAGAGAGTCCCCCAAAAATCAACCCAAGGAAATCTACACCAAGGCACATAGTAATTAAAATGACAACAAGTAGTGCTTAAGAGAATTTTTAAAGCAGCAAGAGAAAAGAAGATAGTTACATACAAGGGAAACTCCATAATGCTATCAGCTGATTTTTCAACAGAAACTTTGTAGGCCAGGAGGGAGTGGCATAATAAATTCAAAGTGCTGAAAAAAAACGTGCAGCAAAGAATACTCTATCCAAAAAGGCTATCATTCAAAACAGAAGGAGAGAAAAAGAGTTTCTTTAACAAATAAAAGTTAAAAGAATTCATGGCCACTAAGCCAGCTCTACAAGAAATGTTAAAGGGGACTCTTTGAGAGGAAAGCAAAGACCATAGGTAGAAGTTAGAAAAGTAGGAAGCATATAAGCAGCAAAAATTAAGTATATCTATAAAAATCAGTTAAGGGATTCACAAAATGAGAGGATGTAAAGTATGACACCATATACTTAAAACATATGGGGGAGAGGAATAAAGAATGGGTTCAAACTTAAGTGACCATCAACTTAATATAGACTGCTATATGCAGACGATGTTATATACAAACCTAATGGCAACCATAAATCAAAAACCAGTAATCTATAAGCAAAAAAATAAAGAGAAAGAAGTTCAGGTATATCACCAAAAAAACCCAACAAACTGTGAGAAAAGAGAGCAAGAGAAGAAAGGAACAGAGAAGAACCACAAAAGCAACCACTACATACGTAACAAAATGGCAATAAGTACATATCTATCAATAATTACTTTGAATGTAAATGGATTAAACACTCCAATCAAAAGACAGAGTGTGATGAATGGATAAAAAGCAAGACCCATGTATATGCGACCTTCAAGAGACTCATTTCAGAATTAAAGACACATGCTGGTTGAAAGTTGAGTGTAGAAAAGCATTTATCATGCAAGTGGAAGTGAAAAGAAAGCTGGGGTAGCAATATTTATATTGGACAAAATACTTTAAAAAAAAAGACTGTAATAAGAGACAAAGAAAGATACTATATAATCATAAAGAAAATAATCCAACCAGAGGATATAAAAATTGTAAATATTTATTCACCCAATATGGGAGGCCCAAAAACATAAGCAGTTAATAACAAACATAAAGGAAATAATCGATAGTAAGTAATACAATTACAGTAGGGGACTTTAAAACACCACTTACATCAATGGATAGATCATCCAAACAGAAAATCAACAAGAAACAGTGCCTTTGAATGACACATTGGACCAGATGGATCTAGCAGATATATTCAGAACATTCCAACTCAAAACAGCAGAATACATATTTTTTTCAAGTGCACATGGAACATTCTCTAGAACAGATCACATATTAGGCCACAAAACAAGTCTCAACAAATTTAGAAAGATTGAGATCATACCATGCATCTTTTCCATCCCCAGTGTTATGAGACTAGAAATTAACCAAAAGAAAAATATCTGGAAAAAAAACAAATACATGGAAGTTAAATAACATGCTACTAAACAATGAATGGGTCAATGAAGGAATCAAAGAGGGAATTTTAAAAAATACATGGAGACAAATGAAAATGAAAACAAATAGTCCAAAATCTTTGGGATGTAGCAAAAGCTGTTCTAAGAGAGAAGTTTACAGCAATACAGGCCTATCTCAAGAAGCAAGAAAAATCTCAAATAAACAACCTAATCTTATACTTAAAGAAGGTACAAAAAGAAGAACAAACAAATGCCCAAGCTAGTAGAATCAAGATTAGAATAGAAGTAAATGAAATAGAGTAGAAACTTAAAAAAAAAAAAAAAAAAAAAACAGAACAGATAAAGGAAACCAGGAGCTGGTTCTTTGAAAAGATCAACAAAATTGATAAACCTTTAGCCAGACTCAGCAGAGAAAGAGGTGGGGAGGGGGGAGGAGGGAGGAGGGAAGGAGAGAGAGAGAGAGGGAGAGAGACAAGACTCAAATAAAGTCAGAAATTAAAGAAGAGAAAAAAAGAAATGAAAGAGGAGAAATAATTGACACCACAGAAATACAAAGGATGATAAGAGAATATTATGAAAAATTATATGCCAACAAATTGGACAATCTAGAAGAATTGGATAAATTCCTAGAAATATATAACCTCCCAAATCTGAATCAGTAAGGAATAAAAAATTTGAACAGATCAATTACCAGCAATGAAATTGAATCAGTAATCAAAAAACTCCCAACAAAGAAAAGTCCATGATCACATGGCTTCACAGCTGAATTCTATCAAACACTTAAAGAAGAGTTAATACCTATTCTTCTCAAACTATTATAAAAAGTAGAAGAGGAAGGAAAGCTTCCAAATTCATTCTGGAAACCAACATTACTTTGATACTGAAACCAGATAAAGACACTACCAAAAATAAAAGAGAACTATAGGTCAATATCTCTGATGAACATAGATGTAAAGATCCCCCACAAAATATTAGCAAACCAAATCTAACGATACGTTAAACAAACTCATTTGCCATGAAAAGGTGGGATTTATTCCTGGGATTCAAGGCTGGTTCAGTATTTGCCAATCAATCAGCATGATACATCACAAGAGAAAGGATAAAAACCATATGATCTTTTCAGTACATCCAAAAAAAGCATTTAACAAAATACAACATCCACTCATGAAAAAAGCCGTCAACAAAGTATGGTTAGAGGGAACATACTTCAATAAGTAAAGGCCATATATGAAATCCACAACTAACATCATAGTCAGTGGTGAAAAACAGATTTTACCCTGAGATCAGGAACAAGATAAGGATGTTCAAACCACTTTTATTCAGCACAGTACTGGGAATGCTAGCCACAATAATTAGATAAGAAAAATAAATAAAAGGCATCCAAATTGGTGAGGAAGAAGTAAAATATTCACTATTTGCAGATGACATGATACTATATATAGGAAACACTAAAGGGCACAAAAAAAAACTACTAAAACTGATCGATAAATTCAGTAAGATTGCAAGATACAAAATCAATATGTAGAAATTCATTTCATTTCTATATACTAATAATTAAGTTGTAGAAAGAGAAATTAGGAAAACAATCTCATTTACAATTGAACCAAAAATAATAAAATACCTAGAAAGAAACTTAACTAAGGAGGTGTATGACCTATACTCTGAAAACTATAAAACATTGATGAAAAAATTGATGACACTAAGAAATGGAAAGATATTTCATGCTTATGGATGGCAAGAACAAATATTGTTAAAATGTTCATACTACCCAAAGGAATCTACAGATGTAATACAATCCCTGTTAAAATACCAACAACATTTTTCACAGAACTAGAACAAATAATCCTAAAATTTGTATGAAAACAAAAGATCCCAAATAGCCAAGCGATCTTGAAACAGAACAAAACTGGAGGTATCACAATACCAAATTTCAAGATATATTACTGGGCTGTTGTAATCAAAACGGTATGACTGGCACAAAAATAGACATATAGATCAATGGATCAATAGATCCATATAGATCAATGGATCATATAGAGAGCCCAGAAATAAACCCACAGTTATACGGTCAGTTAATCTTTGACAAAGGAGGCAAGAATATGCAATCAAAAAAAGATAAGTCTCTTCAACAAATGGTATTGGGAAACCTGGACAGCTACTTGCAAAACAATGAAACGGGACTACTTTCCTATATCATATACAAAAATAAATCAAAATGAATCAAGGACCTAAATGTGAGACCTCCAACTACAAAAATCCTAGAAGAGAGCACAGACAGTAATTTCTCTGACATCAGCCATAGCAACATTTTTTTTAGATATGTCTCCTGAGCAAGGGAAAGAAAAACAAAAATAAACTACTGAGACTACATCAAAATAAAAAGCTTTTGCACAGCAGTGAAAACAATCAATAAAACTAAAAGACAATCAACTGAATGGGAGAAGGTATTTGCAAATGATATATCTGATACAGAATTAGTATACAAAATATATAAAGAACTTATACAACTCGACACCATAAACAAAACAAAACAAAACAAAACAAAACAAACAAAAAAACCCCAATAAATCCAATTTAAAAAATGGGCAGAAGACATGAACAGGTATTTCTCCAAAGAAGACATCCAGATGGCCAATAGACACATGAAAAGATGCTCAACATCAGTCATCATAAGGGAAATGCAAATCAAAACTATAAGAAGATATCACCTCATACCTGTCAGGATAGCTAAAATCAAAAACACAAAAAACAACAAATGTTGGTGAGGATGTGGAGAAAAATGAACCCTGTGCCCTGATGGTGGGAATAAAAACTAGTACAGCAACTGTAGAAAATGGTATGGAGGTTCTTCAAAAAATTAAAAATAGAACTACTTATGATCAAGTAATTCCACTATCAAAAACAAAAACACTAATTCAAAAGGTAAATACACCCCTATATTTATTGCAGCATTATTTACAATAGACAAATTATGGGAGCAGCCTAAATGTTCACTGATAGATGAATGGATAAAGAGGTGGTACACATATATAATGGAATATAACTCAGCCATAAAGAGAATGAAATTTTGTCATTTGCAACAACATAGATGCATCTAGAGTATAATGCTAAGTGAAATAAGTCAGTCAGAGAAAGACAAATGCCATATTTTAATTTATATGTAGAATTTAGGAAATAAATGAACAATTAAAAAAAAGAGAAAAACCAAAAAAATAGACTCTTAACTATAGAGAATGGATGGTTACCAGAGGGAAGGATAGTAGGGAGATATGTGAAATAGGTGAGAGGGATTAAAAGTACACTTATCATGATGAGCACTGAGAAATATACAGAATTATTGAATCACTATATTTTACACCCAAAACTAATATAGCAGTGTATGTTAACTATAGTGGAATTAAAATTTTCTTTTAAAAATAGCAGCAAGCTGAAAAGTGCTTAGATCATATGTGAAAATGATCCACTGGCTTATCTTAAAGTGTCTGCCACAGGAGCAAGGGTCTGTTGGAACTCTCTCTGAGGATGGAGACACTGGCAGGTGCCATTTTTATACTCTTCGTCTACCTTGTTAGCACCACTCACCCCAGCCCTGAGCTCTCATGAAGCCCCACCCTGCTAAACCTGAGGGTTGGACATGCCTCAGCCTAGCACTCCCCAGTGGCTCCACATATCTGGTGGATATGCACAGAGCACACAGGCGATGCCATTTGAATGCCTAGCTCTGATGGCCAGGGCTCTTGCATCTCTGGGCCCCATACACTAAAACAATCTCTGAAATAATTGGAGAGATAGTTCTTGGCAGGCTACCAATCCCAGAGCACTGCACAGACAGCATACTGAAACATAGCCCCCAGACTCTTTCTGTTACCAATCTTTCAAGACTGGGAGAGATAGCTGGTTAACCCAATAACTAGAAACAAACAAAATGAATAAACAGGGGAATATGTTACAAATGAAAGAACAAGATAAAAACCCAGAAAAAAAAACCTTGATGAAAAGGTAAGTAATTTACTTGATATAGAGTTCATAGTAATATTCACAAAGATGCTCACCAATCTGGGATAAACAGTGTGAACTTCAACAGAAACATAAAATATAATAAAGAACCAAACAGAAGTCACAGAGCTGAAGAATGTAATAACTGAACTGAAACATACACTAAAGGGGTTCAACAACAGACGTAGAAAGGATTAGTAACCTGGAAGACAGGGTAATGGGTTTGGTTTCTAAACTCAGAAAATGGTGGCCAGGGAAGAAACAAAAGATTCTGGTTTATCAGAGCTCCCCTTCTAACCTTGCTCCCACAACTTCTAACCTATTAAAAGAAGAACTGAGGAAACAAAGTGTGTCAGCAAAATCTTGAGATTTTTGAACAGTGCTCTTGGAGCAAAGGAGACTCAGGTGAATAAAGTTCCCTAGAATATTGCAAGGAAGAACTTTTAAAAGTAGAAGTTCCTGTATAATGCATGAGTAGTAGGCTGAGCTTGCAATGTCCCAGGGTTCTGTGGTGTGTTGGGGAATGAGCTGAAGCTCATGGCATTATGGTACATCTGTAGATCCTGGTACAGAATATTAAGCAGGTTCTCAACACAGCAGGGCTCCCAGGGTAGGTATGCTGGACATCAAGGGAGATCGGCCTACTCCACCCACATTCCCTCAGGCTCTAAGAAGGTACCTAGAAAGCAACACTTTGTCCCCACACTGATCAGACCAAAAAATCGAGAAAAATAGTGCCAAAGAAAAGTCAAATCAAATATAAGATCTAGACTGAGCTTCACACATTAAGCTTGAGTAATTTGAATATTAATTATAAGACAAGTTTATAATAATACGACAGAAAAAAAGAATTTTCAAAAGCACCAAATAACTTACAGAGTAAAAACTTGATAAAGAACTCAGAAAATATTATCAAAGAATGCAATATTCCCAAGACTTCTTTATCCGTAAAAGAACTTAAAAGAATATCTATTCAAAGATGGAATGGTAAAATAACATAATTAAACACACAGAAGACCCCAGATCAACAAATTAAGAATCAAATAACAACATTGAAGTTCTTATAAAGGAGTTGAAAACAACAAGCATATGGCTAAAAAAAATCCAAATTAATGGTAAAGAAGAAGGGCTTGGGATGATTTCATATAAAAGCAATATATGTATATATTATACAATATAAATATACATATATATTTTTAAATATAAAAGAAAAAAGACAAGTTATTAAGGCAATTACAAAGAAATTTTAAGATGTGAAAGAGAGGTAAAATCTTCACAACATAACGATAATCCATGTCCTTGTATCAGAGAACCCAACCAAAAGAATAGAAAGAAATTAGCAATATGTAGGAATACTAACATGAAGGAACTAAATCTGAAGATCAAAAAGATGTAGCATATACCAGGGAAAATGACACAAAACCATCTACATAAAGACAAATCCTGTTATTGAAATTTAAGGATAAAGAAAGAATCCTTATCATATCTAAACAGAAAAATTAAGTCACCTCTGAAAAAAAAAATACCAGTCTATATTCTGACATCTATGCAACATCATCCAATTACTGAATTCAACTCTTTTTAAATAATTTTTTTAAATGTTTATTTATTTTTGAGACAGACAGAGACAGAGCACAAGTGGGGCAGGGGCAGAGAAAGAGGGAGACACAGAATCTGAAGCAAGCTCCAGGCTCTGAGCTGTCAGCACAGAACCAGATGTGAGGTCCAAACTTGTGAACCAAGAGATCATGACTTGAGCTGAAGTTGGATGCTTAACTGCCTGAGCCACCCAGGCGCCCCCTTGAATTCAACTCCTAGGAGAAAAAAATATCTGTGACCAAGAATGTTATATCCAATCACATTGCCATTCAAAATGAAAGACAATAGGCCAGATATATTTAAATTTTAAAGAATTTAGGAAATAAAATACCTATAATACTATGAGAAATCTAAATGAAGAAATCAGCATTAAATAAGATACGGTAAGGGAAGTGATGGTGAAATTTTAATCTATTTAAATATATACCAAAGACTATTCCTTGGGGGAAATTTGGCTACAGAATAAAATGTATTCTGTACATTTTACCTAACTTAGTTATTGAGAAAAAAACACTAAAAAAAATCAGTAAGAACATAAAAGTGCTGAACAACACTATTACCCACTTTGTCCTAATGACATTTATGGAACACCTCAAAACTTCAGAATATATATTCTTTTCAAGTACACAAAGAACATTTACCAAAATAATCTCTATATGCTGAGGCATAAAATGTCTCAATGAATTTCAAAAGTCTGGAACCTTACAGGGTATATTCTCTAATCATAAAGGAAGTTAGAAATCAATAGTTATAAGATATTTTAGTCCAGGTTGAAAATGGCGGTGGGAGCTGTGCCCGGTTTTCTCCGCTGCTAGGTCGGTCCGGGGCACAGCTGGGGTGGTCCCTGTCAAGTGGCGCCCACAACGAGGAGGGCTCAGTTCTTCCCTGCGTGGGAGTGAGCATGCTGAACGTCTTCCTGAAGTCGCATCATGGAGAACACGAGAGACCCAAGTTCATCACCTACCCCTATCCCCGCATCAGGTCCAAGCCCTTTCCCTGGGGAGATGGTAATCATACTCTATTCCATAACTCTCATGTGAATCCACTTCTGACCGGCTATGAAGATGAATAAAGAGAACCTGGGCCATAACCCAGTGGGGACCACAGCACTGGTTTGGACCATGACTCTGCACACGGACCAGAAAAGTATATGGGACCTTAAGCTCACCTTCCTTACTTGTATTAAATTATGACCAGTATACTGATCTTCCATCCCTTTGCTTATGTTAGGAAGTGGCTTAAATAAATAACTTAGATTGGTCCATGAAAAAAAAAAGATATTTTAAAAAGCCACCAAATATTTGTAAATTAAACAACACACTTCTAAATAATACATGAGTTAAAGGAAACAAAAAAATCATTAAATACTTTTAATAGGATGATGATTAAATTACTATATACCAAATTTATGGGATGCAGCTAAAGCAGTGTTTAGATGGAAATTTATAGAGTCAAATAGTTATAATAGACAAAAAGTTTACAACCAATGATCAAGCTTCAATTTTAAGAAGGCAAAAAATTAACAAATTAAAATCAAATTCAGTAACAAGAAAGAAAAATAAAGAGAAGAAATCAATGAAATGGAAAACAATGCTTGATAAATCTAGAAAATATAAGAAAAAAAGGAAAACAAAATTACTAACATAGGAATAAAAAAAGGAGTTACAACTAAAAATCACACAGACAATGGTGACAAAAACTGGAAAACATATTGCCTTGGGGAGGGGATTAACTGGTAACAGACATAAGGAATCTTTCTGGAGTAATGGAAAGGTTTTGTATATTGATAAAGATATGGAAGACATACACATATGCATTTGTCAAAACTTGACAAATTGTATACTTAATACTTGTTTGTATCACTGTATTTTTTTTATTTTTTTATTTTTATATATTTATTTTGAGAGAGAGAGAGCACATCAACAAGTGAGAGAGCGGTAGAGAGAGAGGGGGAGAGAGAATCCCAACCAGGCTCCACGCTGTCAGCACAATCCAACACAGGGCTTGAACTCACAAACCATGAGATCATGACCTGAGCTGAAATCAAGAGTCAAATGCTTAACTGACTGAGTCACCCAGGCGCCCTGTATGTATGTATTTTAAGGCCTGAAAATACTTTATTTATTTATTTATTTTAAATTCAAGTTAGTTAACATACAGTGTCATCCTTGTTTCAGAAATAGAACCAGAATTGGTTTCAGGAGTAGAATTTAGTGATTTATCTCTTATATATGACACCCAGTGCTCATCTCAACAAGTGCCCTCCTTAGTACCCATCTCTTGTTTAACCCATCCTCACCCACCTCACCTCCAGCAACCCTGTTTCTTTTCTGTATTTAGGAGTCTTTTATTGTTTGCCTCCCTCTGTATTTTTATATTATTTTTCCCTTCCCCTAGTTCATCTGTTGTGTTTCTTAAATTATACATGTGTGAAATCATATGATATTTGTCTTTCTCTGACTCACTTATATCACTTAGCATAATACATTCTAGTTCTATCCACATTGCTGCAAATAGCAAGACTTCATTTTTTTCTTCACCAAGTAGTATTCCATTATATATACACATACACCATATATTCCTTATCCATTCATCAGATGATGGAGATATCACTGTATTTAAATTTTACTCCCCAGGGGAGGAGCCAAGATGGTGGAACAACATGGAAGTTTTCTGTGTGTCTCACATCCATGAAATACAGCCAGGACAACACTAAACCATCCTGCACACCTAGAAAACTGATCTGAGGATTAACACAACAATCTGCCCAACCTGAACCACAGAATTCAGCAGGTATGTGGCATGAAGAGGTGAACTGGGAAGACAGAAGACTCAGAGGGCAGGGAACCACTTTTGACTGCGGAGAAAGGACAGAGACAGGGGGGAGAATACAGGAAAAGCATCCCTCCCCAAAAGCAGCTGGAAAGAAAGTGGAAAATTGGAAACAGCTGCAGGGACTGAACTAAAAAGGGAGAAAGAAGAAAGGAGAGGGCTTAAATTCTATTAAGACTGTAAACGGGGAGCAGAGTCTGAAACTCTGCAGCTTGATAATTGGTGGTACTCTGGTGGGAAGGGCAAATCCCCATGAGCAAAGTGGGGTCCGGAAGGTTCTCAGGCCACACGGGGAGAAGCGGTTCCACTGCTGGAAGGACATTTGGTAGAGGCTGTGAGGTCACCTGGGCCCAGCAGACTCCAGAGAATGGCCACATTCGCTGGTGCTGGACCAAGGTCATTGGGAGTGAAGCCTAGTGCCAGATGTGTGTTGTGATTTTTCCATAATCCCTGAGGCGCTGCTGCTACACTGTCTCTCGAATTTTTTCTGGGGTGGGCTGGCACCTGGCCTCAGTCTCTGGGCATGAGCAATAGCACGGTCCTGCAAGCATTCCTGGATGCAGCAGCATTCAGCCATTGCTCGGTGAGACCCTCCACAGAGGGGTGGAGTGGGTCAAAGCCACAGTCCCTCAGAAGTGGGGGGCCAGGGAAGGCAGCCACATCTGAGACAAAACTCGGGAGGGAAGTGCTGCCTGGGGCTTGGTCACAGACAGTGTGGAAGCGGGGAGTGGACGGAAGCCAAAGATGAAGGACGGGTGCACGATTGTTGATCAGGGAGAACAGAATTCTGATACTAGAGACTGGGTTGCTAGGGGACGCCATTTTCACCTCTCCCGGCATGTGCATACACACCTATAAGCGCCACAACAATCCACCCCAGTAGGCTAGCAGCACCATCTAGTGGAGAATGGAGCCATTACACTAAGCTCCACCCAACTGTGGCAACCTCACTCTTCAAGAACACAAGTCTCAGCACCTGCTTAGTTAATGGACTATAAAGGACTTCATAGTTTGACTTCTGGGGTGAAAACGAAGTAATTTCAGTCCTTTTCAGTCTGTTAGCTAGTACAACTATTCAATTTTCATTCTTTCTTTCCTTTTTTTCTCTTTTTTGTTTCTTTTCTTTTTCTTGAATACCAAAAGAGAAAAAATTAATTTTTACTTTTAATTTTTATTAAAAATATTTTTCTTTCTTTTTCTACTAAAATTTTTCCTTTTGTGTAAATTTTTTCATATCCTATTTTACTTCCATCATTTCATTTTAGTCTACTTCAGCATATTCATTTTCTCAAATTTTCAAATGATTTCCTTTTTTTTTCTTTTTGTACCCTTTTTTCTGTCATCTATCAAGCCACTTTCAACACCCAGACCAAAACACACCTAGGATCTAGCATCATTTATTCGATTTTGTGTGTGTGTGTGTGTATGTTGGCTTTTAATTTCTTAATTTTAATATATTTTAATATTAATTTTATTAATTTTAATTTTTTCTACCTCACTAATTCCTTTCATCCCTTCAAAATGATGAAATGATGAATTCACCCCAAAATAAAGAGCAGGAAGAAACGACAGCCAGGGACTTAACCAACACAGATACAAGCAAGATGTCTGCACCAGAATTGAGAATCACGATAATAAGATTACTAGCTGGAGTCGAAAATAGATTAGAATCCCTTTCTGTGGAGATAAAAGAAGTAAATCTAGTCAGGATTAAATAAAAAATGCTATAACTGAGCTGCAATCTCGAATGGATGCCACAGGGGCAAGGATGGATGAGGCAGAACAGAGAATCAACAATATAGAGGACAAACTTATGAAGAATAATGAAGCAGAAAAAAAGAGGAGATAAAGAGAAAAGAGCACAATTTAAGAATTAGAGAAATCAGTGATTCATTAAAAAGGAAAAACAACAGAATCATAGGGGTCCCAGAAGAGGAAGAGAGAGAAATAGCAGTAGAAGGGTTATGTGAGCAAATCATAGCAGAAAACTTTCCTAACCTGGGGAAAGACACAGACATCAAAATCCAGGAAGCACAGAGGACTCCCATTAGATTTAACAAAAATAGACCATCAACAAGGCATATCATAGTCAAATTCACAAAATACTCAGGCAAGGAGAGAATCATGAAAGCAGCAAAGGAAAAAAAAAGTCCTTAACCTACAAGGGAAGACAGATCAGGATTGGAGCAGACCTATCCACAGAAACTTGGCAGGCCAGAAAGGAGTGGCAGGATATATTCAATGTGCTGATCAGAAAAAAATGCAGCCAAGAATTCTTTATCCAGGAAGGCTGTCATTCAAAATAGAAGGAGAGATAAAAAGTTTCCCAGACAAACAAAAATTAAAGGAGTTTGTGACCAGTAAACCAGCCCTGCAAGAAATTTTAAGGGGAACTCTCTGAGGGGAGAAAAAATGAATGAATAGATAGATAGATAGATAGATAGATAGATACTAAAAGCAACAAAGATTAGAAAGGACCAGAGAACACCACCAGAAACTCCAACTCTACAAGCAACATAATGGAAATAAATTCATATCTTTCAGTACTCACTCTAAATGTCAATGCACTCAATGTTCCAATCAAAAGACATAGAGTAACAGAATGGATAAGAAAACAAGATCCATCTATATGCTGTTTTCAAGAGACTCACTTTAGACCTAAAGACACCTTCAGATTGAAAGTAAGGGATAGAGAACAATCTATCACAAAAGAAAGCTGGAGTAGCCATACTTACACCAGACAATCTAGACTTTAAAATAGACTGTATCAAGAGATGAAGAAGGGCATTATATCATAATCAAGGGGTCTACCTACCAAGAAGACTTAACAATTGTAAACATTTATGCATCAAATGTGAAAGCACCAAAATATATAAATCAATTAATCACAAACATAAAGAAATTCATCGATAGTAATACCATAATAGTAGGAGACTTCAACACCCCATCACAGCAATGGACAGATCATCTAATCAAAAAATCAACAAGGAAACAATGGCTTTGAATGACACATGGGACCAGATGGACTTAACAGATATATTCAGATATTTCATCCTAAATCAGAGGAATATACATTCTTCTTCAGTGCACATGGAACGTTCTCCAGAATAGACTACATACTGGGACACAAATAGACCTCAGCAAGTACAAAAAGATCGAGACCATGCCATGCATATTTTCAGACCACAATGCTATGAAATTTGAAATCAACCACAAGAAAAAATTTGGAAAGATAACAAATACTTGGAGACTAAAGAACATCCTACTAAAGAATGAATGGGCCAACCAAGAAGTTAAAGAGGAAATTAAAAAGTACATGGAAGCCAATGAAAATGATAACACCACAACCCAAAACCTATGGGATGCAGCAAAGGTGGTCATAAGAGGAAAGTGTATAGTGATCCAGGCCTTCCTAAAGAAGGAAGAAAGGTCTCAGATGCACAACATAAATTTATGCTTTAAAGAGCTGGAAAAAAGAACAGCAAATAAAACCCAAAACCAGCAGAGGACAGGAAATAATAAATATTAGAGCAGAAATTAATGCTATCGAAACCAAAAAAACCCAAAAAAAACAAAAAAACAACAACAGTAGAACAGATTAATGAAACCAGAAGCTGGTTCTTTGAAAGAATTAACAAAATTGATAACTACTAGCCAGTTTGATCAAAAAGAAAAAGGAAAGGGCCCAAATAAATAAAATCAAGAATGAAAGAGGAGACATCACAACCAACACAGCAGAAGTAAAAACAATAAGAGAATAATATGAGCAAATATATGGCAATAAAATGGGCAATCTGGAAGAAATGGACAAATTCCTAGAAACATATACACTACCAAAACTGAAACAGAAAGAAATAGAAAATTTGAACAGACCCATAACCAGTCAAGAAATCAAATTAGTAACCAAAAATCTGCCAAAAAACAAGAGTCCAGGGCCAGATGGCTTTACAGGGGAATTCTACCAAACACTTAAGTAAGAGTTAACACCTATTCTCTTGACACTGTTCCAAAAAATAGAAATGGAAGGAAAATTTCCAAACTCTTTCTATGAGGCCAGCATTACCTTGATTCGAAAACCAGAGACCCCACTAAAAAGGAAAACTATAGACCAATTTCCCTGATGAACATAGATGTAAATATCCTCAATAAGATATTAGCCAACCAGATCCAACAATATATTAAAAAAATTATTCACCACAACCAAATGGGATTTATACCTGGGATGCAGGGCTGGTTCAATATCCACAAAACAATTAACGTGATTCATCACATCAATAAAAGAAAGGACAAGAACCATACGATCCTCTCAACAGATGCAGAGAAAGCATTTGACAAAATACAGCATCCTTTCTTGATAAAAACCCTCAAGAAAGTAGGGATAGAAGGAGCATACCTCAAGAACATAAAAGCCATATATGAATGACCCAACACTAATTTCATCCTCAATGGGGAAAAATTGAGAGCTTTCCCCCTAAGGTCAGGAACAAGACAGGGACATTCACTCTTGACACTGTTATTCAACATAGTATTGCAAGTCTTAGCCTCAGCCATCAGACAACACAAAGACATAAGGCATCCAAATCAGCCAGAAGGAGGTCAGACTTTCACTCTTCACAGATGACATGATATTCTATATGGAAAACCCAAAATATTCCACCAAAACACTGCTATAACTGATTCATGAATTCAGCAAAGTTGCAAGATATAAAATCAATGCACAGAAATCAGTTGCATCCTATTCACCAACAATGAATCAACAGAAAGAGAAATCAAGGACTCTATCCCATTTACAATTGCACCAAAAACCGTGAAATACTTAGGAATAAATCTTACCAAAGAGGTGAAAAATCTACACTGAAAACCATAGAAAGCTTATGAAAGAAATTGAAGAAGACACAAAAAAATGGAAAAAGGTTCCATGCTCCCAGATAGGAAGAACCAATATTGTTAAAATTTTGACACTACCCAATGCAATCCCTGTCAAAATAACACCAGCATTCTTCACAGTGCTAGAACAAACAATCCTAAAATTTGTATGGAGCCACAAAAGACCCCGAATAGCCAAAGCAATCTTGAAAAAGAAAACCAAAGCAGGAGGCATCACAATCCCAGACTTCAAGCTATACTAGAAAGTTGTAATCATCAAGACAATATGGTATTGGCACAAGAACAGACACTCAGATCAGTGGAACAGAATAGAGAACCCAGAAACATTTGGCCAACTAATATTTGACAAAGCAGGAAAGAATATCCAATGAAATAAAGATAGTCTTTTCAGCAAGTGGTGCTGGGAAAACTGGACAGCAACATGCAGAAAAATGAACTTGGACCACTTTCTTACACCATACGCAAAAATAAACTCAAAATGGATGCAAGACCTCAATGTAAGACAGGAAGCCATCAAAATCCTCGAGGAGAAAGCAGGCAAAAACCTTTTTGATCTTGGCCACAGCAACTTCTTACTCAACGTATCTCCAGAGGCAAGGGAAACAAAAGCAAAAATGAACTATTGGGACCTCATCAAAATAAAAAGCTTCTGCATGGCGAAGGAAACAATCAACAAAACTAAAAGGCAACCGATGGAATGGGAGAAGATATCTGCCAACTACCTATCAGATAAAGGGTTAGTATCCAAAATCTATAAAGAACTTATCAAACTCAACACCCAAAAAACAAATAACCCTGTGAAGAAATGGGCAAAAGACATGAATAGACACTTCTCCAAAGAAGACATCCAGATGGCCAACCGACACATGAAAAAATGCTCAACATCACTCATCATCAGGGAAATACAAATCAAAGCCACAATGAGATACAACCTCACACCTGTCAGAATGGCTAATATTAACAACTCAGCCAACAACAGATGTTGACGAGGATGCTGAGAAAGAGGATCTCTTTTGCACTGCTGGTGGGAATGCAGACTGGTGCAGCCACTCTGGAAAACACTGTGGAGCTTCCTCAAAAAATTAAAAATAGAACTACCCTATGGCCCAGAAATTGCACTACTAGGTATTTATCAAAGGGATACAGGTATGCTGTTTTGAAGGGACAGATGCACCTGAATGTTTACAGCAGCACTATCGACAATAGCCAAAGTATGGAAAGAGCCCAAATGTCCATCCATGGTTGAATGGGTACAGAAGATGTGGTATATATATATATATACATATATACACACACACACACACAATGGAGTATTACTTGGCAATCAAAAAGAGTGAAATCTTGCCATTTGCAACCACGTGGATGGAACTGGAGGGTATTATGCTAAGCGAAATTAGTCAGAGAAAGACAAATATCATATGACTTCACTCATATGAGGGCTTTAAGAGGCAAAACAGATGAACATTAGGGAAGGGAAACAAAAATAATATAAAAACAAGGAGGGGGACAAAACATAAGAGCCTCTTAAATATGGAGAACAAACAGGGTTACTGGAGGGCTTGTGGGAGGGGTGATGGGCTAGATGGGTAAGGGGCATTAAGGAATCTACTCCTGAAATCATTGTTGCACTATATGCTAACTAATTTGGATATAAATTAAAAATAGTTAAATTAAAAAGAAAATTTTACTACCCAGGGTGGCTATTAAATAGGGCACTTGTGATGAGCTGGGTGTAATATTAAGTGATGAATCACTAAATTCTACTCCTGAAACCAATATTACAATATATGTTAACTAACTAGAATTTAAATAAAAACTTAAAATAATTAATATATTAATTAATTTAAAAATAATAATAATAAATTGTATCCCCCAAAAGTGAAAAAACTACATACAAATATTGACCTCTGGTTAGTAAATTTGCTTTTATCTGTGGTACAGATTAGCAATTCTAAAATGAATTAGTGTGAGTTTAGGCAAATAAATATATATTTTTTAGGGCTGAGCAAATGAGGAATATATTGAACATAATTAGAGCCAGATTTCTCCTTGTGGCATAGGGAATTGCAAATACAAAAAAGAAAAGGAAGCCAAGAATGTATTCTGAGATGTCAAACTGAAACTAAGAGTATAAGTATAAACTCAGGGGAAAGATGATAGATAGGTAGATAGATAGATAGATAGATAGGGACATAAAAGGACATAGAGAAAGAAAGAAAGAAAGAAAGAAAGAAAGAAAGAAAGAAAGAAAGAAAGAAAGAAAGAGGTATTGCCTAGCTGTAAAATTGGGGGCCTAGGGCAGAGGAATTACAAGATGAGCCGGACCATCTTCTTGTGCCAAAAATTAAGGAAATGCTCCAAGAACAATGGAGTCAAAAGCATGCTTAAGCCAGCTACAAGTGGCTCCTTCCAGCAAACTCTGGGACTATAAATGCATCAAAATAAATAATGATGGTAATTGATTACAACTGTTTGAATAAAATAAAAATCCACACATATTGTATTAGTTCCCTAGGGCTGCCATAATAAAGTTACCACAAATTGGGTGACCTGAAAAACCAGATTTATTGTCTCACAGTTTTGAGATTAGAAGTCCAGAATTGAGGTGCATTATCAGGGCTATGCTCCCTCTGAAACCCCTAGGGAAATCCTTGTTTGCCTCTTGGCACCTTGATAGGTGGTTTGCCAGAAATATTTGGCAGTCCTTAGCTAGTAGATGCATATCTCTGATCCTCCTTGTTCACATGGTGTCTTCCCTGTGTGTCTTCATACAATCTTTTCTGTGTGTGTGTCTGTGTCCAAATTTTCCCTTTTTATAGGGACACCGGTCATCTTGGATTCAGGTTCAACCTAATAACCTCATCCTAACTTGATTAAATCTGCAAAGACTTTGTTTCCAAATAAGGTCACATTCTCAGGTACTAGGGGTTAGGACTTGGAGGTGAGAGAGAAACAATTCAAAACATAAAAGTTCATACTGCAATGAAAAAATAAATAAATGAAGGATAAAATAAAAGTCGTCTTTGTGGTAGAAAGCCAACTAATACAGAAGAAATTATAAAAATAGAAAATCATCAATGGATGCTTAAAATAGTGGGCAAAATTTTGATGCCATGGGATATTAAATACTGTTAGAATGTGTCTGCTTACTATACTCACTAACTAAAAAGGGGGAAATGTTACCTTTACAGAAGAGAAACCTGGTAGACACCACTTTAATCATGCGATTGATGTTATCATTACCAACATTGGGACAAACAGACATCTAGTGCCTTCTAACATGATACATTGAGAAAGCACATTACCTCAGTGGTATTCTTGCCAAAAATGCATAACCTGAATCAAATCATGAAGAAATGTTAGACAAATCCAAATTGAGGGACATTATACAATATAACTGGCCTAAACTCACAAATGTCAAGATCAAGAAAAATAAAAGGCTGAAGAATTGCTTCAGATTAAAGGAGACTAAAGAGACATGATAATCAAGTAATGCATGATTGTAGATTAGATCCTGTACTAAGAAAAAGAAATCTGTAAAAGGCATGTTGGAATAACTGAAAAAATTTGAATATGAACTGTAGAGTAGATAATACTATTGCATCCGTGTTAAATTTCCTGCTTTTGAAAATTGCACTGTGATTATTTGAGAAAATGTTCTTGTTCTTCAGAAGTGCATATTTAACTATGTATTAAGTATGGTTTAGAAAAAATAATATACAGTGTATAAATTATAGAGAATAAAATGAGGTAAAATATAAAAATTTGGTTAAGGGTATATGGGAATGCCTCTCATTGTTCTTGCCACATTGGAATAAGTTTGAAATTATATTAAAATTAAATAAAATCAGGACAAAAAAATAGAATTGAAGGAGAGGAAGGGAGGATAAGAGTATTTAAAGGCTTTCTCCTTCATAGCAGGAAATCAGTGAGAACTGTAAAAACTGGAACATTTCAGCTTTCAAATGTGATGTTGCTAATGTCTTGATGGTTTTCAAAATCTTTCAGCTTAGGATTTTAAGGACGTAATATCTCTTAAGAAGAAAAACATTTATCAAAAATTCAAAAATTCTGCATTTCAATATCTAGTAAATTAGAATAAAATAAAATGTTTTTTAATAGTTGGCATAAGGGGGCGCCTGGGTGGCTCAGTCGGTTAAGCGGCCGACTTCGGCTCAGGTCATGATCTCACAGTCCGTGAGTTCAAGCCCCGCGTCGGGCTCTGTGCTAACAGCTCAGAGCCTGGAGCCTGTTTCAGATTCTGTGTCTCCCTCTCTCTGACCCTCCCCCGTTCATGCTCTGTCTCTCTCTGTCTCAAAAATAAATAAACGTTAAAAAAAAAAAAATTAAAAAAAAAAAATAGTTGGCATAGGATAATCCCATTCTTATAAAACTATTCTCTATCTCTCTACCTACCTACCTACCTACCTACCTATCTCTCTGACTATCAATTCATCTTGTTCACCAAATATCATACTAGGTTATTTATAAGCAATTTTTTCTTTCCTCATACTTTTTGTGTTGCTTGATATTTTGATAATAAGCATCTATTATTTTTATAAAAAATAAAGCATATATTCTCACATATATAATGGCATTTACATTACATTTACATTTTGATTCTCAAAACATAATGATATTAATTTTAATTTGATAAAATATTAACATGCTAAAGTCATTTCCAGTTCTATAAACAAACTAAAAAACCAACACAAAGTATCTGCTCCACATTTCAAAAGTAATGAGTTCAATCATGTTAAGGTTATAATTTTGTTAGTCTGTTAATTTTTTTCCTCTCAATGCAACTAGAAATTAAATCTTTGTCAGTCTTAACAATTAGTGTTCTTATCTTTTTTCTGAAATAAAGATGACATTAGATCAAAATCTTTTCATTTTTCTTCTTTTAAAAAATTCACAGTAATAGCCTAGTCGTGACAAGCATATGATAATATCATCTGCAGAGAAAAATAAAATTCCGTGACTTCACAACCATCTCTACCAACTACCCCATTGGGTATATGACTAAATTAAAAGTCTTCTCACATTTATCTTGATGTTTCCTTTATTTGAATTTTCTCCAACAATCCCAGCTTCTCTCAGAACATCCTCTTTATTCCTGTAACCTATTCCTTGTTCTCCAGAAACATCTTAAAGTCTCAAGATTCTCATCTAAGACTTGGAGTCTTAGGGTTGAGAAATTGGACTGCAGAGGAATGATGCCATAGATTATATTTCTGTTAATCAATACTCATTCCCATGGGATGATTATATTCATTTAGCCTATTGAACTCAGGTGTGCCCATACGACCTGCTCTGGTTGACAAAATGCGTGAAGTGATGTATGTCACTTCCAGGAAGAAAAGCCAATTCATGCCTCTGCCACAATGACCAGCAACGTTTGAAGTGAAAAAGATAAGCAGTTCAGCCTTGGTCCCTGAGTGAATATGTGGAGCATACCTGTAACCAACTCAAAATGGACATGTGGGGTAGGCAAAAAACTGTCCTTGGGAACCACTGAGATATGGAGGTTGCTTGTGGCCACAATATAACCAAGCCCATCCTGAATAATACATGTGGGCATACTCACCCTTTTAGAGTTGTAGTTTCCTTCTGCATCCATCTAGTACAGCCGATGAACTCTCTCTGGACTCTAAGTTCCTTGGGAGAGGCACCTTATCATAATCAATCTATACCCCCAGAAAATTAGCATAAGTTCTGGCATAGAAAGACTTGATGTTCTAGTTGTCCAGGAGCAGTCTGCCCAACAGATACAATGGATGTATGCAACCCCAGTGTTGCTTTCTGTAAAATGAATATCACATGTAATCAGGGACTCCATTCTACTAGACAGACCAAATTTGTTTATTTATTGGAGTCCTATATATTGGTCATGGTCTCTCTTCCTAATGACCAATTATTGCTTTTGTGTTCAAGTAAAAATTGAGTATCTGCTATATACCAAGCAATGTGTAAGATACTAGCAATAGAGAACTATGAATCCTCTCCCAGAAGGACCTTGCAGGCTGGTGAGTGAGATAAATAAG
This sequence comes from Panthera onca, assembly GCF_046562875.1. Lineage (NCBI taxonomy): Eukaryota > Metazoa > Chordata > Mammalia > Carnivora > Felidae > Panthera > Panthera onca. The sequence continues at coordinate 84,671,169 of NC_138347.1, read as the reverse complement.
TAAAATATGGGTTGTCCTGATCAGGTCAGAGTCTTGAATAGTTCCTTTGCTTTCCATAGAGGTTGCAGACACCACTTAATAAATAGCTGTATTATAATTAATAAGTAGCTGTATTTATAGTCCAGGAAATCTTTGGAACTAAGCAAATCCTGCTAAAGCCACTCCCTCAAGAGAGTCACCTGGGGTGTTCAATGAATCCAACAGTCTTGGCAGTTTTCTTACAGTCACTATAGCCAATCAATGGCCATGCTCTTTCCAATCCCTCTTCAATTACTCTCTCATTCATCCCTGCCATTCTGTCCCACTGATACTGTCTTACTTCACAACTTATATCTTCATCACCCTAATCCTTTCATAGCAATTTACATTCCTGCTTCGATTCATCTCCTAAGATTCTGTTTTTAGAGAAGAGGATCCATACCTGATTTATCTCTGCCTCCCTGACAGAACCTATGCCAGACCCTTATGTCCTACAAGCATTCCATAAACTCTTCTTAAATGAAATATGAATGATTACATGATACATTTACCTTTGACAATCAATACCGATTATGAAGCTGATCAAAAGGAATGGTTTTGTCTAATTTGAGCCATCTGGAAACTTTATAATGACCTCAGATATGAGAACTGCTATATGTACTACTGGGTCATAAAATTTAGCAAGCAAAAATCATCCAAGCTGCCCCATGACTCATAAGTCTGTTCATCAGAAGTGTTGTGTATTTTTCTTCTCTAGTTTCTAAATTTCATACCTGGATACCAGATTACCAGTTTCTTTACGAAGTAACTTAGTGTCTTCTCACATAATACTCGTTACAACCCTACTGATCTACACACTCTGACACTACCTTCTAAATCTTTCCCAAAGCCTGATGATGAAATTCACCATGCACCCATATTTATTTCTGCCATGTTCCAAGTCCAGCTTGCACTTCCTGATAATAATCACTTCGTCATTAGTTTTAATTATTTAATACTGATTTGTGTCTCCTTAAAATCTCCTAGGCAAACATAGTGTTTAATGATGTAAAACAGGATATTCAAATCAAATTTAAAGATGTTTGATTAGAATTGAGACAGTAATTATTTCCTTTACTGATATTTTTATTTATAAGAATAATATATGATGACAGGAACATACAATTTCAGAAATATATCAGGTAATAGTAAATGTCTATTTTCACTTTCCCTCTACCCAATCCTATTCCTTCCCCAGAGATAACCATTGAAAACAGTTTGGTATATATTCTCCCAAACAGTGTTCTGTGCATTTAGATACATATATGGATATAAAATATGCAACCTCCTCCACATAACTTATACCTGTATAGTTATTTTATATAAATGTGGTAACATTATGGATTATTAATTCATTAATTCAACAAGTTATATTGACCCCCTCCCAACTCTCTGCCATGTACTGTTACAGACACTGAGATAAAACAATGTGCCCCTGGCCTCAAGGAGCTTACTTTTTTTTTTTTTTTTAATTTATAGCACAAGCAAGGGAGGGACGGGGGGGGGGGGGGGGGGGCGGTTGGGTGGGGAGAATCCCAAGCAGGCTCTGCACTGCCAGAACAGAGCCCACCACAGGGCTCAAGACCAGGAACTGTAAGATCATGAGGTGAGCCAAACTTAAGAGTTGGGCATTCAACTGACTGAGCCACTCAGGTGCCCCAAGGAGCTTACATTTTAGTGGAGATGGTTACATTCTGTCAGTATACATACAAACACAATATTGTGCATAAATACTTAATCAAAATGGAATCATACTACTATCTTAAAGTTCTGTATATTAGAAATCTGATGTGGGCCTCACTAGAAAACATCAAGATGTTGACAAAGTTGTTTTCCTTTCTAGAAGCATTAGGCATACATCCATTTTTCTGCCTTTTCCAACTTCTAGAGTCTGCTTAATTCCTTGAACTGTAGCCCCCTTCCTCTACCTTCAAAGCCAGCAAGTGATACTGGATTTGGCAAAGATATCTTAAATATAACCCAAAAGCACAAACTATAAGGAAAAAATCAATAAGACAGATTGTATCAAAATTAAAAACTTTTCTCTTCAAAAGACACTATAACAAAAGAAGAAGAAAAAGGAGAAAATGATGATGACAAGCCACAGACTGGAAGAAAATATTCACAGAACATATTTCCCACAGAGGACTTGTACCTCGAATGTATAAAGAATTCTTACAACTTAGTAATAAGAACACAACAACTAAATAAAACCATAGACAAAATGTTAGACACATAACCAAAGAAGATGTATGGATGGCAAATAAGCACCCAGTAAGATTTTCAACATCATTAGTCATTAGAGAAGTGAAAATTAAAATTGAAATGAGATACCACTGCATATCCACTAAGATAATTAAAATTTAACAGACTTAATGAGTGTTGGAGAGGATGTGATTCAACTGGAACTCTGTGGGAATATAACATGTTACAACCATTTTGGAAAACCATTCAACCATTTTAAAAGCATGGAAACACATAATTCTAATAGCCAAGAGATTTGAAAACAACCTAAATATGCATGAACAAGTGAATGAAAAATAAATTGTGGTATATCCATTCAATGCAATACTATTCAGCAATAAATAGGTATGAAGTATTGATACATACAACAACATAAATGAACCTCAAAATAATAATGCTAAGTGGAAGAAGCCAGACAAAAAGGAAAACTATTTGATTCCATTTAAATAAAAGCCTAGAAAATAGAATAGAGACAGAAAGCAGATCAGTGGTTGCCTGCGGACAATGTAGGGAGGGGATGGGAGAGGTGGTGAGAAATTAAATCAGGGCACAAAGAAACCTCTAGAAGTAATAGCAATGTTTATTAGCTTGGTTTTGGTTTATTAGCTTGGTTTATTAGCTTGGTAGTTTTCACACACACACACACACACACACACACACACACACACAGAAAGTTACATGTAAAGCTTATTGTGTGTAAATTATACTTGAATAAAATTATAAAAAAGAGGGTAGGGGAGGGGCGCCTGGGTGGCGCAGTCGGTTAAGCGTCCGACTTCAGCCAGGTCACGATCTCGCGGTCCATGAGTTCGAGCCCCGCGTCAGGCTCTGGGCTGATGGCTCAGAGCCTGGAGCCTGATTCCGATTCTGTGTCTCCCTCTCTCTCTGCCCCTCCCCCGTTCATGCTCTGTCTCTCTCTGTCCCAAAAATAAATAAAAACCGTTGAAAAAAAAATTTTTTTAAAAAAAAAAATAAAAAAAAAATTAAAAAAAAAAAAAAAGAGGGTAGGGGAACTTTTCACTCATCAAATGAGCACAACTAGGAGTCCAGTAGTGAAGACAGTATAAAGTAGTGAACTTCATGCAATGTTGGTTGTAACTTAAATCTCACAGTATGGATCATTTAAAACACACAATCTAGGGGCACCTGGCTGGCTCAGTCCATAGAGTACATGACTCTTGATCTCAGGGTAATAAGTTCCAGCCCCACATTGGGTGTAGAGATTACTTAAAAATAAAATCTTTAAAAAAATGCATAATCTCTTTAAATAGTAATTTCACTTTAAGAACTGAACCTAATAGAAATATTTTCATGTGGATACAAATATAAACATTGTTTATAATCACACAATAAATTAATATTAAATGTCCATTAGTAGTAGAATGGTTAAATAAATTACAAATTATCAATAGTATGGGATATAATTCTTTTTTATTTTATTTTAGAGAGAGAGAGCACACAAGCTGGGGAGGGGCAGAGGGTAAGAGAGAGAGAGAGAGTGTGTGTGCACAAGTTGGGAAGGGGCAGAGGGAGAGAGAGAGAAAGAGAGAGAGAATCCCAAGCAGGTTCCACATTCAACACAGAGCCCAGTGTGGGTCTCAATCCCACAAACCTGGGATCATGACCTGAGCCAAAATCAAGAGTCAGACACTCAACCGACTAAGCCATCCAGGCGCCCCTATAATTCTTTTTTAAAACAAGTTTTGTTTCATTTTACCTATTTTAATTTTGTTTTGTTTTTACAGGCATTGCATAACTGAATTAGTTTTGTCCCTAAGTTGGATTTGTTTAACAGGTGATATATATATATATATGTGTGTGTGTGTGTGTGTGTGTGTGTGTGTGTATTTAGGATTAAATTTTATTTATTTGACAGATGTAAGTCACTCAGAGGAGCTTATTTTGATTTACTGGGTACATAATAATATGCCTTTCAAAAGGAAAACATGTTCATATATATTTGCTTGACAGGTTGAAGTGCTGCAGAACTAGTACTTTGTTCTTTCAGAGAGATAGTTTTTAGATATTGTTAGGTATTTCTTAGATAGATATATATATAATTTTCTGAATGTGTTTCTGGCCTAATCATCCAAGTAAATCCAAAAAAGTTATTTTAGGTTCTCGAATAACTATTACTCATTTTATAAGTTTTCATTAAAGTAAAATATAGATATCACCTACACTTTACATACATCATGTATAAACCAGTAATTGGAGTATAGATATATGCAAATTATTTACACTCCTGTACTCACACCTACTCTCAAAAAAGCCAAACAATAGATAGGACATCAGAGTGGAATTTCCTTTTTGCGTCTATTACCTTTCTTTTCCATATCAGTCTTTTACACTGTGTCTCAAACAGGGGATTTTGTAAATTTTGCTTTTCTTGGTTTATATTACAACCAGAGTTTGCATTTTAATGGGCCTTAAGATACTCAGCTAAGGGGCTGTTCTTCACCAGTGAGGGTCAAGTGGTGAAATAAAATGCCTCAGGCAAGTGGTGGTGAACATTCGTGGAACATGACTGCAATGGAAACTGTCCCTTGAGATGGAGAGTCAACTTGCCTTCATCAGGCTCTGCTGGGGTTTAACTTCAAAACGTTTCCCCCGATGCCTTGCTTCTCCAGAATGTGGTAGGCAACTGGCCCTAGGGAATATGAAGCAAGACCTAGTAGTTTAGGTCAACATCAGAGAGAACGAGACCTTGACAAACCAAAGTCATCCATGAAAACAGCGATTGAAGCAGATGTCCAGAGCCTCAGAAGCTTGAAGCAAAGATGGAAAGCCAAGAGATTAAAATGGGAAACTGGAGGGCACAGCTGTTGTAACTCAGCTTTATGGACTCAGGGGTGAGACATCATAGTTCTCGTAGCCACACACAGCAAGAGAGGGCAGAGTGAAAGCTAAGAAAACCAGCTTCAAAGATATTGGTAGATGAAGAGCAGAGACATGACTGTTAATAGGTACAGGTGGGACCCTTCCCCAGTCTAGACAAGGATGCTGGACTTTATTCATTCAACAATATTGAGCACCTGTTACATGCCTGGCATTATTCTAAGCACAAGAGATTCAGTCGTCAACAAAACAAAGGCTCTGTCCTCATGGAGCCTATTACTAAGAAGTAAACAATCCAGGGGTGCCTGGGTGGCCCAGTCAGTTAAGCATCTGACTCTTGATTTCAGCTCAGGTCATGATCTCACTGTTCATGAGTTCACTCCCCTTGTCGGGCTCTGTGCTGACAGTGCGGAGCCTGCTTGGGATTCTCTCTCTCCTTCTCCCTCTCTCTCTGCCCCTCCCCCACTCATGCTCACTCTCTAATTAAACTTAAAAAAAAAAGAAGTAAAAACAATCCAAAAACAATTTTTTTAGAAAGTCAAGGAATGATTTATGCTAGAAAGGGAATAATAGAGGATAATTTGACCGAGAATGACTTTAGATGAGGTCCAGGAAAAATCTTTCTGAGCAAGGACTTGAGCTGCAATCTAATATATGAGGCAGAAACAATCATACCAAGATAGGAGGAAGAGTATTCTAGGCAGACAGAACAATAAATGCAAGGGCTCTGCTGTCAGAGAAACATGGCCACTTCAGGGAAGAGGCGAAAGTGTGAAATGATGTCAGAAAGTGAGAAGGGGTTAGATCATGTGGAGCCAGAGGGACATGTGATGTTTAGATATTATTCCAACTACAGTAAACACCATAGAAGTTTTCAAACTGGAAAATGATACAATCCTGAATTTTGTTTTTGAAAGAGCACTCCACCTACTCTGCTAAGAATAGGATGAGGGGCAAAAGCAGAAGCAGGGAGGAGTTGTAAGGAGGGTATTGCCATAGTTAGCTGGAAGCCAGAGAAAAGTTAACAAGCTGGAAGTACATTTTGAAAATAGGAATCTCCAGGACTCACTGATGGATTGGGTATGGAGGTAAGGAAAAGAGAATAATCAAGGATGATTCCTAGGTTTTTAGCATTAACAACCAGATGTAGCTATTAACTTAGAGGAAGGAAAGAGACAGATTTCAGGAAAGAAATCCCAAATTCCTTTTAAGCTCTGTTAAGTTAAAGATGCCTATTATACCTAAAATGCTGGTGAGGCATTTGGCTATGAGTCTAGAGCTCAGGAGAAAGGTCAAGACTAGGAGATACTACATGAGGAGACATCAGCATGTACAGCTAGGATTTGAAACCGTGGAGCCAAATGAGAGCACCTTAAAATGGAGAAGGGAAGGAAATGAAGAGAGGCAGGAAAAGAAAGGCTGGCTTGGACTGGTCTCTGATCTCTGCAACCCGTAGCGGCATCTGGACAGAATTATAGCCCTATGTCTTGGGCCAAGGCAAGAGGGCCAAAGGGAGGCTGTGGTTGAGGAGACAGGTGCATGGAGCCCAGGATTTGCCCTTAGAGAAGCAGTTCATGGGTCTCTTTGGCAGCCAAGGAGAGTTAGCGGAAAATGAGAACCCAGAGGTTTGCAACAAGACAATCCAGGTAATTCAGTTCTGACAGTAGAACTTTAATAAAATTGCTGCATGAGTAAGTCAGGGAAGATTGCTTACATACATTCAGCCTTTGCTGGCATCAGCTTAGGAACTGAGCTGGGTTTGAGGCCACACTTCCCCATTAGTGGTGGGGACTGGGGGTATGAACAACAGCCACTCTGACAAAAATTAGGGAAAACAGCAACAGGAGAAATGAGATAGGGGATGACAAAGGGAAGCAGAAGGTCCACGCCCTGGCCAAGAGAAACCAAGGGGTTTGCAGGACATAAAGAGAGTGGGCAAGCATCTAGTCAAATGTCCAGGTGCCAGGTATTGCTCAGGAATAAGGGACAGTCAGATACTGATATTACCTAGAGTACAGGGCTGGCCCAAGAAGGGAAAGGAAGCCTGCAGTTCCAGTGGGGAGGATAGACACCACAATGGCAGAGGCTAAATACATAGCAAGGCTGCAGTTCATGACAGAACACTCATTATTGTTGCTGTTGTTGTTGTTGTTTAATTTTTTAATGTTTATTTATTTTTGAGACAGAGAGAGACAGAGCATGAACGGGGGAGGGCCAGAGAGAGAAGGAGACACAGAATCCGAAGCAGGCTCCAGGCTCCGAGCTGTCAGCACAGAGCCCAACGCGGGCTTCAACTCCAGAGTGCGAGATCATGACCTGAGCCAAAGTTGGACGCTTAACCGACTAAGCCACCCAGGTGCCCCTCATTATTGTTGTTTTAACCAGAGCAATGTCCCACTATATACGGGGCAATCACAGATCTCCACACTGACTGGTTTCCACATTCAAAGACTGCAAGGGAATGGCCTGCCTGGGACTTTGACCCCCAAATTACTATTTGTACAGAAAAACCTTTGAAATGGCATTGCAAACTGAAATTTTCAAATTTCACATTTCTGCTAGGTTTTTGTGTGCTCAGAATACAACTATCATATGTCCATGCTCTCTTCAAATGCCAGGATTCTCTTCCTCTGAGTATACCTTCAACTCTGAGTCCAGCACCTAATAATGTTGCTAGGGAAGAAGATTAAATCAAAAAGCATTGGTGAGCCTTGGGGATTATCCATGGATTTCATTCATGCAGGCTCTATTTCCTCCCATTAATATTGGTAACTGAGAGATGCCTTCTCAATATGTTGTGTTTATGTTATAAGAGCCCTCTAATGGGCCAAGGAAAGAAACCCAGAACTTGGTTGCGGTGGAATTTAATCCAGTTTTTCGTTTCCCTAGCGTGAACCCCAGCTGCACACATATCTTTTGAAAGAATACTTAGCCAGAGTGAGCCACTGAGCTTTCCTTTGCCCGGCCTCAAAAGGCCTCCCCTCTTCTCTCATAGACTCACCTTCTCCATTTAACACAGATGATATAGATGTTTAATCAAAAGAGAAAAGAAAAGGCAAGAAAAGACAAGAAAAGAAATGATTCCTAAGTTCCTCCAAGGACTAGCAAAACCTAGTTAATATTGAGAATCTTTCAGGAAACAAACTTCTTTGTGGTAGAACTTTCAGCCTGACATGCTGCCCAGACTTATATTTCATCATGTGCTCAAGGCTTGAACTTGCTGCAGAACTGGCTTCTCTCCTCTCTTTGTGGCTATCAAAACTCCAAGGTCATTTAGTTCGATGCATCAACCCATTGGTCAAGCAGAGCCAGGTGCTGATGGTGTCAAAAGCTACACATCTGAATGTCTGTATTTGCCCAGAAAAATCTCTGTGGATGCCTCACTCATCAGAGAGAAGTGCAAAGGACATGAAAACAACCAAGGGGCATGAGCAACGGATAGCCCCCCTACCCCAACCTAGCAAATGCACACTATCTTTGTAAGGTAGCAATTTCAGAAAGTTTCAAAGCTAGCATTTAGCCTTTTTTCTAAATCCTACCAATGGTGAACAGGGTTGCAGGAAATCCTAAAACAGCCACTGTTTCCTTTGTATTGGCATTAACAGGCAACATGAAGGCTTTAAGAAAACTTTGTTGGACAATTTCCACTTTGAACAGCAAGGGATTAGGTGTCTATTCCAATTTCTCTCTCACTCCCTCCCTTTCTGAGAGGGAAGTTCACTCTTAAGTTGAAAAGCAAACAGCCACAAAAGCATTTCCAGGTACAAAGCCACTGGGTATGTTCCGGCCTTCGGGTAGTCTCGCAGATTTCTGACCACAGCTGGTTTTATGTTCCGAGCATCAATCCGCACTCGGGATTGTTACCGTACACCTGGATGTCATTCGGAGGTTCACCCAACTCGAGCAAATTATATTTTAAAACTGCACTGATAAAAAAAAAAAAAAAAAAAGTTCAGGGAAAGGGATTTCCTAGCTCTCAAATAAAAATGTGCAGTGGAGCGCTTACTAAGTAAACAGAAAACATGGGCAGCTGAGAAATCAATTTAGCTGAACAAACAATGTTCCATGTAATGAACTACTAATTATCCTTTTATGCCATGTCAGTCTGAGTGATTACAGAGCTGTGCAGTTTAATTTGACGTTTGAGCATTGCCTTGCTCCATTAGCTTCATATAAAGCTACAACACATTCAAAAAAAGGAGGGGGGGGTCTGTATTTATCTGGAACTAAGTAAGCACCTGTATTAATAATAAGGAGAGCATCTCAGAATCTTTTTAAAAATACATACTTAACATGAAGATAAATAAAGCATTGAGAACCTAAAGGAGTGAGATCAAATCGGGTGCCTACGGTCAATGGGTGAAACACCTTGAAGTGGTGACATGTGCTGGGCTCCTCACAGTGACTCCAGCCACTGAAAATGCCACCACTTTCACACTGATGCCTACCTTGCTCTCCAGCCCCAGGCACCAATCAGCTGCAGGACTGTATCACTGGACCAGCATGGGGCTGCAGTGTGGGGGTGAAATGAGGGAGGCTCTTTTTCAAACTAGACTCATTAAATTGTATGAATCAAAAAAAAAAAAAAGACCCTATATTATAGTGAGAATATGATTGAGGGGGAACATGAGTCAGAACCCTTGACTTCACCTGCTCTTCATATCATATCACATAATCAGTGAAAGGACTGAGGGAGGAAATGCTGAGCTGGAATTTTTTTTAATGCCATCCAGTTCAACAAATTCATGTTGAGTTCCTGCCATGCACGGCTGCTAAGTGTTGTGGTAGATGGACACAGAAGTAAAGATACAGTGCACGTCTCTCAAGGACTGGGCAGCCTTTAATACTCCAGCCATCCTCAGTTTCCTCAACTTGATGAGCAAGAAGAAGAAGAAGATCTGGCCTTGCAGGACAGTGGTTCTCAGCTTTGGCTGCACATGGAAATCACCTGGGAACCTTTAAAAAAAAAAAAAAAACCTGCCATTTGGATTCCATCCCAGAGATTTCTAATTTGATTGGTCTCTAGTGCAATGGAAGAGTCATGGTTTTTAAAGCTCATCAGATAAATCTAATGGGAAGCCACTGTTGAAATCTACTGCTATGTTGACTAGTTTTTATCTTCAAATTATGCCATTTACTCAGTCCACAAATACTTACTGAGTATTTGGAGGCATTACATAGTGGGGGAAAAGAGATACACCGGTGACACAATGATCCCCTAGGGAGGGAACGATCACTCCCTTTTCAGAAAACATTACAGCTAGAATTGTGCAACACCTCACAAAGAATGGTCTCAAGTAGAGCCCAGAGTGACCCAAAAGTGAGGCATCCCTGTCCCTATTTCACAGATGAGAAAATGAGACCTAAGATTAATTGGTTCACTCATTGTAGAACATTTAGTAAGCGATAAACTGGGATTTAAGAAAAATCACAGCATTTTAGAGCCAGATGAGATCTCAGTGGTGACCTAATTCAAACCCTTCATTTTCTGGTGAGGGCCCTGAGTTCCAGAGAAATTAAGTAACTTGACCAGCCAATGGCCAAATGGCTTTTCAAACTCTCAGACCGGAATCAGGTTTCTGATTCCCAGTCTGGCATTGTTATCTGTGTTATAGATTGTACCTTCAAATAGTCAGCTCTGATCACTAGACAGCTAAAAGTAGGATACTCAGTGAGGAAGAGGGTTCCATAACTCACTTGTTTTAGCCTCACATCAGACTGATGATTAAGGAAACAAATCCACTGCTTGGCACACAGCTCTCGAGCTAGTTAAAAGAAAAGTAAGTAGAATACTGCCAATTAAGTCTATGATAAAGATATTTTCCAGGATCCCAAACCCCAAATCCCAGTGGCATAGCTAAGGCCTACTCCTTTTCCATGGCTGTTTCTAGGGTGCTTAGGCAAATATGTTCTTTATTGCTAGCTAAGTCTGCAGTTCTCAGTCCTGACTGCACATTACAATCACCTGCTATGCTGTTAAAAAATACCCATGCCTGAGTTACATCCCCAGAACTTCTGATTCCATTGGTCTGGGGTGAATTTTGGGCATCAGTACATTTAAAAGCTCTCCAGTGATTCTGATGTGCCGAGGGCTCACACCACAGACTCCAGGGATTGCCCTCAAATACACTGGACCACCCAGAGTCCTCAGGTGCTCTCCCAACCTCTGAGCAGAAAATGAGAGTGAGGGGAGTTACAGCACCCTCCTCCATGCCTTCTCTCCCCCGGCATCCATTGTGTTTCCTCTCTGGCCTTCCAAGACAAAGCAGTTTCTCCCAAGCAAGGGAGGTTTGGGCCTCATTTTAAAGCACAGCATGTTTGGTTTTTACATCCTACAAAATACTTCTCCTACTGCTCGAATCTGTAAGGTTATAAAAACAAGGAAGGACTGAGAAACTGTCCCAGACCAGAGGAGATTAAGGAAATATGACAAGTAAATGGAATGCAGTATCCTGGATTAGATCCTGGAACAGAAGAAAAGGCATTAATGGAAAAACTGGTAAAATCCAAACAAAGTCTACAGTTAATAGTAGTGTACCAATATTGGTGTCTTATTTTTGACAAATGTACCATGACACTGTAAGATCATAACACTAGGGAAGACTGAGACTGGTTAAGGGATTTTAAGGGAACTCTCCGTACTATCTTTGCAATTTCACTGTGAATCAAAATTATATCAAAATAAAAACTTTATTAACATAAAAAGAACAATTTGGGGGTACCCTGAGAGTTTAAGAGATTGCTTACCTCACCTAATTTTAATCATGATACGGTGACCCTCCCCCCTCAAAGCTTTATCTGTTGCTAGCATGGTAAATTGCCTGTATCTGAAGATTTTTGTCTTTAACTATATTGTCCTTAAACATTTCCATAGATCTCAGGGACAGCCTTGCGTTCTCCCCAGATGTTGGAAGTTACCACTAGCAATTCTATCAATGTTGTATATTAATCATGTGGGAAAGATAGAGAATTGTAGCATTAGAACACAACAAATCGCAGCTGTAAAGAATACAGCCCGGCTGCCATGTTCTGAGACATGGAGACACATGGTTCAGCCAGCATAACGAAGTATTCCCACTGTGTTGGCAGCACCATTTTTATTGTCATGTTCTTGCCACGCTCACATGCATATTTTATGATCTTACTGAATGCAATGTGTTCTCTACATAGTACATATGTAGTCTCCAAACACATTAAAAACAGCTGCTGCCCCAATCCCTGTCTGTTTTCCCAGCCTATAAGTCTAATTCCCATGCCTGTCTTCTAAGACTGTTCCACTTAAGGAAAAAATGAATGAACTATTAGCAAGTGGTATTTTGCTACCAGATCTCCAAGATGATCTCCTTGAGCATTCACTGAAGCTGGAAGAAGCCTAATTTTTACATAGAGGAAAGGAGAGGTACCTTCACTTCTACTTAGTTCAAAGGGAAATCAGCTCATGGTGAGTGCCGTGGTTTTGTTGCTAAAAATATAAACCCACTTGGTTCTGATCTGGGGCCCACTAGAATCATACAGCCTTCATCCCCCAGGCAAAGAGTGTTCTAGAAGCCTCCTAGACAGTGCCTCTGGGAGGTGAGACACAAATAGAAAGTTAGGAAGAAAAATTGCTGAAGTGGGGCTTTAAAAAAGAGGAACTTTTATCCATATGGGTCTGTTCTTCTCTCCCCAGATCAGTCTAGGCTACCTCAGCTTTGACCACCCTGCTAGATAATGTTTTAAATCAGTCCCCTCCATCCAGACTGCCTCTGTTTTTCCATGTGGCCAGGGTAAGATTTCTGTTACACTATGTTCCAATTTGAACCTAGAGGCTGGGTGGTTCCATATTTGGCCCATGCTCAAACTTGTTCTAACACTCAGCCTCCCACATCCTTGTGTTGCTTCTGTGCCTATCTATTTCTCCACTAGATTATAAACCCCCATGGAGGAGAGAACCATGTCTTATTCATTTTATGTCCCTTGCTATGCCTACCACAATGCTTGTCAAAGAACAAGTGTTCAACAAATGTTGGCAGATTATGTTTTGTAGAACTTTAAGTGGCAAGGCTTCCTATGGAGCTGACTTATGGCTACAGTCAGGGTCCCTGCAGTCACGCCAGGAGAGGCGTTTGGAGCCGTGCTCAATTAGAACTTAGATTTCTCTTGCCCACCCTGGACAGAGTAAAATTTGATCCACTGGAGACTGAGGCAGTGCTAGAAGCACCTCAAAAATTGCGTACCATGGTTACAAATTTTTCCTCATCTTTAAGCCAGAGGGAAGTTATGGTTCCAAATGTACTCGATGGTACAGAATCCATTCTCTGAAAAGTGATGGCACCAGTATATCTCATAAAGGAGATACATCAACCAACAGCATGTCCTGAAGGCAAAGAGGGGACAAGCTCTCTGGGCATAATGATATACAAGTGACTTGTAAGTGGGAGACAGGGATGGCACAGCCCATCACCAAATGTCTTACTGATAGCAAAGCACAGAAAAACCAGAAGGAAGTTAGAGAGACAGCTTCCAACCTTAGTCCAGAGGGGTGGGTATTAAAGAAAGCCTCTCTATTCATTCCACTGAGCCCTGGCCCCAGCATGTTTCCGTTCCGTACCCTAGGGTTTTCCCAAAAAGCCACCCCCGGTGTGGTCCTTTCCCACAGAGCCACCCACTCACTCAATTTGTTTTCTTCCATACCTCTTTTGCCTTAAAACATTTTGTTTCCTCCCACTGGTGCTCTACCTTGGGCTAAGCATTCGAGTGGCTTGTCAATCATCAACAATATGCACTTATATTCCTGGATTCTGAAGATGAAAAAGAAGAGAGAGTAGAGGACCTTTGGTAATCACCTGGCCTCAGGAGAAGGTATTTATGAATGAATCATACCATTCATACGACCATAGTTAACATCTTGCTAGCAGATGGCCTTTGTGTCACTAAACTAAAACGGTATCAGCTTCCTTCTTTACCTTAAATCCTGCGACTTTCCTGTTTGTAAGAACTCTCCTTGTTTATCCTGTGTATATATCTATCTTGTTGACTCAATTGTTAAGGCCCTTTGAGGGAAGACCCATGTCCCTAATGTTTACCTGGTATGTGCTAGGTCCCACAAAAGAAGCAGGGGAGAGAAGAAAAAATACCAAAGACATTCTGTGCTTTATTCCAAGTCCATAACTTTGTAGATTTTTCATAAATCCTATATAAGATGCCTGTAAAATCACCTTGGCCATTTTGGCAGGCAAATTCCAACAAAGTCTGGGTCATTTTACTCACTTTCATGGATTAGGTTAAAACTCTTCTCTGTTTACGTGCAGACATGCATATGTATTCTTCAACCAAACCGGACAAGTACCTTCTCTTCTAATTTGGCCTATGCTTTCTGTCCTTGTATCAATCAGATTTTTGCCAAGATTATGCTGCACAGCAAACAACCCCCTAAATCTCGGGGATTTGTAACTGACATTTATTTTGCACTGACAGTTCTGCATGTCTGCTGAAGTTTGCATGATGTCAGCTGGGCTCATCTGGGCCAGGCTGGACTCGGGCCAGGCCACTTTCAAGCCTGCTTTCATGTGCACTCATTCCAGGCCCCAGGCTGCAGGAGCAACCTGACACATGCTCTTCCCAGGCGAGAGGCCTGGACTCACAAATAGCATGATGACATTTCCACCTATATTCCGTTGGCTCAAGAAAGTCACAAGGCCAAGCCCAAAGTCACTGAGTTTGGAGTATGCTCCACCCATGCAGTTTGGGGAATGAAATGAATAACTGCTGTTCAGTGACCTAATCTACCACAAGCTTCTACAGTTTTGTTTTTACTATCCCATTTGGCTGAAATGCCTTTACTATCCGCATCTGGCCCAACCTTCAAGTCTCAGTTCATATGTCACCTTCTCCATCAAACTCGCCCTGGTGTCACTGGACAGAGAATTTTTCCAAACCCCAAACTCTGCATCCTCCAATGACATTTATTACATAGAGCATTGCACCGCAGTCATTTGTCTCTGTGTGACATCTCCTATAAAATCCCAAACACCTAAAAATAAGTGACTATGAAAAAGTCATTTTTCGTTATCAGCAACATCCAGTGCCTTTAGCATGATAGATGCCCGGTATATGTTGCATAAAGAAATGCAAACATATGCATCTGTGTGTACATGTGATTATGTGTGTGTGTGTGTGTGTGTGTGTGTGTGTGTGTGTGTGTGTGAGTATCTGCATAAAAAGGAAAATACAGCATAATGATTAAGAGTTTCAGGCTCTGACACTGGACGGACTTCTGTTCAAATCCTGTCTCTCTCCTTGGCCGTATGCCCTGTGGAAGGAACTTAACGTGCCCATGCCTCAGTTTCCTCAACTCTAAAGTGGAGATTATAATAATCCACGTAAAGGGTTGAGTACCAGATAAGCACTCAGTAAGTGCTGCTATTTTATTATTACTAGATCCACAACAGTAAAGCATTATTTCTCTTATTATATACAGTGTGATGAAAATATTTTTAAAATAAGCACATAATGACAGGGACTAAAAGGGAACATATGTTAGGGTAGTAGGATTGTAAGTAAAACATCCTCTTTTTTCAATTTCCTTCATGGATAATATGGTTTTGTTTATGCAATTAAAAAAATTAAACATTTATTTTCCTTGGTGTTTGGCCAGCTCTGGGGTGGTGACACGCAAATGGACCTACCAGTCCATAGAAATGACTTTTGGAGCAGATGCTACATGCCAGACCCATTATACTGTTTTCTAATTCTCACAACCCTACAGGGTAAGTAGGATTATGCCCATTTTGTAGATGAGAAAGGTAAGCTCCCAAGAGGTTAAACTATTTGTCCAGAGCTCTGCAGTTAATAAGTAGGAAATATGGGAAACAGAGAGAAAGCCTGACTGTGAAGCTCAGACTGTCTTCTCCTCTCCATTCCTGTTCAGTCACTATTTCACAGGTTATTTGTAGCGTGGAAGGTAAACTGGAGTCACCCAGACAGGTCTTGGTTTCTGATACCCTTCTCCAATAAAAGAAATCAGGGCTCCTCAGAGAAATGCTGAGGCTAGAACCAGAACAGAAAATAGACAAGATGAGCCTGGAGAACCTTGTAGTGTCAGAAAGTGATGAAGTACTCCAAAAAATTGCAAGAAGAAAATACATACACACCACAATGATGTGGTATGTGTAAGGGTGACAAGCGCCAACTAAAAGAGCTTCCAATGGCCCAAAACTAGAACAATTTGAGCAGTCAAATAAAGTACTAATTAATGGGTTCTAACCCAATGTATAAAATAAATATTCATGAGTCCATACTGATGTAAATAAACAACTGAATAAAGAAATAAATAGGGGAGAATAGACAAATTTCCCATGCAGAAGACTATCAACTAACATGTGTGGAAACTCCACCCTCAAGAACCTGGAGCGTAACTTCTCACTCCTTCAGTGCAGATTGCATATGGTAACTTCCTCCCAAAGAGTACAGTACGGAAAAGGGAGAAAAGAGTAACCTTACAGGAGAGAAACCTAAAAAACACCACTGCAGCCAGATGATCAAAGTCAACATCGACAGTGGTAGGTCACGTTGATAGGATGTAGTTTGAAATGATGTGCTGACAAGGACACTTTACCTCTATAGGCCTCCTCCCCAAAACCCATAATCCTATCTAATCATAAGAAAGCCAACAGACAAATTCCAGAAGAGGGGCATCCTACAAAATGCCTGAGCAGTACTCCTCAAAGGTCACCTGTGAAGGTCACCACAAACAAGAGAAGTCTGAAAAACTGCCATAGCCAAAACACCTGGAGAGATGTGGCTAATAAATGTAATGTGGTATCCCAGATGAAAGCCTTGAGCAAGAAGAGCATTAGGTAAAAAGCAAGGAAATCTGAGTAACAAATTTAAATTCAGTTAATAGTAATGTATTAATACTGGTTTATTAGTTGTGACAAATGTGCCCTCCTAACGTAGAATGTTACTAACAGGGAAAACTGGGTGTGGAGTATATGGGAACTTTCTGTACTTCCTTTAAAACTTTTCTATAACTCTAAACCTATTCTAAAATTAAAAGTTTATTTTTAAAAAAATACAGGGTCTGGATATGAAGACAAATTTCAACTCTGGGGTTGTCCCTGGAAAAACCTGAAATGCAGGCTTTAAAAATTACCACCCGACAAAATGCTTGCACACCATCACACTGAAAACTGACTTACCCAACTGAGTCTGTAGTCCGTCTGGTGACCCTAAATGAGGGAACCAATTTGCCAAATCCTACAGCAATTCAATCCATGGTTATCTGATGGCATCCATCAAAGTTCCCACTGGTATATTTTTTCATAGCACACCTTATGAATAATTATTTGAGCAGTTATCTGTTCAATGTCTGTCTTCCCCAGTACCTGAGGAGTTCTAAAAAGGAAAGGACTTCTTCACCACATATTCCCAGAACTTAGCAGAATGGCACCTACAAGGTGCTCAGTGACTGTTTACCAAACGCATGAATGTCAGTGCAGTGTAGAGGAACAATGATCAACACTGCTAACTGTGGTCCATGTTGAATGACAAGCCCTGGCTTTCTGAAGATTGAGAGGCCACTAGGACGAATGTACCTTCTCTTTTAATGTTCCCAGTCTCTTGGGTCACTCTAAGTCCCCAAATACCATTATTTCTAAGCCTCTCAAACAAGATCAGAGTGAGGAATTTTACCTGTTGTAATCAAATCTAGTCCTGGAAAACACTAAAGTTTCCTAAAATCCAAAAGAATGAGAAGATCCACATATTTTCCTTTGTGTGGCCCATCTACTAGCCTAAGAATTGAGTCTATTCCAGGCATCACAAAGAAAACTTAGACTCCTAAAAACCACAGGAAACATGTAGCCCGTAGGGAAAAACTGTAAGCATAAAACTGATTTCATTAGGAGCGCTTGGTATTAAGTCTCTCTGGTACATCAATCTTTATTATTGTTATTTTATTCTATCAGTGCATTCCAGGTCACAGCAAGTTAGTAATTTTGCCATATCTTTCACTGCCTGGCTTTATGTAAGTGCTGCTAAGAATAAAATTAAGCAGTGGGAGAAAAACATCAGTTTGGTGTCTAAATTTAGAAAACTTGATGAATAAATCTATTAAATTCATTGTGGGGAAGAAAGATGAGCAAATCATCCCTTATTGGAAGGATAAAATAAATAGAAAATAAAAGGTGATTGTCTTTATAATCTAGAACAACAGATTTAAATGTAAAGTCTCCCCCCACACACACACCTCTTTTATGTACAAATGACTGTATTGGTTGATTGTGTATTTTTCATTCATATAACCTTTAACTTGAATTTTTAAAAAGACATAGTCCAAGGCAAGAAACCATGCAGAAAATAGTTGTATGAGTCCTGGATTCAGTATTTATTGAGGAGGGGTAGGACCTTTATGGGATCCTACTGATGTGATACAAATCCTCTTCTGAAGATCATGGAGAGCAGGTGCCCCAACATTCTGCACTGCAAACATCTGGCAGGCTTTCATCCTCACGGCTCCACCCTCCCACTCAACATCTGGCAGACCCTTCATCCCTGCACCCCACCCCCGTCCCCAACTGCCTCTCAACATCTGCCACACACTTCTCTTAGCCTCAGAAGCAAATCCAGTCAAAAGCTCAAAAGCACAATGTTTCAAGGGTGGTGACCTGGAGTCACATGCTGGGCGGAGGTGGAGCAGGGTTTGTTTTTATTTTTTTCCTAAACTTTAAATGAATACACAATTCACTTGGAAGTATGCTTTCATGTCTGGCTTGTCCTCACTGAGAAGCTCATTTAATATTGAAATCCATACTTGACATTAACTTCTTTAAAAGTTTTATATCGCCCTGGGAATTGGAAGATACAATAAAAAAATATGGGGGAATAAAACAATGTTATGCTGATGATCCACATCTTACAGGCAAAGACAATTAGTTCTGACTGGGAAAAAAACTGGACAAAATACCTATGTCTTGCTTGTGAAATACAAATCAGAGAAAATGTCTTAGATCTAATCCAAAAATGTTTTGAAACCTATCCAAGAAAACGAGTGCTATTTGAATTCCACAATAGTTTAGAAATTTCCTTTTAGTACCTCCAGCACCCTATGGCATGACTGGTTTCCAGATACATCTTGCATGGGGTCTCCCCTCATTCTGAACAGACCCCCTGGTTAGGCACTCCCTGAAACACCGCTTCTCACCTGGAGTAAGTCACCTGACTTAGGTTTCCTACTATCAAACTTGTATTCTGGGCTATGCCACTCTGACAGTTTGCTCAACCATTTCATGGAATTTTTCTTAGAGCTACACCCCAACAAGCTAACATCCCAACAATTTCCTCCCTCCCACCCACACCTCCATCCTGACACACACACAATTTTCCATCCCCCCCTTCTTTAGACCCATCCCCCATTCCCTTCCTCCAAATAAAGAGATGCTCGCTCTTTCTTTCTCAAAAGGAATATGGGAAAAGCCATGTAACCCTGAGTTTTCTGGGCCCAGGTGAATTCCAGACATGGTCTTGGCTACTGATGAAATACACATTCCAGACTTGAAGCCGCGCTGAGCTTTGGATGGCTGCCAAATTGCTGGATGTATCACAGGGACTCTGCAGTCCAGAGCCCTATCAAGGCATTTTATCATTTTATTGCACTCTTAAATTAGCAATTATTTCTAGGACATCACTTAGATTCTATTGCAGTGTGCACTTTCTTGTTTAAAACTTTAAATATGTTTAGTGACTGTTCATCAGTTGAAATTCCTTGCACATATGTTTGTCTGTTTTGTTCTTTGTTAATGTTTTTATTTTAGTCACTAAGAATCCTGTAGAACAGGGAGTTATATCAACATTATTTGCTCTTTTGATTGTTACATGGAATGGGAAAATCTTTGTGCTCATTTAAATCACAGAACACTAAGTTAGGTTGGAAGTAGACTGGAATCATAAATGGGCTTTGCATGGCGAAGTTATCATCAGCAGGATGATGGTAACACGAGTAATGTCTACAGGGAGTGTATGACAAGCTGACCTAACACACAGCATATTGGAAAGAGCATCTGAGTGGGAGAGAGATGAGTTGCCTTGTAGTCCAAGGCTCTATTATCTAGCTTTGTGATACTAGGTTTATCTCCTCACCTCTCTGCATCCTGGTTGTTCCCATCTAGAATAAGGACATTTGTCTACATACGTTTTTCTTTGTATTATGAAAAAAAAATTCATTCACAAAAGCAGAGACAACACTATAATTAACCTAGCCTCAAAAATTGCCAATATATCTTGCTTCTCATACCCTGCCTTAATTTCCCCCCATCCTTTACTGCTGATGTTTTTTTGTTTTTGTTTTTGTTTTTGTTTTTTAAAGCAAAGCCTAGACACCATAACATTTCACCAGGAAACACTTGAGTATTTCCAAGAGATAAAGACTTTTGGCTTAACTACATTATCATCATTGCATCAAAACAAACTAACCAACAAAATCAAAAATAATAGAACAAAAACACTTAGCAACAATTCCCTTAATCCTTTTCAACTCTAACATTTCAAGGCCCAAAGCCTCCTGCAATCTAGACCTCAGACAGTTATAGACACTCCTTCTTTTCCTTTTTCTTTCTTTCTTCCTTTCTTTTTTTTTTTTTTTTTTTTTTTTTACTCCATTCTGTAAATGAGGAAGAGTTTTAGCATTTTCACCTGATAGCTTCACTGATCTCCAATTCTGGGCTTCAGACCAAAGAGGAACATGAAAAACTTTGAGAGGATTGAGTAAAGAGCCAATCAAAAGGTTCAGATGTTCAAAAGAAGGTAGATTCCTCATGAAACATTAAAGAACTAGAATCATTCTGACTAAAAAGGAGACACACCAATAGAGTAAATTAGAAGAGTCATTCATTCATGCACTTTCCCATTCATTCATTCAATAAACACTAATTGCATAATTGCCTTGTTTCAAGGCAGTGGTAAATGCTGGGAATGCAAGTGTGAACATGACACAAAGCATCTCCCAGAGAAATATGGCAATAAGCTAGTCTCTATCTTCAATTAGGGAAAAACTGATAGCAGTGGGATTAAATACTCAGTGAGAAGAGTAGCAAAATATTGAAGTGAGTTTTCAAGGGACCCTGGGAATCTCCTCTTAAAGACAGGGGAATTTCCTTTGTATTTAGGATGATTTAAATATGTATAGAGGATAGAAAATTTTTAAGTTATGTTTTAATTTTAAGATGTTATAAACCCTAATTTGATAGTTTGGCAAGAAAGGTATAATACACAGGGTAGATATTATAGTGATTACTATTACCTGATGTTTTCATGTGTTTGGTATTGGGAGTTGTCCTATATGTAAAGGCACACCTTTTTTTTATGTTTATTTATTTTTGAGAGAGGGAATGAGTGGGGGAGGGGCAGAGAGAGAGGGAGACACAAAATCTGAAATAGGCTCCAGGCTCTGAGCTGTCAGCACAGAGCCTGATGCGGGGCTCAAACTCATGGACCCAGAGATCATGACCTGAACACCTAACCGACTGAGCCACCCAGGCACCCCTAGGCCCACCTTGATTATGGGGGTTTGCTTGTCTCTGAAATTTAAAATGGAAAATATAATAAAATATAACCCAACATCACCTCTCTCAACAAAAGTCCTAGGTGTGGGAAACACAATCAGAAGATACAGAGGTTGATTAAGACTATTTCAGTATCTCTTCCCCGACATGTTCCTGCTACTGGCATATCAGGCTCTGCGACCTGATAACTACAAGATCTATAAGTTGCTGGGTCACCACAGGAGTTTGGTATCAGCAGCTTGAAAGCCCAGTGACTAACAGCACATAAGGTAACTCAGACACCTGCAAAAGGACAGCTATTGGCCAGTTACATGAAAAAAGTTTGCCCAGATTGACCTCTTCAAATTCTTCATCTGTATCCCCAGCCCATGGCCTTCACATTGATTGGCTGTTGAGACCCTCCATTAAATGATGCTCTGGCTCCTGACTTTTCATTCTTCTCCTTGCATCCCACTCACCCCAACCAGAGAAATGCCCTTACCTATACCCTGTTTACCCAGAATCATCCTTTCTCATAAAACCAACTTTTAAAAGATAATGTAGATAGAAAAAATAACTAAGTTTGTTTGCTCTCCCAGAATGTATATGCAACACTTGGTCATTAATGGAAAACAGATGTGTGTATGGTGCTGCATTTACTAAGAGCCTTCAGTTGCCTTGTCCAATTTAACCCGATGGCCACAGCAGCCCCATAAGATTTATATCATTTTACAGATTAAAGAAACTGAGGTCCAAACAGACTAAGTATCTTTTCCATGATCCCTTGACACCAACAGTGTCTTTCTGACTTCAAATCTCATCTCAACATCCGGAAACCTAAGCACTTATCAACCCCCTGGTGGAGCCCAAGAAGGGCCACCCCCTGCTTAACTGGGAAGGAAACCTCACCCACCCTCAAGTCTCAACCCTTTGCTGCCCAGTCCTCCAGCTTCCTGACTCCTGACGCTCTACTACGGTGCTGTATTGGTGTTGTTTGCCATCATTGCTATTTGTTTATTTTGTTTTGCTTCCACAATCTCAGCATCTTTTTCTTTTGAGTTTACTTATTTGAGAGAGAGAGAGAGAGATGGTGCAAGTTGGGAGGGGAAGAGAGAGGGAAAGAGGATCCCAAGCAGGTTCTGTACTGCCAGCACAGAGCCCAACTCGGGGCTCTAACTCACAAAACCGTGAGATCATGACCTGAGCCAAAACCAAGAGTCAACACTTAACCGACTGAGCTACACAGCCAGCTCAGGTCAGCCGAGCTGCCTTTGGCTTTCACTGAACACAGGGCTTATGTTTAAGAGAACATAGCCAGACTCATATACATCCAAATCTGTGGGATAACACACCATCTTTAAATGAGGGTCCTCTAGACTTGGAGTCTAGATATCTGTGGTCTAATCCCACTTCTCACTATCTCTGTGATCCTGGATAAGTGACATAACCTCTCTGGGTGTCAGTTCCTTCATCTGTAAAAGGAGGGCACTGAGAAGAGGTACGGGCTGAAAAAAAAAACTTCTATTTTTTAACACTGCTCAAGAAACACTACACTCTCTTCTGGAAGGACATACCTTTGCACAAAGACGCAGAATGGTATACGCACTGGAGTTAGTCTATCTGGGTTTGAATCCTGGTTCTGCCACTTACTAGCTGTATGTCTTTGAGCAACTTACTTAACTCTTCTAAGACCCAGGTGTTTTAAATCTATAAATGGATATAATAATTATTGGGAGGCCAAATGCAGTGATGCATGTAAACTGATGAGCAGAGTGCCTGGGATACCAGAAGTGCTCAGTGTGTGTTCGTTCATATTACATTTAGACAGGTTTCCCATCCTTTACCATCAACAGTCCACAGATTCATGTGCATCAAGAATGGAAATGATTCATTCTGCCTTTTAAGCTTTCCAGTTTCCATGTAAACCTGGAAAGATTGTTCTCCAGTTCATAAATTCAAAAAAGTCTGATTAAAAACTCTCTTTGCCTGATTGTAGAAGCTCATTTGCTGTGATACTGCATTCAAGCAGCTATGAGCTGGTTGACTGAGCACCCACTATGTGTCAAACACAATCTGAAAGAAGGTAGCTGTTTGAAAAAGAGCATTGAAGCAAAACCCACATAAAGAAATATACTCCTAATTGCTTTATTTTTGACACTTTATTTTATATGATCAGCTCTTAGACACAGCTATTGAAATTAGTCCAGCAAGATAGTGTGTATGCTTTATGTTACTCATTTACTCAAAAAATATTTATGACCACATAGTCTACATAGGGTGCTGTGCAGATCACGGAGACAGACACATTCTCTAATCCCCAGTACCTAGGAGTTTGTAGTTTTGTAGGAAAGATGCTGCACACACAGGTACCTACCAACTAAAGTAGGAGTGAAATGCCACAAAAGAGATACGGTGTTCCAAAAATGGAAGATTACCTCTGCCTAGAGGCAGAGGGAGTCAGGTAGAACTTCTTGAAGAACTTCTTGGTATTCTCCTGCTAAGAGATGGCTTTCAGAGAGGAGGGTCCCTGAAGGCCTCCCGGGAAGAATGACAGGGCTCCACGAAGACAGGCAAAGCCAAATCCCAGGTCCCATCTGGTCAGCATGGGAGATCCAGGGGAGCAAGAAGCACAAAGACTGGAAGAGGCACAGATGGGACCTGGGACCGTTGAGGGCCTGTAGTGTTCCGATGTAACCTGTAATGGCAAATCTTCCTCCTAAAAGCAGCCCTGTTGTACTGTCACTGGTAGATCACACACAAGTACCTCACAAGAGTTTGGTAAAGATCTGCAGCCGTTCCTGATGAGAGCAACATCATCTACGCAACTTTCTCATTTTTGCCAAGAAAAGCACTACCACCCATGTCCCTCAAAACAATTTGTTTTCTCTCAATGTTTCTACAAAGTGGTACAGCCATCCATAATAGCATATTAACTGTTCAAATGAAAGCCTCCAACATTCATGTCAAGGTAGCACTGAAGGTGCGAGGCACATGTCATAAAATTAAATAAACTCACAAAGCCTATCCACCCCCCACCCCCCAGAATCCTGGCTTTACATTCAGCTTGGGTCACAAACTAAACGGGCTTGGTGGCCTCCGCCTATCTCCTGGGAGCATTTGTTTGATTCACAAAAACAGGACACGATTTGACACACTCAGTATAATTAGTATTCACTACTTAGGAGAATGCCCCAAAGTTAGAAATCAAATGCGCTGAAGCCAGCCCTGAATTTCTCACTGTCCCCTTCTCTCTCCCTTTTCCCTCTTCTCCTTTTTCTGCTCTCTCCTTTCTTCCTCAGAAGATCGTGCAAGCTGGAGATGTGAGTGAGCAAATCCCGGATGTCATGGGTGCTCTACACTGAATCAGGGAACAAAGTGCATGTCTCAGCCATGACCGTTCTGTGGAGTAACAAGGCTGCTGTTCCCTGCTCTGCTCCCCAAACCTCTTCATGCAACTTCAGATTACACAGTATTGGTTCCACACAAAGAATGTTCTGGAAAAAGCCCCACTTCAAAGAGGGGTGCTGAGCATTTAGCAATGCTTTGCTAACGATCATTAGAATTATTACTGTTGTTTAAATAAAGTAGGGCATAAATATAGGATGACATTGTGGTAACTACTGCTCACAACATATGAAAATGTCCTCTCTTCCCAAGCCCAAAAGAGTGCCTGTTCATTTTAAATCAGCCTAATTCCTGTTTTAGGGGCCCTTGTGACAGTCTTCCAAAAGTTGGCTGCCAAAACTGTGACTATATTTAGTTGTTTATTGCACACCAACTCAAGGTGGTGCGTGCTGGTAGACACGCAGAAAAGCACAGAAAATTAGAGCTCATTAGCGAGAGGCCGGGAAAGCTTCAGGAAAATTCTGAACGGGGACATATTTGTTACAGAATTTTGGTTGTTACCTCTGAGGGAAAATAAATAAATTAATCTCGAAACAAACATAACGAGTAGCATGAATAAGTTAATTTTAGAGTTATAATGGACAAAAGGTGATAATACACAGAAAAGACAGACCCTAAATTCTGAGACAAATGGATGAAAACTTTGATTTCTTGATCCCTTGGTTTGATATGGTTGACACACTTCCCTGGCTCACAGCCTGGAAATACAAGGGAAGAACATCCATTTCTAATTTTTTTTTTTCTATTCAACAGTTACATGAGCCATTTTGGAATCATCATAAATTTCAACGTGGGGATATGCAGGTAAGTGACAGCTTCCTCTAACTTTGTGGCAATATAGAAATGCAGAAATGGGACCATAACCAACCTGGAAGGTAAGGGGGGCCTCTGCTAACTCCACATCCAAATGAACACATTGCATTTGGTTTCTTCTCAGCACTGACTAATTTTTACTAGATTTGAAGGCCCAACTTAAACTTAGCCTAGAAACTGCTTCAGCTGCTTATTAGTGGTCTGTGCCCTCATTAACCAATTATTGTGGAGGACACAGAAACATAGACATGTAAGAACATCTATTCAACTCTACACTCAAAGACACAACAGTTTATCTTTTGCTTCTGTGAAAGTTTGGGAAGAGGAGCGGTCCATGTTTTCCTTCATTTCTTGGACTAGAAGTGGAAACTAATTGCATATTGCTCTTAAAATCAATTTAAAAAATAGTTTGAAACTAGGCCGTAAAATCAAATAACCATGGGTGACAATTGGCCCCTAACTGTACCTCAGAGGTTGGTCACTGGCAGTTTATTTATATATTCTCTCCCAGTTGAGTCCCCCACCCCACCCTTCATCACTACCCCAAACAAAACATGCTACTTTTGAATTAAGATTTGTGGAAAGGGCTAAATGGAGTAGTATAGATGAGTAAACAGTGTCACCTAGTGGACAGAAGAAGAAGAAAATTGGTGAATTGGCACAAATGGAAATTTGGGCCAGCTGTCAGCTTTTGGCCACTTTTTCCCCCTCATTCTGGCTCTCTGTTACCACCCATGAGCAAACAAGAAAGTTCCCTCAAGGAGACACCAAAAAACAACCACAAACAAGACAAAACTCCCATGGTTTTCCCTCTCTAGCTCTCTAGCTCAATAATGAAGTTTCTACCCAAATAAAAATAACAGCTAGCATTTTCTGAGTGTTTTCTGTGAGCCAATATTTTGCAGAATCCTTTACTTGGATCATCTCATGTAGTCATCCACAGAGCCCGATTTCTGTTAAGGAGTTTGGGTGACTTGTCCAAGGTCACAGAGCCTGACGGTGAGAGTCACATGATTTTGCCCACTATCTTGCACCACCCCTACACACACAGCCCACAGGCAAAACAAAGAGATCTTGAAGGGATAACTATATGTGATGGCACAACAATTAGATGTATATTAAGCATTTACTTACCCCCATTTATTTATTAGCATTTATACATCTCCATACTATCTAGGGAATACAAAAATGAACTGACACAGATCCTTCCCTCCAAGAACTTAGAATCTAAATGATAAATATGTAGAGTGCTTTAAAGTTTACATCATTTCAACCTTATCTTCACAGCTCTATAAAATAATTATGGCCCTGACTTTAAAAATGAGGTTTTTGTGATTCATCCAAGGTCACACAGATAAGAAGTGGCAGCTCTTCAGACTTAAAAGCAAGTTCATCACTCCACCTCATGCTGACTCTTTCCCAAATGCAGCTGCTGGAGATTCCTGGTTTTATGACATGGGGTGGAGGACGGAGGCAGCACAGAGCTGACTCAGGGACTAATCATCACAGGAATCAAGGGTGGAATGTCCTTTCCTTCTACCACTTCCAAACCACTCTTGCCCTGAGAGGAATGACCACATATCAGACCTCTCACTAGATTAGATTCAGACGAACCATTTATATTCTGTGGGTCTCCAAAAATGAGAACTGGAAGGGAACACACATCACCTTTAAAAAGGGTTTACATGAAAAACCTATAGCTCAATGTTTACAGACACAACACTTTGCCCTGAAGATCAGTTACGCTGCAAAGATATCCTCTCTCATCGCTCTTATTTGAAGTCCTAGCTAATACAATAAGACCAGAAAAATAAAAGGTGTACTGATCAGAAAGAAAGAATTTAACTGCCTTTATTTGCAGATGGCATGATTGTTCATGTGGAGAACTCTGAAGAGCCTACAAAAAAATCCTGGAACTAATAAGTGATTTTAGCAAGGTTGCAGGAAATAGTATCAGTATACAAAAGTCACTGCTTTCCTACACACTGGCGATAAACAACTTGAATAGGAAATTATGACACAATACCATTTACAAGAGTACTAAAAAGAGGAAGAACAAAGCAATAGCAACAAGTTGGGCATAAATCTAACCAAATCTATAGAGGATCTGCATGTGAGAAATGACCTTCAATGGGGAGAGAAAACTCTTCTAGTGTATAAAAATCAAGAAATAAATCAGGAATAAAGTATATTCTCTATCTTTGTAAAAACTGGGGAATCCTTCCAGAGGTGAGACTCTCGGTTTCAAAATCCCACCTTTAGTAGAGTTCATCAGAGGCTGTCTGGTCTCCTCTCCCTTCTGAGCTCTTCTTACATAATAATCACATGTGACATACTCAGAGAGCCCTAACTCACTTAGGAAAGAAAGCTAAGGAAGCACTAAGACAGGAAAAAGTATGATTTTTTTCATAAAAAGCCCTAATGTTGCCAGATAGCAAAAAGAAGCATTTCTCCTGGCTCCAAGGACATGATGTTCTGCCTTTTTTCCAGCAGTTACAATTCCAGATCTAAAATCCTTTATGGATCTTTTTAAATTAAAGAGGTCATTTTAGCTGACTAAATGGAGTAAAGAGATGTAGCTAAAGCTTCCCACTTCCATATTATTAGTACCACAAAGAAAATGTATCTGGATACATCCTGCATCATAAGAACATGGTGGACCTTGACCTGTATGATGCTTACTCTATGTTACACTGTGCCAGGCATGTCCCTAAATGCCTTATACATATTAGCTCATTTAATCCACATGACAACCCTATGAGGTAAGTGTTATTATTGTCCCCATCTTACATTGCTAAATATAAACTAATGATTTCTTTTAACATTGCAAAAATCTTTTCAAAGTTCCACTTTGGGTTTCTTTAGGTAGCCAACAACCTATAACACGTGTCACCTATAATATA
Source organism: Panthera onca (assembly GCF_046562875.1). Classification (NCBI taxonomy): domain Eukaryota; kingdom Metazoa; phylum Chordata; class Mammalia; order Carnivora; family Felidae; genus Panthera; species Panthera onca. The sequence continues at coordinate 84,642,431 of NC_138347.1, read as the reverse complement.
ATAATTTGATTCCTTCACAGCATTCCAGAAGCCATTTTCTTGTGAAAAGCAAGGTGTACTGGTGCTGTGGGGCCCTGTGTGGTGGTAGAAAGGCAGGAAGGAAGACTCAGACAGGGGGCATCTGTGTAAACTCACTGGTGTGCTGGTCAGGGTTTAACAACCAGCTCTCTGTTTAAATAAAAGGGGCAATGAAGGAGAAAAAGAAACAACAAAGAAAGCCCTGATTTGTAGTGTTTGCCAATTTTCGTGTATAAATACTCTCACGAGTGCTGATTATAAGGCTCACAGAGTTCCTGAAAATGTAACAATGGGCTTTCCAGGAGCCAGCTCTAGCACACCACTGCAACGCCCCACGAAGACAGGGTTTATGACGGTTTTGTTCAACCTAGCACTAGTACAGTACCTACAAGTTAGTAGGCACTCAAGAAATATTTGTTGAATGAACGAATTAGTGGATTAATGAAAGGCAATCAAGTAAGTTAGACAGAGGTAAGTATACTGTCCTCCGCTGGTTGTAACATAACTGGGACCTGGCTGCCTCAGTGATACGTGTCTTTATCATGATGGCTGTGGTTTGTGTACAATCCTATGGAGGCAAGGGCAGTATTATCTCAACATTGTGCTTTGTTAATCATAATGGGAGTGCTAAGGGAGATAAAACTCCTTACTGGGTGTTTTCAAAAGCAGTGAAAAGAGGCATCAGTTTTGGTTTTGACCAATATAATCGAACAGAATATGCTTATATTTTTAAAATATTATTGTTTATTCTCCTGTAAAAAAATATTAGTTTTATTATTTTATTTTATATAAATCTGATACTCTGGCCTCTAACCTTTGAAACAATAATTGAGACGATCATTTTGGTAACTGAAAATTCTTAGGAATTCAATTGTTTCATTAGAACAAAACAAACAAGGAACTAACTCTCCACTGCCACCAGGTAGTTGTTTTTCCCTGCTCCAGAATATGATTTTCTTGTAGCACACTTTGGAATACCAGAAGGGAACTAGGTATTCACTCATAAGTAAGTAAGTTAATTTATTTCAGTTTGTCTAATAGCAACTGTGTGCACAAACTTCAGAACCTGTAAGAGATGGATGCAGACATTATATGATACTATTAAACTTTTAAATGGAAAATGAGGGAGAGGAACGGGACCCTGACATAGCCTAAATTGAGAATCGATCTAAAATGTCTAAGCAGATAGGCTAGTGGCTCCCAAACTAGATAAAATACAGGATGCTCAGTTAAATTTGAATTTCAGATAAATAATAAGTTACTATTTATTTTAAGTCAGTCCCAAATAAATCTCCCAATATTTCATGGGACACACTTGTACTAAAAAATGAATCACTGTTTATCTGAAATTCAAATTTAATGGGGCATTTGTATTTTCATTTGTAAAACTTAGCAACCCTATCTCAAGGACATATTTGTTTGAAATGGTTTAAAAGGAAGCTTGAGATTTCAAATACATTCAATATGTAAGTGTAAAATAAATAAAGAAAAATTTGAGAGAGTTGTTTTATAATATTGTGTGTTGAAAGTCTGTAGCTCACACAAAATCCAGAAACCGTTGAAAATTGGTAAGATTCACTCTGTAAGAATCAAAAAAACTTTTTTAAGGAAAAAACAATAAGCCAACTGAAAAACAAATGACAGCTAGGCAAAAATATTTGCAGTTTGGAACATAGACAAAGGACTAATCTCTCACATATATAAATAGTACCTACCAATCTCTCACATATATAAATAGTACCTATCAATCCACTAAGAGTGAATGAAAGGTCATTTATCCAATTACAAAGTTCACAAAGATACAGAGTATTCACAGAAACGGAAATAGATATGGTTCTTAAATAAGTAGAAAAAATAGATGCCCAACCTGACTCATGGTATAAAAATGCAAATTAAAACTAGATGAGGTTGGAGTTTTTTCCTCCACCTAATCCACCTAACAGATTGGCAAAATTTCAGAGGTTTTATAATAAACTATTCTGGCAAAACTGCATAAAAATGACACTTTTATATGTTGCTGGTGAGAATATACATTGGTGGGATTCTCACGGAGGGCTATCTGCCAATATCTATCAAAGCTTCAAATACACATCCCATTCTACTTTTAGGAATTTATGCTGCAGATATACAAATGCAAAATGAATTAAGTACAAGGATATTCCCTGCAGATTGTTGTAATGGGAAAAAATTTGCCAATACCTAAATGTTAGTTAACAGGGGGCTGATTAAATAAATTATGGTATGTCCACATAATGGAACACCATGCAACTGTCAAAAAGGAATTAAGAGATGATTGTTGTATTGATAAGGAACATTTCTAAGTTATACTGAGTAAAAGTAAAGTATGTACAGTATTTTGTGATTTGGTGGGGGGGGGGAGGTTGAGTCAGAAAAGGAATAGATATTTGTATGGCTTTGATTTGCATTAAAAAATATCTTTGGGGCACCTGGGTGGCTCAGTCGGTTAAGCATCCGACTTCAGCTCAGGTCATGATCTCATTGTTTGTGGATTCAAGCCCCACATCAGGCTCTGTGCTTACAGCTCAGAGCTGGAGCTTGCTTCGGATTCTGTATCTCCCTCTCTTTCTGCCCCTGCTCCACTCACGTTCTGTCTCTCCCCTCTCTCAAAAATAAATATTAAAATTGTTTTAAATATCTTTCATAGTATATTAAGAAATCAATAATAGTTGCCTATCAGAGATATAGAGTTGTTTGGATGAAGGGCTGGTAAGGGAAAGAGTCTTTATGAAGATTTTCTATGTTTTATATTCAAAATGTGAATGTATTACCAATTCTAAAAATAATAAAAAATAAATATATTATCCCCAAACTGATGTAATCCAACAATTGCAGAGTTTAATTCTTGGAGTAAGGTTACAATAATTTTTGAAACCCCTTAATCCTGCTTCTTATCCCTGTGATGAACTAATGCTCCTAGTATTATTTTTACTTTCAGAAGAAAGGTATAGACATAGCACAATCCCATGACTTGACTCAACTATTTTCAGGCTGGAACACTTACACAACCCCTAATGCACTTCATCAAACCTTAGCCTAGGTTATCGTAACAACAAAAATAAGTAATTGCCAAGCACTGGCTTTCAGCAAGACATTGTTCTCACTTCTTTGCTTCAGAAAACCTATCAGCCCTTGCACTGACAGGTTTACAAGGAAAGCATTGAGTATAAATTTAAAAGATAAAAGTTGCCATGAATGGTATAGACAAGAACATTGAAATCTAGAAGAAATGTAATCACCATACTTTATGTAGGAGGAAAACTCCAATCTGAGCCTCAATGGATACAAACTCCAGAGCAAGAAAAGGAGTCCAGAGGTATTTCAAAGAAGGGAACATGGTGAGTAAGGACACTTCTGTGTCCAAACCAATGAACAAACTGGGTGTCTTCCATACAAGTGTACGAAAGGGATGAGTGGTAGGGGGAAAAACTGGAAAAGTGGGTTAAAACCTATAGCAGAGACTGCTGGTTTTCTGTACCAAATGCATTCTCCTACTCCTTTTTTTTTTTTTTTTTTTTAAGAGAATACTGATTTTTCGCTAGGTACATTAACACATGGAATAAAAGGCCACATTTTCTCAGTTTCTCTTACAACTATATATGGCCAGGTAACCAGGTTCTGAAAGCATTCTGTGGAATTCTGGGCAATCTCCTTAAAAGAGAGGAGGAATGCCCCCAAAATATAAACACACAAGCAAAAGCCAAACATCTGTAAAGAAGAGTTTGGTATAGACATGTAGAACAAAACAAGGAAAGATACAGAGCAGACTGTTTTTCTTTACCCAGGTCAAAATATCATCTGTGAGCCTTGTGAAAAACAGGGCTTCAATCAGAACACACAAAAAAAGTTATTTTCATGAGGATTTTGTGAAACATTGGTGCACAGAGAGTGCTTTTTTTTTTTTTTATCATAACGGAGTAACAAAGGGAAAAAGGAGCTTTCACCTAATTACTATGTGAGCCACTGTGGTTCTAGTGGAGTGAAAGCTAAGTGTGGTGCCATTTTGGCATCTTACAGGTTTGCAACCTTGGAATGTACTAGAGAAAAATCACACCCTCATGGAGATTGGCAGAAAATGAGGAGTCACTCTGACTCAGCTTCACAAATTTGGATTTGATGCCCACGGGCATCAAAGGAGGATCTAGAACAGACTAGATAGAATTAGTCATGAGCTCATGGAAGCCCCTATGAAGTGACTGGGAACAACTGAATAATACCAGAAAGAACTGAGAGAGACTTTGAACAGAGGGTCGAAAGATATATGTTATGTAAGAAGATGGGAAATTAGCCACTAAAATGTGAGTTGTTGCTATTAATGTCAACTTGTTTTCTCAGAGGTTATAGGGAGACAGTGAAAACCACACTACATATGTACCAGTACTCCACTAAAGAAACAAAGAAAGAGTGTAGCTAGAAAAAGGATAAGCTGGGACCTATTCAATGGTGTTGAGATTACTTTTCTGGGCATGAGAGGGTGATTGGTCAATAATGGTGGCCTAAACAGGAGGCAGCTGTGCTGTAGAGAAGGCTCTAGGTTTCTCTGGGAATCCAGAGCCTTGGGAAAGAGCAAGGTCTCAGGAGCCTCACAGACATTTTTGACGTCTCAGAGAAGATGAGAATGACCTCAGCCTTTAGAAGAAATGGTCATTTCTCTACACAAATTGAGTTAACACCTTCCACAGTCTCTAGAACAGGAATAACTTGAGATTTCCAGAACCATGTCAATGCCGACAGGTCTGAGGCCCATCTGTCCCATAACCTCCAGTGCATAAAGGAACAGAGGGCTCACCTGCTTCTTCTGGTTTGTCATAGCAGCTGATGAAATCATCATGGCTCCTAACTGTCCAGATGGTCAGCTCAGGGAGACACTACCACTTGGTCTCAGAGGACTTGGAGTCACTTCTTATTTGCTGTTGATTTTTATTTGTTTGGTGTGCCAGTTGTGCTGATCATCTTAAACCCAAGGGTTTTTCTTATTGTTAGAAATGAAAGCTAATGTTAAGAAGGACCGTGTCATTCAAAATTGAATCTTTAATGCTTCTCCTCTCAAAGTCTGGTGTTGTGAGATTATCTATCACTCTTGGAAAAGGGGAATGGGAAAAGGAAAAGGAATGTTGAAGGAGGGGAAAAAAAGAATTACTGGAAGGACCATGTGTAATCGTACCTAGAAGCAATGGAGAACTTTATCCCAAAATACTGCAGACTGGGTTATAGACTGCTCTGCAAGTACTGACATTTGCATTCATGTATGAATATACTGCCAAAGTACTATCCTTACATTCAAAACAGTCTCATATTTTACATGGACTGTTTGTCAAAATAAAACTATTTTATATTTCAAAAAGATCTATCTAGCATTCTGTTCAATTTAGTTAAAATAGTTGACCATTTCAGACTTCATCTAAAAGAATTCAACACGCAAAACACAGAGTATTTGATTTTTTGCTATTAACAATTGGTTTGAAACTGTACCACTAGTGAAGGAGAATGGGAGGAAGCAGGATTTCTAAAGTTGATTTTTTTATAAGGTCTCAGTGAACTGGACCAGATCAAACATGAAATCTCCTCTCATTGTTCTCACCTTAACATTTTCCAATTTCAAAGAACTTTGGCTAACAATTTACATATTGTTTGTGCTTTTGTAGCCTAGCCGATCACTTATTAGTGATTCCCAGAAAATCTTTTAGGTCATACCTAGGTGTCTAAACAACTGGAGTTGCTTTTAATAATTCATGTGAATAAACCCACCACACCTGGTAATTGGCTTTGCCTGGAGGTAGCATGCCACATTTACTATGTGGTCCACACTGTTGAGTGGTCATTTAGACCATTTACGCTGGGTGCTTAGGGTACAGATATAATTAATGTAAACATGGATCCCACCTTCTCTGAGCTTAAAGTCTGGTTAAGAAAAGATGCTAATAGCTAATCTTTATGGAGTGATTACTTCTATGGCAACCACTGTGGTATGCATTTATGCAATTTATCTTACTTAATTTTCACAATAACTCCAGGAAGTAAGAACCATTATTTGAACAGGAGCTTCAGGGATAAAAAGACTTTCAATAGTCAAAGAATGGGGACAACTCTGCAAAGTGAAGAAACAGCATGAGCAGGAACAAGACGGTAAAAGATGCTGACAAAGTTTGTGTGACTGTATCATTAGGTTCATCAAGGTTGAAAAGCTGAAAAGTTTATTTGGAGACTTAACTCCCAGGCTTAAGGGAGAGTTTGGAAATTTATTCCAATAAAATAGACACAGATAGTATGTGAAATTTTGTCTTGCTTTTATGAGGGCCACTCAAAATTGTGGACTAGTTTTAGTATAAGACCAGGACAGAGGTCCCAGAGTACGCTTCAGCTTGAGAAAAACATGTCGGCTCTCCCAAATAGATATCTTCATGATGAACACGTCAAGTTACAGCTCCATTCAATAAGCATCTGCTAAGTGCTAAGCATTGAGCCAAGCACTAGAAACGTGAAAATAAACAAGGAACAACTTGTGTGTGCAAGCTGGTATTGGAACAAGAAAGAGAGACTGTTCTTTGAGCAATTACAGTCTACGGAGCACTATAAGCACAGGGAGCAAGAGCAGCTGACCTACTATATTGGAGCCCAGGACCAGGATCCCAGAAGATAATGCATCTGAGACTTGAAGCACAGGTGGAATTTAGCCAGGTAAAGTCAGGAAAAGTAAAGAAGGAACAGCATGTGCAAAGACACGGAGGTATGATGAAGCACCACTTAGAGAAGTGAGAGAAACCCAGGGTGGCTCAAGTGTGAAGGAGGAACAGTTGGTTTTATTCTCTTAATACACTCTGTTTCTTTCTCTCTCTCTCTGAACCACATGCCTTTCCCCCACAGTGGTCTCAGGAATTGAATGGAGAAGTAGAAGGTATGAAGGTAGGGAATTAAAAAAAGACGAAAACTAAGTGGAAATGAAAATTAGGAGGAAGAGCCGAAGGCAAGAGGAAGCGCTTAAGGAGAGAAGAATGGAGAGCAAACAAGGGAAACAGAATCGTGGTGGCTGCTGGGAAAGAGGCGACATAACTGCAGCTGTTCTGAAACCACAGGGAGCTAGTGAAGATTAAAATGCTCTGACAACAGCAAAGCTCAACAGCGTATTTGAGAGAATCCTTAAAATAAGAATCAGAAGGAAGAAAATAGTCATTGAGCATCTACAGCGTGTACTAGACATTTTCACACATGGTATCTGACTTCACCCTCACAAAAACCCTACTAGATGGATACTATTATGTTACTTAGAAGAAAACTAAACTTTGGAAGACTAAATGAGTGGCCCAAGTTTACATAGTTGGTGACTGATGGACCTGACATTCATTCATACCTACTGTCTTCTCAAAAAGAAGTGTGCCATTCAATATAACAAGAGAGCATGGGCACTGGAAGGGAGGGCACCAAACAACTTGCATCTTTCTTGTCATTTTGTTCAAGGTTTTCTTCAAATCTGAGAAAGAAGTCATCTGCATGCTAACATAAAGCCCCAGGAAATTATACATTACTCAGATTTATAAATATCTTTCATCTAACCCTGGTAGTACATACTATTTATGGTCAGTGATCATGGGAAGCAAGAAAAAAAGAGATATAGGAACTCTGACAGTAACCCACAAGCTCAAATTCACCAATAGTTTCCCAATGATTCAGTTCCCCCACAAATACACACACACACACACACACACACACACACACACACACACTCAAGGCCATCAGAGAGAAAAGAGGCATAGACACAAATGCTAATAAATACAGAACTAAGTTAACTATTATTTCATTTAATCTTCCTGTAAGATACCTGGCCCAAAATGGCAGAAGGAAAGAGAAGATATCAGAGCAGTAGATGAGCAGCTACTTATATAATCATCCTGTTCCATTTCTTCTCTTTGTGGATATCCATTCTTAACTATTTGGTGTGTGTCTTTCTAGACTTTTGCCTATGTATATATCCACAAATATGAATACATATACATAAGTATACACAAGTAGAAAATACATGTGTGTGTATATTATATATATTATATATATATTATATACATATACACATATATTTGCATATATATACACATATATATCTTAAAGAATGTGATCATACTATGTAAATTATTCAGCTTCTTGCATATTAAATATAAAAATAAATCCTGATTTCCATGATTCCCTTTGAATGAAGAGTATTTTGATGAATAGCATTCTTTTGTGTGGACACATCATAGTTCATTTACCAATTTCCTTGTTAATAAATTTACAATGACTTCTGTTTTTTACAATCACAAATAATGTGGCATTAAGCATCTTCATAATTATAGGCACAGATTTATGTAAGTTAGATTTCTAAAACTAAAATTACTAGATCAACGTGTTTATACTTTTTTAAATTTTAATAATACTTTTTTTTTTTAAGTAGACCCCATGCTCAACATGGAGCCCAATGCAGGGCTCAAACTAACAACCTGAGATCAAGACCTGAAGACTTGAGCTGACATCAAGAGTTAGATGCTTAACCGACTTAGCTACCCAGGTACCCTTTAATTCTGATAGACATAGCCAAGTAGCCCCCCAAAAGCAAATTTTTTACTCCTTTAGCCAGGAGTATGAGAACTAAAATTTTGGTAAAATCACCACCATACGTGTGGGGTCTCATATTGTTACAAAAATAATTTGTCTCACAAATAGTTTTCTAAAAGGGCCTACATTTTTTCCAGAATCATTTGGGGTTTCATTGTAACTAAATGGAAAGCTGAGAATTTTTTTTTTTTATTTTTTTTTTATTTTTGGGACAGAGAGAGACAGAGCATGAACGGGGGAGGGGCAGAGAGAGAGGGAGACACAGAATCGGAAACAGGCTCCAGGCTCCGAGCCATCAGCCCAGAGCCTGACGCGGGGCTCGAACTCACGGACCGCGAGATCGTGACCTGGCTGAAGTCGGACGCTTAACCGACTGCGCCACCCAGGCGCCCCTGAGAATTTTTTTTAATGTTTATTTATTTTTGAGAGACAGAGAGAGACAAAGCATGAGCAGGGGAGGGGCAGAGAGAGAGGGAGACACAGAATCCGAAGCAGGCTCCAAGCTCTGAGCTGTCAGCACAGAGCCCAACTCAGGGCTTGAACTCATGAACCGTGAGATCATGAACTGAGCCAAAGTTGGATGCTTAACCTACTGAGCCAAGCAGGTGTCCCAGGAAGCTGAGAATTTTTGAAACAGGCTACCTGAAAATGATTCCATCTGAAGTCAGTGCAGGCAGGAGCACCTGGGTGGCTCAGTCAGTTGAGCAGCCGACTCTTGGTTTCAGCTCAGGTCAGGTTCTTACAGTTTGTGAGTTTGAGCCCCACATTGGGCTCTGTGTTGACAGTGCAGAGTCTGCTCAGGATCCTCTCTCTCTGTCCTTCCCTCTACTTTGTCTTGTGGAACTTCTAAATGCTCCCTGTCTCCACCTTTTGTTCTGAGCCCCTACCCCACCCCAGCTCCCTTTCTTCTCTCCACAGTACACAACAGCTTACAATCCTGGTGTACCAACGGGTGATGGCCAGGATGGGAGGGGGGATGCATTTTAGCCCATGCATGGTCTCCTTCCAGGACAATGGAAAGCCATCCACCTCTGCCTCTTCCCCAGCCATGAGTCAGTCTCACTCACCTGTATTTTTAATTCATTTAACATGTTGAACATTTAAATGCTTCTTGCTGCCCTGAGTGGCTTAGGACAGCCAATCTGGGATTGCCATTCACATTCAGAGAATGTGAGCAAGTTCTGTTTGTATCCATGGAGATAGGACTGGGGAGTGGTTCACCCACTGCATGGAGCAGGTAACCTGAAGCGGTATCTGGGAGGACCTCACAAGGTGATGCCTCAGGCTTGTCAGAACACCTCCTTGTACCATGATGCAGCCAATTTACAAAAGAGGGGGGAAATCATGTTTTCTTGGATTTTTACACTGAACTTGCAGAATGACTAATCTATCTGTTCAAAGTCATCGCTTGAATTCTAAAGTAACCTCAGTCTATCCTCAAGATCGGAATTCAAGGCAGGCGAGGATCCCAGCACAGAGTTAGAGTGTTTGGTGTCCCCCTCCCAGAGCCACCCCTGAGGTGCTTCAGGAAGAGTACAGAGCTTGGAATTAGAAAGTCTAGATTCTCTTCCTTGCTCTGATGCTAAACATGTGGCTTCAGAGCCTCAGCATCTTCAGATCTAAAATGGTGAGAAGAGGGGCACCTGGGTGGCTCAGTCAGTTAAGCGGCCGACTTCGGCTCAGGTCATGTTCTTGCGGTTCCATGAGTTCAAGCCCCGCGTCGGGCTCTGTGCTGACAGCTCAGAGCCTGGAGCCTGTTTCGGATTCTGTGTCTCCCTCTCTCTGACCCTCCCCCGTTCATGCTCTGTCTCTCTCTGTCTCAAAAATAAATAAACATTAAAAAAAAAATTTTTAAATGGTGAGAAGATAAACACCTTCCTCAACCTCAAAGAGCTGCCATGATGAAAAATATAAGTGCATGAGAAAGCACTTACAACTGTGAAAGGCAGTAGCTATATGTTGTTGCTGCTCATGATGATGATGATGATGATGATGATGATGATGGGGGACATGACTGAAAACCATCAATTGGGTAAGGTTGGTTGGCAATTTATTCAATTTTGTCTGCGTAAGTGCCTTCACTCTCAACTTTAAAGCTTATTTCATTTATGTCCTAAGTGCCAACTTTAGTTAGAAACCACCTATCATTTTCTTGGGCTCATAGAGCAACAACATTCTGAGGAACTAGCAGTTGCTACTAATGAAGTCACTGGGCTCAATATATGTGCCCATGCATATGCAAAAATAAAATTATGAAAGGTTTCAATGGGAGAGTCCTGAGGCCACACGGGTTGCTTCGTCATTGTGCTGCATGACTTCAGTCCTCAGGGAGTGACAAGAAGAAAAACAACCACACACTCTGGCTAGCAATCTGTCTGTCTGGGTGCATGCGTTCATGTGAATGCCCACTTTATTGGGAAGCAGATAGGGTTGTCCTGGCGAGACACTAAAACATGGCCCTCCTTCATGGAACTCTCACTGTAGACCTCTGCAGTCTTTTGTTTTGTTTTGTTTTGTTTTGTTTTAATTGAAAAAGCCAAATTCCTTCTGTTTCAATCCTATGATTTCCACAGTGGGCCCTAAAAAAAAAAAAAAAAAGAAAGAAAAAACTTGCAAATAAAGCCCTGAGGCGTTGTTAAGCTAAGATTTTTAGAGCTGGTTTGCTTTCCAAAACCCAATGGGGGGATAGAAAGGATGTGAGGGAGACAGGGTTGTGAGAGGATAGGAACACAGATATAATTCCCTTGTATAAAATTGTTGCATAATGGAACTTTTCGCAAGACCAGAGATTATATAAGACATGAAAGCAATGATTCCAAATCAAAGCACTTTATTTGTCAAAGTAACTAAAATAGTTGTTTAAAACACACACACACGCACACATGCGCGCGCACGCACACATACTGTTTTCTAAAGCGTGATATTTTCTGCCTGAGCCTTTTCTTCTCACTTGGCAGCCCTGTTGTGTACACGATCTCTACAGGAATGCAGAAAAACCACCTGAGGGAGAAAATTACTAATCACTAAAAATTACTAATCACTCTCTCACACTAAACAAATCCCACCGGGAGGTTTTTAGTTACACATCGGGATATGGGTTCTCTTTTTTTTGTTTTGTTTTGTTTTTTTTTTGTTTTGCTTTGTTTTCCCCTCTCAGGTTAATGATACAAAGGCATACAAAATAGAAAAAGGAAGCATGTCACATCTTAATATGCATTAGCAGGGATATTTTTACATGATAACATCTAGGTCTCAGTCCAAAATAAAGGCAAAGTAGACTGAAAGTCTCTAATGCCCACCACTGGGTCTCTCGGAAAGAAAAGAGGTTGGAGAGAGAATCACGCTTCCCACAGCATTGAATGCAGTGCCTATCACCCCCCCGGCCGTGGCCCCTATCACTTTCGCTAAATTCAACGACCTTATTTTCACATGATATTCAATTCACAAGCCCATCGGGTGCCTGTCATATATTATTTCATTAAATAGATTAGTGTGTTATTTATGGCAGTCCCCACCAATTTATATCGTATCTTCGTACTGTTTATCTCATACTTGTTTATCTTTTACTGTTTCTTTAGTCCATTGTAAATAGCCTAGGCCCGTGGACCTTCTTAGTTGATCAGAGGTTCAGTGTATCCAATTCAATGGTCATATTACAAATGAGAGAAATTAGCTGAAGCAGTAGAATTCAGAGGTTTTTTTTCATTTCAGTGCCCCTTGGGTTCTTTTTTCTTCTTTACTGTTATTATCTTGGCTGATTATACAACATAACACCATTCATTATAAAAAAAAAAAAAAGTTTAAGCATGTCAAAAGTGTATAAAGTACAAAGTGAAGGTCCTTTCCAATTACCTCCTGTTCCAAAGACTACTGTAGACAAAAATATTCTTCATGTATTTAATATAAATATAGGTATAAAGATAAGCATATCCATCCAAATGGATAATAAACATATAGTTCTATAATTTACTTTCCACTTAGCAATATATTCTAGGTATCTTTCCATATCAGCAGAGTTACGTCCCCCTTTTGAACAGAGTGTTTATTCTATTCGGGGGTATATCACAATCCACTTAATAATTTCCTATTCGTGGGCATGTATCTTATTCCCCACTTTCAATCTTATTAATGAAGCTGAGATGAACAAACTTGTGAATATATCTGTAAATACCTTTCTGACTTTCTCCTGAGAATAAATTTCTAAAAGAGGGGTCACTTCATCAAAAGGTATGATCATTTTTAATTTTGAAATATACTGACGGTATACCTCACAGAAGAGTTGATTCAACATACCCACATTCTCACAAACACTACTTATGATTGAATTTATATTTACCAATCTGATAGATAATTATCAAATACAATGTCATTACTCTTTCAGGTGCATTTCTTTATCAGAATATCTTCAAATGACTATTTGAGTATCTTCAAATAACTATTTCATTAATATTGTATTGAAGTCTAATTTTTTAAGGTTAAAATACTTCACATGGTATTTTACAGATTCAAAGTGCCTCTTTTATTGACTACTATTCATTTATCACAACATGCAAGAATCATTCCCATTTTGTAAATGAAGAAGGTGAGACCAAAAAAATGTCGGGAAATGGCTAAAAGAGAACAAAGAGTTGACAAGCCTCCTAATGCTAATACTAATTCTGAAAGGAAAAAAGAATGGGTTGGGCATGCTCTGTGCTCTAGACAGGAAGTAGAAAGCAGAAATATTAAATGACTCACATTTATCTCCATTCTAATCCAAGCCATACAAAGTCCCATTGCTGTACAACGAAAAACAACCTGACAAGCATTTCAGCTTATGTTCCAGAACTCCAAAATCTAGACCCCTCATTTTGCCTGCTGCACTAGCACCAAAAATGTCAATAATAGCTGTATGCTATGTTCAGTTCTTCTTCAGTGTGTGGTGTCAAAGTTGGGACAGATTTCATTCAGTGTTGAGAAAAAAGAAGCGATTCAACCCCAGTGAAAAGTCAGGTACGTTTAGGGGCAATCTCCCTCTGAACTGTGACTCCCGCAGTGCGTGGGGGTTAACTGGATGGAGTCTCTAATCTTTAATTTTCTATCATGATGTCCAGGAAGAGGAACTACCTGAGAAAGAAAATGTAGAAAATGTAGAAAGAAAATGTGCACCTGACAGACTGGGTCCATGTGTATATGCACACGTGTTAAAATTCTACTTCTCCAGGACATGTATTTGGCTTTCTAATTACATTTTGGTACTCAGAGTAATTAAGCAACATCTGCTAAATACCCCATCAAAGGTATTTTCTTCCTCCATCCCAGCCCCCACCTCCACACACACTGGCTTTGTTTTTCCCCCTTCTTTATTTGGAGGCTTGTTGAGGCCGCCCAGTCACCACCTGTGTGGCAAAACCAGCCTTCCCTCAAGATCAGCCGCTCTGCAACAGTGCACAGGTGTGTCCTGGAGCAATCTGGGCATTCTCGTTTTTCACTTAAGCAGAAAGAAAACAAAAAGGCAGAAGATTAAGTTATACCCAGGTACAAAAATGAGAGAGAGAACATAGGCGAAGCCGTATGAGCTAGAACCATATTTAGATAAATGGTACCGGAGGGTTCCTAGTGATTTCATTGGGATCAAAATAAACTTAATAAACAACTACAGACAAAGAAGTATGACTTTTATGTGGTAGCACCAAGTTTAGTTGTTATGGAAATGTCAAGTGTGTGGTAAACACGATTAGGTCCCTGCAGGGGAAGAATGGAACCGACATATATTGAGTGCACCTACTAAGTGCCATGCAGTCTTTATGCCCAGACTTCAGTGTTTTTCTTGGAAGGTTGCACTAAGTACATGAATCTATACAAATACGACTCTGGTTTCTTCTTCTGCCCCTCACAGGTTTGCTGGCAGTTCCTGATGCCTCAGATCTGCTATCTTTCAATATGAAAACATTTCTCTAATCAGGGCTTGCTCTCTCTCTCTCTCTCTCTCTCTCTCTCTTTCTCTGTCTCTCTCTTTCTCTCTCATACACACACACACACACATACAGGCACACATTATGATAATAAATATGAAAATGTAGCACTCTTAGGAAGGCACTACATAAACCCAAGAATCACTGTGCCCTATTGAACTAACATCTAAGGCCCAGGAAATAATAACTACAATATCATGTTGTGTTAAAGGAAGGCAAATTACAATCCTTAAAGAGGGAGGGGTTTTTTCAGCAGAGAACAGCAGGCTTGTTTGCTTGCTTGCTTTCTAAGGAGCTGACTCCCATGTTGCAGGAAGATTTCCACAACCTTGGGCAATTGAAATACCAGTTCCTAGCTACAGAATATTACTCATTCTGTGGGTTAAGTTTTCTCAGGCATTGGCATGCCAAGACATCAGGAAATCACAGAGAAAAGGCCAGAGCAATTAATTTTTTTATGTCTACAAAAAAATATTGTAAGGAAACAGCCTCAGCCAACATGAATAATTAATAACAATGTTTTAGACAGGTTTCCCACTCAAGGTAAACTCCTGCTTGGTTCTGTTTCTGGGTTTTTATCCCTGAATATGGAGAGGGTGATAGCAAAACTGACATAAAGCCATTGCTGATAGAAATTTACTCTTGGTACCTGAATGTTCACTGGCTGTTTCATATAGGCTAGCAGAGTGTAAGTGGCCTTAACTCAGTGGTGGAAAATTCAGGAACATAACACGTGGGTCTCCAGGATGCTGCTTCAATACTTCTGACAAATAACATGAACGTGGTTCTCCTCAGAACTTTGAGCTCCTGCTGAATTCATATAGGCCACAGAACTGGGCAGAATTGGGGGTGGGGAGTCCAGGGGTGCATAGTGTTGTGGTTAAGAGCACAGGCACTTAGACCACTTAGGTTCAAATCCCAGCTCAGCTATTTACAAACACTGTGACCTTGGTCAAACTATTTAACCTCTCTAAGTTACTATCTCTTCATCTGTAAAATGAGCACAGGAATGGGACTTTTGTCCTGAATTTGCTGCTGTAATTGAATGGGATGATTCCTATGACCCTGCTAGCTGCATGGTCCCCGAACAATTGCTAGATAGATGGCAGTAGAAGGCACCGCCTTCCAGGGTCATCCTCTGAGAATTGACCCATGACTTGCTCAGGGTTTCCCAGCTGGTTAGCCAGGACTATGACTCAGTTAAGTCCAATTCCCCCATTGCCATTGCTAGGTGGCACCTGGGCCACCTACCAGCTGTGCCATCACCAGTCCCAACTGATGTAGAGAAACAAGTCAGTTTCCCATGCAATCTAGCCCCACCCAGCCCCTATGAGCCCCACCTTTACTTTACCCCAGCCATGCCCTGCCCTGCCCTCCCCAACAGCCAAGTCTCAGTGGAGGCCCTTGAATAGCCAGGCCTGAACACTGGTCTAACAGGATAGTGAGGCCAAGGTCCAGAACCAAAACCCTGACCCACAAACCCAGGTTGAAAACTGCTGCCATTGTCAACAAAAGGCAGGGACCTTAAAACTAGAAGAAGGAAATGAGCATAAATAAACGGTCTTCAGCCAGCTCTTGCCAAGCAGCTATGTAAGGAGTTTACCAGGGTTTTGTCAGCAATAGCAAGCCCAACAAACAAAATTAAAAATCCAGCCTCCACACGAGGGTGGAATGGGATAAAGACAAGGCAAGGTACCTAGGCCACCAGCTCTAGGGCTCCTGAGACACAGAGGCAGTGGCCAAGAAAGTAAAAAGCAGCAAAGGGAGCCTGAGTGGGCATGGGTCTAGGCAGACAGAAGGAGCATGCCATATTTGTGCCAGTTCTGCCCCATCAGGTGCACACAGATCTGGGCTCAGTGCGGGGCCCATACAAGAAAAGAGACAGATGCTGGGTTGTGTCCAGTAGATGGCAAACGGGCTAGTGGTGAGTCTCAACATCGTGTGGGAGGAGGAGAGAAAAGATTTGAAGGTGTGTGCCCTGGAGAGATGTCTCAGATGTGATATGTCAGCTTTCTCTAGCTGGTGAAGTTTTCCTAGCTGAACCGACTTTGTCTATGTGGCTCCAAAGGGCAGATCTAGGCTCGGCATGTGGAACTGGCAAGCAGACAGGTTTCAGCATAACATAAGAGAGGTATGTCCTGCTGACATGCAGAGTTGTAGCAGAAGATCGAGCTATCCTGGCAGTTGTCAAGGGGATGGTAAAAATAGTGTGGGCAGGATTCCTCCATTAAGTAAGGGTTGGGGGCTGACAGAGATGACCTCTGACACCTAAGTTCCCTTTCCATTGTGACACGTAAAATGGGGGGAGCACACCCAGAGCCACCTAACTTCAGGATTAATTCCAATTTATATTTCCTCCCCTCCTCCTTTTTTCTAAAAAATTATGTTTTAGAATTATTATTATTTCCTCACTCTCAGATTCAATAACACTTAAAGGCTGATTATTAACTCATTGAAAACACTGGATTCTCTCTCTCTCTCTCTCTCTCTCTCTCTCTCTCTCGGTCTCTAATGAGTTGGAAACAAGGATAATAAAGAAGTAATAAAAAACACATCTTTAGGGGCATGCGGGTGGCTCAGTTGGTTAAGCATCCGGCTTCAGCTCAGGTCTTGATATCATGGTTTGTGAGTTCGAGCCCCGTGTAGGGCTCTGTGCTGACAGCCCAGAGCCTGGAGCTGCTTCGGATTCTGTGTCTCCCTATCTCTCTGTCCCTCCCTTCCTCATGCTCTGTCTCTTTCAAAAATAAATAAACATTGAAAAAAAATTTAAACACATTTTTAAAAGGACAAGATTGGAAGATTCAACTACATTCATTCTTAATTTTCACATAAGAAACAAACTAAAAGACAAATACACTGGAAAATAATAACATTTAAAACATGTGGGACAAAAAGATAGCGTCTTAATATATGACAAGTTCATATAAATCATTATGGAGATAATCATAGTAATAGAAAAGAACACAAAGGGCATGAATAGAAAATATTCAAAATAAGATATAGCTAGATATTTAGATAGAACCAATAAATACATGAAAAAATGTTCAGACTCACAAGAAATGCCAGTTAAAACAACAAATAGTATGCTGTACCTATAATACTGGATTCTACTTTTTTAAAAATCAACTATCCAAACAGATCTGGACCCCCATTTTTTTGTGGAGCAGACACAATGAATTTTATACAAACGGTGTTTGCTTCAGAGGGGAGAGGCATTGTGACCCCCTTTCTGACCTCTCTTTAGACAGAAACAATTGGTCATGGAGTTCTATTACTCATCTGAAGTAAGGACAGTGGGCAGACCCTCTTCTGGTCTTGAGTTGTGGCATTAATGAAGAGGCTGGCACAACTTTTGCTCAGAGATTTCTTGCAAAGACTTACATGTTTTATTTGCTGAAATGTAAAATTTATCATTCTGAGAAAGGCACAGACAGATCTTGGTGAGATGTACTAGAAACTACGTAAGAGTCACAGCTCACTATTTCCAGATTGCCACTTCCAGCAGGAGAGAGGTAAATACTAAATGTATGATAAGTGACAGGGCCCTTTGGGCATGTAACAGGAAATCTAGCCAAGGGTCTTCAAAAACACAATTCCAAATAGCTAACTTCTCATAATATGGAATTTTTTTAAAAAACACTAAAATTCTATCTTGATGTCTATAAAAACTTTATGAAAAGTTTTGAGGATTTCTTTTTTTTTCAAGTTTATTTATTATTTTTGAGAGAGAGAGAGACAGCATAAGCAGCGGGGGGGTGGGGGGTGGGGGGGGAGGTGGACAGAGAGAAAAGGAGGCAGAGAATCTGAAGCAGGCTCCAGGCTCTGAGCTGTCAGCACAGGGCTTGAACCCACAAACTGTGAGATCATGACCTGAGCTGAAGTCGGACACCCAACCGACTGAGCCACCCCAGGCACCTCTTGTTTAAAGATTTCCAAGCACTAACTACAAAGACATTCCCAAATACCTTGAAATGCGATGTCACATGCTTCCTTTGTCTGCCATCAGTGTGTGGAATACAGATTAAAAACACTGGTGAGGAAGACATGGAAAGAAGAAGGGGGAACAATCTCATCTGAAGGAGACATAACTGGAAAAGAGGGACTGAAAGAATGGTCAGGAAGGCAGGTGGTAAGTTAAAAAAAAAAGAATGAAAGAGTAAAGGTTTAAAAGGGAAACATCTTCTGGATATCCATCTCCTTGGAGACAGTCTACTTTTTGTGAATTCTTCTTCTTCCCAACCCTTATTGCTTATTGAGCCTTGTTGAATTCAGAGAACACTGAAGTTCACTGAACAACACTGAGTTGTTCTTGTTTTCTTTATAAAATTTTAGTAACTTTTTATTATGACAAAGTGTGTTCATTATAGAAAATTTAGACAATGCACAGGAAGCAAAAGGAGTAAAAATTTGCTTTCACCTACCTCTCACAGGTAACACTGTCAGGCTTAGGTATAAATCTTTCTGTCTTTTTTCTATTGTTTTTGTTTACAAAATGAGGAGGGCTAAAACCAGTGAGCAATAGCTAAATGTTGTACAATACTGTTTCAGATAAGTGTTTGTAAGAAAAGTAGAAGCCATTTGACACTTTCTAGATTTTGCAATGGTATGAAAGTTTCAACTCATTGTTTCTTTAAAAAAAAAAAAAGTCAATCTTGATTTTGTCAAGAGCTGGCACAAGGGAATAAGTAGCCAAAAAGAGAAAAAGAAGGAAAAAAAAGAAATTTGTATAATTCAGAAACTGAGTAAACTACCTTGAATAAGCAGAGAATATAACGCATAAATTACTTTTAGTTGATATTAAAAAATAGCATATGGTTTATATAAAACAAATGTACAATTGGTTAAGCAAATGTCATTACAGTTTTCAGGGTAACAATTTTCATTTCAATCATCATTAGAGACCGTACTGCATTTTAATACTTTTTTCCAAACCAGTCTAAGGGCATCGGGACAAACCTCCCCAGGAAATGACATCTGAACTGAGACCTAAGGGATATGTGGATGGATGTGAGCAAGCTGACTGGTGGGCCTGGGGCTGTGGTGGTGAAGAAAGAGCATTCCAAGTAGAAGCAGTAGTGTGTTTGAGAGAGAAGAGAGCGTGTCACATCCTAAGACCTAAGAGGGACAGATATGGGTGGATGTGGAGTTCCAGGACCACAGGGCATGACATGAGATTGAAGCAGTGAGCCAGATGAGACAGGGTGTCGCTTAGCTCCTGACCAGGCCTGACATAGCACTTGTGCCACGTGCGACTACTGGTCACAGAAGTCATTTCTTTGTGAGCCTTAAGGAATGCTATTTATAGAGAAGTCCGCTGATCTGGAACGTTCTATATCATAGCACCCTACTACAAAGTTTACCGTGGCCACCAATGTGGCCACCAGCAAATTCTATCAGGGCTGGCCAAAACCAGTCAGCAAGTGTTGCGCCAGCTGGCACTTCCAGTGCTTACTCTGTTCCAGGCAGAGTGCTGAGAACTGAGACTAATACTATTCTTTTTATCTTTTTATTTTTTTAATGTTTATTTATTTTTGAGAGAGGCAGAGTGTGAGTGGGGGAGGGGCACAGAGAGAGGGAGACACAGAATCTGAAGCCGGCTCCGGGCTCCGGGCTGTCAGCACAGAGCCCGACGCGGGGCTCGAACTCACAGACCCCAAGATCATGACCTGAGTGGAAGTCGCACACTTAACCAACTGAGCCACGCAGGCGCCCCAGATAAACACTATTCTTAGTCTCATTTTATTGATTGGAAAGCTGGGACACAGAGACGTTAACTAACTCGCCCAAAGTCACAAAGCTGGCAAGTGGCAGAGGCAGGCAATTTGTCTCTGGCCGGCTTGCTCTTAAGGATGCCTCCTACACACTCTCTTCGTGGGCATTAAGTGCCCATGTAGGACCTATGCTGCATCGATGTGACACAACCCAGCTTGAGGAATGTGCCCTGGTGACAAGAGGCCTCAGTCAATATTCTGCTGTGGGAGATGAAACTAACGACAAGTCCCTTAGCTAGGTATTTCAGTTATTCGTCAACAGGTGTGCCTCACTCAGCGACAGCAAAGTAATAATAATTCCTTCTGGTATGTCTCTAATGTGCTGTCATTTATGAAACACTTCCCCATGTTGTCTGCCCGTTGTGGTTGTCACAACAACACTGAAAGCCAGAAAGACAAGATTATCCTGAGAATCTGACTCTGACGAGGGAAGTGACGTCCAAGCTATTCACAGGGAAGCCCGGTTTCAAAGCTTGGGGTATTGGCTCCTGAAGAGCTCTGAGGAGGCTCACACCACCTGCTCTGGCCTCCAGTTGGAATCTTGGCTTAGCCAATTAGAAGCTACTTAATTTGCTAATTATGCCAGCTCTCTGCCTCAATGTCCTCGCCTCAAAAATAGGAATAACACTATCTATAATACACAGTTGTTGTGAAAACTCAATGAGATGGCAGGAGGCAAAGGTCACTCAACAAATTCTGTGCTTCCTGCCAACTGCATGTATGTGCCCATAAACATGTATATGCCTCATTCATTTTTAAAATGAATTTTTAATTCATTTTTTAAATGAAGTTTTTAATTCATTTTTTAAATGAAGTTTTTAATTCATTTTTAAATGAAGTTTTTAATTCATTTTTTAAATGAAGTTTTTAATTCATTTTTAAGTGAATTTTTTAATTCATTTTGAAATGAATTTTTTCATTCATTTTTTAAATGAAGTTTTTAATTACTTTTTTAAATGAAGTTTTTAATTCCTTTTTTAAATGAAGTTTTTAATTCCTTTTTTAAAATTTTTTTTAATGTTTATTTATTTTTGAGACAGAGAGAGACAGAGCATGAACAGGGGAGGGGCAGAGAGAGAGGGAGACACAGAATCTGAAACAAGCTCCAGGCTCTGAGCTGTCAGCACAGAGCCCGACGCGGGGCTCGAACTCACGGACCGTGAGATCATGACCTGAGCCGAAGTCGGACGCTTAACCGACTGAGCCACCCAGGCGCCCCTTTAATTCCTTTTTTAAATGAAGTTTTTAATTCCTTTTTTAAATCATGGTCTAGACGTTGTTCTAGAAAGGAACAAATGTGGAACTGAATATCCAAACCCCACCCCCTTCTCTCCCCACCGTCATTTCACAAATTCCAATTTTCTGTTTGGGATTTTTCTTAGGGCAGGTCTCATAAAGTATAACCTCCAGAAAGTATACAGGTGAGAGGGTGGAGGGCACGGATTCCCCACCACATTTCTGAAGGCCAAAGGCATTGGGGCTGGCTCAAACTCCCACAACCAGAAACAGCCAGAGACAGAAGGGACTTGCTCCAGGATCCCTTCCCAGAGGCAGCACCAGATCCTTGCCTTCCTGAAGCCCTGCCCAGCATGTAGGCCACTGGATCACACTCTCTTCTTCCCCAGGCTCCAGGGACTCCATTGTCCCCAGAAGCATAAAAGCCTGCACATCAAGGGTAAGATGTTCCACCAGAGCATTTAAACCCCCAAGGACAAGCATCACAATCCTGCTACTAGCCCTTGGGCTTCATTCTGGCAGCCTCAGCTGCTAAAGTATGTTCTGTGCTCCCCCTGCAGAAGCAACCAGCAGAAAGTGCTGGAAATCAGGGAAACTCACTGTCACCTTAAAAAACATAGAAGAAAGAAAACATATGTCATGCTTTTTATGTGAAATAAATTCAGAAGCTGAAACATCTGAGGAAGAAAATGAGTCTCTGAATGGAAGCCTGCAGCAGGGAGAAAATGGAGAGGAAAGGCCTAATTTCAAAAATAACCACATTTCTTTTCTTCCCTTTTAAGCACCGCCTGTTACAGCAAGAATACGCAGCCTCCAACAGCATCCTCCCCTCGGCTCTTCCTGGGCCTCAAAATCCAGGGAGGAAGAAATGTAGTCTGTTCTGCATCTTTCTGCTGTATTTCTGCGGTATTTGATTGCCCTGATGGTGATTACCTCCCAAATGCAGCCTAGTTCAGGCCAGAGGGGAGGCAAAGCCAATGAAAAGAACCCCACGGACTAGAAGGTGAGCAGGCAGGATGCCAAACAGTAGATGCCTTTTCAGAGGTAATCAATGAGAAGTAGTGGTCGCCTTGGCTGCAGAGGATGCGGTGCTCCTTCAGGGATGGCTAGGGTGGGCACAAGAAACAGCCAACCTTTGGCTACAGATAAGGACCGCATTATCTTAGAGTGTGGGCCCAAGAACAAATGGGCTCCCTCACCTGTGCCTCAACTGAAGCTCAGTTCACCCTGCTTTGAAAGAGTAGGACAACATCATTTACAAAAAGATCTGGAAGGTTTGCAGTGGACTATCACATTCCATCCACTGCTACACCCATATCTCATTGCCTCTTCTATGGCACTGTGCTTTAAATCCCATCTTCGGGGCACCTGGGCAGCTCAGTTGGTTGAGTGCATCTGACTCTTGGTTTTGGTTCAGGACACGATCTCATGGTTCATGGGATCGATCTTCCCCTTGGGATTCTCTCTCTCCCTCTCTCTCTGCCCCTCCCCTGCTCATGTGCTCTCACTCTCTCTCTCTTTCTCTCAAAAAAAAAAAAAAAAAGATATAATAATAATAATAATAATAATAATAATAAATCCTATCCTTTCCAGGAAGTTTTGTGGCTCCACCAGGGCAGAAGTAGGTTTTCTTCTAGGTCTCTCAGAATAAGCTTTTTCACTTCACTTATGGCACTTCATTGTGCTATATTTTAAGTATCTTTTGATGTGTCTCTCAACTCTCTCTAGTTCTAATCTGAAAGAGCACTAGCTATTGTATCCCTGCACCACACTATGGCCATTCGATAGTTACAGGTTGAAGTCTGAAATTTGAAAAGAAAGAAAGATGTTACACCTACTGGTCAAGTAGGTGCCCTCGATAGTTCCTATCCGTAGTCCGTGCCCACTCATTGCTTTCCCTGGAATGCTTCAGGTCATTCACATGGAAGGAAAATATTAGTATATGAGATTGATTACGAGCTATAATGAATGAAACATGAGCTTTGGTGTCAGGACAGATCTGGTTTTGATTTCTGGTCCTACCAACACATACAATCTGTATAAACTCGGATGATATTTTGTAACTTAACTAACTTTTTCATTTAAAAAATAGCAATAATATTAGATGGAACTCACAGAATCAATATAAAGAACCAACGAAATCATCATGTGATAAGCAGTATGTGGAATGTCAGCCCACGCATTGCCTGCCAGTTGGCTTTCCATTCCTGTACTTTTCTCCCTGACTCTTCAAATGAGACCCTGGCCTCGACTGTACCCCAGTCTCTTCTGCAGCGTCCCACTTCTTGCCGTCTAGGGCACACAAAAGATTTAAATTCCTGATTTTATTTTTCCAAAGCCCAGCTCCTAAAAAGCAATGTATTTGGGAAGACTACAGCCTGAATGGGTCTCTCTTCCAGTTCTTCCACGTCTGCCTCCAAGCCCTTCAGAAACAAGAGCCATTAGCAAGCTGGGAGAAGTGAAGGGAACAAGTGAGGTGTTGATTTCGACGCCAACATCCTGCACCCTTAGGTCAAGTCCCAGTAAGGAGAGGCGCTGCTAAGGGAGGGACATGAAAGAAAATGTGTAGCTGTGAGGATCCCTGAAGACAGGAGAGTTGAATCCCTCTTGTTGTGAGAGAGGCTATTAGTAGATCTACAAGGGATCTCAAGGCCGGATTGGGGGACACTGCAGGAAGGAAACAGCATGTACACTCCCTCAGGGGAGCTACTGAGAATGCAGTTATTTCTTAGGAGATTGCCACTGTGGAGAAGGACATGTCCAAAGGCCAAACCAACCAGAACGATCTCAACAGATCAGGATCAAGAAAGATACACCATCCTCGCCTCCACATCTGCAGTGACATATTTACAAATCTCTGCCACCCCAATGATCAGTATCAGGATGAAAAGAAGGATGAAGAGGGAAAGTCCAGATTTGTGTGGGTTAAAAATGAAATGACTAATGTAATTACCCAAGGGACTGAATTGATATAAATGTAACTGGATTTTTACAGCAGAAAAAAAATGAAAATTGAAGATAAAATTTAAGTTCACTTATAGAAAAAATTAAGAAAGCCATATTCTTAGTTTTTGGTGGGCCTGGAAACTCATACTCACAGTAAATATAAAGCACCTAAAATGGGACCTACTATAGAGGATGCTCTGAAGAAATTAGCTTCCCTAGCCTAAATTACCTTAACTTTTTATGCTAACACTTCTCTCTCTTTAAAGATTATGACATTTGCTGGGGCGCCTGGGTGGCTCAGTTGATCAAGCGTCCAACTTCAGCCTAGGTCATGACCTTGCGATTCCTGAGTTCAAGCTCCCCCCACCCCCTTTCGGGCTCTGTGCTGACAGCTCAGAGCCTGGAACCTGCTTCAGATCCCGTGTCTCCCTCTCTCTGCCCCTCCCCTGCTCATGCTCTGTCTCTCTCTGTCTCTCAAAAATAAATAAATAAATGATAAAAAAATTTTAAGATTATGACATTTGTACCTTGGCTTAAGGAGCCAGTTGGTTTTACTTTGAGAATGCACAAAAACAAATGAACAATAATTACAGCACCCAACAACTATAGAAGGGAAGTGATGCCATGGTGATTAAAACAAGATAATGTCCTTCATTACCAATGGCCATTGCCCTCATGGGGATGAAGGCAGAAAGGCAACACAGACCCATAGGCTGTATCTCCTAAGTATATGCATATTTCAACCTCTCTCATCACTTCCACAGTGCTTGATCTAGTCCCATGCTGCCTAGTCTTCCTGCTTCTGCTCTTGCCCCCTACTCTCCACACAGTGAGCCTTCCAAAGAAGCTTAATTCCCATCACTCTTTCCCTGAGGGTGAGCTAGACCCCAATGAATGAAGTAAAAAAAAAAAAAAAAAAAAAGAGGAGGAAAGCAGTAACTTTGTGGTGGAGAAATCTGGAAAACCTACTTTGAGTAATGATGGTTAACATCACCAGGGAGGTCATATTGACATCGTGAAACCCTTGATATGATGTGATAAGAAGTGTGCTTCACCTGCATGGTATACTTTCCAAAAACCTATAACCCTAGTCTAATCATGAGAAAAACAACAGACAAACCCAGACTGAAGGACATTCTACAGGATACCTGACCAATAACCGCTCAAGACAGTCAAGGTCATAAAAAACAAAGAAGACTGAGAAACTGTCACAGACCAGGGGAGACTGGGGAGACATGATAACTGAATGCGTTGTGGTACCAGATGTTGGATTCTGGATTAGAAAGAGGACATTAATGGAAAAACTAACAAAAGCCAAATAATATCTGGAGTTTAGTTAATAGTAATATACCAATGTTAACTTCCTAGTCTTGACAAATGAGCCATAGTAATTCAACATAGGGAAACCAGACAAAGGATATATAGTAACTTTCTATACTGTATTTGTACCTTTTCTGTAAATCTACAATCATTCCTAAATAAAAATTTATTTTAAAAACTCATGCAGGGATGATATGCAATTTTCTTTATATTTCTGTAATCAACTTTGGTTTTTAAAATCTCATTTCAGTAAATGATGGAAAGCTTCTTACTTAGTTTTAGCATTCTTGAGGCAAAAAAGAATAAAATTTACTCACTTTTGGTTTAAAAAAAATAAAAGAAACAACATACTTTCCATATTCCTGATTCCAGAGTCCTCACCATGGCCTAGAATGTCCAATATGATTTAATGATTTGGCCCCTCCTTCTTCCCAAGCATCCTTGCCTCTTCCTCATCCATTCTACCATCTTGGTATTCCCGGAAGCTTCAAACAGATCCTCACCTCAGGGCCTTTGCATTTGCTGTTCCCAGAAACCTACATGGTGCCATTCCTTCATTTTTCTCAGACCTCTACTCAAATATCCCTTTGTCAGAGAGGCTTTCCATGATCACACTAAAATAACTCTTGCCCTCATCCCCATCACTCCCAAGCTACTTACCTTGCTTTATTTTTCTTTGCATTTCCCATTATCTAACATTATATGATTGGACTCATTTAAAGTGGGAGGTTTTTGTTCTGGGGTTTTGGGGGTTCACATTCCTCTGTGAAAAGAGGGATTTTTTTATTTTTACCAATGCTATAACCCCAATAGTTAGCAGTTCCTGGAACATAGTAAGGGTTTCATCTGTTGAATGACTAAAAATAAAATCTGTACAGTTCTTCCTTCAGTCCATGTCTCCTCAGGTGTCAGTGGTCCACTTCAACAGAAAAGTGGATATTGCTTTCTGGGCCCAAAAGATACTGATGATGGACACGTCTGATGTAAATGAAACAAAACCTCTACATTGGACTAATTATAAGAAGTTACTATAATTAGCTCATTGTTAAATTAATCAGCAAGTTTTTGCAACCTCAGGAGTAAAGTTTTTCCCAAATGATTTTGGCACCACTGATAAGCCAATAGCCAATGGACAATATTTAACTGCCAGCAAATGTTAAAGAAAATTACTTATTTGGTTAAGAACCTGATAAAATATTTTAGTGGTACTTACCTTTTAAGGTTATTGACATGCAGATTTCTGACTGCAATCGTTTTTACAATAAAATATTTTTGGGGGACCTAGGTGACTCAGTGGGTTGGGCGTCTGACTTCGGCTCAGGTCATGTTCTCACAGTTCATGGTTTAAGCCCAGCGTTGGGCTCTGTGCTGACAGCTCAGAGCCTGGAGCTCGCTTCAGATTCTGTGCCTCCCTCTCTCTGGCCCTCCCCCGCTCACGCTCTGTCTCACTCTCTCTCTCAAAAATAAATAACATTAAAAAAATTTTTTTTAAATATTGTCTTCGTACTTCACACTCTACCCCCTACATGAGAGAACTTTCTGGAATAATGGAAATAAATGTTCTACACCTTGGTGGTTACCTAAGCAAATACATTTACCAAACTTCATTGAATATTATACTTAAGACATGTATAGTTAACTGTATGTAAATTTTACCTCAATTTTTTAAAGTATGGCCCTAAATTGGTTATAATCCCATTGTATGCAACCAATGTTAAGAAAATGCAATTTCAGGGGTGCCCTGGTAGCTCAGCCGGTTAAGCGTCTGACTTCAGCTCAGGTCATGATCTCACAGTTTGTGGGTTCGAGCCCTGCGTCAGCCTCTGTGCTGACAGCTCAGAGCCTGGTGCTGCTTCAAATTCTGTGTCTCCATCTCTCCCTGCCCCTCCCCTGCTCTCTCTCTCTCTCTCTCTCTCTCTCAAAAATAAAAAACATTAAAAAAAAAAAGAAAATGCAATTTGAAAGAGAGATGTTTATAAATAATTATCAGTTATGGAGGGGGTGTATATGTCATAAAGACAAACCTTTGAATTGTATTTTTTGTTCAGAAGTTTCTAACTAAAAAGCCCAGCACCAATATTTCTCATTATCATCATCATCATCATCCTGTTGTTTTTTTAATTTTAAATACAAATCATAATGAAACTATGTCTGTTCCCCTCCTGCACAAAAATGCAAAACAAGAGGTAGTAAAAACTATCTACCCAATCTAAATACTATCTTAGCAGCACAATCTTAAATGGAGGCAAAACTGATTTGAATACTTCCAGTTGTGGGGAGAATTTGCACAGAGAAAAGGTAAATACCTTAATTGGAATTAAGCCAGAATAAACCCCTGTTCCTTAAAAGAAGAAATAAAGACACCTGCAGGCAATTAACACGATCATTAACACAAAAGGGAATGCAAAGTCATGAGCCAGGACGGCAAACACTCAGCTCCGCTCTGGGAGTGATGCTGTGAATCTAGAATTCCAACAGAAAATTAGCATTTAAAATTATTCCTAGGCAATAGCTTCAGAATATATATGTCTACATCAAAGTTGCCAGATCATAACCGTAAGGAATTGACATTAAATTTTCTCAAGAAGGGTACTCACATAAAAGTAGACTAAATATTTGCAAACACTTCTACCTTCAATTCCACTGAGATGTTATAATAGACTATGAATTCCAATATAAAAATGTTTTTCCATTATATTTTAGTAAGGAAGTCGTCTTCAGGTAGAGGTTGGGTGCATGAAGCTGGCATCCCTTCCCCCATCGATACTTGTTTTGACCATCAACTTTCCTAACCTTTATGTACTTCACAGCACTTCCCACCATCTGAAACGGCATCATTTAGGTGTGTTGGTTGACTTGTTTGTGGGCAGTTCTCCCACCACCAGCTGAGCTCTGTGAGAGGAGGACTTGGATTCTCCTGTGGTTGTGTGGCGTGGCACCTGGAAGAGCAGCCAGACACATGGCAGGCACAGAACCCACCCAAATCAGCCACCCTAATGGTGCCTGTGCCAGGGGAGAGGTGACCCTGGGGTAACACTGAAGAAGCTATATTACCTTAGGCCACAAGCAGTTGGGTTGGGGCCACTCCAAAGAGACTCACATGGAGCTGGTGCAATGGCCAGAGAGCAGATAGTGTGGTGGCAAGAGGGGGAGAGGAGGCGGCGGGGGGATGATCGAGTCCCCAGCAATGAAGAGAATGCTGCAGGAAGTGAGTGTCTGGGTTGGCTGAGGCCTAAGGAATATGATGCAGGCAGTTCTGGAATAGGAGCCTGCTCAGAGCATACAAAAGCACGGCTTGTAGGCAAATGATGTCAGCAGCACAGCAGGGTCGTGAAGCACGACCTAGAGTAGAGCAGTGGCAAAGACACAGAAGGCACTATGAGACACAGTGGACTGATTCATAGGCAAGGCCAGAGGACATTCAGGTTACACAGAAAAATTCAGGAAAAGAAGAAAAAAATTACCTATAATCCATCTGTAATGCACAATCACCATTACTGTATGGGTATTCTACTCCCAGGTTTTTTTCTAATTCACACACCACACACACACATTACATCTCAGGGAGGCAGTATAGCTCCTTCTCATGGGCCCATGCACCACTCACACACATGTTCCCCAGACTTGCTCTCCAGACCTCGGTCTGTCTTCACTCTATTCTTTCTGCATGAAATGCCCTATCCTTTCTCCATTTCCTCGTGACTGCATTCCACCTACTTGTCAAAGGCCAGCTCAAATGTTGTACTGGAATAAATTAAATTATTTATGTTCTTTTATTTTTTTTATTTTTTTAATGTTTATTCATTTGTGAGAGAGAGAGAGAGAGAGAGAGAGAGAGAGAGAGAGAACACGCGCGTGCACACATGAGTGGGGAGGGGTAGAGAGCAAGAGGGAGACACAGAATCCAAAGCAGGCTCCAAGCTCTGAGCTATCACCATAGAGCCAGATCCAGGGCTCAAACTCATGAACCATGAGATCATGATCTGAGCCGCAGTCAGACCCTTAACCAACTGAGCCATCCAGGTGCCCCTGTTTCTTATGTTCTTTTAGAAGATGGCTCTCTTTGAGGGTGCAAATCAGCTATATCATCAAAAAGAGGCAGCGAGGTATAGTAGAGATTTCTGGGTTTCAGAGTCTGAAACATTTGGATTTAAACCAGCAAAAATCACACCAACACAATATCAGGTACACTATCCATTCAGTTTCATGCCTGTCATTAACTCAGAGATCAAAGAGATCATCAGATTGATTGGTGGTAAATTTAAGTTCTTCAAAGGAAGAGGTCAGTTTCTGATACCTCCTTTGGGTTACCATGTTCCAGTGGACTACATAAAGCAGCTGACTCTACTATCATTGAAAGTTCAACATTTTCTATACAATACTCCTCATATCCTGTGCAAGGTTGCTGGGACAAGTCACCAGAGCCAGGTGGAAATATGGTCCTGCTGGTTCAAATAATGCTCCATTTGAACACAATGAGAGATGAGGACAAAGTCTAGTGGTCACCATCTGCCTGAAAGGCCCCAGAAGTTGTCCTCCAGCTTCTTAGTGTGTATACAGTAGAGGAGGACCAGTCATACTTTTATTCTCAGATGATATTGTGAAGTTCCCAGTGCTAGAGAGCATGTCTTGGCTTTGGCAGGCCAGTAGGCATCCTGAAGATCCATAGAATATACCAGATACTGGTTAATGCAGGGCCCTGATGACACTGCAGGAGTAGTGTGGAGGTGCCCAGAAGGAGCACAGGTAAATGCCATAATTGTTCCAAATTCAGATGTTCTGATGGTTCAGTTCTTAGTTGGTGAGAATTTCCTTGTGTGTGACTTGCCCTGTGGCAAGGTAGGTCTATAGAGGTATATCAAGGTGGGTCCTCTTAAAACTCCTAGTGGCAGTTTTATTCAACTGTCACTGTAGATTATACAAGATGGACAGATTGTGAGGGTCTGGACCAGTGAAAGTCATGTCACACATTAGGGCTCTGGCTGATCCATGAAGGCAGACTCATTATGATGACAATGATGATAAAATAGCTAATATTTTAGGCTTTCTATTTACCAGGCACTGTCCTATTCTCTGTAGTACCTAATGTTATTGCTGCCATTTTATAGATGTAGGAACTGAGGCATGGAAGTAAAGTGACTTGCATAATCCCACACAATGAGTAAACACTGGAGGTAGGACTTGAATCCATTCCATCTGAATCCAGAATCTGCCCTCCAAACTAGGCTGGACAGAGATGGGAGCAGGGCCTGGGCAGTGCAGGGAAATGAGTACAATCTTGGTGAGAACATCCACTACCTCACAGGGTTCAGCCAATGTGAGAGGGGTTGGCCAGAGATTAGAGTAAGAGCAGAAGGAGAAGGACTCATTACAGTTTATCAAAAAACATTCCCCTTAGTTCTTCCTAAATCTAAGTCCTAAGACCTGATCATTCCATTCTGAAACAACATAATATGGTTGATCATTTTCCCATCCCTAGGCAAAACCATCATAGTATTGAGGCCAACTTACATGACTCACAGCCCCAAATTTATGCTTTAATGATGCTAAAAGTTTCAGGAAGTCCTCTGATGGAGGCTAACTAATCTGGAAGAAAATTTCTATTTAACTCTCTGCTTCTTTCACCAAATACAAGGCAAACCATATAATTCCCCTGGGACTATACATCTATCTGTTCCATATGTCCTGATATAATTACACCTACAAAATAATGTCTTTGAGTTGCATGTAAATTGCTTCCAGTGCAGCTGTTACAGGATTGGGGGAGCAGGAATGCCAGTAGGACCAAGTGTCCTAGGTTATGCCCTAGAATATGTACTCTCTCAGCTCATCATAAGCAGGAGGCAAAGGACTCACTACCAGCAGTGAATGTCCCTCTGTTGCCTCTAGAGGGTTCTGAGTCCTAGAACTGAGGCATCTGGTCGGAGAATCTAGGAACTGAGCCTTAGCTACACCTGAGTCACACCTTCTGAAGCCACTCGAGAAGAGCTCTATGCTCCCCCCACCAAATCTGCTGCTGCTGGAGGACAGAGTAAGTCCTTGAAAATATCAGGGTTTCTGGGAATAACTGTCTAACATTGCCTTCTGTGGCTTTGGGGCATTGGGTCAGTAACCAGGGAAAGATGGATCTGGAAGGCAAGGCAGATACAAAGAGCCAGGTACCAGGTAAGTGGGTACAGAACAGAATCCACAGTACAAAATTAACAACAAATTGCAAGACTACTAAGGAAAAGTTTCAAAAGACAAAGCCCAGGTGAGTCCAAAAGCTGATATAAGAACCAAGTTGTTCATAGAATGACTTTGACTGAGCCCATGGGCAGGGAAGCCCAGGTAAGAACATTGAGTCTATTTGGACAAGCATTTATAAACTCTAATTCATCCTCACACTATTTCTGATAAAACTAGTATTCCATTTGCAACTACATGGATGGAACTGGAGGGTATTATGCTAAGTGAAATTAGTCAGTCAGAGAAAGACAAAAATTATATGACTTCACTCATATGAGGACTTTAAGAGACAAAACAGATGAACATAAGGGAAGGGAAACAAAAATAATATAAAAACAGGGAGGGGGACAAAACAAAAGAGACTCATAAATATGGAGAACAAACTGAGGGTTGCTGGAGGGGTTGTGGGAGGGGGAATGGGCTAAATGGGTAAGGGGCATTAAGGAATCTACTGAAATCATTGCTTCACTATATACTAACTAATTTGGATATAAATTTTAAAAAATAAATAAATAAAAAAACTAGTATTATCTTCTCCTATAAAAGGTAAACAAAGTAATTTATGTTTGCCCATTCAATGATGGATTAAGTTGAGAGTTTCCTTTTTACTTGGGGGATATATATATATCCTAAATGTTACATATTTTATGTATGTTAAGTAGTCAACCGTATCTATGGGTAATATACACACAATGTTTAGGAAATATATACATAACACATCTGTAAGTATAAGTATTTAGTTGACAAAAAAAACATAAGAAGAGAGAGATAAAGACAAAGAGAAAGAGACTGACAGCAATAGAGACAGAAAAGGCATTAGAGATTGAGAAAGAGAGAGACATAGATCTAGAGTTCTATGCAGGAAGAAACCAGTCTTGTTTGTTTTTTTTGAGAGAGCTGGTGCACTTTGGAATCGTAACGCTATGTCACAGAAACAATGTCCACATGTCTTGATTATGTTTGGGTTATCTTCAGCCTCCGATCTTAGTGCAACAGGATTTGCCAGTGGACCATGTCCCCTGGAACAAAGACGTAAAAAGGATGTACATTCCTTCACACACACACCATCACACAGTGACCTCCAGGGTCCAAGGGCACTTCTGTCTGTGGCATGTCCATCTCCTGTCATTAGTTCTCCATGCCTTCAACCATGAAGAGTTTACTAACGAGGAGAAGGATAAGAAGCTTGACACCTTCAGCAATTTAGTAAAAGCCCCTTTTACAGGTTTTCTTTAATATTGTTGTTGTCCAGTTTTATTACCCAAGGCTACACTTGATTACAGGTGAGGTGGGACTACCATGATCATAGTCATTATGGTTCAGGATGTTATTGTTTGTTGATGTGTATGCAGTACTGGCTACTATCTTCCTTTGCTATATGCAGTGCATTTGAGCAAAGAGTTCTATTGCTAGCTGATATCCCCACTGAATGCCAGAGTACAAGGGTATGCATGCTACTCTTTCACGTGGGTCACTTGAAATGATAAATGTTGAAGGATGTTAGAATAGATTTTCCTGAAATTCTAGCTTTCATTTGTGTAAGTAAATGTCATCGAATGCTTAGCAAAAGCATTCAACTGAAATGAATAAGAATGTTGGGTTTCAGAAAGAAATGACCAATGGAGGTAATTTGTGTCAGTGGATAAAGGTTGCTAGAGCTCTTCCATTTTGCTTTCTTTTAGAAGTCTAAGGCATGGCAAATAGTGACTATATGCCAATGTAAAAGTGACTAGTGGAAGAAAAGTCACTGCACTGCAAAAAAACCTGAATTTTCATTTTAATATTTTTAAGAAAGTTAATTCCTGAGGAAATTAGTTTAAAAGACAAATGAGTTGATTTCCACAAGCTGTGCAGAATCATAAGAATCCATCACTTTTTAATTCATGAGGTCATATAAACGTAATCTGATGAAAAGTGTCTATCCTTCATCCCTATAGATATTTTCTCTCTGCCATGATTTTCTCCTCCCATGTATCTTCTCTGACTCACCAAAGTATATAATTATTCATATGGAGAGAGGATTTGTGTCCCCAAGCTGTCTTCTGAGAAATCCCATGGGAATACATAGTGCCACTGAATGTCTTTACTTTTTAAGGCTATTTCTTTAATCCAGAATCAACCTGTATATTCTTTCATTCATTCAGAAAATATTTATTAACTAACTACTGCATGCCAGGCATTATTTGTGCTGAGAATGCAATGGGGAGTAATATAAACAGGTTTCCTACCTTCATAAAATTTGTAATCTTCTGGTAGAGAAGACACTAATAAAAAAAAATCACACAAATAAATATGGGGTTACAATTATGGTAAGTGCTATGAGTGAGAATTACATAACCCAGTAAAAGTTTATAGTCAAACAGATTTGACCTAGAGATATTAGAGAATACTTCTTTAAGGAAATGACCATTGTTATCAGTATAAAGAGAACAGAAGGTAGAGTCAAGTTAAAGGTAAAAGGTTTGGGGCAAAGGGAGCTGTACATGCAAAGACCCTGTGGCAGTAGGGAATATGATGCAATTTCAAAAATTAAAAGTAAATCAGAAACTGCATTAATCACTAGGGAAATACAAATCAAGCCCACAATGAGATACCACTTCATAACTATTAATATGGCTTTAATAAATAGATGGACAATAGCAAGTTAGCAAAAATGTGGACAAACTAGAACCTTCATATGTTGTTAGTGGGAATGTAAAGTGGTACAGTCACTTTGAAAAAAAATTTGGCAGATCCTCAAAAATTAAACATAGAACTACCACAAGACCAAATAATTCTACCCCTAGGTACATACCCAAAAGAATACATACACACAAAACTTCTTACATAAACGTTCATGGGAGTATTATTCTTAATAGCCAAAAAGTGGAAACAACTCAAATGTCCACCAACTGATGAGTGGATAAACAAAATGTGTAATATTCATTCAATATGGCAATAAAAAGGAATAAAGTACTAGTTTGTACCACAATATGCCTGAATGCTGAAAAAAGTATGCCAAGTTTTAAAAAGCCAGACACAGGGTGTCTGGATTAGGTGACTGACTTCAGTTCAGGTCATGATTTGCAGTTCGTGGGCTCAAGCCCTGTGTTCGGCTCTGTGCTGACAGCTCGGAGCCTGGAGCCTGCTTTGGATTCCGTGTCTCCCTCTCTCTCTGCCCCTCCCCTGCTCGTGCTCTGTCTCGCTCTCTGTCTCTCAAAAAGTGAATAAAAACATTAAATTTTTTTTTAATTTAAAAAGTAAAAATAAAAAGCCAGACACAAAAGACCACATTCATTTATGTGATTTCACTTGCATGAAGTGTCCAGAATAGGCAAATCCATAGAGGAAGAATATAGATTAGTAGTTGCTGGTGGCTGGGGTAGACGAAAGTGAACAGTGACTACTGATTGATTTCATTTAGGGGTGATGAAAATAGTCTGAAATTTGATTTCAAGGTTGCACAACCTTGAAAAAACATGAAAATGGCTAAACTGTGCACTTTAAGTGAGTAAATTTTGTTATAATATACTATAAAAAGTGAATACCAAAAAGAATGAATGATACCTCAATTTTTTTAAGGTAAATCAAGACCAGAGAAGCAAAGAGAGTTACAGGCAGTGTAATGCAAAATGAGACTGAAACAAGAGACAGGAGCCTGATCTCACAGGGTTTGTGACTTAAGGGTTTGGCCTTTGTTCAAAGAGCAATTGATCTGTATTGTGGATAATGTATTAGAAAGGGCAAGAATGGAGGCACCTGGGTGGCTCAGTCGCTTAAACGTCCACCTTTAGCTCAAGTCATGATCTCGTGGTTTGTGAGTTCAAGCCCCGCACTGCTCAGAACCTGGAGCCTCCTTCAGAGTCTGTGTCTCCTCTCTCTGTGCCCCTCCTCTCTTCTCTCTCTTCTCTCTCTCTCTCTCTCTCTCTCTCTCTCTCTCTCAAAATGAATAAACATGAAAAGAAAGGAAGAAAGAAGGAAAGAAAGAAAGAAAGAAAGAAAGAGAAAGAAAGAAAGAGCAAAAGTGGATGCTATAAGCCTAGGTAATTCTTTGTAGAATCTCAGGTGTAAAAAGTTGGTAATATGAACCAAAGAAGGGGAAATGGAGATGGGGAGAAATAGATGGATTTAAGGTTCTTAGGAATTAACATCTATACAACCTGATCAGCGTGATATAGTATAGTGTCAACGATGACTCCAGTTTCCTAAATTGCATAACAGAATGCATTGTAATGCTGTTTACTGAAAAGAAGGAATAGAGCAAGACTGGACAAAGTCAGAAAGACAAAGATCTTAACATTGAGTTGGTTATCCAAGTAAAGATGTCAAATGAGCTGGTAGATATATAGGACTGAGGCCCACAGAAAAGGTCTAAATTGGAGCTAGACATCTGTGAGCCATGGGCATGCTGAGAAAAGAGGAAAATAAGGAATGAAAAGAGAAGGCTTGGGGTCAAACTTTGAGGAAATCTAATATCGTATGACCAAGCAAAGGAGACAGAGAGAGTGCTCAGAAAGATAAGAGGAAACCCAAGAGTATGATGTCATATAAGTAAAGGAAGAAAGTATTTAACAAAGAAGATGTGTTAGTATTCTCCATATGTCATTTTTACTTTATGAAAAACATGGCCTGTGGGGAAAAATGAGTCTATAGTCAAATCCATTGGGAAATACTAGATTAAGCAAAGTTAAATAATCATCTTTATTGTAGGACTCCTCAGATCTTCCTAGCCTGCTAATGTATATTGTGGATTTCCTGTGGTGTATAACATATTCCAAATTTACTTGGCCATAGAACACTTTCTTGGGGTGGAATACCTACTAACATGGTTTGAGACACTGTTTGGGGAACCCTGTAGGGACCAATGTGTAGGTGAAGCTCAACTGTCAGCCCATCCTCCTTGAAGTAAACATCCTCCTCCTCCATAACTAATAGATTGAAATAAAGATCACTTGTCCTTTTGCTTTACCTCCCTTTGTCCTTCATAACACCAACACACAAAGCCGATTCAGATACATCAGACTTAACTGAAATGGTTAACTAAAAGTAATGAAACATAGGGGGGTAGAATAGACAAAGGGTAGATTGATGGGCAGAAAATTTTATATGATTTTTCTCACATTCAAGGGTAGATCATTTGAGAAAACACTTTACGGTGGAAGGAGGACTTTCATAGTTACATGCACCCAACTCCTAACTCTGCTCCCCCATACTTACAACTGCACTTCTCTCATGGAGCATCTGTGCTTCCATCCTTAGCAAATCCTTCTTTCCATACTTTTACTTTCTAGAGGGGATCACCTCAAGTATCTTTCCTTTTTCCCTCCAGCAATACCATTCCCTGAAACAGGTTTTAGAGAAGAACATTCCTAGGACTCCAGGAAACAGACTAGGTAGCATTTGACACATATGGCCCTAAAAAATAGTGTGGAGTTGAGATGGGAGTGCAGATATAGCTGTAAGTCTCAAAAATCACAAAGCAGTTCAGAGTGGGCCTGAGCAGTTCTCTTTTGATATCACATATCTAACCCATTCAGGAGATAGCTGTTAGGACACATACAAACACACACGTATACACATACTTCTCCAGGACAAAAATTAATTCTCAGAGGGAGTATAACTTGTAAGGAGAAAAAAATATTTTCATAATTTCCTCCACATCTTGCAATATCAACCAATTCACAATGGAATTGGTAGTTCACATTGTAATGGTAGTTAGTTTCTTTTGCTCTTTGCACTACAGCCTATTTTAAATTGTTCCCCCAGGTCTGCCAAGAACAATAAATGGTCTCATTGTTGAGCCATACATCTTTTGATAATTACCAAAAGACTCAGCTCATAAGGGACCCATCAAGTTTTTCTTGCAATAGCAAAGGGTTTTTTTTTTGATTCTGAGAAGAAAATATGGCTTGGTTCTTCATATTCTTGCAAAAGCATTTGGTACAAGGATTTGCAATAAAAACTTTTTCAACTTTCAAGAGTTAAGATGTCAGAGTATAGGAAAACCCTATGCTTGCCTAGACCCTTGAACACTGCTAAATAAATATCAGATCATTCTGAATACCCAAGAAACTGATCTGAGAACTGACAAAACACACTGCATGACTGAAGGGAGAGAAGAGGCAACATCACAGAGAGGAGGAGGTGTGAGGACATGATTTGGGGAAGAAAAGGATCATGGGTGCTGTGGATGGGAGGGAGCCCTGATTGAAGAGAGAGGAGAGAGAGAGAGAGAGAGAGAAAGAGAGGGAGGAAGAGGTGCATAGGGGATTGCACAAAGCCATTGACTGGGAAAACAAGAGGAGCTGATTACCTTGAGTGTTTACAGCAGCAGAGCTCAAAGACTGGAGTTTTAGAAGTCCGCAGCTGGTATGGAGCCTAGTGGGCATATTGGTGCTCCTGTGGAGACGGAAGGCACAGGCCCAGGAGTGGAGCGCATGATTTGAGGATCCCTGGGATGCACTGGGAGAGACATTTCTCCTTTCTTGGAATGCATCTGGAAGAGGTGGATTTGCCTCTCAGGGGACAAAAGAGCCAGCAGGCACTATTGCACTCCCCCACCCCTTAAGCATAGGGGCAAGCATCTCCTGAGGGTGGCTAACCTGGACCCAAGCATTTTGTGGTGCTTTGCTCTAAACTCCAAGCTCCTGCGCATTGGTACAACTGCCCTTATGGGACAAACCAGCACCAGCCCAAGCATGACAAGACCCTCTGGTCCCCCAGAGGACCAGCATGGGTCTGCACTGCACCGGGTTCCTAAAGTTTGGAGTTTTGAAACTCAGCTAGCATGCATGAGATAAAACAGAGGTTCACTGTGCTGCTGGCTGGCAGACAGCCTGAACAAAGACATGGTAAAGACAGGCACCATTTTTCTCCCCCACCCATCACCACAGACTGACTTTAGTGATCAGCACAGTGCCAACAGTGGAGGCCTGAGCAGCTTACACCAAGCCCCGCCCCACTGCACTCTGCAGGTGATTCTTTACTAGGACAAGTGTGTCAGAGTACCAGAGAAGTGGGCCCCTCCCCCTAGAAGACCAGCACAAACCCCACATGTACACACCAAGTCTACTGACCAAAGAGTGCTACAAATTTTCAGCTCTAGTGGAAATAGCATCAGGCTTTTTTTAACAAGCAGACCAGAGCACACCTAGTTAAAACTCATCATACTCTGGACAAGGTCCAAACACTCCCCACTGAAGGCAAGGAGAAACTCTGCAGAAGACTAACCTGAGGGAAAGAAGAGCCAAAACACAGTAGCAGCGTGCACACAGCCTACACCAGAGACACTTCCTGAAATGTCAGACCCTGGATAGTATTCCATCACTCTCGGGAGCAGGAAACACATAATAGGCTTTCCTAACACACAGAGGAAGACAGAGACCTAGACAAAATGCCAAGATGGAGGAATTCATCCCAAAAAGAAGAACAAGAAAAGTCACAGCCAAAGATCTAATCAAAACAATCATAAGAAATATGCCTGATTAATGGTTTAAAGCAATAATCATGAGGATACTAGCTGGACTTGAGAAAAGCATAGAAGATGCCAGGGAATGCCTTTTCACACAGATAAAAGCCCTGAAAACTAGTCAGGCCAAAATAAAAAATGCTATAATCAAGACTCAAAACCCACTGGATGTAATGACCACAAGGATGGAAGAAACAGAGAAATTAATAAGTGATATAGAAGATAAAATTATGGAAAATAATTAAGATGAAAAGAAAAGGGAAAGAAAAATATCGGATCACAAATGTGGACTTAGGGAACTCAGCAACTCCATAAAGCATAATAACATTCATATCATAGGAGTCCCAGAAGAAGAGAGGGAAAAGGTGGATGAAGGTTTATTTCAGCAAATTATAGTTGAAAACTTCTCTAATCTCGGGAACGAAACAGAATCCAAATCCAGGAGGTACGGAGAACTCAATAAAAGCAGACCAACACCAAGATATATTGTAGTAATATTTGCAAAATATAGAGATATGGAAAAAAATCCTAAAAGCAGCAAGGGAAAAGAAATTCCTAACTTACAAGGGAAAACAAATAAGGTTAGCAGCAGGCCTCTCCACAGAAACTTGTCAGGCAAGAATGGAGTGGCATGATATATTCAATGTGCTGAATGGGAAAAACATGCAGCCAAGAATATTCTATCCAACAAGGCTGACATTCAGAATACAAAGAGAGATAAATAGTTTCCTAGACAAACAAAAACTAAAGGAGTTTGTGACCACTAAAGCAGCCCTGCAAAAATTTTAAAGAGGACTCTTTGAGTGGGAAAGAAAGATGAAAAGTGACAAAGACTAGAAAGGAATAGAAAAAATCTCCAGAAGCAATGACTCAACAAGTAATACAATGGCACTAAATTCATATCTATCAATAATTACTCTGAATGTAAATGAACTAATAGCTCCAATCAAAAGAAATAGAGTAAAAAAAAAAGAAAAGAATAAAAAAACCAAGATCTTTCCATATGCTGCCTACGAAAGATTCATTTTAGACCTAAAGATACTTGCGGATTGAAAATGAGGGAATGGAGAACCATTTATCATGCTAATGGATGTCAAAAGAAAGTTGAGTAGCTATACTTACATCAGACAAACTAGATTTTAAACCAAAGACTGTAACAAGAGATTAAGAAGGGCACTATACCATAGGGGCACCTGGGTGGCTCAGTCAGTTAAGCGTCCAACTTTGGCTCAGGTCATATCTCGCAGTTTGCGGATTCAAGCCCCATGTTGCGCTCTATGCTGACAGTTTAGAGCCTCGAGCTTGCTTCAGATTCCATGTCTCTCTCTCTCTCTGCCCCTCCCCCACTCACACTCTTTCTCTCTCTATAAAAAATAAATATTAAAAACAAACAAACAAAAAGAATTAAAAAAAAAAGAAGGGCACTACATCATAATAAAGGGATCTATCCAACAAGAAGATATATCAAATGTAAATATTTATGCCCCCAACTTGAAATACCCAAATATATAAAACAATTAATAACAAACATAAAGGAATTCATTGATAATAATAAAATAATAGCAGGGAACTTTAACACCCCTGTTACATTACAACAATGGACAGATCACCTAAGCAGAAAATCAACAAAAATCAATGGCTTTGAATGACACCCTGGGCCAGATGGACTTGACAGACATATTCAGCACATTTCATCCTAAAGCAGCAGAATACACATTCTTTTCAAGTGCACATGGGACATTCTCCAGAATAGATCACATACTGTGTCACAAATCAGGCCTCAACAAATACAAAAAGGTTAAGATCATACAGTGCATATTTTCTAACCACAACTCTGTGAAATTTGAAATCGACCACAAGAAAAAATTTGGAAAGGCCACAAATAATGGAGGTTAAAGAACATCCTAGTAAAGAATGAATGAGTTAACCAGGAAATTAAAGAAGAAAGAAAAAATACATGGAAGCCAATGAAAATGAAAATACCACAGTTCAAAATCTTTGAGATACAACAAAGGTGGTGCTAAAAGGGAACTAGATTGCACTTCAGGCCTACCTCAAGAACAAGAAAAGTCTCAAATACACAACCTAATCTTACACCTTGAGGAGCTAGAAGAAGAACAGCCAGTGAAGTCTAAAGCCAGCAGAAGAAGGGAAATAATAAAGATTAGAGCAGAAATAAGTGACATAGAAACAACAACCAAAAAAAAAAAAAAAAAGCAAACAAACAAACAAAAACAGTAAAACAGATCAATGAAACCAGGAGCTGGTTCTTTGAAAGAATTAATAAAATTGATAAACTCCTAGCCAGATTTATCAAAAAGAACACAGAAAGGACCCAAATAAATAAAATCACAAATGACAGAGGAGAGATCACAATCAACACCACAGAAATACAAAAAAAATTATATATTATAAAAAAAAATAATGAAAAATTGTGTTTCAACAAATTGGGCAATCTGGAAGAAATGGATAAATTCCTAGAAACATATACAATACAAAAACTGAAACAGGAAGAAATAAAATTTGAATAGACAACCAGCAAATAATTGAATCAGTAATCAAAAATATCCCAACAAACAGAAGCCCCAGACGAGCTGGCTTCCCAGGTGAATTCTACCAGACTTAATTTAAAGAAGAGTTAATACCTATTCTTCTCAAACTGTTTCAAAAAACAGAAATGGAAGGAAAACGTCCAAATTCATTCTATGAAGCCAGCATTACTTTGATTCCAAAACCAGACAAAGAATTATAGGCTAAACAGAATTATAGGCTAATATCCCTGATGAACATGGATGCAAAAATTCTCAAGATACTAACAAATTGAATCCAACAGTACATTAAAATAATTATTCACCACAATCACATGAGATTTATTCCTGGGCTGCAGGGATGGTTCAATATTTGCAAATCAATGAATGTGATAACATTAGTTAAAGAAAGGATAAGAGCGACATCATCCTCTCAGTAAATGCAGGAAAAGCATTTGACAAAATACTTTCTTGACTTTCTTGTCACCCATTCTTGACAAAAACTCTCAACAAAGTGGAGATATAGAGAACATATCTCAACATAATCAAGTCCACATATGAAAGACCCACAGCTAATATCCTCTTCAATGGGGAAAAACTGAGAGCTTTTCCTCTATGATTAGGAACAACACAGGGATGTCCACTCTCACCATTGTTATTTAACATAGTATTAGAAGTCTAAGCCTCAGCAATCAGAAAACAAAAAGAAATAAAAGACATCCAAATCAGCAAGGGAGAAATCAAACTTTCACAATTCTCAAACAACATGATACTCTGTGTAGAAAACCCAAAAGACTCCACCAAAAAAAAATTGCTAGAACTAATGCACAAATTCAGTCAAGTCACAGGATAAAAAATCAATATACAGAAATCTGTTGCATTTTTACACACCAATAATGAAGCAGCAGAAAGAGAAATCAAAATATTGATCCCACTTACAGCTGCAACAAAAACGTAGGAATAAACCTAACCAAAGGGGTAAAAGATCTGTACTTTGAAAACTATAGAACACTTATGAAAGAAATTGAAGAGGACATAAAGAAATGGAAAGACATTCCATGCTCATGGTTTGGAAGAACAAGTATTGTTAAAATGTCCATACTACCCAAACCAATCTACACATTTAATGCAATCCCTATCAAAATACCACCAGTATTTTTCACAGAGCTGGAACAACCAATCCTAAAATCTATGTGGAATCACAAAAGACCCTGTATAGCCAAAGCAATCTTGAAAAAGAAAAGCAAACCCAGAGGCATCACAATTCCAGACTTCAAGTTATATTACAAAGCTGTAGTCATCAAAACAGTATGGCACCGGCACAAAAACAGACACATAGATCAACAGAACAGAATAGAAAACCCATAAATGGACCCACAACTATATGGTCAACTAATCTTCAACAAAGTAGGAAAGAATATCCAATGGAAAAAAGAGTCTCTTCAACAAATCGTCTTGGGAAAATCAGATAGCAACATGCAGAAGAATAAAACTCAACCATTTTCTTATACCATACACAAAAATAACTTCAAAATGGATGAAAGACCTAAATGTGAAACAGGAAATCATCCAAATCCTCAAAGAGAAGATAGGCAGCAACCTCTTTGACCTCAGCCATAGCAACTTACTAGACATGTCTCCAAAGGCAAGGGAAACAAAAGCAAAAATGAACTATTGGGACTTCATCAAGATAAAAACTTCTGCACAATGAAGGAAACAATCAACAAACCTAAAAGGCAGCCTTTGTAATGGGAGAAGATATTTGCAAATCACATATGAGGAAAGAGTTGGTATTTAAAATCTATAAAGAACTTCTCAAACTCAACACCCAAAAAGCAAAATATCCAGTAAAGAAATGGTCAAAAGACATGAGTAGATGCTTTTCCAAAGAAGATATCCAGATGGTTAACAGACACATGAAAAGATGTTCAACATCACTCATAATCAGGAAAAGAAATCAAAACTACAGTGAGACACCACCTCACACCTGTCAAAATGGCTAAAAGTAGCAACAAAGGAAACCACAGATGTTGGTGAGGATGCGGGGAAAAGGGAACCTTCTTACACTTTTGATGGAAATATATAATGGTGTAGCCACTCTAGAAAGCAGTATGGAGGTTCCTCAAAAAGTTAAAAATAGAACTACCCTGTGACCCAGCAAGTGCACTATTAGGTATTTACCCAAAGGTTACAAAAATACTGATTCAAAGAGGCACATACACCCTGATGTGTATTGCAGCATTATCAACAATAGCCAAATTATGGAAAGAGCCCCAAATGTCCATTGACTGATGAATGAATAAAGAAGGTGTGGTATATATATACAATAGAATATTACTCAGCCATCAAAACGAATGAAATCTTCTCATTTGCAACGATTAAATGGAACTAGAATATATTATGCTAAGCAAAATAACTCAGAGAAAGATAAATATGTATGTGGAATTTAAGAAGCAAAACAGATTAACATAGGGGAAAGAAAAAAAGAGACAGAGAGAGAGGCAAACCATAAAGGAGACTCAACGATAGAGAACAAACTGAAGGCTGATGGAGAGAAGTGGCAGGGGATGGGCTAGATGGGTGATGGGTATTTAGGAGGGCACTTGTTGTGACGATGTGTTATATGTAAGTGATAAATCACTAAATTCTACTCCTGAAACTAATATTACACTATATGTTAACTAGAATTTTTAAAAAAATTTTTTTTAATGTTTATTTATTTTTGAGAGAGAGAGAGAGAGATACAAAGTCTGAGTGGGGGAGGGGCAGAGAGAGAGGGAGACACAATGTGAAGCAGGCTCCAGGC
The DNA here is from genome assembly GCF_046562875.1 of Panthera onca. Taxonomy (NCBI): domain Eukaryota; kingdom Metazoa; phylum Chordata; class Mammalia; order Carnivora; family Felidae; genus Panthera; species Panthera onca. Next base: position 84,597,576 of record NC_138347.1, on the reverse strand, counting down.
TCAGAGCTGTCAGCACAGATTGATGTGGGTCTCGAACTCACGACCTGAGTTGAAGTCGGACGCTTAACTGACTGAGCCACCCAGGTGCCCCTACTAACTAAAATTTAAATAAAAACTTGAAACTTGAAGAAAAACTTCTTCAACTTTAAATGCATCAGACACAATTAAGTTCACACATAATTTGTATGTTCGTTGAGTTTCCTCATAAGAGATCACTGAAACTCCAGAACTTCCTAAACAGTAGCAATGGGTTTCATATGCCATTTTCAAGATTTTTAAATGTCTAAAGGAAATCACATACTTGGTTACCATATAACAGTCTAAGATATCTATAACAAATTCATTTTGGTTTGAGTGGGAATTACAGCAATTCAGTGTTGAAAATCCATTGTTTCACATTCATCGCAATAGTTAACTGGTAGCTACGTTTGTCTTTGCTTCTTAAAATAGAAAAACTCATAATTACTTAATAAATACAATTGGATAGGGAAAAAGTCTTTCAAAATTTGCAGATCATGGGGCAGGTGGATAATAGGACTTTTGCTATTAACAATGTTGGAAGCCACTACTTCTATGATTTCACTTCAGTCCTGAAACAATGCATTAAGTAAAACAGCTGTTTTCTGGCTTAGTAGTCATATAAGCAGGCGGTCTTCTGCTGACAAATTTGTGTTTTGTTTTCTGTGTTTGTGTTTACATTTGAAAACATTTCTTCCCTTGCATCTACAAGGTTATAATTATTAGGTGTTCCAATTAAAGCCATGTAAGCACTCAGCTATTGTTGCATGATTTTTAAAACATGCTATCTCTTTTGATGACTATGATATTATTAATCAGCTAATTATCATCATTGGAAAAAATATGTGTCCAACTAGTTTTAAAAACACCTTCTGAAAACAAAGTAATTTAAACTCTTAAAATGTGTATGTTATTTACAGATACGATGCATTTGTGTAATTGCTCAGCTCCAAGCAATGGGAAAAATAAGTATGGAACCCCACAGGGATTGTGTCACCTTGTTGACTTCTGTTGTTTTTGTGACATTCCCTCCAAGCTCAGCACAAGGTATTTGTCTGTCAGCAATGGTCAACTAGATGATTAGCTGACACAGCTCTTCACTCTATGGGTCACTGGCAGAACAGACAGGTTCAAATATACAAGATGTTGGCTCTAGCTCTTCCTGAATGCCTTTCCTACTTCATTAAGCTTTAAGCCTAGCTGTTTGCTTAAGCATAGGAAAACAGCACACATTGGCTCTCAAAAATAGAAACCCACTCCTAAATGCAATAGATCAATCTATGTAGGAATAGTCTAACAAACTGATTCTAAAGAAAGGTTTTCTTATAAGGCTAAGATGAGAAAAGATTTCAACTGTTTTATTTTGGACTACATTTATCCATACAGTTGTATAATTATGACACAGCAGTAAGACCCAAATGAGGTCACAATATTTGTTCTCCCTCCTTAAATCACACCCATCAATGCAGGTGATATCAACCACAATTCATCAAAACAAATTATGAACAACAAAATATATTTGGCATTATCTCAATACACCTTAAAAGACAAGTGTTTCTTTCTTTAATTTTTTTTAATGTTTATTCACTTTATAAACAGAGCACGAGCAGGGGAAGGGCAGAGAGAGAGGGAGACACAGAATCCGAAGCAGGCTCCAGGCTCTGAGCTGTCAGCACAGAGCCCGACGTGGGGCTCAAACTCAGACCACAAGATCATGACCTGAGCCAACATTGGACACTTAACCAACTGAGCCGCCCAGGCACCCCAAGACGAGTGTCTGATTTAGGGTCATGGTATTGTATTCCTCTGGGAATGATTGAGGAAGACCAACAAGTAGAAAAAAGACATAAGAAGCATGACTTGAAATAAGATGGGAGCATCCAAAGGCTAATGTTAACCTAAAATCCTTATTAAATGTAATTGGCAATCTTCTTTCCAAAAACAATCTGTTAAATATGAGACTACCCCCTGAGATCTGGGATGCGGGAGACTCCATCTCCCTGGTTTATCACTTCATCCCTAGTGCCTAGAACTTAGTAAGTACTCATAAATGTTTGTTGACAAATAAGTGGAGCTTGAAACAATCTTAGAAAATCTCTACACAAACACTTTATTTCACACAGGGGGAAATTGAAACCCAGAGTAGCAAAATGATTTCCCAAAATCACAAGTATCTGGTGATCTAACCACAGTGCTTCCACATCTTGCTGGTGTTTCTTGGAGGAAGGCCTGATTCTCCACCCTTAAAGGAAAATCTTTAATCTTTATTCCAGGATTCTAACTCCTATGGAAGTTAAAAGAGTTAAAATTGGTTACCCCTAATCTGGGACATGCTTCAATCTTATTCCGCATTCCTGTGGCACCAGAATAGTTTCTCAGAGAGACTCCTTTGTACTCAGATTATCCCAATTTATGCTCCTCTCGAAGTGATAATATTTGTTGATGAAAGCTGAGGGATGGGCTCAAGGTGATCCTGCCAACCCAAAATAAAGGAAAATGGTGTGAACATGGAAGAATTTTAAAAGCCATTGTGGTGAAATAGAAAATATAATTGAAGGCCAAGGATATATTTAAACAAAAAAGATCCTCTCCCAATGCCTAGTTTCCATGATTAAATGTAAGCTAAAATCTTTATTATATAAAGGGAGGCATTTCCTTTCTCATTTTGAATATGCTTAAGTGGTCATGGTGGCAGATTTTTGTCATTAGATAGAACAGCAGAATATTACCATTTGTACAGGTGTTTGCAGTGGAATAATACCATTTTACATATCCAAAATTGAATGTTAGAGACATAAACCAATGCATAAATTCCATAGACTGTAAAAAGGTAGTTGATAACCTGCTATTGTGTTGGACCAAAATAGATACGCCCACAAATCTATGGGGCTGGACTTCAGCCTTCTAGGACAATGCAAGTCAGACCTTAAGGCAGAATGCTCTTCCTCCCATCATTATAAAGCACCCAGCTGCATGTGGACTTAGCTGAGCAATATTCAGGCCAAGTAGAACACACATCCTGAACTCCAAGTCCTTACAATCAAAGACAACTCTAACACAACTAAGCCAAGTGGCACAGAAACAATTAGACACACATAAAGCAAAGAAATTAACACATATGTCCCCATTAATTCCGTTTACACATGGCATAGTATATTTCACAAGGAAGTGGTGGAGAGGGGAGAAAAGTCATGGGGTTTATTCATACAGACAGTTTGGGGCCTGAAAGAGCCTGTGACTTGTTGCAAGTGTATTCAGGATGATATCATGCCAGTATTGGGCATTCCAGAAGACCCTGACTACGATGATTTGATGAGTAGTATAAACAGGAAACCACAGCCTAGGAGACCTCTTGAGGATGAGATTGAGATGATTTGACAGGTTGCTGGATAAATTTGCTTGAGAGGTCTGGGGGTCTGAGGCTGTAGGGAAGCAAATGGAGATGGGAAAAAAAGAGAACAGCATACATGGAGAGGACTGAAGCCTCCAATGTAAAAAGATTAGTCCTGACCCTACAGAGAACATCTATTGGACTCCTAGTTTATGAGTAGATGTATTTGAGGATTTGAGGATATTTTATACTTTGATAGGCTTGGTCCCCTCCTAGGTTATAAGCATTTTGGAAGTAAGAACAACAAGCTCTTGTTTCATTTGCATTTATATATATTGGAAGAAAATGGAAAATAGGAAACTTTGTCACCTGGTTAGACCTCCTGAAAACCTAGGAAAATTAAACCACTAGGCTCAGGGAGTTACAAGGTCTGAACTAGAAGGCCACTCCAGAAGCTCTAGCAATCAGGCTTTTTTTTACATTTTTATTTAAATTCTAGTTAATTAACATACAGTGTACTATCAGTTTCAGGTGTACAATAGAGTGATTCAACACTTCCATATAATACCCAGTGCTCATCACAGGAGTCCCTGGTCCCTTAATCTATTGTTTAGTTACAGAGTTGTAATCAAATGTATCTCCAAAGAAATTTTTACTTTCTCCAATAATATTTGCAAAATACCAATCACAAAGACATTTGCCATCCCTGAAATGGCCAATATGCATGTTTACCTGCCTGTTCTGACTCACAGGGTTCTCCATGATTTCTCCAGTGTGTGCCCTGCCATACTGTTGGAGTAGACAGTATCATGTCTCCCTCCCCAACTCCCACCCCCACCTCCCATAACGCTGTGGCTATAGAGTCCATGGTACTTCCTCTCCATGGTCGGGAGTCCCCCACTGACAACCTCAAGGGCCCTATTAAGGCTCATGAGTCTATAAGTACATACTCTTAGTTATTTTTCATTAAGTGTGATATTACACTATTTTACATATGAAAACTAGATTTTGACAAAAAAAAATGTCAATGGCTGAATTATCTTCTTTCCCTTCCCTTCTTTCCCTTTTACTGCTAGTGAAAGAATATGTTTCCATTAAAAGTCCTCTGGATACCTAAAAGGTATGCTACTTTAATCAAAGGAAAATGAATTTAGAAACTAGTAACAGGACAAAAGCCAATTTTTTTAATTAATTCAGAGATAAAACAAGTGTATGATATTTGAGATTCTAGATGTTAAACTCTATTCTTTTTTCCAGCCCCAAATTTATTTTTCTCTAGGACCAAATCTCACAAAGAAAAGGCTTTGATGTACATCTTTCCTTCATTGGGGTCTAGTTATTTCATAACACTCTGTGTACTGGTGTATACCTAGCAAGTGCCCAATGAGAATAACATAAGGATAAATAAATAACAGAGTCTTGTTATTCCTGTTGTGGAAACCACAGTCAGTAGAAGTAAAAATGAAAGCATTTAACTCCATATTAAATTTTAAAAGACCATGATAATTGTTTCTGTACAGGAGGTTTGATGTGAATAATTTGGTACCAGCCCACATTTCACTTAGATAATTCACTCACAATTTTTGCCTTGACCTTATCACTTGACTTCATACATATACTAGCTTTCAATTTCAAGAAAAACAGATCAACATGAAGATTAGCCTAAATACTGGGGTAATGTCTAATGTAAGTTAAAATATAAAATTACAAAATACAGTACCACTCACTGAATAGTTTATTTTCTTTTTGCGTCTTAATTGTACCATTCTCGATTTCCTGTTAATTAACCATTTACCACTACAAAGAAAATCTTCCTGTCTTCTTAATTAAATTGAACATTGAAAAACCTCTTGAATTAGAGCTGTGCCTCTCAGACTTGACTGAGCAGCAGAATAAGCTGGCAGATTTGTTACAACACACATTGCTGGGCCCCCCGCCCAGTGTTTCTGATTTAAGAGTTCTAGGGTAGGACCAGAGAATGTGTATTTCTAACAAGTTCTCAGTTGATGTTGATGCTGCTGGCCCAGGAATGACACATTGAAAGCCAGTGGATTAGAGGACATTATTGTTGACTATAGCTTTAATAGACAAAAGAAAATCCACCTCTCAGAACTACCATGATCTATGGTTTTATAGGGATATTTCCATAATGTTCTTGGCATCTTCAGCATCAGGTTGGTAGACCAGATCTAAGCAAATGCTCAATCTGCTGTGGGGTTAGGGAATGGCAGCTGATAATTCCAGCAGAGTAAAGAAAGGAATGTAAGAGAAATTAACAGGATCAAATCAACACTATAACTTAAGGTGTTAGAGGATCTCATAGCCAAAAGACCAGATCTAAACTATACCTAACTCTTAATGTCTGAAATACCTGACTCTGTCAAGATACAGATTGGATGTGGGTCCAGGGAGCTATAAGACAACAGGGAATGGGAATCAGGTTAGGGAGACAGTTCCTAGAGAACAGTATGGAAATACTGCAAATACCAGTCCCAGGCCAAATTGTTGCAAGAATTTCATTACAGAAATGTGGCTTCTCCATGCATTGTAGGTAGTTATGATGTGATGCTTGGAGATAGATAAAACTGAATACAAAAGTATATATCCTATACTGCCTGGATAAGTTTTCAAAAATACCACTGTCCAGGCCCCACTCCAGGCCTTAAATAGAATCCCTAGTGGTGGAGCCTGAATATTAATATTTTTAAAAATCTCCCAGGCAATTCTAACTGATAGAGGATTAAAAATCACTGGGATAGAATAACAATATTGCATGCATAGTGCTATATAAGGGACCAAAAAAAAAAAAAAAATAGAAACAAAAGAAAGATGGAAACAAACTCAAATATATCAATAATTAAAAAATAAAAACATCAGTAGACCAAACTTACCAACTTAAAAACAATAAAATAGATATTGATATATTGGACAAAAATACAAAAATCCAGATATACATTGTTTACAAGAGACACCCTAAAAACAAAGTAGAAATCTATTGTCCCTGGAAAACAGAAACCTGGAGTTGCTATATTATTAACCAAAACAGAATCTGACAAACATAATTAGAGATCAGAGGTTGCTACATAGTGATATACTCAAGTGTTCAGAATAATATAACAATTTTAAACTTTTATGCACCCAATAAAATAGCTTCAAAATATACAGAAAAAATATTAATAGCACTGCATGGAGAAATTAACCAACTCATGGTATATTTAGAAGTACAATTGACCCTCTAACAACACAGGTTTTAAATTGCACAAGTCCACATATATGAGTATTTTTTATAGTACAGTCTTATAAATGTATTTTCCATGACTTTTTTATAAGATTTTTTTAAGTAATCTCTATACTCAACATAGAGTTCAAACAAACAACCCTGAGATTGAAAGTCACATGTTTTCCTGACTGATCCAGCCAGGCACCTCCCTTATGACTTTCTTAATAACATTTTCTTTTATCTCCTTTCTTCTCTCCTTTTCTTTCTTATTGTAAGACTATAGTATATAATATGTATAACATATAAAATATGTGTTAATCAACTGTTTATGCTATTGATAAGGCAACAGTAGGCTATTAGTAGTTAAATTGGGGGAAAGTCAAGTTATACATGGATTTTTGACTGTGCAGTGTACCCCTAACTCTTGTTCAAGAGTCAGCTGTAATTGCCAGTTCAAGAGATTCTGTAAAAAACAAAAATAAACAACAACAAAAACTGTCCTATACAAATGGTCAATATTATTAGTTACTCTGGAGAGGACAAGCACACTGGTTTATTATCATATAGTGGCACAGTATGTCAGAAAAGCAGTATACATTTTTCCAATATGGACACAGAATGCCAAACATATCCAAAACTGGGATGAAAATTTAAAATATAAATAACCTGGAGGAGCCAAGATGGCGGAACAGCATGGAAGTTTTTTTGTGTCTCACATCCATGAAATACAGCCAGATCAACACTAAACCATCCTGTATACCCAGAAAACTGATTTTAGGATTAACACAACAATCTGTACAACCTGAACCACAGAACTCAGCAGGTACGTGGGGTGGAGAGGTGAACTGGGGGAGAGAGAAGCTGTAGAAGGCAGGGAGCTGTTTTTGTGTGCAGAGAAAGAATGGAGATGGGGGGAGAGTACAGGAAAAGCACCCCCCCCCCCAAAAAAAAAGCAGGTGGAGAGAAAGTGGAAAAGTGGAAACAGCTTCAGGGACTGAACTAAAAAGGGAGAAAGGAGAAAAGAGAGGGTTTAAATTCCACTAAGACTCTATAAACAGGGGGAATGCAGAGTCTGAAACACCACAGCTCAATACCTGGTGGTGCTCTGGTGGGAAGGGTGAATCCCCAGGAGCAGAGTGAGGTCCAGGGGTTCTTGGGGCAAACAGGGAGAGGCGGTTCCCCTGTTGGGAGGATGTTTGGTAGAGGCTGTGCAGCCACCCCACAGGCAAAGTTCCCAGTGGACCCTGGAGAACAACCACATTCACTGGTGCTGGAACAAGGTCATTAAGGGTGAAGCCTGGTGCCAGATATGTGTTGTGATTTTCCATAATCCTTGAGACGCTGCTGCTACATAATCTCATGAATGCTTTCTGAGGTAGGTTGGTGCCCAGCCACAGTCTCTGGGCATCAGCAGCAGCACGGTCCTGAGAATGTTCCTGGGTGTGGCCGGCACCCAGCCATTGCTCAGTGACAGCCTCCTGCAGAGGATCAGAACAGTTCAAAGCTGCAGTCCCTCAGGAGTGAGGGGCCAGAAAACGCAGCCGCATCCGAGATAAAACTCAGCAGAGAGATGCCACCTGGCAACCTGACGGCTTGGTCACAGACAGTGTAAGTGGACGGAAGCCAGAGACACAGAATGGGTGCACAATTGCTGATCAGGGAGAACAGAGTTACAATTCTAGAGACTGGGTAGCTGGGTGATGCCATTTTCACCCCTCCCACACATGTGCATACACACCTACAAGCGCCACAACAATCCACCCCAGTAAGCTAACCAGCACCATCTAATGAGGGACAGAGCTGTTACACTAAGCCCGCTCAACTGAGCCAACCTCACTCCTCAGGAACACCACAAGTCTCTCTGCCTGCTTAGTTTGCAGACTATAAAGTGCTTCATAGTTTGACTTCTAGAGGAAAATGATGTAATTTCAATCGTATTTCAGTCTGTTCACTAGTCCATCTATTCAATTTCCTTTTCTTTCTTTTTCTTTTCTTTTCATTTTCTTAAATGCAGAAAGAGAAAAAATTTATTTTTATGTTCCATTTTTATTAAAAATTATTTTCCTTAATTTTTTTTACTATTTTTTTACTTTTTGTAAATTTTTCAAAATCTATTTTACTTCCATCATTTCACTTTATTTTATTTCATTGTATTCATTTTTTAAAATTTTCAAACCTTTTCCTTTTTTCCCCCCATTTTCTTCTCTAATGTATCAAGCTCCTTTAAATGAGACCAAAGCACACCTAGGATCTAGCATCATTTATTTGATTTGTGTGTGTGTGTTGTTTTTAATTTTTTTTTTTTTAATTTTTTTTTTTAATGTTTTTTATTTATTTTTGAGACAGAGAGAGACAGAGCATGAATGGGGGAGGGGCAGAGAGAGAGGGAGACAGAATCAGAAGCAGGCTCCAGGCTCCGAGCCATCAGCGAAGAGCCCGACGTGGGGCTCGAACTCACGGACCGCGAGATCGTGACCTGAGCCGAAGTCGGACGCTTAACCGACTGAGCCACCCAGGCGCCCCTGTTTTTAATTTTTTAATTTTAAGATTTTTGACCTTGTTAATTCTTTCCTTCCTTCAAAATGATGAAATGAAGGAATTCACCCCAAAAGAAAGAGCAGAAAGAAATATCACCCAAGGACTTAATCAACAGAGATACATACAAGATGTCTGAACAAGAATTTAGAATCACGATAATAAGAATACTAGCTGGGTTTGAAAATAGATGAGAATCCCTTTCTGTGGAGATAAGAGAAACAATGATAGGATGAAATAAAAAATGCTATAACTGAGCTGCAGTCTCAAATGGTGCCATGGTGGCAAATATGGATGAGGCAGAGCAGCAAAAAGGTATATAGTGGACAAACTAAGGTACATAGAGGGAGACTAAGGCAAAAGAGCACGATTTAAGAATTAGAGAAAGCAGTGACTCATTATAAAGGAACAACATCAGAATCATAGGGGTCCCAGAAGATGAAGACAGGGAAAAAGAGGTAGAAGTCTTATGTGAGCAAATCATAGTGGAAAACTTTTCTAATCTGGGGAAAGATACAGACATCAAAATCCAGGAAGCTCAGAGGACTCCCATAAGATTCAACAAAAACCGACCATCCACAAGGCATATCATAGTCAAATTCACAAAATACTCAGGCAAGGAGAAAATCATGAAAGCAGCAAGGGAAAAAAAAGTCCTTAACCTATAAGGGAAGACAGATCAGGATTGGAACAGACCTACCCACAGAAACTTGGCAGGCCAGAAAGGAGTGGCAGGATATATTCAAAGTGCTGAATCAGAAAAACATGCAGCCAAGAATTCTTTATCCAGCAAGGCTGTCATTCAAAATAGGAGGAAAGATTAAAAGTTTCCCAGACAAACAAAAATTACAGGAGTTTGTGACCACTAAACCAGCTGTGCGAGAAATTTTAAGGGGGACTCTCTGAGGGGAGAAAAGATGAAAAAAAAAAAAGACCAAAAGCAAAGACTAGAAACGACCAGAAAACACCAACAGGAACTCTAATTCTGCAAGACACATAATGGCAATAAACTCATATCTTTCAGTACTCACTCTAAACATCAATGGACTAAATGCTCTAATCAAAAGACATAGGGTAACAGAATGGATAAGAAAACAAGATCCATCTATATGCTTTTTACAAAAGACCCTTAGGTCTTTAGACCTAAAGACACCTTCAGATTGAAAGTAAGGGGATGGAGAACAATCTATCATGTTAATGGTTGACAAAAGAAAGCCGTAGTAGCCATACTTATATCAGACAATCTAGATTTTAAAATAAAGGCTGTAAAAAAAATAAAAAAATTAAATAAAAAAAATTAAAAAAAACAAAAAATAAATAAAATAAAGACTGTAACAAGAGATGAAAAATGTCATTATATCATATTTAAGGGATCTATCCACCAAGAAGACCTAACAATTATAAACATTTATAGGCCAAATTTGGAAGCTCCCAAATATATAAATCAATTAATCACAAACATAAAGAAACTCACTGACAATAATACCATACTAGTAGGGGACTTCAACACCCCACTTACAACAATGGACAGATCATCTAAACAGAAAATCAACAAGGAAACAATGGCTTTGAATGACACACTGGACCAGATGGACTTAACAGATATATTCAGAACATTTCATCCTAAAGTGGTGGAATATACATTCTTCTCCAGTGCACATGGAACATTCCCAGAATAGACCACATACTGGGACACAAATGAGCCCTCAACAAATACAAAAAGATCAAGATCATACCGTGCATATCTTCAGGCCACAACACTATGAAACTCAAAATCAACCACAAGAAAAAATTTGGAAAGGTAACAAACACTTAGAGACTAAAGAACATCCTACTAAAGAATTAATGGGCTAATAAAGAAGTTAAATAGGAAATTAAAAAGTACATGGGAGCCAAAGAAAATGATAACACCACAGCCAAAACCTATGGGACACAGCAAAGGTGGTCATAAGAGGAAAGTATATAGCAATCCAGGCCTTCCTTAAAAAGGAAGAAAGGTCTCAGATACACAACCTAAACTTACACCTTAAAGAGCTGGAAAAAGAACACCAAATAAAACTCAAAAACAGCAGAAGATAGGAAATAATAAAGATTAGAGCAGAAATTAATGCTATTGAAACCAAAAAAGCAGTGGAACAGATCAATGAAACCAGAAGATGGTTGTTTAAAAGTATTAACAAAATTGATAAACCACTAACCAGTTTGATCAAAAAGAAAAATATAAGGACCCAATAAATAAAATCAAGAATGAAAGAGGAGAGATCACAACCAATACAGCAGAAATAAAAACAATAAGAGAACATTACGAGCAATTATATGCCAATAAAATGGGCAACCTGGAAGAAATGGACAAATTCCTAGAAACATATACACTACCAAAACTGAAACAGAAAGAAATAGAAAATTTGAACAGATCTATAACCAGTAAAGAAATCGAATAAGTAATCAAAAATCTGCCAAAAAACAAGAGTCCAGGGCCAGATGGCTTTGCAGGGGAATTCTACCAAACATTTAAGGAAGAGTTAACACCTATTCTCTTGAAGGTGTTCCAGAAAATAGAAATGGAAGGAAAACTTCCAAACTCTTTCTATGAGGCCAGCATTACCTTGATTCCAAAAACAGACAGACACCCCACTAAAAAAGAGAATGATAGACCTATTTCCCTGATGAACATGGATGCAAAAACGCTGAACAAGATATTAGCCAACTGTATCCAACAATACATTAAAAAATCATTCACCACAACCAAGTGGGATTTATACCTGGGATACAGGGTGGTTCAATATCCATAACAATCAGTGTGATTCATCACATCAATGAAAGAAAGGACAAGAACCATACGATCCTCTCAATAGATGCAGAGAAAACATTTGACAAAATACAGCATTTTTTCTTGATAAAAACTCTCAAGAAAGTAGGGATAGAAGGATCATACCTCAAGGTCATAAAAGTCATATATGAAAGACCCAACGGTAATATCTCCTCAATAGGGAAAAACTGAGAGCTTTCTGCCTAAGGTCAGGTAAACAAGACAGGGACCTTCACTCTTGCCATTGTTATTCAACATAGTATTGGAACTCTTAGCCTCAGCCATCAGACAACACAGACATAAAAGGCATCCAAATCAGCCAGGAGGAGGTCCAACTTCCACTTTTCGCAGATGACATGATACTCTATATGGAAAACCCAAAAGATTCCAACAAAAAACTGCTAGAACTGATTCATGAATTCAGCAAAGTCGTAAAATATAAAATCAATGTACAGGAATCGGTTGCATTCCTATACACCAAGAATAAAGCAACAGAGAGAGAAATCAAGGAATCGATCCCATTTACAATTGCACCAAAAACCATAAAATACCTAGGAATAAATCTAACCAAAGAGGTGAAAAATCTATACACTGAAAACTGTAGAAAGCTTATGAAAGAAATTGAGGAAAACACACAAAAATAGAAAAAGATTCCATGCTCCCGGATAGGAAGAACAAATGTTGTTAAAATGTCGATACTACCCAAAGCAATCTACATATTCAATGCAATTCCTATCAAAATAATACCAGCATTCTTCACAGAGCTAGAACAGACAATCCTAAAATTTGTATGGAGCCACAAAAGACTCCGAATAGCCAAAGCGATCTTAAAAAAGAAAACCAAAGCAGGAGGCATCACAATCCCGGACTTCAAGCATATTACAAAGCTGTAATCATCAAGACAGTATGGTACTGGCACAAGAACAAACACTCAGATCAATGGAACAGAATAGAGAACCCAGAAATGGACCCACAAACGTATGGCCAACTAATCTTTGACAAAGCAGGAAAGAATATCCAATGGAATAAGGACAGTCTCTTCAGCAAGTGGTGCTGGGAAAACTGGACAGCAACATACAGAAGAATGAACCTGGAGCACTTTCTTACACCATACACAAAAATAAACTCAAAATGGATGAAAGACCTAATTGTAAGTCAGGAAGCCATCAAAATCCTTGAGGAGAAAACATGTAAAAACCTCTTTGACCTTGGCCACAGCAACTTCTTACTCAACACGTCTCCAGAGGCAAGGGAAACAAAAGCAAAAATGAACTATTGGGACCTCATCAAAATAAAAATCTTCTGCACAGTGAAGGAAACAATCAGCAAAACTAAAAGGCCATCAACAGAATGGGAGAAGATATTTGCAAACAATATATCAGAAATGGTTAGTCTCCAAAATCTATAAAGAACTTGTCAAACTCAACACTCAAAAAACAAATAATCTAGTGAAGAAATGGGAAAAAGATATGAACACTTCTCCAAAGAAGACATCCAGGTGGCCAACCGATACATGAAAAAATGCTCAACATCATTCATCATCAGGGAAATACAAATCAAAACCACCATGAGATACCACCTCACACCTGTCAGAATGGCTAATATTAACAACTCAGGCAACAACAGATGTTGGTGAGGATGCTGAGAAAGAGTATCTCTTTTACACTGCTGGTGGGAATGCAAACTGGTGCAGCCATTCTGGAAAACACTGTGAAGGTTCCTCAAAAAATTAAAACTAGAACTACCCTACTACCCAGCAATTGCATCACTAGACATTTATCCAAGGGATACAGGTATGCTGTTTCGAAGGGACATATGCACCCTCATTTTTATAGCAGCACTATCAACAATAGCAAAGTATGGAAAAAGCCCAAATGTCCATCATGTCCATCGATGGTTGAATGGATAAAGATGTGGTATAAATATATATATATATATATATATATATATATATATATATATATATACACACACACACACACATACATACATACACAATGGAGTATTACTCGGCAATCAAAAAGAATGAAATCTTGCCATTTGCAACTACGTGGATGGAACTAGAGGGTATTATGCTAAGCAAAATTAGTCAGTCAGAGAAAGACAAATATCATATGACTTCACTCATACGAGGACTTTTAAGACACAAAACAAACACAAGGGAAGGGAAGCAAAAATAATATAAAAACTTGGAGGGGGACAAAACATAAGAGACTCTTAAGTATGGAGAACTAACAGAGGGTTGCTGGAGGGGTTGAAAGATGGGGGATGAGTAACTGCGTAAGGGGCATTAAGGAATCTACTCCTGAAATCATTGTTGCACTATATGCTAACTAACTTGGATGTAAATTAAAAAATAAAAATACCAAATAAATAAATAAATAAAATAAAATAAAATGTAAATAACCTACTCCATCTTGCAACAGCAGTTTAGATTACTAACCTGAAATGTTGCCATACCATCCTAACTGAACTTTCCGTGTCTCTCACTGTTGATCTATGATTCAGGGCTTTAGATTGGACCTTGTTTTCTTTCATATACTTTATATAGTTGTGTGTATGATTTATAGTATTCATAATTCTTTATAATTATATGTTAATTTCTGTACACCTTAACCTACTATCTCTCTCTCCCGTAAACTATAAGTCCATGAAGACCAGGACCAAGTCCATTTTTTTTAATGCCACATGCCTAGCCCTTAACAGAGTATCTGGCACATGGAAATCATCCAATAAATGTTTCTTAATGGATACATTCAGAGCATTCAGAGCAAGTGAGAGACAAAGAAGCTAGCCCCTACTAACTAACTAAAAGTTTACACTGCACCAGAAAACAATCATCACCTCAGGCAGGTTTTGTTTCAAAACCATGAAACTAAATGACAGTACAGTCAATTTCAATAATGGACAAAGGGAAAAAAAAAACTCTTTTTTTATTCTCTGCCAGATCAAAATACACTTTTGAAACACACTAGAATGAAAACACAGAGATCTCTTCAACTAGCCCAGCAGGTGAAAGCTCTGGAGAGGATAGAGATCATGTATTTCAGCGAAGCCATCACCCACTCTTTGACTCCAACTTAGTCCTTCAAAACAAACAGGTCTTAGTGAACAGGCAAATCTATTTATAAGCTTTGTCGTGGCAACCAAACAATCATAGTAACAACACAACTGTGATTCAGTAAGGTGATTCTATGAGCTATAAGATAACTAACAAGAATATTTAAAATTGTTCTTCTTTCTTTCCTCCGGAGAAAGCATTTATATTTTGTTAAAAAAAAAATACAGGAGTAAAAAGAAAGAAAAAGAAAGTCAAGACAGCCTTGCACAAGATGGGGTCAACTGAGTTACATGAAGGAAGAGTAAACTGAAATTTGCATTATTCCACTTCGGAAGCTTTGGAAACAGATGGACCAGTTTTGTAATCCTGTTCTTGGTTGGGAAAGGTCTTCCTAACTGGATACATTATATTAAAAAAGATACTTATTCTTCCATTCACAAGCAAAAGGGATCATCACACTAATATATGTTCCTTATGTAATGATTAAGTAATGATTGCATAAAGGAAGAGCAAAAAAATAGAATGAGTATAAAATTATAAGGGAGATGAAATCTCAAGTATTTTTCTTCAATTTTTCTGCTGGGAGCTATTTACAAAAATAATGTTTCTGTGTGGAAAATATAAAATAGTACTCTGGCTATCTCTATATTGTTCTCATAATTTTGGTTAATATACTATAATAAGATACAAAATGTCAATAATGGAAATAGTTTTGTGTTCAAAACTGAATTGTCAACTTCCCTTCAAAACCAGTTATTTGGAATTTCTATGTTGGAGTTCATTCTTGAAATTTAGAAACATAAGGACCATTTTTTATTTGTCTTGTGTGTGTGTGTGTGTGTGTGTGTGTGTGTGTGTGTGTGTGTAATGAATCCTATTACTGATCCTTGAAAATGTTTCTTTATCTAAAATGCATCTATACAATTTACTCAGTAATTCCTTTCTGCTAGAAGAAAATCAGAAATAAAGGCAACAGTATGGACAAAGACATTTATAACAGCATTAGACATAATAGCAAAAATTCATAGAAAATGTCTGGTCCATATATCCATCAATAGCAAATGAATAATCAGATCTTTATATCTATGAAAGGAAAGGCTTTTGTTTTTGCAAGGAATATTTAATATGTGACAATACTTATTAAATACATCAATTGATATATTGAAAAAAGCTGAAAAGCTATAAAATATAACTTACATTTCTACATTTTACAAATTTTTGATGATATCTATTTTTTTTAATAAAGGGGGAAAGCAAGTTATTAGGAAGGAAGGGGATGAGAAAGAAAAGGAAGAAGAGAAGAGTAAAGAAAGGGGGGGGAGAGTATTGGAGATTTCTTCCTCTCTCCTCTCACTTGGACCACTGAAGTTCGGTAGCTTTCATGGCACCTCTGCATTGATACACGTCTCCAGCATCTCCCCTCCTCCCTCCGCCACCTACTATTGCCAGATTGTTCTTCTGACCAAGAACTCCACTAAGGCTAAATTTCTCTGCCAAGAATGGAATGAAATTCATGCCCTCATATTCTGCTAGTGAAAATAATATACTGGCACAAGCTTTCAGTAATTTAACAATATATATCAGTAATGTAAAAATATTCATGTATGTTTTTCCAAGAAACCTCCCTTGCAGTAATTCCTCTTAAGGAGAAAAAAAAATCAGAGTATTTTTAAAGTCATTCTCATGGCAGTATTACATATTAGCAGAGAACAAAATACAGCAACCTACAAGTCTAACGATAATCGACTGATAAAGCTACAGTAAGATCACAAAATGTGGTATTATTTGGCCATCATCAGAAATGATTCTTCAAAAAAATATGTAATGCCATGCAAAAGTGCAGATAATGTAATGTTAAAAGCAAGTTACAAAAGTTACAATAGTATTAAATGTTTTAATTATAGAAGAAAATGTTTACACAGGGAAAATTATTAGAAGGGAATATTGCAAAGTAGTTATCTCTGGGTGGTAGGATATTGTTATTTTCTCTCCCCTGGGCATGTCTATCGCCCTCTTTGAAGAAGTATATTTGCTTAGACAACCTTGTCTTTTATGACCCACACCTGCAGTCAGATGGTCTCCTCGTTGTCCCTCCAAACTACCATGATAGTTCTCTCCTCCACACCTTTGCCTATGCTGATCCTCCTACTTCAAATTTTCATCTCTTTTTCCTCCAAGAGCAAGTTTCAATCTCTCCATCTCTATAAAGGCTTCCCTGAATGTGTTGATCTTTAGCCATCACATCTTCCTCTGGTCACTTCTCAGTTAGTGGCATTCTATGCCACTTATCAAGGGTGTGAATTATCCCCTTTAATCCTCAAACCTCCCTGGGAGTCTTACATTATTATATCCACCTCATTGATGAGGATACTGTGTGATCCAGAGTGATTATGTAACTTGTACAAGAGCACTGTTTCATTACTCTTTAATTATTTCCTGTCTCTACACGCTTTGTCTCTTCACCAAGATTATAAGCACTTTGTGTTCAAGGATCTTATTTTATGCAATAGTACCTTACTTATCTGGTATCCAGGAATTAGTTTTTGCCATAATTGCATTTTCCAAACAATTGTTTGCTTTAATTATCAAGGAGTATTTTGTGTTAACCATGTTTAGTTATTTTAACAATTCCCTGCCTTTTAAAATGAAGATTATGAGCATAATTAACTTTTTCTCTAATGTGTATTATCAGTTGAATATCAGGTGTGATACAGGGCTGTAACATAGTCTTGTTCTCAGAGAATATTGCGGAATAGAAGAATTTTCCCTCAAACCCAATGTCAGCCACAGAATCCTAGTGTGTCTTACACTAAATATTACAGTGAGACTCGGGTATCTAATTTCTTTTCTGTCCTCCCCCATATTAAAATGGACAGGTGAGTTCATTTTAATAAGTATGAGTATCATGTCTATGCATTTCCAGCTGTATCTGTTGTTTGATGACAGGAGCTGGGTACTGAAACCCTGCAACTGAGCTTACTATAGTTGAAACTGTAATAAAAATTTAGTAATTTAATGAATGGGTCAGATAACAAAAATATGTTCTATTTCAAGAATCCTTACATAGGATTTATACTGAAAATTTCCAGTTAAACTCTCAGGGAGGCACAGATAGATGATAGATAGATAGATAGATAGATAGATAGATAATGCATTGCATTTTTATATACACTCAGACACATAAACTGCAAAGTTTACTGCTACTAAGAGTCTATTTACATTCATTTATTGTAAGATCAGACTCACTGAGTTTTCCAAACTTGTCTTATTTTTTTTAATGTTTATTTATTTTGAGAGGAGAGCATGCACACACACGTGCACAAACAGGAGAGGGGAAGAGAGAGAATCCCAAGCAGGCTCCATGCTGTTAACGTGGAACCTTATGTGGGGCTCTATCTCATGACCATGAGATCACTACTCAAGCTGATATCAAGAGTTAGTCACTTAATGACTGAGCCACCCAGGTGGCCCCAAACTTGTCTTATTATAATAATTACATAAGGCCCTTCAGAAATATTTAATAGTTTGAAATATTCAGATTCCAGGTCTTTCCCCCAGGAAATAGTGATTCTGTTGATCTGGGTTGGGGCCTGAGAATCTACTTTTTTTATTGTTATTTTATTTATTTATTTATTTAGAGAGACAGAGAAAGAGAGCAGGGGAGAGGTAATGATAGAGGGGATGAGAGAGAGAATCCCAAGCAGGCTCTGCACTGTCAGCACAGAGCCTGACACAGGGCTCAAACTCACAAACCAGACAGAGATATGACCTGAGCCAAAACCAAGAGTCAGACACTTAACCAACTGAGCCAACCACATGCCCAGAGAATCTACTCTTTTTTACCAGGCATGCTAGGTGATTCCAAGGTCTCTTTCAAGAATTGGTGTTTGCTAGCAATCTGGTCCCTGAGTCCCTGCATATCAACAAATGTCTCTTTCTTCTTCATGAAGGAGAATATGTTGGCTGGGTATAGGACCCTTTCCCTTCATAACACAAATAGAGCTTATAAGGTGGCAATAGTGACATACAAATCCTCTCTCCTTGTGGTGCGCATAGTGGGAGAAAAGATACAATAAGCAAATACACAGCAAAGCAGATAACGATGGGTGCTATGTAGGAAAAAAGCACAGTAAGAAAGACAGAGAATGATGGAAGGGGGGAGGGTCTATTTCATTAAAATACAGGAATCAGAGAAGGTTTCCTCAATAGGAGAATAATTGAACAAAGGCCTGAAGGAAGGGAGGGAGACATGTGGGAGTTTGGTGAAGTGAATTCCAGGCCAACTCCAAGGAGACCATTGTGGCCAGTGAGGTGTGGGCAAGGGGAAAGGGGTCATAGATGAAATGAGAGAAGGACAGGGCTGTTACATTGGGAACCATTAAAAAGTTTGAGCACAAAAGTGATGCAGGGGCACCTGGGTGGCCCAGTCAGCTGACCTTCTGGCTCAGGTCATGATCTTGCAGTTGGCGATTTCAAGCCCTGCATCAGGCTCACTGCTGTCAGCACAGATCCTGCTTTAGATCCTCTGTCCCCCTCTCTCTCTGCCCCTCCCCTGCTCGTGCTCTCTATCAAAAAGAAGTAAACATTAAAAAAAAAAAAAGTGATGCAATCTGACCAATCTTTTAAAAAGGATCATTCTGGCTGTTGTGTGGAGAGTAACTTGTTAGTAAGCTATTGGCAATAATCCAGGTGGGAGACCTGAGTGGCTGAAACCAGTTGTTTGGGACAAACTTTCACCGATTTGTTTCTTTTTTCTCTCATATAAATTAGATTACAGTAATGTAACTCAGTCTTCTGTAAATGCTATATTATACTGTCTTTTCGCTTTTGTGTTTCAAAGGGAAAGAACAAGGCCAGTGGGAGTCTGTTTACCCTTTTACATAACTTGTTCTATTTGGAAGTTTGTAAGACTTTCCTGTTTATCCTTGAACTAAGATTTCCAATGAAGCAGACAAAAGACATATTAAGTGGTGTACCAAAGGATAGAGTTGAGCTGTCAAATCAAGGTCGGAAAAACACAAAATTGAGGACAAGGAAACTATTGGTAGGCCTGGGCCTTAGCACATAGGCAAATGGGTTAAGAGCAGAAAGTCAGCTTTCAGAGAAAGTCCTCCCTGGGGCCTTCCTTACCTGGGTGCAGGGTGGAGGCCCTTCTCCCACCAGCCTCCGCTCAAACCAATTAACCTTGGATTCCTGCGGCCAAGCTGAACTAACATCCATTCCCATGCTTTTACTATCACTTTCCTTTGCCAGAAGAAAAAAACATGGTCAGAATTATATTCAGAAATATTTTGTTGGCCACATATGTTGCCAACATTTAATTTCTATATGTCTACTTTCATCTCTATTCATAAGCATCTGCTCTAGATACTTACTTAGTACTTAGATAGATCTAAGTATCTATTCACACATATCTGTGGCCTTAAAAGAACTGGGATATTTATTCAAATGTATAAGTAGAAATTCTGCTTTATTTAGATGCATTTCTTGATTTTTTTTAATTTCATATTTGGCTAAAAGCTGAGTTCATATCTATAAAAAGCTAGTCTCATTTTGGATGTAGGCAGGGAAGAGCCTTGAAGAAAGTATTTCTGCCTTGGGCTATTTGGTGGGAGGAGTGGAGCAGATGAGCAGGGAAGCCTGATTGAATACAGGGTGAGACAAGGCTCCTCCATCTACTCTGCAGGGTGAGTTCGATTTTAGGAACAATACCAAGAAATGGGAAGAAATGTACCTAAGGGGAGATCACTGCAGGGAAGCAAATAATAACATTTGACATTTGCTAATGACTCACAGAAAAATTAAAAGTGCGATAAAGACAAAGAACTTCTTAGTTTATTCTCTGTGTCCTTCCCTCCTCTGTCTCCTCAGCTATTGAGATCTGCCTTGCTCCCACTCCTTCCCTGTCACCCACAATCACCACATTTTCTCTCTCATTCGTTCTACAAACATCTTCATCTGCTATTTCTGTGTTTTCAGATGAAGAAACACTTTGGTGCATGTGATGTGCAGCCTAGAGGATGCGTGTGCAATTGTGGATGAAGCTAACTGACCAAGAGACACCAGGAGGGACACAAAGACCTAGACAACTAAGTAGGCAAGATGCCCAGACGGTGGACAGAAGACGAAGATGAACAAAATCCAAAGAGCCACCTGGAGAACAGATGGGAACCAGGGACCAGAGTGCTCTTCCCAAATCACAGGGAAAACAGGAAGGCTGTCCAAAGATTGGGGGGGGGGGGGGGAGGGGAGGGGCAGGGAGAGTAAACAATGCAGAGGGAATCATGATCAATGAGCTCCTTTCCTAGAGAATGTATCTAAAGCAAGTTCAGACACAAAGGGGAGTTCCCATTAAATGGTAATAGTATGCTCAACCACTTCCAGTGGGAAATCTCAAAGGAAGCCACAGTTCTCAACCTTAAAATAACCCTTTTTCTTCAATGGGTGTATTTGTTTTTAAGAAGCTAAGTATAATAAAATATTCATCATGGAGTTTGGGTTTTTTTATGGTAAAAGGGTATCCCAGGGGATATCTTCTGGTGCTGCATTGTCACTTTGTGTGGAACTTTCTCTCCCTCACTTCATTCTTCATTAGGTTGGAATTGGGATAAAAGAGCAGAATGGGTCATAAGGTCCTGTTCCAAGTAATTAGAGAGTTTCTTCTTTTATCTAAATGTGCCTTGTTAAAGTATATCAGTGTCAGCCAGGTTAATTGGAACTTTAATACATAATTGATGTTAATTTATGGCCCTTTTTGTTCCAGGATGCTACTGCAGACCTTAAAGTCAGGATACAGTTTTCTTGTTATTAATTATATACAGAAAGCCAATATCCCCTTTGAGAAGAGACCCAGTCATCTGTAGCTTATTAAAGATACAGTGTGTCAGCCATAGGTCACCTTTACTCCATAAGTCCTCCCTGAATTCCATGTCACTCCATAATAACATCATACACTAATCACAGTGAGTGAAAATTAAAGTTTTAAGCTGGGGCTCATGCATACTGTATGTTAAAATGTTTAATGTACAATGTTAAATGTATTATAGTCCCCTGGAGTCACCATATTCCACAGAGCCATGGAATTCTTATTTCATTTTGGAAATCAGTGCACCATCTTGGAACCAGAAATGTCCCCCAAAATACAAAGGTGATAATACTGCCATGACTGAATGCCAAATGAAGACTATGAAATTTTTATTTTCTTGCAGTTTCCATTTCCATTCTAGTTCTTGTTAGTCAGTTTTCTTTTTTCAAGAAAGAGAAGGGAAAATGGTGTGTACTAAATCTAATAAAAAGTTCTGTGTTCTAAACGTCTTCTTCTGTGAAAACTAATGCTGACTTAAGAATTTGGTAGACAAAAGTAAAGGATTATTCAAGGACTGTAAACTACATAAGCCCACATGTTGTCCAAAGTGCCTTAACCAAAATCTCAAGGTAGAAATTGAGGGAAGGGCTGAGTTCAGTGTACTTACCTGATGAACAGAGCCCTAAATTGGTTGATGGTTAAAAGATGCCATTTGCCAGTTTTGCCCAGTGACTATACCATTTTGTAAGAGTGAAGACTGGATGGCTTTATATAAACTTAACGTACTGGAATTTTTTTCTAATATGTCAGTATGTTTTGTTCAACTTATTACCACCACATGATCGGATATGACATAATGTGATAAACAGCAGTGGAGTCTCACAATGGAACATGACACAACATGATGTGTCAAGTTTCTTTTGAACTTTTCTTGGGATCCAATATCAGCCAAAAGGAGGTCATTTTAATTATCAGATGATTAATTAATTAGATAGTTAATTGTCAGAGGTAGATGAATCCAAAGACAATGAGGTTCTGTACATGCATGTTTGTATACAGAGGGAAATGTGACATTTTAAAATGTACCTACTAAATGAAAAGAAATTCAAGTTCAAGGATTTCAATTATTTTTTATTCAAGTAACATTCATGAATAGCTACTATGTATTATGTTGTGTGAAGCATGCTTAGAAGTAGAGAATCTTTCCTGCCCTCAAAGGGCTGACACTCAAATTGCAAACACAAAACCTTCCTAGAAACAATCTGGACATTTAGAAAATGTTTAATTTTAAGTAAACAGTGAAGGAACAAGCTCTAAGGCAATGAATAAAAAAAAATATGAACCATACTATACTATAGTACTTTGCTACTGTTTGCCTTTTACAGGAAGCCACCATATTTCAGAACAAGGGTGATTGGCATAGCAAAAGTTTTTGGATTTTTTTTAAAAATTTTTTTAATCAGTTTTTTTTTTTATTTTTGAGAGGTAGAGAGAGACAGAGCACATGTGGGGGAGGGTCAGAGAGAGAGGGAGACACAGAATAGGAAGCAGGCTCCAGGCTCTGAGCTGTCCGCACAGAGCCCAATGTGGGCCCGAACCCACGAACCGCGAGATCATGACCTGAGCCAAAGTTGGATGCTCAACCAACTGAGCCACCCAGGCGCCCCTTAGTTTTTTCTTTTAACATCATAATGAAATCCTTGTATTAAACACTCTTAGGTATAAACTAAAAACAAGAAACAAAAACAAAAATAAGATCCTATGTAAAACCTTAATAAATCAGTGTTTTAAAGTTCTTGCCTCCTTTTTCTGCTAAATGCAGAGATTCACGATATGACAAATATCAGTTTCACATTTTTTAAAAAAATTTTTAATGTTTATTTATATTTGAGAAAGAGAGAGTGAGAGAGAACATGAGCAGGGAAGGGCAGAGAGAGAGGGAGACACAGAATCCAAAGCAAGCTCCAGGCTCTGAGCTGTCAGCACAGAGTCCAATGGGCGGCTCGAACCCATGAACTGTGAGATCATGACCTGAGCCAAAGTCAGACGCTTAACCGGCTGAGCCACCCAAATGCCCCTAGTTTCACATTTTTATCTAATGAAGAATATTTTACCTATAGGACCTAAGTTCCCATCTCTTGCTTCCAGAAGACCTGGAGTATCATAACCCTAATGTAAGAGGCTGCTGATATTTTGAGTTCCTTTATACATATTTAGAAGGGTCTTTTAGCAATTGATGGCAATTAATGCATCATGCAGAATCATTGTCAAATTCATTTCTTAAACATTTATTTGCATGAGATTCTGTCCTAGGCCTTATACAAAACAAAATAAGCATGTAGTTAATGATCTGCAATCTTAGATGTAAAGTACTTCTCATTATTTTAAATTAACAAAAAGGTTTTGCTTGATGTTTTTCCCCCAACATCTGTAAATACCTCCATTGACCTTTCTGGGCCTTGGTCTCATCATCTGCAAAGTGAGGATATATTATCCACTCACAGAGCCCAATGATTGCCAACAACTTCTCTAAATCACATGTGCCGATTTTTAACCATACTTTGTTAAAAATCAAAGATTACCAGAATGTCAGGACAAGTTTTTAGACAAGAAAGAAGCTCTGGTGTACTCCATTTGTGTCAGCCAAAATAGTAAGAGTTCCCAGGCCCTCATTTCCATATAGCTGAAGCCATTGTAATTTATTACCTTTTTAGGGTATTTTTTCAAAACTGTATTATGTTTGATCCCTCCTCCTTTTCCCTCACACCTACTCCCAATCCATCAGCAATTTCTGCATGCCCTATCTCCAAAACATATGTGATATTTATGCTTTCTCTCCATATCTAGGATCACCTCCCTATCCAGGTTCTTGGCATCTCTTGCTGAGAATGATTGCAACAGTCTCCTCAGATAGGCATTGCCCCATCCCGCCTGTCTCCCACACTGCCACAAGAATGATATGCATTAAATACACCACAGTGAGTCTGTCCAACACACTTCATTCTCAGGGGATAAACTTCTTATTTCCCTGAGAAAATAGAAGCAAACCAAAGAGAACTTCCACAAAGTTCTGTCATCACATCTAGCCACATACCTGTGTCCACACTCACCCATTCTGGCTTTTTTTCTTGCTATTTCACATGAATTTCTTCTGTTCCTATGTAAAGCCAGCCCTCCCACTTGTCTCCCAGATCCCATTCCTTCTTACGTATTTGATGACATTGTTCCAATGACTCCTCTCCAACATCATCAGTTTTTCCTTTTCTACTGGGTCATCCCCATCAACAATACACTGTAATCTATCACACAAGAAAAATAAAATTCTCTTTAAACCTCACCCATCCACTCACTATTCCCTCCCCTACTCCCTCCACACTGAACTTCTCCCTGAACTTCAGATTCATGTATTCGACGCCCCATGTAACTCCTCTACATGGATGTGGAGTCTGAAAACCACCTCAAACTGAGCTCCAACTCTTTCCCCAAACCGGTGCTTTGTGGTGTCTTCTTCATCTTGGTGAATGATAACTCCATCCTTCCAGCTTCTCAGATCAAAAACCTTGATTCCTCCCTTTCTCTCATCAGCAAATCCTGTTATTTCACTGAACTTACTTTTGGACTTCTTTTCACCAACTATACTGCCAGTTTAAGCTACCATCTCTCATCTTATAAACTATTGCAATAGTCTCCTAATCAGCCTCTCTTACTCCTTCTGCCCTTGCCTCCTTTCAGTCTTCTCAACACAGAAGCTGGAGTAATCCTTTTAAACATGAGCTTAGATGATACCTCTACTCTGCTCAAAACTTTTCATGACTCCCCATCTCATGCAGAGTGAAAGTTGAAGTCCTTACAATGGTGTAATATTCCCTACACGATCTGAGAGCATTTATCTCTCTGACCCCGTTACCTTCTGTTCTCCTTTGTATCCATCTCATTCCAGCTATACTGGTCTCCCTGATATTTCTTAAACATGCCCAGAATGCTTCTGCCTCAGGATTTTTACACTTACTCTTCCCTCAGCATGGAAATTTCACCCCTAGATATCTTCAAGGATCACTTTCTCACCTCTTATGTTCTGCCAAAATTCATCTTCTCAGTGGGACCTTCCATGATGCCCTATATTAAAATGTATTTCTCGAGCATGGAAATTTTTTGTGTATCTCACGTCCATGAACTACTGCCAAACCAACACTAAACCATCCTACACACGTAGAAAACTGATTGGAGGATTAACGCAACAATCTGCACAACCTGAACCACAGAATTCAGCAGTTACATGGCGCGGAGAGGTGAACTTGGGGAGACAGAAGCCGGCGCTGGGCAGGGAGCCACTTTTGCACGTGGAGAGAGGACAGAGACTCGGGGTGGGGGGGGGGGGTGGGGATTCTCCTGCAGAGAATACGGGAAAAGCACCCCTCCCAAAAGCAGCTGGAGAGAAAGTGGAAAATCGGAAACAGCCGCAGGGACTAAACTAAAAAGGGAGAAAGCAGAAAGGAGAGGGTTTAAATTCCATTAAGACTGTAAACAAGGGGAGCGCAAAGGCTGCAACTCTGCAGCTCCATACCTGGCGGTGCTCTGGTGGGAAGGGCGAATCCCCAGGAACAGAGTGGGGTCCAGGAGGTTCTCGGGCCACGCAGGGAAAAGCGGTTCCACTGCTGGAAGGACATTTGGTAGAGACTGTTGAAGCCACCTGGTCCCAGCAGACCCCAGAAGGCGGCCACATTCGCTGGTGCTGGAACAAGGTCATTAAGGGTGAAGCCTGGTGCCAGATATGTGTTGTGATTTTCCACAGTCCCTGAAAAGCTGCTGCTACACTATCTCGCAAACTTTTTCTGGGGCGGGCTGGCACCTGGCTGCAGTCTCAGGGCACCGGCAGCAGCAGGGTCCAGCAGCGTTCCTAGGTACAGCCGGCATTCGGCCATTGCTCGGTGAGACCCTCCCGCAGAGGGGCGGAACGGGTCAAAGCCGCAGTCCTTCAGAAGTATGGGGCTGGGGAAAACAGCCGCATCTGAGACAAAACTCGGGAGAGAGGTACTGCCTGGGGCTTGGTCACGGACAGTGAAGAAGCGAGGAGCGGACGAAAGCTGAAGACAGAGGATGGGTGTGCGATTGCTGATCCGAGAGAAAAATTCCCATACTAGAGACTGGGTATCTGGATGACGCCATTTTACCGCTCCCGCGCATGTGCATACATATCTACGAGCCCTGCAACAATCCACCCCACTAGGCCAGCAGCGCCATCTAGTGGAGAACGGAGCTGTTTCACTGAGCCCCGCCCAACTGGGCCAACCTCGCTCTTCAAGAATACAAGTCTCACCACCGGCTTAGTTTATGGACTATAAAGCGCTACATAGACTGACTTCTAGGGGAAAACGAAGTAATTTCAGTCCTATTTCAATCTGTTAGCAGGTCCATCTATTCAATTTTCTTTCTTTTTTTTTCTTTTTTCTTCTTTTCTCTTTTACACTATTCTTTTTTTTTAATATGGAAAGAGAAAAAAATCATTTTTAGTTTCAATTTTAATTAAAAATATTTTTGTTTAATTTTTTTACTATATTTTTTACTTCTGTGTAAATTTTTTCAAATGCTATCTTACTTCCATCATTTTATTTTAGTCTACTTCAGTGTATTCACCTTTTCAAATTTTCAAACGATTTCCGTTTTTTCTTTTTCTTTTTTCTTTTTTGTTCCTTTTCTTTTTCTTGAATACAGAAAGAGAAAAACTTCATTTTTACTTTCAATTACTATTAAAAATATTTTTCTTTAATTTTTTTACTATATTTTTTGCTTTTATGTAAATTTTTTCAGATTCTATTTTACTTCCATCATCTTATTTTAGTCTACTACAGTGTATTCACTTTTTCAAATTTTCAAAAGATTTCTTTTTTTCTCTTTTTTCTCTTTTTCATTTTTTTCTTTCTCCTGAATACAGAAAGAGAAAAAACTCATTTTTATTTTTAATTTTTATTAAAAACATTTTTCTTTAATTTCTTTTCTACTATATTCTTTACTTTCGTGTAATTTTTTTCAAATTCTATTTTACTCCCATAATCTCATTTTAGTCTAATTCAGTGTATTCATTTTTTCAAATTCTCCAACGATTTCCCTCCCCCCCGCCTTTATTTTCTCTAATCTGTAAAACCACTTTCAACACCCAGACCGAAACACACCTAGGATCCAGCATCATTTATTAGATTGTGTGTGTGTGTGTGTGTGTGTTAATTTTTTAATTTTAATTTGTTTAATTTTAGTTTTTTTAACTTTAATTTCTCTACCTCATTAATTCATTTTCTCCCTTCAAAATGATAAAACGAAGGACTTCACCTCAAAAGAAAGGGCATGAAGAAACGACAGCCAGGGATTTAACCAACACAGATACAAGCAAGATGTCTGAACCAGAATTTAGAATCACGATAATAAGAATACTAGCTGGAGTCAAAAATAGATTAGAATCCCTTTCTGCAGAGATAAAAGAAGTAAAAAATAGTCAGAATGAAATTTAAAATGATGTAACTGACCTGCAATCACGGACGGATGCAGCGGTGGCAAGGATGGATGAGGCAGAACAGAGGATCAGCAATATAGAGGACAAACTTATAGAGAATAATGAAGCATACAAAAAGAGGGAGATTAAGGCAAAAGAGCACGATTTAAGAATTAGAGAAAGCAGTGACTCATTATAAAGGAACAACATCAGAATCATAGGGGTCCCAGAAGAGGAAGAGAGAGAAATAGGGGTAGAAGGGTTATGTGAGCAAATCATAGCAGAAAACTTTCCTAACCTGGGGAAAGACACAGACATCAAAATCCAGGAAGCACAGAGGACCCCCATTAGATTCAACAAACACCGACCATCAACAAGGCATATCATAATCAAATTCACAAAATACTCAGACAAGGAGAGAATCATGAAAGCAGCAAGGCAAAAAAAGTCCCTAACCTACCTATCCACAGAAACTTGGCAAGCCAGAAAGGAGTGGCAGGATATACTCAAGGTGGTGAATCAGAAAAATATGCAGCCAAGAATTCTTTATCCAGCAAGGCTGTCATTCAAAATAGAAGGAGAAATAAAAAGTTTCCCAGACAAACAAAAATTAAAGGAGTTTGTGACCACTAAACCAGCCCTGCAAGAAATATTAAGGGGGACTCTCTGAGGGGACAAAAGATGAAAAAAAATTTATATCTATTATCTATATATAGATATAGATATCTATAGATATATATATATATCTATATATAGATAATAGATATAAATTTAGATATAGATAGATAGATAGATAGATCTCAAAAGCAACAAAGATTAGAAAGGACCAGAGAACACCACCAGAAAATCCAACTCTACAAGCATCATCATGGCTATAAATTCATATGTTTCAGTACTCACTTTAAAAGTCAATGCACTCAATGCTCCAATCAAAAGACATAGGGTAACAGAATGGATAAGAAAACAAGATGCATCTATAAGCTGTTTTCAAGAGACCCACTTTAGACCTAAAGACACCTTCAGATTGAAAAGTAAGGGGATGGAGAACAATCTATCACAAAGGAAAGCTGGAGTAGCCATACTTATATCAGACAATCTAGACTTTAAAATAAAGACTGTATCAAGAGATGAAGAAGGGCATTATATCATAAATAAGAGGTCTATCCACCAAGAAGACCTAACAATTGTAAACATTTATGCACCAAAATGTGGAGCACCCAAATATATAAATCAATTAATCACAAACATAAAGAAACTCATCGATAGTAATACCATAATAGTAGGAGACTTCAACACCCCACTCACAGCAATGGACAGATCATCTAATCAAAAACTCAACAAGGAAACAATGGCTTTGAATGACACACTGGACCAGATGGACTTAACAGATATATTCAGAACATTTCATCCTAAAGCAGCGGAATATACATTCATCTTTAGTGCACATGGAACGTTCTCCAGAATAGACCCTATACTGGGACACAAATCAGCCTTCAACATGTACAGAAAGATCGAGACCATACCATGCATATCTTCAGACCACAACACTATGAAACTCGAAATCAACCACAAGAAAACATTTGGAAAGGTAACAAATACTTGGAGACTGAAGAACATCCAACTAAAGAATGAATGAGCTAACCAAGAAGTTAAAGAGGAAATTAATAAGTATATGGAAGTCAATGAAAATGATAACACCACAACCCAAAACCTCTGGACGCAGCAAAGGCGGCCATAAGAGGAAAGTATATAGCACTCCAGGCCTTCCTTAAAAAGGAAGAAAGGTCTCAGATTCACAACCTAAACTTACACCTTAAAGAGCTGGAAAAAGAAGCATCAGAAGACAGGAAATAATAAAGATTAGAGCAGAAATTAATGCTGTCTAAACCAAATAAAATAGTAAAACAGATTAATGAAACCAGAAGCTGGTTCTTTGAAAGAATTAACAAAATTGATAAACCACTAGCCAGTTTGATCAAAAAGAAAAAGGAAAGGACCCAAATAAATAAAATCAAAAATGAAAGAGAGGTCACAACCAATGCAGCAGAAGTAAAAACAATAATAAGAGAATATTATGAGGAATTATATGCCAATAAAATGGGCAATCTGGAAGAAATGGACAAATTCCTAGAAACATACACCACCAAAACTGAAACAGGAAGAAACAGAAAATTTGAACAGATCCATAACCAGTCAAGAAATCGAATTAGTAATCAAAAATCTGCCAAAAAACAAGATTCCAGGGCCAGATGGCTTTGCAGGGGAATTCTACCAAACATTTAAGGAAGAGTTAACACCTATTCTCTTGAAGATGTTCCAAAAAATAGAAATGGAAGGAAAACTTCCAAACTCTTTCTATGAAGCCAGCATTACCTTGATTCCAAAAACAGACAGACACCCCACTAAAAAGGAGAATGATAGACCTATTTCCCTGATGAACATGGATGCAAAAACCTTCAACAGGATATTAGCCAACCAGATCCAACAATACATTAAAAAAATTATTCACCACGACCAAGTGGGATTTATACCTGGGATACAGGGTGGTTCAATATCCATAACAATCTGTGTGATTCATCACATCAATGAAAGAAAGAACAAGAACCATACGATCCTCTCAATAGATGCAGAGAAAGCATTTGACAAAGTACACCATCCTTTCTTGACAAAAACCCTCAAGAAAGTAGCAATAGAAGGAGCATACATCGAGATCATAAAAGCCATATATGAATGACCCAACGCTAGTATCATCCTCAATCAGGAAAAACTGAGAGCTTTCCCCCTAAGGTCAGGAACAAGATGGGGATGTCCACTCTTGCCCACTGTTATTCAACATAGTGTTGCAAGTCTTAGCCTCAGCCATCAGACAACACAAAGACATAAAAGGCATCCCAATCAGCCAGAAGGAGGTCAAACTTTCACTCTTCACAGATGACATGTTACTGCATATGGAAAACCCAAAAGATTCCACCAAAACACTGCTAGAACTGATTCATGAGTCAGCAAAGTTGCAAGATATAAAATCAATGCACAGGAATCGGTTGCATTCCTATACACCAAGAATGAAGCAACAGAGAGAGAAATCAAGGAATCGATCCCATTTACAATTGCACCAAAAACCATAAAATACCTAGGAATAAATCTTACCAAAGAGGTGAAAAATCTATACACTGAAAAGTGTAGAAATCTTATGAAAGAAATTGAAGAAGACACACAAAAATAGAAAAAGATTCCATGCTCCCGGATAGGAAGAACAAATGTTGTTAAAATGTCGATACTATCCAAAGCAATCTGCATATTCAAATCAAACCCTATCAAAATAACACCAGCATTCTTCACAGAGCTAGAACAGACAATCCTAAAATTTGTATGGAGCCACAAAAGACCCCGAATAGCCAAAGCAATCTTGAAAAAGAAAACCAAAGCAGGAGGCATCACAATCCCGGACTTCAAGCTATACTACAAAGTTGTAATCATCAAGACAATATGGTACTGACACAAGAACAGACACTCAGATCAATGGAACAGAATAGAGAACCCAGAAATGTTTGGCCAACTAATATTTGACAAAGCAGGAAAGAATATCCAATGGAATAAAGATAGTCTCTTCAGCAAGTGGTGCTGGGAAAACTGGACAGCGACATGCAGAAAAATGAACTTGGACCACTTTCTTACACCAGACACAAAAATAAACTCAAAATGGATGAAAGACCTCAATGTAAGACAGGAAGCCATCAAAATCCTTGAGGAGAAAGCAGGCAAAAACTTCTTTGACCTCAGCCACAGCAACTTCTTACTCAACACGTGTCCAGAGGCAAGGAAAACAAAAGCAAAAATGAACTATTGGGATCTCATCAAAATAAAAAACTTCTGCACAGTGAAGGAAACGATCAGCAAAATTAAAAGGCAACCGACAGAATGGGAAAAGATATTTGTAAATGACCTATCAAATAAAGGGTTAGTATCCAAAATCTATAAAGAACTTATCAAACTCAACACCCAAAAAACGAAGAATCCAGTGAAGAAATGGGCAAAAGACATGAATGGACACTTCTCCAAAGAAGACATCCAGATGGCCAACTGACACATGAAAAAATGCTGAACATCACTCATCATCAGGGAAATACAGATCAAAGCCGCAATGAGATAGCACCTTACACCTGTCAGAATGGCTAACATTAACAACTCGCAACAACAGATGTTGTTGAGGATGCAGAGAAAAAGGATCTCTTTTGCATTTTTGGTGGGAATGCAAGCTGGTTCAGCCACTCTGGAGAACAGTATGGAGGTTCCTCAAAAAATTAAAACTAGAACTACCCTACGACCCAGCAATTGCACTACTAGGCATTTATCCACAGGATACAGGTGTGTTGTTTCAAAGGGACATATGCACCCCTATGTTTATAGCAGTACTATCAATAATAGCCAAAGTATGGAAAGAGCCCAAATGTCCATCAATGGATGAATGGATAAAGAAGATGTGGTATATATACACAATGGAGTATTACTTGGCAATCAAAAAGAATGAATCTTGCCATTTGCAACTACGTGGATGGAACTGGAGGGTATTACGCTAAGTGAAATTAGTCAGCCAGAGAAAGACAAAAATCATATAACTTCATTCATATAAGGACTTTAAGAGACAAAACAGATGAACATAAGGGAAGGGAAACAAAAATAATATAAAAACAGGGAGGGGGACAAAACAGAAGAGACTCATAAATATGGAGAACAAACTGAGGGTTACTGGAGGGGTTGTGGGAGCAGGGGATGGGCTAAATGGATAAGGGGCACTAAGCAATCTACTCTTGAAATCATTGTTGCACTATATGCTAACTAATTTGGATGTAAATTTTAAAAAATAAAAAATAAAACAAGTTTAAAAAAATGTACATCTCCCTACCCCACAAACCAGACACTCTGTATCTTCCTGCCCTGCTTTATTTTCCTCCATAGCAACTGCATCATTTAGCATGCTCTATTTTAGCTCTATAAGCAGGGAGATTTTTATCTGTTTGTTTATTGTTATATCCTCATGCCTAGAATAGTGCCTGATCTACAGTATGCACTCAAAAAATTTTAGGGGAATTAGTGAAAATTTTCTTCAAAAGCTAATGTCTGGTGTCAGTGAGGGGAAAGGGGAAAGGTTACTCTCATATTCTGCTGATTAAAATACAAATGTTAACAACTTTCTGGTGGTGAATTGGTCAGTAAGTATCCAAAACTCTAAAAACATTGCTATTATTCAATCCAGTAACTATACTTTTATAACTGAGCCAAAGAAAATGTTTGTATAAAAATGTTTATTGTAGCACTAACTGCAGTAGCAAAAAGTTGTAAACAATAATGTCAAACAAAAAAGGTTTGGTAGGATAATCTATAGTATAATAAACCTATACAATGGAATTACATTTATCTTGTCATGATAATATTTTAGAAGATTATATAATGATGTACAAAGCTATTAATAGATATTATATAATAAAATTAAATTCGTAAGATAAGATATGCCTAGAAAATGATTGGGAGTAGATATCTCTGTTTATCTCTGGATGAAGGAATTGTGCATGATTTTATTTCCTTTTGTTTGACTTTGTTTTCTTAATTGCTTGTAAAGAATGGGTATCACTGCTATAGTAAGAAAGTGTTGCTAATGACAATAGTTAACATCTACTGAGCATTTACACTATGCCAAATGCTTCGTATGCATCATCTTATATAATTCTCAAAGAGGCACTATGAGGTATTGTCTTAGTCAGTTTTGGTTACTATAACAAAAATACCATAGACTGGGTGGCTTATAAATGAAATTTATTTCTCACAGGTCTGGAGGCTGCAAAGTCCAAGATTAAGGTGGCAGCAGATTTTGTGTCTGTGAGAACATGCTTCCTGCTTAATAGACACCATCTTCTCACTGTATTGTCACATAAATGAAGGGGAGAGGGAGCTCTCTGGGGTCCCTTTTATAAGAACATGAACCCTATTCATGAGCTGCATCCTCATGACCTAATCACCTCCCCAAGACCCCACCTCCAAATGCCAACACATTGGAGGTCAGGTTTCAACATATGTATTTTGAGGGAACACAAACATTCAATCCATAGTAGGTATGTACTATGATTAACCCATATTTATGCTTTGGAAATTGAGGCTTAATGAGCTTAAGAATTTGTTCAAAGTCCCACAGTAAATGGCAAAGCCCTGACTGTAACCCAGTTATCTCTAAGACCAAAACCTGTGTTCTTAGTTATTATAGGAGTAGGATAGATAAGAGGTGAAATATTGTCCTTTCTTTTATGACCCAAAGAAGACACTCAAAGCCAACCAGAACAGGTATGAGAAATTTCTGATTCTGATTTCCATGTGACTGCTCTCCTTCAACTCTGTTAGCAGCTACTATAAGTCCCTAATCTCCCTCTTTCATCCCCTTCCAAAGCAACAGCTTCTTCCATTATCCTTGGCCTTCACTTAGTATTAGCTGGGGCCAAATATCATAAGCAATTACTTTGAACATCTCAAGATCTACCCAAGCACCTCTGTGTTTGAGGCTAATGAATTAGGAGACTCCAGAATTACAACGATATAATTATAATATGCAAAAATGGAGGTTATTTATAGTGTACCAACTAAAGATACATCTTCTTTATGGAGAGCTCTGTCATCACCCAGTAGAAATTTAACAAAAGTGCATAATTGGTTTGAGTAAGCAAATCTACTGAAGAGTGAAGGAAAGTTCACAAAATGAAATGACTAATCTGTTTTTATATAACTACAAAAGGTCTCCAACATTTCAATTACTATATTAAGTAAGCAACAATGACTCGTTTCAAAAAGGACAAAATATCCATTGTAGTGAATTCATGTTAAGAAAACTTTGAGGGAGGAACCAAGATAGTGACATAGGAGGCTCCTGAACTTCCCTCCTCCCACAGACACCTTCAATATACAGTCATACACAGAGCACTTCTCTGACAGAATTCCAGAAACTAATAGACTCTAACACATCATGTGAATAAAACAATAACTACATCAAAATAAGTAAGAAATACTGAGATATACTCTTATCATAAATCTCACTCCCAGTACAGCACCATACAATCAGAAGGGAATTCACAACTCCCAGATTCTCCCTGAAGAGCAAAGGGATTGGACTGCACATCCAGCACCCTATCTTTTAAGGATCCTGCCTGAGGGATGGACCATCAAAGTGCCTAGCTCTGAAAGCCAACAGGGCTTGGGTTCATGAGACCTATAGGACTATAGCAAAGAAACAATTCTTAACAAGATCACAAGCACTCACCACATGTATACCACCCCTTGCCACAACCCAGACCTCAGTGCAGAGGAAGTAGGCAAAATACTTTTTTCTGTTTTTTTCCTGGAATTTTTCCCTTGGCTTAAATACATTTTTTCCCAGCTGCTGCTTTGGGGTCTGGCATCTAATCGGCCTGCTTCTAGGCGTTGACTACAATCATCTCCTTTGGGACACTGATGGATCTTGGCACATCCTCAAATATTGGGTACCACAAAAAACAAAGATGGTGACTGGACAATCACAAAAGTTTCAGAAACAGCCAGGAGCTTAGGCTAGGCTAATTGAAAAGGCTTATCTCCTACATGAGACCAGTCTGTTAAGAATGGGAGAGGTGATGGTTTATATAATGCAGAGAAACCAACACAGAGAGTCAAGGAAAATAAAGAAACAGGGGAATGTCTTCCAAACAAAAGAACAAGATAATTCTTTAGAACTGATCTTAATGAAATGAAGGTAAGTGATTTACCCAATAGAGAGCTCAAATAATGGTCATAAATATGTTCATGGTCAGGAGAGAAATGCATGAACAAAGAGAGAATTTCAATAAAGAAATAGAAAATATTTTAACGTACCAAATAGAAATCACAGAGCTGAAGAAAGTAATAGCTAAACTGTAAAATTCAATCAAAGGGTTCAACAACAAACTAGATCAGTTGGAAGAAAGGATTAGTGAATTCAAAGACAGGGCAATAGAATTCATCCAATTAGAGGAACAAAAAGAAAAAGAATGAAAAACTGTGGAGATAGTACAAGGGCCCTATAAGACAACATCAAACAGATCTATATATCCATTATAGAAGTCTCAGAAGGAAGAGAGAGAGAGAAAAAGAGGCAGTAAGTTTATTGTGAGAAATAATAGCTGAACATTTTTCTAATGTGAGGAAAGAAACAGAAATCCAGATTCGGGAAGCATAAAGAGTACTAAAGAAAATAAACCTATAGAGATCCACACTTACTACTTACAAGGGACCCCCCATAAGACTATGAGCAGATTTTCAGCAGAAACTATGCAGGCTAGAAGCAAGCGAAATGATACATTTAAAGTGCTGAAATTAAAAAGCTACCAACCAAGAATACCTTAACTGGCAAAGTTGTCCTTCACCTCAGAATTAAAGGAATGATAAAGAATTTTCCAGACAAACAAAAGCTGAAGAAGTTCATCAACACTAGACCATCTTTACAAGAAATGTAAAAGGGAGCTCTTAAAGCTGAAATGAAAGCATGTTAATTAGTAACATGAAAACATGTGAAAGTATAAAACTAACTGGTAAAGGTAAATACATAGTTAAATCCAGAATACACTAATATTATCATGGTGATGGGTAAATTACTTTGTAATCAAGTATAAAAATTAAAATATAAAAGCATTAAAAGTAACTATAACTATAATAACTGGTAATGGAAACACAACACTAAAAGATGTAAATTGTAACCCTAAAAACATAAAATGGGGAGTGGGGGTGAGTGTAAAAATCTGGAGCTTTCTTATGCATTTGAAGTTAAGTTGTTATTAGTTTAAAATAGACTGTTATAACTATAAATGTTTTGTGTAAGCCTCATGGTACCCACAAAGCAAAACCTATAACAGAAATACAAAATAAAGACCCAGAAAACCGCCAGAGGATTAGCAGAAGGGAGTCTCCGGAGTCAAGCGCAGACTAGAGGCCCACGGAAGAGGGTAGGAAGGGCGGCGAGGCGGTGCGCGCTCCACGGACTGGCGGGAGGGAGCCGGGGCGGAGGGGCGGCTCGCCGGCCAAGCAGAGCCCCCGAGTCTGGCTGGCAAAAGCGGAGGGGCCGGACAGACTGTGTTCCGACAGCAAGCGCGACTTAGCATCTGGGAGGTCATAAGTTAACAGCTCTGCTCGGAAAGCGGGTAGGCTGGAGGACAAAGGGAGGGAGAGCTGCTGAGCCCCCGGACGGCAGAGCTCAGCTTGGCGGGGAACAAAGGCGCCAGCGCCATCTCCCCCGCCCATCCCCCAGCCAAAATCCCAAAGGGAACCAGTTCCTGCCAGGGAACTTGCTCGCTGCGCGCAAACACCCAACTCTGTGCTTCTGCAGAGCCAAACCTCCGGCAGCGGATCTGACTCCCTCCCGCTGCCACAGGGCTCCTCCTGAAGTGGATCACCTAAGGAGAAGCGAGCTAAGCCTGCCCCTCCAGCCCCCGTGCACCTTGCCTACCCACCCCAGCTAATACGCCAGATCCACAGTAACACAAGCCTGGCAGTGTGCAAGTAGCCCAGACGGGACACGCCACCCCACAGTGAATCCCGCCCCTAGGAGAGGGGAAGAGAAGGCACACACCAGTCTGACTGTGGCCCCAGCAGTGGGCTGGGGGCAGACATCGGGTCGGACTGCAGCCCCGCCCACTAACTCCAGTTATACACCACAGCACAGGGGAAGTGCCCTGCAGGTCCTCACCACACCAGGGACTCTCCAAAATGACCAAACGGAAGAATTCCCCTCAGAAGAATCTCCAGGAAATAACAACAGCTAATGAACTGATCAAAAAGGATTTAAATAATATAACAGAAAGTGAATTCAGAATAATAGTCATAAAATTAATCGCTGGGCTTGAAAACAGTATACAGGACAGCAGAGAATCTCTTGCCACAAAGATCGAGGGACTAAGGAACAGTCACGAGGAGCTGAGAAATACAAAATAAAGAGAAAGGAATCAAAACATACTATTACAGAAATACATTTTTTTAAATATATGAAACTTATTGTCAAATTGGTTTCCATACAACACCCAGTGCTCATCCCAAAAGGTGCCCTCCTCAATACCCATCACCCACCCTCCCCTCCCCCATCTACAGAAACACATTAAATCATAAAGGAAGAGAACAAGAGAGGAAAAAAATGAACAAAGAAATTACAAAATAGCCAGAAAATAATTCACCAAATGTCAATAGTAAGTCTATACTTATCAATATTTATGTTAAACATAAATGGACTAAATTCTCCAATTAAAAGATATAGAGTAGCTAAAGTGATTTTAAAAACAAACAACAAAAAAAAGACCCAATTATATGTTGCCTACAAGAGACTCACTTCAGCTTTAAAGACATACACACACTGAAAATGAAGAGATAGGAAAAGATACTCTATGCAAATTGAAATTTAAAAAAGAGAAAAGAGATACCATATGGTTTCACTCTTATGTGGATCCTGAGAAAGGTAACAGAAACCCATGGGGGAGGGGAAGGAAAAAAAAAAAAAAGAGGTTAGAGTGGGAGAGAGCCAAAGCATAAGAGACTGTTAAAAACTGAGAACAAACTGAGGGTTGATGGGGGGTGGGAGGGAGGGGAGGGTGGGTGATGGGTATTGAGGAGGGCACCTTTTGGGATGAGCACTGGGTGTTGTATGGAAACCAATTTGACAGTAAATTTCATCTATTAAAAAAATAAATAAATAAATAAATAAAAATTAAAAATAAATAAATAAATAAATAAAAAGGAAAAAAAAAAGAGAAAAGGTAGCAGCTATACTTATATCACATAGAATAGATTTTAAGTCAAAAACTAACAAGAGGCAGGGCACCTGGGTGGCTCAGTCAGTTAAGCCTCCGACTGTGGCTCAGGTCATGATCTCACAGTTCGTGGGTTTGAGCCCCGCATTGGGTTCCGTGCTGACAGCTCAGAGCCCGGAGCCTGCTTCAGATTCTGTGTCTCCCTCTCTCTCTCTGCCCCTCCCCCACTTATACTTTGTTTCTCTCTCTCCTTCAAAAAAAAATAAACATTAAAAAACAAAATTGTTGGGGCGCCTGGGTGGCTCAGTCGGTTGAGCATCCGACTTCAGCTCAGGTCACGATCTCACGGTTCGTGAGTTCGAGCCCCACGTCAGGCTCTGGGCTGATGGCTCAGAGCCTGGAGCCTGCTTCCGATTCTGTGTCTCCCTCTCTCTCTGCCCCTCCCCCATTCATGCTCTGTCTCTCTCTGTCTCAAAAATAAATAAACGTTAAAAAAAATTTTTTTAATTGTTTTTAAAACTATAATAAGAGGCAAAGAAGATCATTATATAATTATAAAGAAGTTGATTCTTTGAGAGGATATAACAGTTATATTTATGCCCCTAAATATATAAAGTAAATATTAACAGATCTGAAGGGAGAAATAGACAGCAATACAATAATAATAGGAAATGTCAATACCCCATTTTCATCAATGGATAGATAACCCAGACAGAAAATGAATAAGGAAACATTGGACTTAAACAGCACATAGCCAAATGGACCTAAATGACACACGCAGAACATTTCATCCAACAGCAACAAAATACACATTCTTCTCCAGTATACATGGAAGATTCTTCAGGATAGATGATGTGTTAAGACACAAACTAAGTCTTAATATACTTAAGTTTGAAATCACAACAAGCATCTTTTTCAACCACAGTAGTATAAAACCAGAAATCAAGAAGAAAAATTAGAAAAAAAAGAAAGAAGATTTTCTTCTACAAGAAGAAAATTAGAAAATTCACCAATATGTGGAGATTAAACAACTTGCTCCTGAACAACTATGGGTCAAAGAAGAAATAAAAATGGAAATCAGTGGGGTGCCTGGGTGACTCAGTCGGTTAAGTGTCCAACTTCCACTCAGGTCATGACCTCGCAGTTTGTGGGTTCAAGCCCTGCATCAGGTTCTGTGCTGACAGCTCAGAGCCTGGAACCTGCTTCAAATTCTGTGTTTCCCTCTCTTTCTGCCCTCTGCTGCTCACACTCTGTCTCTCTTTGTCTCTCAAAAATGAATAAACATTTAAAAAAAGATTTTAATGGATATCAGTAAATACCTTGGGGCATCTGGGTGGTTTAGTCGCTTAAGCGTCTGACTTTGGCTCAAGTCATAATTTCACGGTCCATGAGTTCAAGCCCCATATCGGGCTCTGTGCTGGCAACTCAGATCCTGGAGCCTGCTTCAGATTCTGTGTTTCCCTCTCTCTCTGACTCTTCCCCACTCACACTCTGTCTCTGTCTCTCTCTCTCAAAATAAATAAATATTTTTTAAAAAACATCAAAAAAAGGAAAGAAAATATCTTGAAACAAATAAAAGTGGGAACATAACATACCAAAACTTATGGCATGCAGCAAAGAAGTAGTTCTAAGAGGGACGTTTATAATGATAAGTGCCTATATTAAGAAAAAAGAATGATCTCAAATAAACAACTTAATTTTACAGCTCAAAGAACTAGAAAAAGAACAAACTAACCCCACAGTTAGTAGAAGTAGATAATAAAAAAGATCATAGTGGAAATAAACGAAAAAGAAAATAAAAAGATAAGAGGAAAGAGTGATGCCTGGATGCTTCAACTGGTTAAGCATCCAACTCTTGATTTGGGCTCGGGTCATGATCTAACGGTTCATGAGATTGAGCTCCACATCAAGCTCTGTGCTGACAGCATGGAGCCAGCTTGAGATTCTCTCTCTCCCTCTCGCTCTGCCCCTCCCCTGCTTACTCTCTCTCAAAATAAATAAATAAATATTTTTTTGTAAAAAGAGGAAAGATAATAAAACTAAGAACTGGTTCTCCGAAAAGATAAACAAAATGGACAAACCTTTAGCTAGACTAAGCAGAAAAGGTTCAAATGAGTAAAATCAGAAATGAGAGGAAACATTACAACTGAAAACACAGAAATAGTAAGGATCATAAGAAACTACTATGAACAATCAGATGCCAAAAAATTAGATAACTTATAAAATGAATAAATTCCTACAAACATACAATTTACCAAGACCACATCATAAAGAAATAGAACATCTAAACAGACCAATTACTAGTAAGGAGATTGAATAAGTAATCAAAAATCTCCCAATACAGAAAAGTCTAAGACCAGATGGCTTCACTGGTGAATTCTACCAAACATTCAAAGAATTACTATCAATCCTTCTCAAACTCCAAAAAATAGAAGATCAGAGAACATTCACAAACTGATTTTATGAGGCCAGAATTACCCTGAAAATAAAGCCAGAGAAGGACAGTACACGGCAAGAAAATTACAGGCCAAGGGCGCCTGGGTGGCTCAGTGGGTTAAGAATCCGACTTCATTTCAGCTCATGATCTCATAGTTTGTGAGTTCAAGCCCTGAGTAGGGCTCTGTGCTGACAGCTCAAAGCCTGGAGCCTGCTTTGGATTCTGTGTCTCCCTCTCTTTCTGCCCCTCCCCTGCTCACACTCAGTCTGCCCTTCTTTCTCAAAAATGAATAAAAGTTTAAAAAGAAATGAAAGAAGATTACAGGCCAATAACTCTGGTGAACATAGATGCAAAATATGAGCAAAATGAATTCAATAGTACATTAAAAAGATCTTACACTATGATCAAATGGGATTTATTCTAGGGATGCAAGCATGATTCAACATTCGAAAATCAATAAACGTGATATACCACATTAACAAAATGAAGGATAAAAATCATATGATCATATCAACAGATGCATAAGAAGCATTTGACAAAATTAACATCTTTTTATGATAAAAACTTTTAATAAACTGGGTACAGAAAAAAAGTATATCAACAAAATAAAGGCTATATATGACAAGCCCATAGCTAACATCATACCCAATGATGGAAAAGCTTTTCCTCTAAGAGCAAGAATAAGATAAGGATGCCTACTCTTACCATTTTTATTGAGCATAGTGTTGGAAGTCCTAGCCAGAACAATTAAGTAAGAAAAAAGAAATAAAAAGTATCCAAATCAGAAGGGAAGGAGTAAAATTGGCTCATGTTTGTAATATCATGAAGACATGATATTACATATAGAAAATTCTAAAGACTCTATCAAAAAACTGCTAGAACTAATAAACAAATTCAGTAAAGTTGCAGGATACAAACTCAATATACAAAAATCGGTTACATTCCTATACACTAACAACAAACTATCAGAAAGAGAAATTAAGAACGTAATCCTATTTATGATTGCATCAAAAAGAATAAAATGCCTAGGAATAAATTTAACCAAAGAGATGAAAGGCACTGAAAACTATTAAGACATTAATGAAACAGTTTGAAGACAACACAAATAAATGGAGAGATATATCATACTCATAGATTGGAAGAATTAATACTGCTAAAATGTCCATACTACCCAAAGCAATCTACAGATTTGATACAATCCCTATCAAAACTCCAATGACAGTTTTCACAGAAATAGAATATCCTAACATTTGTATGGAACCACAAAAACCCACAAATAGCCAAAGCAATCTTAAGAAGAACAAAGTTGGATGCATCACATTTCCTATTTTCAAATGATATTACAAAGCTATAGTAATCAAAACAGTATATGCATAGATCATTAAAACAGAATAGATCAATGTAACAGAATAGGAAACCAGAAACAAATTCATGCATATATAGCCAATTAATTTTTGACAAAGGAAGCAAGAATATACAAGGGGGGAAAAGATAGTCTCTTCAATAAATGGTGCTGAGGAAACTGAACATTCACATAAAAAATAATGAAACTGGACTCCTATCTTATACCATATACACAAAAATCAACCAAAAATATATTAAAGACTTAAAAACAAGACCTGAAACCATAAAAGTCCTAGAAGAAAACATAGGGAATAAGATCCTTAACATCAGTCTTGGCAATGATTTTTTGGGATTTGATACCAAAAACAAAAGTAATAAAAGCAAAATAAACAAGTAGGATTACCTAAGACTAAAAAGCTTTTGCACAGCAAAGGAAGCCATCAACAAAATGAAAAAGCAACCTGTGGAATGGGAGACAATATTTTCAAACTACATATCCTACACAACTACATATCATACAATATTTCTAATTGTAATACTACTACAAATTACATTTTTATTAATTTACAAAATACAGAAGGACTTCATATGACTCAATAGCAAAAAAGCAAATAACCCAGTTTAAAAGTGGTCAAAAGACTTGAACAGGCATTTTTCCAGAGAAGATATACAAATGGCCCACAGGTATAGGGTAAGGTGCTCAGCACCACCTCATCAGGGAATAGTATAGCAAAACCACAGTGAGATATCACCTAACACTTGTTAGGATATCTATTATCAAAAAGACAAGATAACAAATGCTGGCAAGGATATGCAGAAAAGGAAACCTTTGTACACTGTTGGGAATGTAAACTGGTACAGCCACTATGTAAAACAATATAGAGTTTCCTCAGGAAACTAAAAATATAACTACCATACGATTCAGCAATCCTGCATCTGGGTATATAGTCAAAGGAAATGAAATCACTAGCTAGAAAAAATGTCTGCTCATTGCAGCATTATTGACAATAGCCAAGCTATGGAAACAATTTAAGTCTCCATCAACAAATGAATGGATAAAGAAAATGTGATACACACACACACACACACACACACACACACACACAAATGGAATATTTCTTGGGCCTTTTAAAAAAGAAGGAAATTCTGCTATTTGCAACAACACGGATTAACTTAGAGGGCATTATGCTAAGTAAAATAAGCCAGACAGAGAAAGGCAAATATTGCATGGTATCACTTACATGAGGAATTAAAAATAAGTTGAATTCATAGAAACAGAGAGTAGATAGGTGCTTGCCAGGGGTTGGAAAGTGGGGGAAATAGGGAGAGGCTGGTAAAAGGGTACAAACTTTCAGAAAAGTTCTGAGGATCTAATGTATTACATGATAACTATAGTTGATAATACTGTATTGTATAATTGAAATTTGTAAAGAGAGTAGAATTTAAGCGTTCTCACCAAAAAAGAAAAAAGGTAATATGTAAGGTAGGAATCCTTTCACAGTGTATACTCGTATCAAATCACCATGTTGTACACTTTAAATATATTACAATTTTGTGTCAATTATACCTCAATAAAACTGAAGAAAAATTAAAAGAAAACACCACCTCTTCATTATGGAGTAACCTTCTCCCAAAGAAGTGAAATCACTAAAAGAAGTTGATTCCATATATTCAAAGCAAATGGCAAATATGCTGGGCCAATTCTATATCCAAAAATTTGCAGAGGGTTCTCCAAGTAACTGCAAGTTTTAATTGAGCCCACTATGATGCCAACAGCGTTAGAGCCTGTAGGAGTGTAACAGAGAAAACAAAGGAAGAGAGGAAGGACAGGAGAAAGTAGAGAAGACAGCACGTTCCTGTCCTAAAGGTGCTTGTAACCCAGAGCCTCAGAGCCTTAGTTTGGAAATGAGCAAGTGCCAAGGTCTTAATTGGTCCTTCTGTCTCCAGCCCTCACTGTTCTCTGTCCATTCTTCAGATAGCAATCTCAGTGATTGCTTGCAAACACAAATCAGAGCTTGTGTTGTGAAGTTTAAAATCTTCTCA
Source organism: Panthera onca (assembly GCF_046562875.1). NCBI lineage: Eukaryota > Metazoa > Chordata > Mammalia > Carnivora > Felidae > Panthera > Panthera onca. Next base: position 84,552,705 of record NC_138347.1, on the reverse strand, counting down.
TGACTTCTTGTTTCACTTACCAAGGAAAAAAAAGCACACTCCTCGCCAAAGTTCCACAGAAGTTTAAATGTCCTAGACCCTGCCGACCTCTGAGACCCCATCTCATACCCCCCACATCTTCACTCTGATCAGCATCAGACACACTGCCAAGCTGCCACCTGCCATAGGGCCTCTGTACCGGCTAGTCCCTCCCCTGATACAGCTGATTGTTTGTTTTCAGTAGTGTCTCGGGTCCTGTGTTAACTCCTGAGAAAAGTCTTCCCTAACCATCCAGCGTCAGCCAGCACCTCACCCCACTTGCAACACTCCCAAACATGCTTTTTCTTCACAGCACTTTTCACCATCTGAAATTGTCCTATTGACTTATGCCCTTACTTATTTATCTGTTTCCTCCTACTAGAAAGTCAACTCCATGAAAGCACAAACTATGCCTGTATTGTCCACTACATGTACTCGGCTTCAATAAATAGTTATGGAATGTGTAAATGAATGAAAGGTAGGCAGAAGGAGCATGCCAGTGTTGACTAGAGTTATCTAAGAAGACTCCAGAAATTCAATGGGCCTTGAAGGACAAATAGTGGTAATCCACAGATCTGAATGGGCTAACTCTCCTTCACTGTTTTTATCACCGGTAACACCTACCTCCCTCAGCTTCTGCAAAAGTCAAGCAAGTAACCAGAAAGCAATGCTAAAGGCTTATTGAACTGAATGATTTTATTTTTAAACAATTCCATGTGATGTGTTTCACTTCTTAACAGAAGCAGTAAGGGCCGGTGTAGAGTTCACAGAGGCTTTTCTAGTTCAGACCAGCAGTGTCCCAGTTAGAGGCTGTTCTATGTCTAGAGTAAAGACAAAATGAAGCAGGGCTGCAGGTAACCCAAACTGGTGTTGAGGTAAGAAGAAAAAAATAATCTACTCCACACAGGCTCCTTTCCCATCTCTGAGCCTCAAGCCTAACCTAACAAAAGTACACGGAATGTGGCATCTTGTCAGCTTTTGGGACTTAAAACACTGTAGTGTTTGCCTCAGACAAGTTTTTGGCTTCTGTATCATGCTTTTATTTCTGGGAATGCTTACACAAAGAAAAGAAATTTAAGGCTTACTCTCTCTCTCCATTAGATATCCATGCTCCCAAACTTTTAAAGCATTACTACTCAAAATAATGGCACTCCATTTCCATCCCATGGTCCCTAACACCATGTCATTTCAACCAGGTGGGATACTAAAAGGGATTATATGTTCAGTGGGGATGAGATACCTGTGGAAAACCCTTTAAGAAGCAAAGATCCTTCTTCTATTCATGTCTTTAATAATAATGAACAAGAAAAGAAAAAGACAAACAAAAGAGCAGCAAGAAGCATTTACTGGATAGTTGTTTGGGAACTAGGGAGTTGACAGATCTTTCCCTAGTATGACAACACATCTTGAGCCTGGTGTTTGTCAGGCTAAGACTAAGATTGTGATACCTTTTTACCTGGCACATTATGTCCTGAAAAAAAACTTCAAGGCCAAGAAAAAAACTTGGGGAATAGGAAGGAAAATGAGCTGTCTAAAATATGTAAAACTACCTCAAATCTTAGATTGCATAGTAATTAGCTGTAGCAAATTAGTGTGTGTGATAGAGTCACAAATGCATGCTTATGAAATGATTTTTTTAACTTCTGGAAATCAAAAAGTACTCACACACACATCAACACACACACTTATACGTAAAGGGGGGTCTGCCACATGTGACAAAAAGTTTAAGTCCTTATTATGTAAAGCAGTTTAAAATTAATAGGAAAGACAACTGTCACAATAATAAATGAACAGTACAAAAAACCAACTGGTGAAACAAGAAATTCAAATATCTTACTAACATTTATTCATTCTTTTATTCATTCAATCAGCAAATTGAACGCCAGGGCCTGGCGTTATACAAAAGGTATATATGGTGATGAACTAAAAATGGCCCTGCTCTGGAAGAGCTCTTAGTGTAATATTAAACACAGCTCATAATGAAAGAAATTCAAGTGAAAATAATGTTTTACCTATTGAATGCCTTCAATTTACATTCTATAAATTTGGCAAGATACACTAAGAACCTTAAAATTTTTCACAGGCTTTGTCCTGGCAATTCCACACCTGGGAATTTTGTATCAGAAACATGTAAAAAGATTTTTGCACAAGGATGTTAAGTGTGCTTTTTATAATAGTGGAAGCTGAAAATCACCTCAATCCTCCACAACTGAAAACTTTTTCTGAAAATATTTAATACCATTGGAAAATGTTCACCAAAAAAGTGTGATTGAAAAAAAAATCATGATACAGAACTGGAGATAGTGAGAGCATGATATGGGTGTGTAGATATATACATATTCTACATTTTCTACAGTAAACTGTCTAATGATTAAGAAAAAAGCTTTTTCAATAACCAACGTTAATGCTTTTGACCACCATGCCATCATGTAATTTAACTGCCCAATAACCCGTCTCAATATGCTCCTTGGAAGGCTCACAATTTGGATACATTTTGGAGCACACTCAGGCTAAGAAAATCTTCCTGAAGTTCCAAGCAACACGAATCAGTCCTCTTTATTACTTGAGAAATAAAATGCTACGTTATTGTTTACAATCTTTTTAAAGTCAGGTTCAAAGTTTAGCGTGACGTTCACCTCGGCCTTTGCAAGGGAAACACAGCCTATAAAATCACTTAAAACCCCAGACCACGGAGTCTGACTCAGGCCTGGGATGTTCTCGGTTTTGCCCAGATTCACAAAGGTCCCCAGCCGACCTGCTGTCTGCAGAAGGCAGCCTCCGGCGGGAAGCCCCGCAACTCCACTTCCTGCCTGGGGGAGGCACTTCGGGCCCTCGCAGGGATTTCAGAAACCTGTTCGAGCCATTCCTTTATGGCTGAACGTTCTTATTTAGTAAATATTTATTTAGCTCTCTGAGGATTCAGAACTAATCACAGCCACTTCTCTTTAATAATAAATGGTGAACTTCAAGTGCGGCACAAGTCAACCGACTAATCAGTGCTCGCCTGGAGGTGCAAAACCAACATGAAAGACCGCGAACATTTCCTGTTCCAGCTCGCCGCGGCCGGGAATAAACTTGAACCAGGTGGGAAGATGTTGCTGCGGCCGCCACCCGCGCGCCGGCTGCGGGAGCCCACATCCATCTGTCCACCGCCGGGCGGGCGGCCCTTTCCCCTCTCGCCCCGGGGACCCTCAAAGCTCTGCCTGCTCCACAATCTGGGCTGTGATCCCTTGGGCTTTCCGTGCTTCCGTTTAAACTCGCTGCTCAGTTGCAAAGCAATTAGCCCTTTCCGTACACCCGGGCGACTGGCGGAGAGCGGCAAGCCGCCCGCGCGCCCCTCGCCCGCGGAAACGCGTGGGCCCCCAGCGCTGCGCTCTCCGCCGCCGCGCCTCTGCTAGGCGGAAGGCGGCCAGAGCGCTTGGCGACACCTGCGCCGGCGTTCCCGGCTTTGGTCTTCAAAGTCCTTCTTTTTCTTACTAGGAAAGGTAAGCGTCGCCCCTTTGAAGGTTCCATTTAAGAAAGTGAAAAACAAATATAAGGGCCACCCCCATCCACTTGTATCTGCATCATCAGAGCCACCGGTCCCACCCTCATCCACTGCTGATTTGGAAATGCTACGGGCCTTTGGAAATGTTAAAAGATTTTTGTCCCAGACACAGGGTTAAAGGTATTGAATCTGTGTTGGGACTTAAGTTATATCTAAAATTCGGTTTATTCAAGATGTAATTTGAATTCTGTGTTGCCCACTCTGATGAAGGGTGAGCGTTTGAGGTAGAGCTGCCTAGAGTTTTCTGATAAACCATGCTGTAGCTTTAACTGAGAATTATATTGCCCCCCAAATGATACCATCTTTTGTATAATTATTTCATCTGTGTATAGTGGAGACCAAAACAGATCTTAAATGAAATTTAGCACACTTCTGTTCCATTTTTCATTGTGACTCAATTTAGAATAGGTTAGGTTGCTAACACCATAAGGATTGAAACTCAGATAGCTTTGCCTCATTCACACAGCTCTGCCACTGCACTTTTAATTCCACTCACTAATAATCCCTAGGTATGGAGAAAAGCTCGCCAGCGCTGGTTCTGCAACCGCTCTCCGAAACAGCGCAGCGGGCGTTTTCAGTGATGAGCTTGGAGTGCCCCTCTGTGGAAGAAGATGAATGCTACAGTTGCTTCCTTACAGGTGAGTACGTGCTTGCTGCTGCTTGCTGTCTCGGGAACCTCGTGGTCCTTTACCTCTCTCTGCACACCATGAGGTCTGATGCTACTTTGCCATTAACAAACATCCGTGAGATGAATCTCATCCCTTTTCTTCCATGGAAACAAATATTTATTGAAAATAATGAATGAATGAATTCTTTTGTCTCCTCACAAAGCTTTCCAGCTGATAAAACTCAAGATCATTTGTTTTCTCGCAAAACCCATAGCTATGTTAGTCCCCACTCTGACATTCAGGAGCAGATAGAATGACGTGACAAGCACAAATAAGTGTTATCTCATGTGCCAGCTCTCACAGTTGGCAGCGGCTGCCACAGAAGGATATGGGGCCAGGTTGGGGTTCAGAAGGTAGGGTTGATGTGACGAGTGAGCAAGATGCAGAAAGGAAGCTAATCGCTCAGTACCGGAGGAGCAGAAACCTGTATTATTGATATATAACAGCACTAGCCATTGGCTAGTCGTCACTGAGTTTGTTTAATTTATTTCAGTCTTTGTTTTCATCTCAAAAGTCAAAACAGTGTACTCAGCCTATCCCATTCACTGGGCCTAACAATAAATCCCATTCTTATCTATGTGATAATAAATTATTGCTGTAGCCTCTGTCCTGTTTCTCTAAATGCTGACCCATTCCATCCTTAGGCTGTCCTATTCCTCAAACTTCCTTTTGATCTGTTTACCTCTATCTGCTCGTGCTCCCCCAATCATGCAGCTTATAAGTAGAAACTAACAGAGGGGGGTGTTAATAATTATGGTGGCATAAACTGGGGTTCTCCTGAGCCAACTGGGACATGTGGTCACCCTACTTGTAAACCCTAAAGTTTAAGGGCAGGGCCACCGTGCACTCCTAGAATATAATGAGCAACTGAGTAACCGCATACCTGCTAAACTCACATCTCCCTGAATTCCCCTCAACAAACGTTCTTCACAAACAGTGTGTGTTCAATTCACTCTTGTTTGCTTGACAACAGATATGTCTAACTACAAATCCCAGACTGTGCAAGCTTCCCACTAACTCCGGGAGGAAACTTAGATAACTGCTACATTAGGTTGCCTACCACTGGACCCTCTGAAGTTGAGCACAGAGGGACATTTAAGTACCCAGGAGCCCAGAATAGGTGTGCTTCCATTTTATGTAAATGATATGTCCCTGAAAAAGTATATATATCTCATGAGCCACATTTTGGATTCACTGGAGAAACTGGCTAAATAATGAAACCTTGTAGTAAAACCTCCATAAAATTTTTTAAACTCCTTTTAAGATACAAGTAATATACTGTTTCATAAATCTAGGTTTTTGTAGAATTGGTTTTCTTAAAGCAGGAAGTGTGACCTAGAACATTGGTTTCCCTCAAGTTATACTCTAAATGGAGGTATTTTCATTGGGATACCTCTAACTGCTAGTAACCAAAATCTGTTATCTGTCTTATACAGACAGTCCCCAGCTTATGATGGCTTAAAATGACTTTTCAACTTTATGATGGTGTGAAAGTGATATATGTTCAATAGGAACAAAACTTAAGATTTTGAATTTTGATTTTGATCTTTTCCTGGGCTAGCAACAGTTGGTATGATACTCTCACGATGCTAAACGATGGCAGCAAACCACAGTTTTGAGGGCCAGCCACACTGTCATGACGGTGAACTGATACACTCACACTCATTCTGCACCCATACAACCTTCCTGTTTTTCAACCCGTGGCACAGTATTCAATAAATTACATGAGATATTCAACACTTTATTACAAAATAGGCTTTGTGTTGCCAAACTGTAAGCTAATGTAACTGTTCTGGGCACATTTAAGGTAGGCTAGGCTAATCTATGATATTTGGTAGGTTAGGTGTATTAAATGCATTATCAAGTTATGATATTTTCAACTTTCATTGGGTTTATCAGGACATAACATCATCGTAAATCAAGGAAGGCTATACAATGAAGATATTGCAGTGCCTTATATAACTGAAGATTCCGACTAAAGCTTCAAGCAGAGGTTGATCTAGAGGCTCCAATAGAGTCACCAAAAGTGTTAGTTTCTTCCCATTTCTCTACTCTATCTTTCCAGGCATTGGCTTCACCCTAGGGGTGAATGAATAAAATCACCAAGACTATCTTAGCTGTATGAAGATGGTAACTGACTGTTCTCTAAGAAGGAATAACAGATGAAAGTGACTGAATCATTTGAATCAAGATATTTCTTCATGAAATAATCTGTAGATTAAGCAGTCTTTAAAGAAAAAAATACTTTCCTTATTGGGAGCCCGTTGAGGTTCACAGTGGAGGGACCTGTTTTCTCTTTTGGTTTGTTACAGTAATTAGCGTGCTAGTAAGAAGAGGCCATGGTGAATGCCAACACAGCGCCCAGGACTCACATATTGCACAAGACTAATGTGTTAGGAGAAACCTTAAAGACGAGTTAATCCTGCCTCTGTGGGGTAGTGAGAAGTAACCAAGGCCAAAGATGGGAGTGAACATAAACTTCATTTCTTGAGAACTAAAGAGACACTTTAAAATGTGAAGGGGACTCAAGACTCTGCCTGCCCAGACTTGTTTCTTTGTCAAAAAACAGTACCTGCCAATCAGCATCTTGCACAGAACTTCAATCACTCCAGACCAGCCAGGCCCCCCAATAAGGACTCTGTGGTGCAATTTCAGAAAGTAAGCTCACTTTGTTCTGATACCCACAGCTTTCCCTTGCCTGAATATGGTATTTTCTGAACTGAGATACACTATGGCAAAGGATACATGGAATATTGTAGGAAAAAATAACTAGTATATCAAGCTCATGGTTTCACAAAGATTATTGTTTAGGATGAGACTACAGCTGATGCATCCATGGTATTCCACCTTATACTATCCGTTTTTAACTTTAAGTATAGGATTCAGAAATACCTATGAATCTTCCACAGTCAACCTTACACTTGAAAACAAATTTACACATTGCTGCATTCACAGAAAATCTTTGAATACACAGGATATGTATGATGGTTTAGGAGAAAATTTTTATAAATTAAAAAAAAAATGTAGTGCTTGTTTTTGGAGAAAGAGAGAGAGAGAGAGCAAACAGGTAGGGGCAGAGAGAGAGGAGACAGAGAATCTGAAGCAGGCTCCACGCTCGGAGCTCTCAGCACAGAGCCTGATGCAGGGCTCTAACTCATGAACCACAAGATCATGACCTGAGCTGAAGTTGGACGCTTAAGCGACTGAGCCACCCAGGAACCCCGAAAATTTTTATAAATTTTTAAAGACTGTCAATCTCATTAATGTCAAGCTAATGAATTGTAAAAATAAATAAATAAATAAAAAGTTTTATTTAACTTTTCAAAGAGATGGAGCTCATTGGCTTTCACTTAATGTTCTCACTCCTCTATTTGTTTTGAAAGAAACTTCAAGTCTCTTCTGTATGTAATCTTCAATCTGCCAAATTGTATGCATGACTGGTGTTGGTGTTAAAAGATAATTGCTCATTTGAACATTCTAAATCTAGCTTTCTGTGGCAAGTTTACATTCCACATGCAAGATAAAGTAAGTGGGAAGATCGTAAAACTGGAACTCTGAGGAACACGGCTTGATCGTGATGAGTAAGATAGGTTTTGTTGTCTGACACCTTTTTAAAACTCAGCTGAAGAACTAGTTGTAAATATGTTAAACCTTATTAAAGAGGCACTTGAACAAAAAAGGCCTCAGAGTTCCACTTCTGGCAGCAAAAAGAACTAAATATTCTGTGAGGTCTTCTGACAATAAATAAATTAGACCCTAGACAAACCATCCTGTATTGCACTTCTGTATTTGTAAACAAGAGGAAAAATCTTCGAGATACCCTCTCCAAAAATAATTTTTTTTTCCAAAAATAAATTTTAAAAATGCAGGGTGGTAAGCAGTAGTAGAAAGAGAAAGGCAGACTGTCCTGAAGGCAAAAGCCAGTATCAAAGCTTTTAGAAAGAAGACACTGCTGTTACAAATTGTCAGTAGTTACAAACAGATTCAAGTCCCCAAGGAACTCATACTTTGGAATTGTCAGATACAGAATATAAAATTGCTGTGTATAAACTTTTTAAATAAAGATATTCAAAAATTGAATAAGGGACTGTCAAAACTATTCTGCAGATTTGAAAAATAAAAACCTCTTGGAAATAAAAATATATGACCATTGAGAAAGAAAACGGATACTTTAATTGAAGATTAGAAAAAAATGATTGCAGGTTAGATGTTAATAAAGGAAGAATTGGTGAATTGAACAATATATCTGAAAGATATAACTGAAAGGAATAGCTAGGATCCAGTATAAAGAAAAAAAAAAAGGATGGACATTAAGATAGATATTGAAAAATGTGGAAAATAAAATAAAAGACTTTAATATACACCAGAGTCCTAGAGAAGAGAATAGAGAGAATGGAGGAACTGCAGTATTTGAGGACAAAAGGACCAAGAACTTTCCAGGATTGATAAGACACATAAAACCACAGGTGAAGGAAGTCAATATATAATAAGAAAGATAAAAAGAAATCCACAAAGATACACATTGCCATGAAATTGCAGGCCACAAAAGACACAAAAATATTTTAAAAGCAACGTAAGAGAAAAGGAATGATGTTTAGACTCTCAACAGTGAAAACAGAGAGCAAAAGAAAGGCAATAATAACTTCCAAATGTTGAGAGAAATTATGAACTTAAAATTATATATTTATCAAAACTATCTTTTCAAAAATAATAAAAATATAAATACATTTTTAGTTGAGCAAAAGCCTAGAGAGTTTGCCACCAACTCTTGCCACCAAGATCTTCACCATAGGAACTTATAAAGAATGTGCTTCAGTAAAAAAAAGAATGATTGCTAAGGGAAAATTTGAAATGCAAAAAGAGAAGTGAATGAATTGGTTAAGATATAGACAAATTTAAAATGATATCATATGTATGAAAAAAGAACGAAAAGCACAAGAAGAGGAAAAGGAGAAAGAAAGGGAGGAGAGGAGATCTAATTTACAGTGTTTAGAAAATAGAGCATAAAACTAGAATTCTAGCTTCCAGTAATATCTAAATCAGAAGTGAGTAGCTGATGGAAAGTGTTCTAAGATCCTTGTATTTTTCAGGAGCACATTTAATATATTAGTTTCAAGTAAACTTACTTAAATTTAATATATGTGATAGAATTTCAGTGTTAGTTACTAAAAGAAAGTAATGTGTTATTTTAACTAGTAGAGGAGGAAGTTTGGTTTTTAAAAAACTAAAAAAGTGAATTAACTTTAGGCAGGCAAGGGGAGCGGAAGGCTTCTGGGTGGCTCAGTCAGTTAAGCATCCAGTCTTGGTTTCTGCTCAGATCCTGATCTCACAGTTCATGGGTTTGAGCCCTGAATCTGACTGCATTGGCCATGCAGAGCCGACTTGGGATTCTCTCTCTCTCTCTCTCTCTCTCTCGGCCCCTCCCCTGCTCATGCACGCTCACACACTGTCAACATAAATAAGCATTTTTTAAAAATAAACAAAAATTAAGAAGGCAAGGGAAGGAAAGAAGCAAGAGTGAAGTGGGAAATTTCACATTGATAGAAACAAGTTCAAATATAACAATGATAACAGTAAATATAAATGAATTAAGCACAAGTTAAAAGAAAAATATTGTTTATACTGTTTATAATAGTCACATCTAAAATACAAAGATATAGAATGTATAAAAATATAAAGATTAAAAATAAATACCAGACAAATACCTAAATAATGCAGAGATCACTATGTTAATATTAAATAGAATGTAATACAAAAAACCATTACTGGGAATAGAAAAAGTCACTACATAATGATAAAAGTTTTCAATTCAAAAAAAAAAAGTTTTCAATTCACTGTGTGATTATAACAACTTTAAACTTGGAGGCACGTAATAAAATTGCCTCAGAATCATCATAGGATATTTTAGCACACCTCTAGTAGTTATTGATGTTCTAAAAGAAAACAAAATTAATATAGATAAAGAATATTTAAAGAATATATATCACAAAATTGCAATAATTAACATATTTAAAATTACATACCTATGAACTCATCTCAAGCCCACAAGCAACATTTTTAAAACTCAACCACTTAGCCATAAATCAAGTATCAACACATCTCAAAGAATCAGTATCATAAAGACTGTATTCTTTGGCAACAGCACAGTGGAGAAGTCAAGGGACAATGATAGAAACTTGATGGAAGACTTCAAGCCACACATTTAAGGAGTCCTATGACTCCTAATCAGGATAAATACAAAGAAAAGCATAACCAGCACATCAGAGTAAAAGAGCTGAAAACCAAAGACAAGGGGCAAATTTTAAAAGCAGCCAGAAAGAAAAGATAATATCTTCAAAGGGACAAGAGTAAGATGAATAGCCATCTTCTCAACAGGAATTATGAACGTCAGAAGATAATGTGCTGAAAGAGAATAATTGGAATCCAAAGTATCATATCCATCAAAAATATTCTCCAAAGATATAAGCAAAATAACAATAGATTCAGACAAAAAAAGTGGGTGAATTCATCCCTAGCAGACCTGCATTAAAGGAAATACTGAAGGATGTTCTTCAGGCAGAAAGGCAGATAATCCCAGATGAAAGCTCAAAGGTGCAAGAAAAAACGAGGAACGATAGAGAGGATAATATGGGGGTAAATATAAATGAATATTTATTATATAAACAAGAAGACTATTGCCTTACGGGGTGTTAAATATATACATTATAGTGATGACACAGAAGTCAAAAGAGAAATAAGTAGATCCAAAGTGTCCCAAAACTAAGACAGTGACTCTCCAGGTGTAGTCCCCAGGTCAGCATCATTAGCATCACTTAATAAATTGTTAGAAATGCAAATTCTCAGGCCTGACCTGAAAACTCCTAAGTAAAAACCTAGGACCTAGCAATCTGTGTTTTAACAAACCCTCAAGGTAATTCTTATGTATACTTAAATTTGAGAATCAATTTTAAATAGGAAATAGCAAAAATCCTAATTTACATAGAAACTTAATGATTCAAGTAACACACTGTTACCTCTTGAGTAAGCACTGTGAGCTTGGTAGTTATATTCCCTTTTCACCCCTGACGTTGGTAACTTATGTCTTGTCTCTTCTCTTCTTGGTCTAACTGGAGGTGTATCAATTTTACAAATCTCTCCAAACAGCCGGTTTTTTTAATTTCATTGACTTTTCTCTATTGTTTTCTGTTTCCTACTTCACTGATTTCTGCTATCTTTACTTTTCCCCCTATTCTGCTCACTTTCGGCTTGACTCTTTCTCTTCTTTTTCTAGTTTCTTAAGGTAGAAATCAATAAAGGAAATCTACAACAAAACTTACGTTTAAGGGGTGCCTGGGTGGCTCAGTCAGTTGGGTGTCCGACTTCAGCTCAGGTCATGATCTCCCAGTCTGTGAATTCGAGCCCCGCGTCCGCTCTGTGCTGACAGCTCAGACCCTGGAGCCTGCTTTGGATTCTGTGTCTCCCCTCTCTCTGCCCCTTCCCTGCTCAGGCTCTGTGTCTCTCTGTCTCTCAATAATAAATAAATGTTAAAAAAAAAAAAAAAAACTTACATTTAATATCATACTTAATAATAAAAGACTAAATGCTTTCCCCCTAAGATTAGGAACACGACAAAGTGTCCATTCTCAGTGCTGCTATTCTATATCATCATGGAGATCCAATGGAATAAAATAAGAAAAAAAAAAAAGGAATACATATTGGAAATAGAGAAATAAGCCTGCTTCTATTTGTAGAAGACCTAATTTTCTATGTAGAAAATCCCAAAGAATATCTTTTTAAAAAGACTAACCTATAAGTTTAGCAAGATTGCAGAATGTAAGATCAATATAAAAATATCAGTTGTAATTCTATATAGTATTAGTGAATAATTAGAAATTGAAATTGAAAAGCAGAATTATTTACAATAGCATCAAAAAACATGAAAGGCTCGGGGATAAGTCTAACAAAATAATGCAAAAGCTGTACACTGAAAAGTATAAAGCAGTGCTAAGAAAAACTAAAGAATTAAATAAATGTACTGAATTCCAAAGAATCAGAATATTCAATATTGTGAGATATCAGTTCTTGCCAAAGAGAGCTACAGATTCAATACGTTCCCAATCAATATCTCAGCATACTTTTTTATAGGAATAATCAAGCTGATTCCAAAATTTCTATGGAAAAGAAAAAGACCTAGAAAAACCTATTTCCCCATCAGCCACTATCAGAGTTCCTATACCCATCTTATGGGTTAGAGTTTTTCCCTAACCAGATCTGTTTGTCCTATATACCGAGTGCTGTATCTATTGCATATTGAAGGGCTGTACATTCCTTAAACCATATACGATCACACTTTATTAAGAGCAATGGTCGACATAAATACATTCTATTAAAATAAGTTTCCCATTTTGATTGACTTTTTGGAAAGAATCAAGAAATTCATATATCAATGTGTGAATTTAGCATATAGCCCTTTTTCTAGAAAATAAAAGGATGCATCTATACTTTCTCACTCATAAGCAATGGAAGTAATGAGTGTATTCTTTTCTATATTTTTCCCAGCAGTTTCTATCACTGACATTTGCTGCTTGTCATATGATGTTTCCATGAAGATAGATACATCAGTTATTGTAAGCTGTATCAAAAAGGAAGATAGGTGTGAACAAAAACCTTAAAATGTGAATAGCAAGACGTTTTAAAAGCACTGTCTCTGTCATTTTCTGTTATGGACTGAACTGCATTCCCCCAAAATTCACATATTGAAACCTCAGTGTGACTATTCTGAAAGATAGATAGGTAAGGTTAAATTTAACTGAGGTCATAAGGTGGGGTTGAAATTTAATATGACTGGTGTCATAAGAAGAAGAAAAGACACCAAGGGGTCTGGTGAGGAAAGTCCATGTAAGGACAGAGTGAGGATGTGTCCATCTGTGAGCCGAGGAGAGAGGTTGACCTGGTGAAACCAAGCCTGGTGACACCTTGATCTTGGACTTCCAACCTCCAGAACCATGAGGTAATAAACTTGTGTTGTTTAAGTCCATCGGGTCTGTGGTATTTTGTTATGGCAGCGCTGGTGGACTGAGACATGATCCATCAAGCATTTGCCTCTAGTTCTTGCTTACCCTATTTCTTTAAAAAAAATTTTTTTAATGTTTATTTATTTTTGAGAGAGAGAGACAGAGCGTGAGCAGAGAAGGGGCAGAGCGAGAGGGAGACGCATAATCCGAAGCAGGTTCCAGGCTCTGAGCTGTCAGCGCAGAGCCTGTCGCAGGGCTCAAACCCACAAACTGCGAGATCATGACCTGAGCCGAAGTCAGACACTTAACCCACTGAACCACCCAGGTGCCCGTTGCTTACCCTATTTCTATGAATGTTTCTGTAAAATAATTAACCAAAATTCCTGTTGGTTGGCCTCCTCATCCCTCACATGTCTACCACCATTTATTTGACACAATATTGTCTCCACCTCCTATGTATGGCACCTGTCTGAAGCATCCTAGAAATTCGGGGTTGGTTTCTGCTGCACCTATTTGATTAGCTCATTTTGCAAGTTTCTGGGTCGGTGCAGACTATCACACAGCCCACTTGGCCAAGGGACAGAAATCAATAAGGAGGGAGACAGCAGGAACAACAGGGGTTGGGTTCAGAAACCTCGCCACACAGTGCGCTGGCTTTGTTGAGCTTCATGGCACAGGCCCATGTGCTGTAAACTTTTCATCTGCGCACAAATTGCATTTCACAGCAATACTGAAAGGGTGGGCTACTGATGCTGCATGTGGGAGGTATGTGCACAAATCCTGTTATCAGATAATAGGATTACCATGCATGCCTCCTGAGCATGCTTTGAAAGTTTACTCCTAACTCTACGTATACAGCCACAGGCCAGCCATTTTCTTGCACAACAAATAAAATTGCTGCCAAATCATTTTTAAAGCCACTCTTCTTTTCCTCATGATTTCTATCACTTTTTCTGAGTTGAGCTGCGGCAACATCCGTGTCAAGGCGAGCACTTTCTTCTTTGCTTTCACGTCTACACCATCCACCACCATCCACCCACCCAGGTCACACCAAATTATTTCTTACTGTCATTTTGAGGTCCACAGCAAAGTATAGGCCTTGAGGAAACGAAGGAGAAAAATCATCAGAAAACAAAATGCCAGGCGTTTTAGCAACACTGATGAGGTGTCTTCTACAAAACTTACAACCAAAAGGTTCTTTGAGATGGTCATTTACCATACATGTTGTCATTGGTTTTAGGTTTAACCCTTTCACTTAATCTTAGGTTATAAACAGCACAGTTGCAGGTTCCAAAATTTCGTGTGCATGAACTTCCGCCCCTTTGCGGCTGTGAAGATCTGACATACCCCAGCTTCACCACCCACGCTGAGGAAATTGCTCTGTATGAGGAGACCAGAGTCTTGATACTCAGGGCTGTGGTGACAGTTAATCAAAGTCCCTGCACCAACCATCAGATGCCTGGTCTCTGAAAAAAAACTTCCTCAGGGGGGCACCTGGGTGGCTCAGTCGGTTAAGCATCTGGCTCTCAGTTTCAGCTCAGGCCATGATCTCACAGGTTTGTGAGTTTGAGCCCCACATCAGGCTCTGTGCTGACAGTGCAGAGCCTGTTTGGCATTCTCTCTCTTCTCCCTGTCTGTCTCCCCCTCCCCGCTCATGCTGTCTCTGTCTCTCTCTAAATAAATGAATAAACTTAAAAAAAAATTTCCTCTCAAGTGCGAATTGATTTATTTGGGAACTATTTAAAAGATACACATAAATCTCATTTATGTACACATTTCATGAATCATTTTTTATTATACATCGTATGAAGAGAAATACAAAATATGTATAAACAAAATAAATACACTTAAACCTTGAGCAACAGGGCATTAGGGGTGCCAAACTGCTACCCACTAGTGCAATCGAAAATTCCCATATAACTTTTGACTCTTCAAAAATTTAGCCTACTGTTGACCAGAGGCCTCACCATTAACACAAACCGTTGATTAATACATTTTGTATGCTATCTGTATTATATAATGTACTCTTACAATAAAGCAAGCAAGAGAAGAAAATGCAATTAGGAAAATCCTAAGAGAAAATATACTTACGGCACTGTACTATATTTATCGGTAAAAAAAAAAAAATCCATGTATAAGTGGACCCCCACAGTTCAAACCCACGTTGTCGAGGGTCACGTGTACATAATTCAGTGAGCAATATATCTGTTACGGGTAACACATGAGCATTTGGAATGTAGAGTATCCTGAAATATCTAGGTTGTACAACTAACTCCTGTGCAAGATGAGTCTGAGAACAAATTGTGAAATGTTTTACTCAGTACCAACACAGTAACCCCATTCTTGTTATCCATTCAAGACCCTCATGGGATTCTTTGATTGGACAGGCCCTCTTCAGCTCTCCTCTGCCCTTCCAAGAGGAATCCTGCCTGTGCCACATTATTCCTATTCATCCTTCTTGCCTCACCTGTCCAGAATCTCATTGCCTCAGAGTTTTACTTCAAATCTACATAGCAAAAGAGAATTCCATCCCACACCATTTAGAGGTGTTGAATTGTTTGGATTCAGCTCACTACCCTCTTGACCTGGGACAAACCCTAAGAATGCCCCCAGCCCTCCCCAAGCAATTCGCTGCCTGCTTTACTTTAGAGTTTACTACCTAAGTACAGTTTCCTAACCAATATAATTTAGTTTTGACCACTTCTGAACCTTGTTTAAATAGAATATTTATGAAGTATGTATTGTTTCCCATCTAGCTTCTTTTACTCAAAATTGTGTGCATAAAATTCATCCAGGCGCTTGTGTGTTGTTGTTCCTTCATGTTTTTCTTACTGTATGGTATTTCATTTTGTGATACTATGATTTATTTAACCCTTCTGTTGTTAATGGGTTTTGAGTTGTTTCCAGTTTAGAGCTATTTCAATGAATGCTGCTATGATTAGGGAAAGGTAGAATAAATAGGCAGAGAGGGAAAGATTAGGACCTGAGGTCTCTGGGTGGGGAAACACATATTTTAAAACAATGCTGAGAGCATCTGATCAGGAGCAAACTCCCTCAGGCATAAGGCCCCTTTCAAGAATGTAACAGACAACTAAATAAACTTTTTTTTTTTTTTTTTTTTTTTTTTTTTACTGTGGCTCAGTTGGTTCAGCATCTGACTTCAGCTCAGGTCATGTTCTCTTGGTTTGTGAGTTCGAGCCCCTGTCAGGCTATGTCAGGCTCAGTGCCTGGAGCCTGCTTTGGATTCTGTGTCTTCTCTCTCTGCCCCTCACCTGCTCGTGCTCTGTTTCTCTCTCTCTCAAAAATAGACATTAAAAAGAAAAAAAAAATTTTAATGTAACAGACACAGATGAGGTTTTGGGATGATGGGGGGGTAGGTTGTGGGGTCTGGAACAGACCGCCAAGAAAGAATTCTTGAAGATGTCTTTGGTGCAAAAAAGTGATTTTATTAAAGCACAGGGACAAGACCCGTGGGCAGAAATTGCTGCAGTGTGGTTGTGAAGAATGGCTGGTTTTATACTATGGAGTTGAGGGAGGTAGAGTCATAAGGGAGACCTCCAGAAGGACTTTGATATGCTAAAGAGGACTCCTAAGATGCCTGAGGCCTTGCTATTGTCAAGCTAAGGTTGTTTTCCCTCTAGTAAGGCATTAACATTAGGAAGGTAGGGAGTTCCTGGAGAAATGTTATACTCTTATTTGCCTCAAGTATTTGTCGCTGGGCTGCAGGTTATGAGGAAATTTAATTTTACCTGCCATTTCCTTCTTGCCTTTGTTCCCCATATCATTGTGAAGGAGTGACGTTGGGGCTCCAGGAAATGGAGTCTTTTGGTTTCTGGAGATTAGGCTATTGATAAGATTGCCTTTTTCTTGTAATTTACTAAGATATTTGTAAACTGAAGGAGACCCAAGTCCTGTATTACTGTGATCTCTATCAGTTGGCCATTTGTGTTCTTTCCTTTCCTTTGTCCTTGGGCAGCCAGGAGTGCCTGAGGAATATCACACACATCCCCCCTGGGGAGGGGGATGGTGCGCTAGCTTGCACTTTGTTCACAGCCCACCCCAAGCTCCCCCAGACACCACCTCCTCTCACCACCTCAGGTTCCCCTCAGGAATTTGACAATCAAGATACCTAACTAAAACAAGTAAGTCAAAAAACTCATGTCGTATGAGGGAGAGTATGACATAGTCTGACTCCAACTGAGCCAATCAAGAATGAACAACCCAACACCTAGAGTTATCAAGCCAATAAGGGTAGAATCTAAGAAGGACCAAGGGGGAAAAGATAGGGCCTGACCAAACCCTATAAAACAAAGTCCCTCCTATAGTCATGGGCATTCACTTTTCAATGCCCCCTCTCTCTTTAGAGAGCTTTCATACTATTCTTACTTTCTGATCTTACACTGGTAAACTTTGCCTGCTGCTCATTTGATTCCGTGTCCACCTCTTCATTCTTCGAAGCGGTGAGACAACAAACCCCAGGCGTTGAGGTAAAAAATCCTGCAACACTGCTGTGCTGCTATAAACATTCATGGGCATGTATCCTGATGAACATCAGCACACATTTCTTTAGCATATACACTTAGGAGAGGAATTTCTGGGTTATAAGCTATGCAAATCTACAACTTTACAGAATGGTGTCTAATAGTTTTCCGGAATGGTTGAGTCAGTTTACTACCCTCCATAATACCAACAGTGTCTGAAAGTTACTATTGTTCCACATCTTTGCCAACATTTCTTAGGGTTAGAATTTTAATGTCACGTAATCTGATGGGTATGTAGTTGCACTGTAGTTTTAACTTGCATGATCTCATTTGTGTGTCTCAATGCCTTTACATAATATTTATTGGCCATTTGGACATCCTCTTTTGTGAATTGTCTGTCCAAATCTTTTATATTTTTCTGTTGGGCTGTTTGGGTTTTTTCCTTAGAAGGAAATTGAAGGAATTGTAGATGATTTTTATGCATACATGTGAACCCTCTGTCTGTTAGGTGTGTTGCAAGTGTTTTCTCCTCTCAGTGACTTTCCTTTTCCTTCTCTTAATGTGTCTTCTGACACATGTAGTAAAATTTAGCAATCCTTTTCCATGCCTTATTTAAAAATATCTTTTCCTAGCCCATTAAGCATGAACATATTCTCCTAGATTACCTTCAGAACACTTTGTTTTGCATTTGACATTGAGATCTACTGTCCACCTAAAAGTTACTTTTGTCATGGTGTTAATTATGAGTCCAGTTTCTTTTCTCCTTCTTCTTTTTGCATTTATGGCTCATTTGTGCCAGCACCTTTTATTGAAAAGATATTCCTTTCTCTACTATTCTGTATTGCCTTCCTTGAAATAAATAATGTAACCAATCCATAAACATATGTATGGGTTTTAAACTATTATGTTTATTCTATCATTTGTCTATTTGTCTATCCTTGAACCAAAATGATGCTTCTTAATTACTAATGGTTTTAAGTCTTACTATCAAGTAGAGCAAGTTTACTCATGTTGGTTTTCTTCCTCTAGATTTTCTTATTTTTTACCGTCTGCACTTCCATATAAATTTTGGAATTAGCCTGTCAAGTTTTACACACACACACACACACACACACACACACACACACACGAGAACAATGTTGATTGGGATGATACTAAATCTGTAGATTAATTTGAAAACCTTAACATTTTTTAAAATTTGAGTCATCAAATTTGTAAACATGGTATATTTATTTAAGTTGCATTTATTTTCTTTTCTTAAGTTTTGTAGTTTTCTTCACAAAAGTCTTGCACACTTTTTTTCAGAGTTATACCTAGGTACACAACCACTTATGCTATTTTGAATGGCATTTTTTATTTCCTCTCTATCAATTACTGGTATATAGAAATGCAATTAATTTTTATAATGATTGTATACACACTGCTCAATTTGGTAATAAATGTAGTAATGTATATTTATTATTAATAATAATTTATAGTTTTGCAATAAGTATAATTTTAATAATGTATTCATAGGTCCTTTTGGATTTTCTATGTCATAATCATATCATCTTTGAGTAATGACGATTTGTTTCTTCCTTTCCAATCCGTATAATTCTTATTCCCTTTTCTCATCTACTGCTCTAACTGGGACTGAGCTAAAATTCTAAATGGAAATAGTAATAGCAAGAGTCCTTTTACTTTTCCTAATTCTCTCATTTGTACCTGCAGGATGTGAATTTATGGAGGTACCAAGTGATGACACAAAGAGGTTAATGCCATCGAAAAAAGAACTTAGTACAGTAAAGCCTTGGATTGTGAGTAACTTGTTCTGCGAGTGTTCCACAAGATGAGCAAACATTTCTTTGACTTGATAAACGAGCCATGTCGTGCAAGACAAGGCCAAACGTCACAGTGATCACAACTGAGCCAATGGTTCTTCTCTCTCTCGATCTCTGCGGGATGGTGGGTGATCGTCTCCCATTGCTCAGATGCTCAGTCTCAGGCCATGGTGTTTGGCAGAAATGTGTGATTTTTCAGAACAGTGGAAGGTCCCCACAACTGACATCTGACTGTTGCGTCGCAAGCAAAGACAAGAGGTTATGGAGGAGATCTTGGCTGCAGAAGAGGAGGAGAGAAAGGCAGAGGAATCCCTCACTTCAAATGAGATTAGGGAGATGTGTAAAATGTGGGAAACAGTGCAAAATTTTGTAGAAAAGCACCACCCAAATAAGGCTGTAGCAGTGCGAGCAATGAATCTATTTAATGACAATGCAATGTCACATTTCTGTGAAATCCTCAAAAGAAGGCAAAAGCAAGCATCATTGGATAAGTTCCTTGTTAAAGCTGCAGGAAAAGAAAAGGATTCCACTGAGCCAATAGATATCAGTGATTCCACTGGTGATAGTGAAAGTGGTCCTGCACAGTAACCCTCCTCTCTCTCATCTCTCTCACACCAGCCATAAAGGTTTTCAAAGGTAAGTGCAGGTTAATTTGATATTTTTTTCTTTATATTTTGAATTTTCTTTATTATTTTGTATTATGCTGCAATATTGTAATCATTTTTATATGAATATTTTTGGAATGAATCATCTGAGTTTCCATTATTTCTTATGGAGAAATTTGCTTTGATATACAAGTGCTTTGGATTACAAGCATGTTTCTGGAACAAATTATATTCACAAGTCAAGGTTTTACCATACTTACACTTCCTACATGGGGACCACCAGGGACCCCATGGGGACCACCAGGTATGGTCAGGAGGCAGATAGAAAGGAGGGAAAAGCCTAGGCCCAGAACCTTTATTGGAGTTCCCGGTGAAAAAGGGCAGAAAAAACAGTTTAGGATTGGCTAGTTTGAATACTAAACAGTGGGCTTTGGGATCCAGGAGTAGTCTCTAGCTTCCTGGTACTTGGCCCAGGGATGGTTTCAGCCAGGAGGAATATTGGCTTAGTGTTGGGTAAAGGAGGTGGTTAGCTTGCACACAAGAGGCTGTCTCCCATGTAAATTATTTACTAATTTTAGGAATCAGCTGGCTCTGGGAGGCCAGCCTTTCTTTGACCAGAAAGATGTCAAAACATCATAAGATATAGAAAATTTTAAACATGATCAATACACTGATCTTAAAGAGAAAAATCCCAACATTTGACTAGTTCTGTCTTTGTTTGTTTTAGATATTCTTTATCCTTTATACTTAAAAAGTTCTTTTCTATTCCTGGTTTGCCAACACGACTTTTTCCTAATTATAAATAGACATTGAATTTTATCAAATGTTTTTCTTAAATCAATTGAGATAGTTATATGACTTCCCTCAAATAGTCTGCCAATATAAACATTTACATTTATTGAACTTTTGATGTTAAGCTACATTTTATTTCCTAGAATAAACCCAATTTGGTCATGATGTATTCTTTTTTATGTATTTTTGGATTTGGTGTTTTAACACTTGGCTAAAATTTTTGCAACTATATTCATAAGTGAAATTGGTCTATATTTTGTTCTTTTTGTGTGTGCAGGCTCTATGGGGTATTAGCATAGGATTATGTTA
The DNA here is from genome assembly GCF_046562875.1 of Panthera onca. Classification (NCBI taxonomy): domain Eukaryota; kingdom Metazoa; phylum Chordata; class Mammalia; order Carnivora; family Felidae; genus Panthera; species Panthera onca. The sequence continues at coordinate 84,531,472 of NC_138347.1, read as the reverse complement.
GCTATCTTCCTGAAATTAGATGAAAAGTATAACTTTTTCTTCTATACCAAGAAACTATCCATGGAATTGACATTTTTCCCTTTGTTAGGTAGAACTCTCCAGTTAAATCAATCAGACATAGGATCTTCTTTGTAGGATGAACTTTAATTAGAGACTTTATTTCCTTACTAATTATAGAAGTATTTCAGTTTTCTATGTTTTCTTGTGTCAGTTTTAGTAAGTTGGTAAGCTTATGTCAGTTTTGTTAAGTTTGCTGCTTTTCTAGGAACCAACATTTTATCTGAATTTTCTTTTTTTTTTTTTTTTTGGCATAAGGTTGTTCATACCCTCATATAATCTTTTTATATATTAATCATTGATGGATTTATTCCTTCTCTCTTTCTTTCTTGATCAGTTCCACCAGAAGTTAATAGATTTTATTAGTCTTTTCAATATTTCAATATTTGTTTTCTATTTCATTAGTTCATATTCTCATCTGTTTTATTTCCTACCTTCTAAAACCTGTGAATTTACTTTTCTGTTATTTTCTAACTTCTTGAGATTGATGTATGGCTAAGTAGTTTTCAGCCCTTTTTTATCCTTCTTAGTATATACATTTAAGGCCATAAGTTTTCTGCTGAGTACTGATCTAACCCTATCTTAAAATATTGAACATGTACAGGCACCTGGGTGGCTTGGATCATGATCTCATGATCTCATGCCTCGTGAGTTTGAACCCCTCATCAGGCTCTGCCTGGGATTCTCTCTTCCTCTCTCTGCCCCTTTTCTACTTGTGTACACGTCCACTCTCTCTCTAAATATAAAAATAAGTAAACTTGAAAAAATATTGACTTTGTAGCACTTTCACTATTATTCAGGTAAAAAATATGTTCTAATCTCCGTTGTGATTTCTTTTCAGACCTGTGGGTTGTTTAGATGCACGATGATGAAATTCTGAACATATGAGGATTTTTATTTCTATTTGTTATTGATTTCTAGCATAAATACACTGTGTTAGAGAACGTGTTTTGCATGATTTCAGTTCTTTTGTTTCATTTTATTAGTGTTTATTGATTTTTGAGAGGGAGAGAGAGAGCACAAGAGCGAGCACAAGCAGGGTAGGGGCGGGGGGGACACAGAATTCAAAGCAGGCTCCAGACTCTGATCTGTCAGTACAGACCCTGACGTGGCGTTCAAACCTATGAACTGTGAGATCCTGACCTGAGCTGAAGTCAGACACTTAACTGACTGAGCCACCCAGGTGCCCCAGATTTCAGCTCTTTTAACTATGGTAAGACTTTCTTTACAGCTCAGTATAGTGTCAGTTTTTGTAAATATCCTGTATGACTTTGGAAAGTGTGCAGCATGCAGTTATTGTTGCAATGCTCTCGGAATATATTTGGTCAAATGTGTTTATCATATTGTTCAAGTCATTTATATCCTTCCTGATTTTTTTTATCTCCCTGCTTTATCAATAAGTGAAAATATATCTTCAAATCTTTGCTGTGATGGTGAATTTGTTTCTCCTTGTAGTTATACCTGGATTTGCTCTACATATGTTGATGTTATCATATTCAGAGCATGCAAATATAGAATTGCTGTATCTCCCTCATGAGGTGGAACTTTCATCATTATGAAGCAATGCCCTTTAATTCTAGTAATGTTTTTTCCCTAACTTCAACCTCGGTTTTGTCTGATATTTATGTAGTTGTTTCCGTTTTGAAATAAATTGGGCAAGGGGGTTGAATATTTGGCTTCCTGCCTTTCTTTATCTTTATCATCTTTATCATTGAGTTATATTGTTTGAAAAAAAGTTTGTCATACACATAATTCTTTAACTGGAGCATTTAGTTGATTTACATTCAACGTAATTCCTGTTGTCTTTGGGGTCATATTTATTGTCTCACTGTGTGTGTTCTGTTTGTCTACCAGCAATATGTTCCTTTTTCTTTCTCTCCTCTCTTACCTTCTTGTGTAGTGATTTTTCTGTGTGTGCTATTTTCCCTATTAGTTTCAATTTTGCTTTGTTTTTTACTTTGTTTTTTAGTCATTTTACAGTCATTTTACTTTTTTAGTAAGTCCCCTAGAACTTACAAAGATTAAACTTATAAAGATAAGTGTACTTTGAAAAATCATCTGTAGAAATAATTTTAAGGCCAAAAGTAAGATTATAATCTTCCAGGTTGTGGGAAATAAGTTTAAGAATTCTTTACGCCTGCACCAATGGGTTAACAAGGCTTAGGGCAGAAAACTGCCACAGGGTGAAAGCACCCAAGGTTAGTCATTAAGTAAAACAAGTCTTAGGGCAAAAAGCCACCTCCACAGGAGGAAAGCATCTGAGAACAGTGAGATGCAGAAAGCCGCTACAGGGCAAAAGCGCCCAAGGTTAGCTCGTGAAAAGGGTGCCTTGTTAGCCTTGAGGCAGCATGCTACAGCAATCTTAGACTTTGGAGATAATAGCTACTTGGCTGTATCCCCCACAGAGAAACACTGTCCACCTGGCATCTGGTGCCAATATATCATTGTACTTCAATCTCAACTTCTAAAGCCCCTTGTCCCCCAAACCTTTTGCTTCTTACACACACAAATTAATGGTCACTATATTATTGTTTTATTCTGCACGTTCACCACATATGTAAAACCTTGAGAGCTCAATAAATAGACAAAACCCCTGTTTGGGGCTCTTGTCTCCTCCCAGACATTAGCCTCTGTCATATTCAATTCTACATCCACTCTCTTGCTGGAGAGAACTCCAGACTCAAAGTCTGCTATAGCAGGTGTTGTTTTTATTTGCTTCGTTCACATACCTGGAGGCAGTAGTGGGAGTTAGGCAGTTAGGATCACCTTGCCGGGGGTCATCTGGGCTGCCTATGTAACTGGAGGGGTGTAGACCATACAAGATCTGACTTATTCCAGTTCATTTTTACTGTTATCTTCCCAGTCCAAGGAGAGAGGGGAGGGTGTTATTTATCAGGGCACACACTCTGCATGCCCTGGATTATAGTGTCACAAGTCCTGGCTCAGTGAGACCTTGGCTCAGCCCCATGGCTGCCTCTTCTGAATCAGCAGCAAAATTGATCAAGTAATGTATTCACATTCTGAGCTCCCAACTTCTGCTATACTGCATTACTCAGTCAAGTAGTGGTTCACACTATATTGTTTGCTCCTCAATGCTTTTTAGAAAAAAGTTTAGTGTATTCCATTCAGTTCTTTCATTCCTGTGCCTCAGAGATTACCCCTTCACTTCTTGCCACTGAGGGTCCTAGAGCTATTTATAACCTGGTTACCCATTTAACCAGTACTTATTGAGAGCCTACTATGTGACTGAAAATTCAAGAGTAAAGCCTTGCTCTGGAAATTTAGCAGTAAAGACTTGTTCTCATAGAGTTGACATTCTAGTTGGGGAAAGAAACAATAAACAAGTAAATATAATTGAATACAGTGAAGAGGTGAAATATATAAAATCCTGGGGAAGTTTCTTCAGCAGTTGAAACAAGTTCAAAGGCCCTGAAGCAGAAGAGAGCTTGGTACTTAGAACAGCAGGGGGTGGGGAGGAGGGGATACCTAGAGCAGACTGAGTAACATGAGGGTAGCAGAGATGATGTCAGGGTAGCCAAAGCAAAAGCAAGATGGCATAGGGCCTGGTAAGGTTTTATTCTAGATGTCATGAAAAGCTCTTGGTGTGTTTTGAGTAAGAGAGAAACTTGAAATGACTTATATTTGTATTAAATTGCTCTGGAAGCTCTATGGAAAAGCCATAGATCTTTTTCTCTGATTCTGATTTAACACACTCCAATAAATTCCTTTTCCCTCTGAAATTTGCTGCAGTCATAAAACAAAACCAAACCTAAGTAACATAACTAGAGAGGGACTGCAGAGCAACGTGAGCTATTTCATTAGACTTAGCAAAAGATGGGGGAAGACCCGTATTCAGTTCCAGGCTAGGAATCTAACTATGCTTGGTAGGTAGGACTCAAGTCCAGCTCTCCTGGGTCTGGCCTCCCCAGGGGACTGCTTCTTCCATGATACAGCCACACCTACTGCAAGAGCTGAGAAAAGTGCTGCAGCCCCAGCCCCATGCTGTTCTAGGAACCACCCCCTCCCCTGAAACAATCAAGGTCCTGTTTTCAACCTAGATCACCAATCCTAATTTCTCCCTGCTTCATCCTCTTAGGAGGAGGCCACCCACTGCTTCACTTGAGGTCACCTCTGTCGCTTGAGGTGCTCACAGAATGGAAAGGGATCAAGCAACGATAAAACAGTTACAGATCGCACAAAATAGGTAACCACTGGATAGTAGCTGGATACCTGGTCAATCCTTCTGCCATGGAGACAGCAAACTAATAGATGGCAGAAATCTCACAGAGAAGTTTTCTGGCCACTTTTGAAAAATGAAGTAGGAGGAAAGCAACTATGACATAGATAGGTAGGAAAGCAAATGCTCACGGTAACAATTCTAAAGAAAATGGTTTCCCATTCCCAGATTATGTGCATGAACAAGTATTAAATATAGCATATCCAAATGGACCATGAAGTCAAACTAGCCATTTTATTCTCATGTCGGGTAACATTTCATCTCTTCAGATTCCAGCTATCTAGCTACATCAGCTATCCAGCATGCAGATAAGAAAGGTAGTAGACCAAAATGACCCAAAGAACTCAAATAGATTTGGGGCACCTGGGTGGCTCAGTCGTCTAAGCATCCGACTTCAGCTCAGGTCATGATCTCACGGTTCTTAACTTTCAGCCCTGCGTCGGGCTGTGTGCTGACAGCTCAGAGCCTGGAGGCTGCTTCAGATTCTGTGTCTCCCTCTCTCTTTGCCCCTCCCCTGCTCACACTTTTTCTGTCTCTCAAAAATAAGTAAACGTTAAAACAAAATAAAAAAAAAAAAAAAAGAACTCAAATGGATTTAACTGGGTCTTTTCACTAAGAGCCACATCTTTTCTTCATGGGCAAGCCCCAGCACCCTCTATTAGTGTTTCTTTTCTCCTAGTTTGTTCATATTTCTCTTGATTCTCTTTTCTCTTTATTCTTTTTATTTCATAGTTACATACACCATACTGACATTAGGAGTGAAAAATGGACTACCATATGAAATACATAGGAAATAACAGTCTGACATCAAGAGACCAGGGTAAAAATTTGAAAATACAGATGTAATATCTCAAAAAAATATGGCAGCTTGGTTGTTTATGGGCAAATGGCACTACGGTTTTCAATTATGCCATGACCCCGGTATACAACAGCTGAAGTGCATAATGATTTCCCTTAAAGATGAAGAAAAATTAAATTGTTTTCTTAAAAAGGGCAGGAAATGTGTAGTACACTATAAAAAGAGTCCCACTAAAACATAGTCAAGATTCATGTTGAAAACTGAGGGCATGAGGGAGTGTATCTCACCTATTCCAAACCACTATTTTATTGTAGTAATTTTTTTCATCTCTGCACATTGTGATTAGATAGCACTCTAAGAAGCCATGTGGTTGTGTAGTTAAGAACTGGAGCTCTAAATCAGATGGATCTGGACTCATTTAAGAGCTGGATGACTTTGGATGAGTTACTTAGCTAGGCCAGGCTTAGGTCCCAAATCTCTAAAATGAGATGAGAAGTACCTCATAGGGTTAGCACAAGGATGAAATAAGTTTAAGCAGGTGGGGCACTTAGCCACACAGTAATTGTTCAGTAAATGGAAACTGTTACTTCTGCTATCTTAATGCTGGAGGCACTATTGCTTAATGACTATGGACTCTGGAGCCAAAATGCACAGGTTCAAACTTCAAATCTTGGTTTGGCTACTTACTGTCTGAGTTACCTTGAGTAAATTACTAAATCTCCCTGTGCCTCCATTTCCAGGTCTTTAAAATGGAGATAGTGATTGTTATTTCCTTCATAGGGTTGTTGAGAGGATTAAATGCATTAATGCATAAAAAGTGCTTAGATCAGGCCTGGCACATAATAAGCACCATATAAATGTCAACTGTCGTTGTTATTAATGACTGGTCATACCATTATTATAAAACACTTTCCGGGGCTCCTTGGTGGCTCATTTGGTTGATTGCCTGACTCTTGGTTTCTGCTTAGGTCATGATTCCAGCGTCAGACTCCACACCCCGCTTCAGGCTCCACACTAAGCATGGGCCTGCTTAAGATTCTGTCTCTCTCTCCCTCTGCCCCTCTCCTCCACTCACTCTTTCTTTCTCTAAAATACATAGAATGAAAAAATTTCTTAACAAATAAAAATAAAGCACTTTCTTCCTTCAATTTGGCCATGACTCCCTAGCTCTGTCTTCTGGCGATCATGCCATATTCAAAGTGTTGTCATGTGCATCATCCCAAGCAAGTCTTAGGACATCCTTGTGGCACAACAACAACAACAACAACAACAAAAACCTGATACAAATATATATGAATTCCACACAAATGTTTGTCCAAACAAGCGTTTAACTGAATCATGATTCTCTACAATCAAACAATTCAAGTATAACATTATGTAATAGTAAATTTTTTTAAAAGGAAAGAAATTAACAGTGTATAATTACAAACATAGGTTCCTTACCTCTCTAATCCATGGAGAATTATAACTAAATCTAACTAGAATGAAACCACACGAGGTAGGTGCAATTCATTCGATTAGCATAAGGTGGCGCCAAAGGATATTTTAATCTATGGTTCTACACATGGGACATGGTGTTCCAGACCAGCTAGAAAGTTGAGCTATATAGCTGTATAACTAGTCTAGTATACAGAAAGAGCTTCCAAGTTAATTTGGGCATCCCCCAAAGGAAACTCAGCTTTCAGCAGCTTCCTTGAATTTTCTGTGCCCAAAGTTCTGAAATTGCTTAATCTTGGGTGAGACCAGGAAAGTTCCTCTACAAGTTTGCCTAAAAGCAACCTTTGGTTGTACTGATAGTATTAAACTAGGGCACACATGTTTGACACCTGCTAGGAAGCTGTGCTGTTTTCCCTTTGTTTCTTTGGTTTCATTTCTAGTAAACAAAAATAGTACATACACAGTGTAGGGAAGCCATCAAATTTTAAATACTGAAAGAAGATGATCATGCATAATACCACAACCCAGAGATAACTATTAACCTCTCCCAATACGTCAACCTCCCAAATTCCCTCTTTCTGTCAGAAGTACCAGTATTGTACCAATATTGGCAGAAGTACCAATGTTGGCAACATTCACAGCATTTGGGTATTTTATTCTTCTCTAACAAAACAATGATATCCACCAGAGCTTCATTTTTTCAACAGTGTTTAGCTATTGGAGATATGTTGCATAACAATGTGAATATACTTAACAGTACTAAACTATACATTTAAAAAATGGTTAAAATGGTAAATTTTATGTTTTGTGTATTTTTTTAATATGAAATTTATTGTCAAATTGGTTGCCATACAACACCCAAGGCTCATCCCAACAGGTGCCCTCCTCAATGCCCATCACCCACTTTCCCCTCCCTCCCACCGCCCCATCAACCCTCAGTTTATTCTCAGTTTTTAAAAGTCTCTCATGGTTTGCCTCCTTCCCTCTATAACTTTTTTTCCCCCTTCCCCTCCCTCATGGTCTTCTGTTAAGTTTCTCGGGATCCACATAAGAGTGAAAACATATGGTATCTGTCTTTCTCTGTATGACTTATTTCACTTAGCATAACACTCTCCAGTTCCATCCACGTTGCTACAAAGGGCCATATTTCATTCTTTCTCATTGCCACGTAGTACTCTATTGTGTATATAAACCACAATTTCTTTATCCATCCATCAGTTGATGGACATTTAGGCTCTTTCCATAATTTGGCTATTGTTGAGAGTGCTGCTATAAACATTGGGGTACAAGTGCCCCTATGCATCAGCACTCCTGTATCCCTTGGGTAAATTCCTAGCAGTGCTATTGCTGGATCATAGGGTAGATCTATTTTTAATTTTTTGAGGAACCTCCACACTGTTTTCCAGAGCGGCTGCACCAGTTTGCATTCCCACCAACAGTGCAAGAGGGTTCCCATTTCTCCACATCCTCGCCAGCATCTATAGTCTCCTGATGTGTTCATTTTAGCCACCCTGACTGGCGTGAGGTGATATCTCAGTGTGGTTTTGATTTGTATTTCCCCGATGAAGAGTGACATTCAGCATCTTTTCATGTGTCTGTTGGTCATCTGGATGTCTTCTTCAGAGAAGTGTCTATTCATGTCTCCTGCCCATTTCTTCACTGGATTATTTGTTTTTCAGGTGTGGAGTTTGGTGAGTTCTTTACAAATTTTGGATACTAGCCCTTAGTCTGATATGTCATTTGCAAAAATCTTTTCCCATTCCTTCGGTTGCCTTGTAGTTTTGTTGATTGTTTCCTTTGCAGTGCAGAAGCTTTTTATCTTCATGGGGTCCCAATAGTTCATTTTTTCTTTTATTCCCTTGCCTTTGGAGATGTGTCAAGTAATAAATTGCTGCAGCCAAGGTCAGAGAGGTTTTTTCCTGCTTTCTCCTCTAGGGTTTTGATAGTTTCCTGTCTCACATTCAGATCCTTCATCCATTTTTAGTTTATTTTTGTGAATGGTGTAAGAAAGTGGTCCAGTTTCATTCTTCTGCATGTTGCTGTCCAGTTCTCCCAGCACCATTTGCTAAAGAGACTGTCTTTTTTCCATTGGATATTCTTTCCTGCTTTGTCAAAGATTAGTTGGTCATACTTTTGTAGGTTCAATTCTGGAGTCTCTATTCTATTCCATTGGTCTATGTGTCTGTTTTTGTGCCAATACCAAGCTGTCTTGATGATTACAGCTTTGTAGTAGAGGCTAAAGTCTGGGATTGTGATGCCTCCCACTTTGGTCTTCTTCTTCAATATTAGTTTGGCTATTCGGGGTCTTTTGTGGTTCCATGCAAATTTTAGGATTGCTTGTTCTAGCTTTGAGAAGAATGCTGGTGCAATTTTGATTGGGATTGCAATGAATGTGTAGATAGTTTTGGGTAGTATTGACATTTTAACAATATTTATTCTTCCAGTCCATGAGCATGGAATGTTTTTCCATTTCTTTATATCTTCTTCAATTTCCTTCATAAGCTTTCTATAGTTTTCAGCATACAGATCTTTTGCATCTTTGGTTAGGTTTATTCCTAGGTATTTTATAATTCTTAATGCAATTGTGAATGGGATCAGTTTCTTTATTTGTCTTTCTGTTGCTTCATTATTAGTGTATAAGAATGCAACTGATTTCTGTACATTAAATTTGTATCCCGCGACTTTGCTGAATTCATGTATCAGTTCTAGCAGACTTTTGGTGGATTCTGTTGGGTTTTCCATGTATAATATCATGTCATCTGCAAAAAGTGAAAGCTTGACTTCATCTTTGCCAATTTTGATGCCTCTGATTTCCTTTTGGTGTCTGCTGATACTAGCACTTCCAACACTATGTTAAACAACAGCGGTGAGAGTGGACATCCCTGTCATGTTCCTGATCTCAGGGGGAAAGCTCTCAATTTTTCCCCATTGAGGATGATATTAGCTGTGGGCTTTTCATAAATGGCTTTTATGATGTTTAAGTATGTTCCTTCTATTCCTACTTTCTCGAGGGCTTTTATTAAGAAAGGATGCTGAATTTTGTCAAATGCTTTTTCTGCATCTATTGACAGGATCATATGGTTCTTATCTTTTCTTTTATTAATGTGATGTATCACATTGATTGATTTGTGAATATTGAACCAGCCCTGCAGCCCAGGAATGAATCCCACCCGATCATGGTGAATCATTCTTTTTATATGCTGTTGAATTCGATTTGCTAGAATCTTGTTGAGAATTTTTGCATCCATATTCATCAGAGACATTGGCCTGTAGTTCTCTTTTTTTTTTTTTTTTGCTGGGTTTCTGTCTGGTTTGGGAATCAAAGTAATGCTTGCTTCATAGAATGAGTCTGGAAGTTTTCCTTCCCTTTCTATGTTTTGGAACAGCTTGAGAAGGGTAGGTATTATCTCTGCTCTAAATACCTGGTAGAATTCCCCAGGGAAGCCATCTGGTCCTGGACTCTTATTTGTTGGGAGATTTTTGATAGCTGATTCAATTTCTTCGCTGGTTATGGGTGTGTTCAAATTTTCTATTTCTTCCTGTTTGAGTTTGGGAAGTGTGTGGGTGCTTAGGAATTTGTCCATTTCTTCCAGGTTGTCCAGTTTGTTGGCAAATAATTTTTCATAGTATTTCCTGATAATTGCTTGTATTTCTGAGGATTTGTTGTAATAATTCCATTTTCATTCATGATTTTATCTCTTTGTGTCTTCTCCCTTTTCTTTTTGAGAAGCCCAGCTAAAGGTTTATCAATTTTGTTTATTTTTTCGAAAAACCAACTCTTGGTTTCATTGATCTGCTCAACTGTTTTTTTAGATTCTATATTGTTTATTTCTGCTCTGATCTTTATTATTTCTCTTCTGCTGGCCTTGGGGTGTCTTTGCTGTTCTGCTTCTATTTCCTTTAGGTCTGCTGTTAGATTTCATATTTGGGATTTTTCTTGTTTCTTGAGATAGGCCTGGATTGCAATGTATTTTCCTCTCAGGACTGCCTTTGCTGCATCCCAAAGCGTTTGGATGGTTGTATTTTCATTTTCATTTGTTTCCATATATTTTTTAATTTCTTCTCTAATTGCCTGGTTGACCCATTCATTCTTTAGTAGGGTGTTCTTTAACCTCCATGCTTTTGGAGGTTTTCCAGACTTTTTCCTGTGGTTGATTTTAAGTTTCATAGCATTGTGGTCTGAAAGTGTGCATGGTTTTATCTCAATTCTTTTATACTTATTAAAGGCTGTTTTGTGACCCAGTATGTGATCTATCCTGGAGAATGTTCCATGTGCACTCGAGAAGAAAGTATATTCTGTTGCTTTGGGATGCAGAGTTCTAACTATATCTGTCAAGTCCATCTGATCCAATGTATCATTCAGGGCCCTTGTTTCTTTATTGATTCTGTGTCTAGATGATCTACCTATTGTTGTAAATGGAGTATTAAAGTCCCCTGCAATTACCACATTCTTATCAACAAGATTGCTTATGTTTGTGATTGTTTTATATATTTGGGGGCTTCCGTATTCAGTGCATAGACATTTATAATTGTTAGCTCTTCCAGATGGATAGACCCTGTAATTATTATATAATGCCCTTCTTCATCTCTTGTTGCAACCTTTAAAGTCTAGTTTGTCTGATGTAAGTATGGCTACTCCAGCTTTCTTTTGACTTCCAGTAGCATGACAGATATTTCTTCATCCCCTCACTTTCAATCTGAAGGTGTCCTCAGGTCTAAAATGAGTCTCTTGTAGACAGCAAATAGATGGGTCTTTTTTTTTTTTTTATCTATTCTGATACCATATGCCTTTTGGTTGGCACATTTAGTCCATTTACGTTCAGTGTTATTATTGAAAGATATGGGTTTGGAGTCATTGTGATATCTGTAGGTTTCATGCTTGTAGTGATGTCCCTGGTACTTTGTGGTCCTTGCAACATTTCACTCACAGAGTCCCCTTAGGATCTCTTGCAGGCCTGGTTTAGTGGTGATGAATTCCTTCAGTTTTTGTTTGTTTGGGAAAACCTTTATCTCTCTTTCTATTCTGAATGACCGACTTGCTGGATAAAGGATTCTTGACTGCACATTTTTTTCTGTTCATCACATTGAAGATTTCCTGTCATTCCTTTCTAGCCTGCCAAGTTTCAATAGATAGGTCTGCTACTACCCTTATGTGTCTACCTTTGTTTGTTATGGCCCATTTATCCCTAGCTGCTTTCAGAATTTTCTCTTTATCCTTGTATTTTGCCAGTTTCACTATGATATGTCGTGCAGATCAATTCAAGTTACATTTGAAGGGAGTTCTCTGTGCCTCTTGGATTTCAATGCCTGTTTCCTTCCCCAGATCAGGGAAGTTCTCAGCTATGATTTGTTCAAGTACACCTTCAGCCCCTTTCTCTCTCTCTTCTTCTTCTGGAATTCCTATGATACGGCTATTGTTCCATTTGATTGTGTCACTTAGTTCTCTAATTCTCCCCTCATACTCCTGGGTTTCTTTTATCTCTCTTTTTCTCAGCTTCCTTTTTCCATAATTTTATCTTCTAATTCACCTATTCTCTCCTCTGCCTCTTCAATCCATGCTATGGCCACCTCCATTTTGTTTTGCACCTCATTTATAGCATTTTTTAAGTCCTCATGACTATTTTTTAGTCCCTTGATCTCTGTAGCAATACATTCTCTGCTGTCCTCTAAGCTTTTTTCAAGCCCAGCAATTAATTTTATGACTATTATTCTAAACTCTTGTTCCATTATATTGCTTAAGTTGGTTTTGATCAATCCATTAGCTGTTGCTACTTCCTGGAGTTTCTCTTGAGGAGAATTCTTCCGTTTCATCATTTTGGCTAATCCCTGCAGTAGCTCCAAACTGCAGGGCACTTCCCTGTGCTGTCTGGAGTAACTTGTGTTGGTGGGTGGGGCCATAGTCAGACTTGATGTCTGCCCCCAGCCCACCACTGGGGCCACAGTCAGACTGGTGCGTACCTTATCTTCCCCTCTCCCAGGGGCAGGACTTACTGTGGAGTGGTGTGGCCCATCTGGGCTGCTTGCACACTGCCAGGCTTGTGGTGCTGCTTCGATGGGATCTGGCCAAGGGTGTATTAGCCGGGGTGGATCCACAAGGTGCACAGGGGCGGGAGGGGTAGGTTTAGTTGTCTTTGCCATTGGTGGTCCCCTGCAGGAGGGGCCCTGCAGCACTGGGAGGGAGGCAGACCCGTCAGAGGGATGGATCCACAGGAGCACAGTGCTGGGCGTTTGCATGGTGCAAGAAAGTTCAGTGACAGGAACTTGTTCCCTTTGGAATTTCAACTGGGGGATGGGAGAGGAAGATGGCACTTGCCAGCACCTTTGTTCCCCCACTGAGCTGAGCCCTGTCTTCCCAGGTTCAACAACTCTCCCTCCCAGCATCCTCTCACCCAACAGATGTGAGCAGAGCTGTTGACTTTTAACATTCCAGGTGTTAAGTCCCACTGGCTGTCAGAACTCATGCAGTCTGGCCCCTCCACTTTTGCAAGCCAGACTCGGGGGCTCTCCCTTGCCCAGCGGGCTGCCCCTCCACTGCCCAGCTCCCTCCCACCAGTCCGCAGAGCACGCACCGCCTCTCCACCCTTCCTACCCTCTTCCATGGGCCTCTTGTCTACACTTGGCTCCAGAGAATCCATTCTGCTAGTCTTCCGGCGGTTTTCTGGGTTATTTAGGCTGATGTGAGTGGAATCTAAGTGATCAGCAGGATGTGGTGAGCCCTGCGTCCTCCTACAACGCCATCTTCTTTGGCTATTCTGTTATGTGTAATTTTATTGTTAGGGAAAAATCTGTTATATGATGGCCAACTGGACTGAGAAGGGAATTTCAGTCCCTGCCTGAAGACTTCCCTTCCAAATTCTTGTTCCCACCCTGCTTGCCTCAGGCGCCAAATTACTACTATTGGGAAAATAAGTAAAGTTCTGCACCATAAGATGGCCAACGGGACTAAAACAAGCTCTAGTTCCCAGCGTAGAGACTCCTCTTCCAGGTTCTTCCTCCCCTTTTTGCCACGCACGCAAAAGCTGTCACGAATGCGGAAGATGACGCTATAAATTACCCCTCCCACCTGCATTCGGCACTCAGATCTCTGGAGAATGATCTCCTCTGAGCCCACCAGTGTAAAATAAACCTCCTTCCTTCCAAGATCTCCGAGTGCTGCTTGGTTCTTCTGGCAGGTGATCCAGACCAGTTTTCGTAATATTATCACAATTTAAAGTTTTTTAAGTTTTAAAAAGGAAAAGAAAAGAAACCCTCCAAAATTTAACCATTAGCATTTTGTTGCATTTAGTTCAAGTTAATTTAAGAAGTCTTGTCCATTGTGTAGAAAGGCAGTACAGAATGGGCCAATAAGCAAGCTCATGCTAAGGAAATAAATAAAAGCCTTGTGACTTGGGGACTCACTGGGCATGTGTTCCAAGGAGCATATACCGTGCCTTGTACCATGGGTAACAACAGGGCAAGAGAGATGTGGAGACTAGGAGTAGACCTTCAGCTTCAATGTCAACTTCTCCAATGACTTGGCCACAAGGTCTAAGTGACCCTAAGCACTTCTTTAGGAGGCCAGATGGTGAGAAAAAAACTGAAAATGTCCTACATTTGTCTTTGGCACACACACAAAGTATTGGATGTCTAAGATGTAGGCAAGTAATGAGAGAAAAACCAAGCTAGTTGCTTCTTTGTGATTCCATCTGGATTTTAGGATGGGGTGGAGATGGTGGTGGGTGTTGTATGATGGATTTTAACAGGTAGAGTCATACCAACATGAGATTATGGAACCTGCAAAGTTCCAGAGGCAGACTGCATGGGTTCACACCCTGGCTCTGCCACTCACTAGGTATGTGGCTAGCTTTGCATCTGTCCCCCTTTATAAAGTGGGACAGATCACAGTAATAGTAGTGTGTATAGAGTTGGTAAGTATATCAAATGAATTAATATGTATAAAGCTCTTGCTATGGCACTTGACAAACAGAAAGTACCTGCTAAAGTGTAGCTATTAGTATAGATTTTGGAGGGTTTGAAAGTCATTCCAAAAAGTTTAAGTAGTTAGCAGCAAGGAGACATAGTCTGGAAGGTAGAATGAAACAAAAGCATGATAGAAGATCAATGTGTGGACTGGAGTAAAACAGGAGAAACAGACACGCTCAGCAAATTGGGCTTAAGGTTTCAAATGTTTGGCCTTCAGTGGTGTGGCAGGGAGCAATGTGTGTGAGAAATTAATTTATTATCATGAGGAACAGATGTTAGAGGGTTTAGAAGTGGAAAGAGCACTCTATTAGGAGCTGAGTGACAGGTATTGGCTGTGGATCTCCAAAAGGGGTTTTAATGTTTTCTTTCCATATTCAGATGGGTCAGTTTGCAATAATTGCATCATTGTAGGAACTCAAGTACACCTAGAAAACTACTGTCATGCACATTACTACTGAGATACAAAGCCACTGCTATAGACCAAGACTTATTCATTGACATCTAAGAAACCACAGCAATGGTTAGAAATGCCTTAAGGTAGTTAAAGATTACTACTTCTGTAGCTAGGAATCTCAGGTGACTCTATAAAATCTTCCAGGTGGCTAAACAGAACCCTCCCAGATCCCATGCCCATGCCACTCCCTGGTCCCAGGGCACATTTGCCTAGCTCCTTCCTAAATGTTCTGATTTCCATAGTTAATATGTGTTTAAAAAGATCCTGAACTGAGGAATAAACTATAGAATAAACTTTGGTCATGAAGAACATGCCCTGAAGCTGGGGTGGGGATTAGGTCAAATCTTTATTTCTATATTGTATAGAATTATGCAGTCACAAAATAGCATCCACTGTCTACCCTCATTGAGTTTAATTGATGTTTTCTGTCAGGAACAAGCAGCTCCTGGGTTTGTCTGGCTTTTGGGATGTCCCAAGCCCTCCTCCCTGAGTGAGAAGGTTCTCTGTAATGTCTTTGTAAGTTACCCCTTCTCCACGGCTTGTCTGAGCTAAAGAGAGAAGCTGGTTCTCACAGCATGACCCCACTAACAAGATTGTTTTTTCTCCTGGACCACAAATGGGTCAGAAGTTGCAACAACCAAGAACATTTAAAGACTTGAAAACAAAATGAGAAGCATTGAGTTAATAGTGAACACACTATTTGATTTAACTGCGCACATGACCATGATATTGGCATTCCTTCCCACCCAATGCCCCTGTATTTTGTGGTAGTTATTATTGAGATATTTGTTTGGCTATTTATATGTGTTGTGACTCCTTTATAGAAGTTTATTGAAATGTGTGTTATGTTGCTATTTGCTTTGTGCCCATTTTTATTGAAATATTTAATCTGTCTGTATAAACTATGCAGGAAGTTATTATAATGTATTTTGTATTGTAATTCTCTTTTTAGTACTAGGATTTACTAAATTTAATAAAATATAGCCTCATTATTTGCTTTTACAATACGACACATGGGGTAGGGGACTTAATTTACTAGTTTGTGATGTTTTATTCTCTTCTAGGTACCAATATTCAATGATAATTAATATATTTATTTAGAACTGTGTATTTTGTATTTTTACAAGTTTATCAGAATATTATATATTGTACATTGTCTTATATTTAAAAAGCATATTTCCCCTATATTTTATATTTACAAAAGCCACTTTAGATTTTTTTTAATGTTTATTTTTGAGAGAGACAGACAGAAAGACAAACAGAGTACGAATAGGGGAGAGGCAGAGAGAGAGGGAGACACAGAATCCAAAGCAGGCTCCAGGCTCTGAGCTGTCAGCACAGAGCCCGACACGGGGCTGGAACTCACAAACTGTGAGATCATGACCTGAGCCAAAGTTGGAAGCTTAACCTTCTGAGCCACTCAGGTGCCCCTTACAAAAGCCACTTTAAAACCACTTTTTGGGGAGCACCTGGATGGCTCAGTTCGTTAAGCAACTGACTTTGGCTCAGGTCATGATCTCAGGGTTCGTGAGTTCGAGCCCCACATCAGACTCTGCTGACAGCTCAGAGCCTGGAGCCTGCTTCAGATTCTGTGTCTCCCTGTCTCTCTGCCCCTCCCCTGATCATACTCTGTCTCTCTCAGAAATAAATAAACGTTAAAAAGGGGCGCCTGGGTGGCTCAATTGGTTAGGCATCAGACTTTAGCCTAGGTCATGATCTCGTTCCCGAGTTGGGGCCCCACATTGGGCCTTGTGCTGACAGCTCAGAGCCTGGAACCTATTTCAGATTCTGTCTGTCTGTCTGTCTGTCTCTCTCTCTCTGCCCCTCCCCCACTCACGCTCTGTCTCTGTCTCTCTCTCAAAAATAAATGAAACATTAAAAAAAAATTTTTTAAGAGATTTTTATTCACTTTTTTAATGTTTGAGTGTACTTGACACAAAATGTTACATTTGTTTCAGGTGTAAGACATAGTGATTTGATAAGTTTGTATATTATGCTATGCTACTATTTGTCACCAGACAATGTAGCTACCATTTGTCATCATACAATGCTATCATAATATCATTGACCATATTCTTTATGTTTGCCTTTTACTCCCATGGCTTATTCATTCCATCATTGGAAACATGTATCTTTCACTCCCCTTCAACCATTTTGCCCATCCTCCCACCTCCTTCCCCTCTGAAAACCACCAGTTTGTTCTCTATTTATATGTCTAGTTCCGTGTTTTGACTCCACACTGGCTCCACCACTGATGTGACCTTGGCAAGTACAGATACTCTGTAAAATACACTCGTAAAATAAGATTGAGAATATTTTCTTTGCCTGTCTCACAGAACTGTTAGGAAAATCAAATTTATTCATCCATTTGTTTTACCATTGAACAAATACTTGTGGAATGTCTAATGTGTGAAAGGGACTGTTCTGAATGCCAGTAATAAAATGGTGAACAAAATAGGTAAGACCCTGCCTTCACAAAGCTTATATTCTAATGGAAGAAAACAAACAACAAAAATGTGAACAAATAAACAGGATAATTTCAGGTTGAGATAAGTATTGTGTCTGCAGTAAACAAAAGTAAGCGACTCAAGGAGGTAGGCTATTTTAGATGGGAGTGGGGGGTGGGAGGACCAGGAAGGAATCTGGAAAAGGTGACATTCAATCAGAGACTTAAAGTATGAGAAGCAGGCATCCATTTAAGCTTTCCAGGAAAAGGGAACAGTAAGTGCAAAGTTCCCAAGGTAGAAATGAGCTGAGCTTGTCCAAGGAAGCAAAGGAAGGTCAGTGTGGCTGGAGAACAGTGAGCAAGCGTCAAGAGATAGAAATGAGGAAGGAGTGATGCATGTAAAGTGGTTGTTTTTACTTTAAATCCAAAGGAGGGGGGTATTAGAGGGTTTCAAGCTAAGGTTGACATGATCTGAATAATTTTTAAAAGTCTTTATGGCTGGTTTGTGGAGAATGGATCAGGGTGGAGGAAAGAGGCAGCAGGAACCCAGGAGACTAGATTGAAGGCTCTTGCTGACTTCAACAGAAAGATAATGATGGCTGAGCCTTGGTTGAGGCTGGATGGTGAAGGACAGATCGTGCACGAAGGGAAGGGAGGAATCAAAGATGATGAATGAGACAGTGGAAGTGCAAAGGATTGCTCTACTATAACACACTGTACCAGGCTAAGAATTATGGCAGAGAAGATTCCTCCTGGTAAAGAGGCTGATGCTCAGGACCCTAAATACAAACTTCTCCTACTCCTTGACTTGCCTGCATCTCACCCTTCTACATGGAAGTTTTGTCTCAAAGGTTTAAAATGAGGGGTCTGAGCAATTCCCAAGCCATTTATATCTTTTTCCTTACTATTTTGCTGATGTTCTTTTTTATGGTAAAAAAATAATAACATTAAATTTACCATCTTAACCTTTTTTAAGTTCAGTAGTGCTAAGTATATTCATGCTGTTATGCCACAGGTCTCTAGAACTTTTTATCTTACAAAATTGAACTCTATACCCAATTAACACTAATTCCTCACCCCTCTTTCCATTTATAGCTTATTTTGAAGATGCAAACAACTTTATTCATTCTCCATCAACTGAGGGTCCATCCCTTGATACCCATCCTTTATATTTGAAAATGCCATTGAAATTAATCAATGTCTAAAACACCCAACTTAATTGGATTCTGTTTTCAAAGAACTGATCCATTAAATTAAAAGCCGTGAAGTCTAATGCCATGAATGAGCATTCTCTGGTATCTATGACTCAGTGTTTCAACAGGGTGATATTAGCATGTTTGGTGAGATCATTTTTTGTGCTGTGCAATCTGTACAGTCAGTGCAGGACATCGGTATCCCTGCCCCCTACCCCCACTAAACACCAGGGGAACCCCCAATAATTGTGACAACCAAAAACACCCCCTCACATTTTCAAACACCCATTTGAAAATGTTGTCTCATCCTACCAAAGAGACACAAGTTGTACACTTATTAGGTTCCCTTGACTCTGGGGAATCTCATCTGTCATAGTCATATAATCTAACTCCATTATGTCATCAAT
The DNA here is from genome assembly GCF_046562875.1 of Panthera onca. Classification (NCBI taxonomy): domain Eukaryota; kingdom Metazoa; phylum Chordata; class Mammalia; order Carnivora; family Felidae; genus Panthera; species Panthera onca. The sequence continues at coordinate 84,512,480 of NC_138347.1, read as the reverse complement.
AGTCTATAATACTGACATGGTTCCAGCTACTTATTTTGCAAGAAAAAAATGTGTTCCCACACCATTTTGCCCTACAAGCATCAACTTGGACTTTCTAGCCAATTTCCTTGGGCTCACACTTCTTTGAATTAAGTGTCATTAAGTAAGCAAGTCTTAATAAGAGAGTCCTGTCCCACTTCACTCACCTGCGCTCCCAGTTCTGCCACCAACTTGTGCTTTTTATATTCTTACATAGCCAGAAGGAGGGATGTGTCCAGGAGCACAGTGCCAGGAAGGGACAGGGTTAGAGGGGCTTGTATGACAAATGATTGGTTCTAAAAAAGGAGAATTTGGGTAGGGGCTATCACCACCATTACATTATCGGCACAAGCTACTTTTTCAGGGCAGAGGGCATTGGCTTGAAGAAAAGCCTGGTTTTGTCAGGGAGAGATGGGGTGGGGGTGGGGGGTATGGGAATGCAGTAACTTTTATCAGACAAGGCACGATGACTGGCTCCTGCCCAGCAGGTTTCACCAGCTCTTCTGGTGTTGGCTAGTTTGATCTGATAGTAGGAACCAAGGATGGATTACCTCCTGGCTCTGCCTCTGATTCATAGCAAGTCTTCCATCTTGTTGTCATGAATTATTACTCACCAAAGTAAGCCATAGCCACCAAACTTGATAATTGGCTTCTCTGGGATCCTCCCAGAAAAAGGAGTCCATATTTCACAGCACACAGTTATGAAATGTATGTCACCTCCAATTACATCTGTACTTTTGCTTTACATAAGTGACGACAAGTGGTTATGTATCATGGCATGATGAGCTTGCATTGTCTGCTTCTTGTCATGACAAGACAGACAATTGCCCCATTTTCACTGAAAGCTACAAAGCTAAAGTATGTGGCAGACTGTGTTTCCTTTTATTTTTTATTTTTTTCCTAGCTCAAACATCGGTTTACAGTAACATAATCTTCTGTGAAGTCTCATGGGGAGAGAAACAATTTGGACATTTCCACTGTAACTCGACTCACAGCCCCTGTTGAATGCAGCAGACACCTCATGTTACTGTCTTATCGACCCTGGAAACACAGGATAGATGCCTCGTCTCCTCTCCATTCTGCCTGCAAGCATCTCTCTTTACACCCTTTCTTTCATCCTCTCCACCAGGCTCAGATGGGGGATGTATTGTTTCCTTTCCCATTTGTTCTTTCTGCCACTGCCATTCTTGCCTCCTCCTTATTCAGCAGAACCCTCTCTCTCTGGCATCTTCACTCCCCTCCAATTCCCTGGCCCTTCACTTCCGTCTACCCTCTGAAACAAGCCTTCTCTGTCCTAGTCATAAAACAAAGCAAACAAAAGTCCTTAAGTAAGCTGCTCCATTAGTAAACTACCCTGTTCCTGATCTTCCTTTCTCTGCCAAACTTCTGGTTTCCAGCTGCTGTTTCCACTTGGGTATCAACCACTCAATTTAATCTAGTTCCACCTCCGGAGTTCCGTGAATCTACATTCTCCAGTGATGTTCATCTTGTCTCTGCCATTCTCCACTGCTAACCATCCCCTTTTTCAAAGGTTCTCTTTGAATTCCAAGACAGTTTTCTAATCAGTGCTCTTGTCTCTGTTTTCCTTGTACCCACCATTTTCTTACCACACCCCCAGAAATCTCCTCCATACCCTCAGATCTTCAACTGCTTGATTCTAGCCTTGCGGGGCACTCGTAAGCAGCTGTGCCTACCCAAGTGGCATGTCCCTGTTTCACAAACTTCACTTCTTCAACAGCTGCAGGTGGAGACTAGATGTCCAGCAGGGAGAAAAGGCATCATTTGTTCCTAGCGTTGTTGCCCTTGACATCGCTGTCCATCAGCCCATTGCTGACTCTACCGTTTCAGACTTCCCTATCCCTGCAGCTCGTCACATGGTTCCACTTTAGCAGCACATTCACTTCTTATACCATGGATTCTGAGGTTTCTCCCTAGGTTTAATTCTACATTTTAACTATCTCCTAAATATTTCCACTTGATTTTCCTATCATCAGCTCAAACTTAAAGCTAAGAATAAGTGTATTTACCCCTGAGGGAATATGGTATTCTTTCTGACTCACAAATTTCTGCCCATGGTACCCTTATTCACTTAGTCTCAAATTTCCAGTCATTTTTGCTTCTTCTTCCTGTTCTAGTTACCAAGCCCTCTTCTTATTTATTTATTTATTTATTTATTTATTTTAAGAGAGAGAGAGTGCGTGCAAGCAGGGGAGGGGCACAGAGAGAGGGAGAGAGAGAATCCCAGGAAACTCCACACTGTCAGCACAGAGCCTGACACAGGGCTCAATCCCACAAACCAAGAGTCAGATGTTTAACTGACTGAGCCACCTTTTATTCCTCCATACTTTTCTTTTCTTCCCTTTCTATTTCCACTGCCAGCATCTTTGATTTCTGTACCCTGTCTGCTACTAATCTTCATAAACCTTGCTCACAAACATTTGTTGCCTTTCAATTGCAAGTTAAAAACTCAGTTCAAACTGACAAATTAAAAAGAAATGTATTGAAAAAAAGAAAAAAGAAATGTATTGGCACACATCCAACCAAAAAAGGCCAAGGGTGCCTACTTTCAAACATGCTTGGATCTAAGATACTCAAGCATCGTCATTAGGAATCTTTCTACCTCCACGTCTTGGCTATAGGTTGGCTGTGTTGTCAAGCACACTCTTCCTAAGTTGGACAAAATAGCCACCACCTTCTGCAGGTTTCTACCGAAGAAATGTAGAATGACTAGCAGAAAGGGAATATGCTTTCTCAGTTCTCCAACAGAAGTCCTAACACTGAGAGCAACCTTAGAGCCCAGGGTGTTGTCAATCCAGCCAGCCTCCATAGATTCAGAATGGGAAAAGCATGGTTCCTTTAGAAAATAAGGTACTATGCAAAATGAGGGGGTGGGCAAAGGCAACAGATGTGCAATACACTCTCTCATGACTGTGTAATACGGTAAAATTCCCTTAGTCTGACATTCTAGACTCTTGTCCCTTAATGTGGTCTAAAACTTCCTTTCCTATTTTTTCATCTCATATTCAGTACAAGGCTTTCCCTTGAGCCAATCTTTTTTCCCAGCTTTATTGAGATATAATTGACATATAATAAATACTGTTTAAGATGTACAGCATAGTGATTTTATACAGGTATGTAGTGCAAAATGATTACCGCAAAAGGTTAGTTAACATATCTGTTACCTCACATAGTTATGATTTTTTTTAACCTATCTTAACCTAACTTAACTTATGATTTTTTTGAACCTAACTTAACATTTGTTATCCTCTGATAACTCCATAGTCTTCCTGTGTCTCCATTTTTGCCAATGCCACTACCCCATCACTCTTTCACATTCTATCTTCCAAAACCAAGATTAGTCCAACCTTTTTTTGATCCACTTAACCATCCAGATTGCAGCCATTTATTATTTTATTCACTCAATTAACACTTATTGACTATAAGCCTGACCAAATAGATATCACTCAAAAATCAGAGGTAGGAGATGATGTCTATTGTCAAATTATGGGCATTACCCAAAAGATTGGTGAAGACAAAAAACTAGGTTCAAATATAAATATATATTTAGAATGAGAAGATAAATTACAACTAATTACAAATTTTGAAAAGTTGACATGTTGCAACATCACAAGATCCAATAAATTACGACTAATTACAAATTTTGAAAAGTTGACATGTCACAAAATCACAAGATCCAAAAAGCAACAATATTTTAATTCATTAACTGCCTGGAACCTCTCTATAATACCTGCGTGGTACATTTTGGGCCGTGTACTCTTTGGTCAGCTCTTCATTTGACGATTATTTTGTAGTACTTTTACTAAAAAACAGAAAGATAATGTAGTATTTCTTCTGTCCTGAGGCTTTTTGCTTTTTATCACAGATACATTACAAGACTTATTTCAGCTTCACAGCTTATATTTGGTAATGTCATATAAATATTTCAGATGCTGCCAAATTTGGGGAAAGCCCTATCATCAAACGTTTTTCTATTTATGACGTATAGTATTTAGAAATGTTTTTCCACTGACTAGCTTCTGGCTCTTTATATTTTAAAACTTGTTGGTCCTCCACAACACACAGCCTATGGTACTGTTGTCTGTGGAGCACACACATCTCATGATAAGAATCTGGCCTTGGACTTCTGGGTGGAGAGTTCAGGGTGTGAGTCATCACAGAGGTTGACAGGAATATTCTTAGAAGCTACTTCATTTCCTAAACTGGTATGGCTAGCAATAACTTTACCCATGGAAGTGACAGTGAACCATCTAAATACATCTTATATCTTCACTAAATACATTTCCAGCTCTGCTTCTGGCTCTGACATTTTGTGAACAGAGGTAAACTTGTGTGCCTTAGAAGGCAGCTGAATGCACTCTATGTCAGGCTGAAGTTTTAAGGTGGAAGCCAAAGAGAAAAGCAGGAGTTGGGGAACTGACACGGTCATATTCAGGGTAAGAAAACTTTCAACTCCTCTTGAGATTGGGGTGGGGCAGGCAGTGTGACACCCAGAAACCAAATCCTACATCTCCTTCTAGCCGGTTTCTTCTTATACTCCCTAAATCTGCCCAGGCACTCTTCATTGCAGAGCACCTCCCTTCCCAAAGGGGAGAGTTCCAGATCAGCAGCCACAGGTGTCCCAACTGCCAAGGTTTGTCTAACCACCTACACCAGTTCCATGAGCCCTTCCCAGTTCAAAGAAGTGTGAATCCAAGGAGATTGGCCAGAATATCCGAGCTGTTGCTTGTAGAGCAAAAAAGTAATGGTGTGTTAAAATATAGTATCCTATGCTTACATTAACCAGTTCTCAGGCTATGATGACAGCTGACACCAGCCACCCCACACCTGATCACCAAGGGCATCAACTCCCCTTCTGGTTCACTGAGCTGAAAAAAGGGGGGGGCTTTTTCCCCAAAATGAATTTGAATATATGAAAAGGAAACTAGAGCTATGTTTCTAGTGTTCTCCTATGAGAGCTGAAACTCAACTTTTAGGTGCCTTTCTCCTTGTGTGGGAGAGTGTGCTCCTCCTACAGAAGAAACAGAACTCAACTGTGTAAATGAAATCCTGGCCCAGAATAACCTGAAGTTTTTGAAAACTGCAGACTTCCATCCTTTATCCTTGATCATCCTTTTGAACAACTTTAAGAACCAAAATATGTGGTTAATACAAAGCTGGGAGAAATAGTGAACTAATAAAAGGAGCCAAAATGCTTCCTCAGGTTAATTCTTTCAGGTTTAAATGCAAAAAAAAAAAAAAAAAAAAAAAGGAAAAAAGATAAATGTAGAACACTGTAGTTGAGTCAAAAGTTCTCCAGATGCTTGCAGAAGTACAAGAAGATAAAAACAGGTAGCATTTATAGAATGTTACTATGTGTCAACCACTATTATAAGGGCTTGTGTCTATCATACCTAGTTGATGATAAAGGCTGTGTGAGTATTAGCTATCATTAACTCACCTGACAAGGTTGTAAGGATTAGAAATGCGTTGTACCTGGCACATAGTAGGCACTCAATAAATTTTAGCTAAAATTGGCTTCTAAAGAATGCTTGAAGGGATCTATCCACTTTAATATAAAGAATTATATTAAATTAAATTAATTTAATTATATTAATCAAATTCTTTAATCTTGGGTGGAGGGATGTGAATAAAGGTAATCATTGCCTCTAGTTAGTTGTATGACTATCGGTCTGAGGGGGTGGATTTGTTTTGAGTGTCCCTGAAGGAAGAATAAAAAAACAGTGGATATGGGGCACCTGGGTGGCTCAGTCCATTAAGCATCCAACTCTTGATCTCTGCTCAGGTCATGACCTCATGGTTTTTGAGATGGAGCCCCATGGGATTCTCTCTCCCTCTCTCTGCTCCTCCCCTGCTCAAGTGCTCACGCTCTCTCTCTCTCTCTCTCTCTCTCTCTCTCCCCCCCCTTCAAAATAAAAACAACAACAACAACAACAATAGGTGGACATTATAAGGCACTAGTAAAAAGAAAGAGGGAAGAAATGAGGAGGAAAGGGAGAAAGAGAAGAACAGAGGAAGGATTTAGGGGCTGCCTTGAGAAGCAATGAGCATCCACGTGTCAGTGGAGCTATTCTAGAAAGGACAGGACAGGAGTACAGATCTCTGATAAGGATAATTGAAAGAGGAATTCAAGCATCAAATAAAGAGATGTTTTAACCATTTTGAGTCTACATAGATGGCTTGAGATATCAAAGTGAGCACCTTAAAGACTTTTCAACAGGGCTCAGCTTCACAGGACAAAGTTTTCCACCAAATGGAGCTCTGATTAATGAAACAAAGGATAAGACTAATCCCAGTAAGTAACACCTACACCATTGGTTTTTAAAAACTCCTTGAAATTGGGGTGCCTGGGTGGCTCGGTCGGTTGGGCGTCCGACTTCGGCTCAGGTCATGATCTCACAGTCCGTGAGTTCGAGCCCCGCGTCGGGCTCTGTGCTGACTGCTCAGAGCCTGGAGCCTGTGTCAGATTGTCTCCCTCTCTCTCTGCCCCTTCCCTGTTCATGCTCTGTCTCTCTCTGTCTCAAAAATAAATGTTAAAAACAAAAACAAAAAAAAAAAACTCCTTGAGATTAACAAGAGAATAAACTCTTCCCTATCAGCCCACCATTCCTGAAGCCAGTAACAGTGACATATTTTTTCCCCTTTTACTGCTGGAGGAGAGTGCATAGTATTTGTGAAACTTTTGGGAATTCATTAGTTAAATGAATGTGATAATGTAATTCTTAGAAAATGCTGGATCTTTTTGAAAAGTAAAGAATTGCTCCTCCTATAATAGCAAATCCAACACCTATAAACATTTTAAAAATAAAACACTAGACAAATATAAAGTGCCATTTTTATTATTTTCACAGTCTCATTCAGCACATTCCTTGACAAAGTAAACTTCATTATAGAACCTTTTTTTTTTTTCATTTTAAATAACCAACTTAGAACTTAAAGAACAAAATCTATGCTAACTGGATAAGGTATATTGCTATATAAAATATTCTGTTAAAATGTTATAAAAGTTCATTGTAACATCGTCTCAGAGTAACACTTACGATTTTCACTTGATTTAAAGTCAACCCCATGGCAAATGCAAACCCTACTCCAGCATTTTGTAGAATGTTATACATTTAATTCGCAAATACATACCTTAGTGTGTTTACAGTATGGGATAGCGGTAAAGTGTGTTGGTACTAGAGCCAACTGTATGGTTCAAGTCCTGGCTCCCCTACTTGCTAGCTATTAACTTTATGCAAGTTAGTTACTCAAACTTTTGTGCCTCATCTCTAAAATAGGAATGATGAGGGGGCACTTGGGTGGCTCAGTTGGTTAAGCGGTGGACTCTTGGTTTTGGCTCAGGTCATAATCTCACAGTTCATGAGTTCAAAGCCCCTCATTGGGCTCTGTGCTTCCAGGGCAGAGCCTGCTTGGGATTCTCTCTCTCTGCCCCTCCCTCACTCATTTTCTCTCTCTCTCTCTCAAAATAAATAAACTTAAAAAAATAGGAATAACGAGTATCCAGCTCATCGGGTTGTTGCCGGTTAAAACAAAGAAAGCACAGGCATGTGGTAGTCAGTCAAATAGTACTTAATTAGCAGTTAGGTACCATTGTTACTAGTACAAATATTAAAGAAGGAAGAAAATACATCACAAAGATTGATGCAGAGTTAAAATATAGTACCTTCAGTAACCAATTGTAAAATTCTAATGCCTGCTTACCAAATGATGTTCCCCAAAACAATAAGTACCTATGTTGGCATAAAAAGTTAACATTTTATTTTGGAGACACAGATTTCTTGTTCTTGCATGCAATCATTTGGGCAAGTAGTAACTTTGCCACGTATGTGTGAGTGTGTAGATGTTTAGGAGGTAGATGTGTGTCAGAAAGTCTCGTAGCAGAGTTCCATGTGATTTGTAGTAAAGCTTTTCCACTCTGATGACTGAGATCACACTTAATAGCTCTTCAAGGCAATCACATTGGATAACATGTGGGGAATTTTACAAGAAACAAAGATGTCAACTATATCATATACAATACTTTTTAACTAAAGAATAAGTAACATTGACCCATCAGTAATTGGTGGGATTGATTACATACCATAATCATTTACAGTGGTACCTCCTCATTCTATATAAAATAGTAATAATAGCTAATGTTTACAAAGTACTAAATATGTCAGGCATAGTTCTAAGTACTTTACTTGTATTTTTTCACTTTTTCATTCTTAACCCTGTTAAGTAGATACTATTATTACCGACTTTTTATGGAGGTTTATGGAGGTTCTGAGAGATTGAGTGATTTGCTCAACTCCCCATAGAAGTTGTGAAGGCAGGATTCAAAACACTACAGTATGATTTCTGATCCCATATTATTAACCATCTCAGCATGGTGCAAAGAGATAAATTCTCAGTCAACTCTTCACTCCAAAATGAGTTTCCAAGGATGGTTTTACCAACATATCCTAATATTTTTAAAATAAGATATAACTTACAAAATCCTTTATCACACATCTCAGGAGCACATAATTTGCATAAAATTGTTATTTATTTGTTCACTCTGGAAAAATAACATATTATTCTCCTTTTAAAATGATTTTTACCTTTAAGTTATCTAGTTAAATACCTTTAAATCAACCTATATGTTGATATTTAGTTAATATACCTGCAACACAAAACTAAAATATAATTTAAAATATAATTACCTATTTGGAGATGCATATATGTAAAACATAGTTTCCTGTGCTAGAGAATGCTACAGGGTAAAAATAAATTTCAAAAAGACTACGATTTGTATCTTCAAAGGAAAAAGATAAACTATTGACTCCATGAAACAAAAAACAAGATGACATATGTATGTGTATATATAAAGTTTGAAATGCCTCCATGAGATGAAGTAAAAGAGGAAATGCCACAAAGAAACACATAGCAGACCTAAATCCGGTCTACAAATAGCTCCAGGAGGCACTGGAAATCTATGCCAGAATTGTATATTATCTTTAATGGACTTTATGATAAAGTATATAGAGTTTTCATTCCAGAGTAGATTTAATCAAACATAAATACCTTTATTGTCTTCATGGAATCACCAAGGTAAAAACCTCTTGGAGGGACTGGTATAGATCTGTGTCATGATAATTTTGTTTTTCTAGTTTTCCCCATTGCTCCTGTTTTCTCTTCTTCCAGTCTCACGTAAGAAGGAAAATCCTTTGTAATTTGCTGCTCAGGAATTTTTACCAGGCTGAAAACACGTACATAGAGAGTCAGAAGGTCTTCCGGTCTTTTGAAAAAAACCTTAAGTCCACAGAAGACATAACCCTGGATGTCTTGGAGGGGAAGAAGAGAGAGGAAAGCATTTTTAAAATCAGAAAAGAGAGAGTGAGCTGAGATTCTGGGAGATTAGATAGGGGACAGAAGTCAGTGGTTTCTGTGGAGCTCCTGAGACCTGTGGCACAGCTTGATAGCTGGGTCCACAGGACTAGGCAAGACCTCCGAAGGAAAGATTTATGGTGCTCCTAAGGAGGACAGGCCCTGTGCCCAGAGGACCAAAGACTCCCCCAAGATTCTGCTTCTCCAGGAATGGTCCAGAAGCAGCTAAGCCCTCAGACCAGGCTGATGGGACACAGGCATGCCAGCAGAAACCAGGGTGGGCCATTATCACTGATCAGACCAGTCAGTATCTCCCCAGAACCTTTGCACAGTCCTGTAGCCAGAGACAATCAAGACAGTGAGTGAATTCTCTGCCTGTTCTACAGGATGTGGGCTAAGAGTCAGATTTCAGTTGGTTGAGGGAAAATAAAGAAATGTGATATTTCCTGCATAGCTGTTTGTGACTTGAAATTCATTCCCACAATAGATAGGTATCTGGAGTGGATGGATAGCATCACCTGACTTTCACAGACACAGTTTTGGTGACCAAAGGAAATAAATTCAGATAATCATTCCCTCTTACAGAATTATATTTCAACAAGTTTAAATAAATAAGTGGAGTAGAGAGGTTTTTTAAAATTACTGGGAGCAGTTATCATCCCACTTCTGAATAGTTAGGGAATGCTCTCTAGTGAATTAAAATTCAAAGTATGGAAAAATTGGTAATTTGATACAGTTTAGATAGCTCAAATATGGAATATGTCTATATTTACAGTATGTATCATGGGCTCTTCAAGAGACTTGTTTAAGAACGTTATAAAGGTAAAATATTGGCTTCTAAGAAAGATCCTTCCAAAAGATTAAAAATCCAGTTTGTGTTTTCACCATACCTCTTATTGCTAAATAACATTACAAAGGAATGTAAGGTATATGCTACATCGGTCAAGTTTTATTTTTTTATTTTATTTTTTTAATTTTTTTTTGATGTTTATTTACTCTTCAGAGAGAGGAAGAGACAGAGGCATGAGCAGGGGAGGGGCAGGGAGAGGGAGACACAGAGTCTGAAGCAGGCTCCAGGCTCTGAGCTGTCAGCACAGAGCCCGAAACAGGGCTCGAACTCACAAACCGTGAGATCATGACCTGAGCCAAAGTCGGATGCTTAACCGACTGAGCCACCCAGGCGCCCCTATTTTTTTATTTTTGTTGGGAGAAGGGGGGAGAAGGGGAAGAAGGAGAGAGAGAGAATCTCAAGCGGCTCCGTGCTCAATGCAGAGCCTGATGCAGAGCTTGATCCCACAACCCTGGGATGATGACCTGAGCTGTAATCAAGAGTCAGACACTCAACCAACTGAGCCATCAGGCACCTTCGTGGGTCAATTTTTATATTTTATTTATTTTGATCCATATGGATTCATTGGTGTAATTATTAAAATCTATATTGGAAAATAAAATATTTCAATTAGTTAATTTTTTCATGCCTTTTTATTTTCAGAAATCATAGTAAGGGAGTTTATTAACATAACAAGAAATTTAAGATTTTGAGATTAGTGCAAAAGACAAGATATGAGATACCATCTCTTGTTCTAAAATGATACTGATCAACATGGATTCCTTGCTCAAATCAGGAGAATCATTAATAATAACATGTAATCTGTTAATTGCAGATGAACTAAAATTATTTAAAAACCTGAAATTGAATTTCATCTCACATTCTGGAAACATAAATACTATAGTATTTTCTCCATTAAGAATAAAGAAAGAAAGGAAAGAAGATGGAAGAGAGGGAGGGAAGGGTAAAAGGAGGGAAGGGTAAAAAGAGGGAAGGGAGGGAGAAAGGAAAGAAGGGGCAGGTTGTCTTACCTTCACAATCTTATAATCTATTTGAGATAAAAAAACACACCTGAAAATAAAAATCAGGAACAAAGCAACACAGTCACATGCCACAATCAGCTGATATGTTATTTCACTAAACAGGCTGAAAAGTAAATAACCACTTCGTGTTTGTGGAATAGTTTATCAGCTCTTATCAGGTGTCAAAATGTATGTCAATATCATATAAAGAGCAAGGAACCTGGAGAAAGAATTGAGGACAGCTGGAACCAGTCATCGGAAAGTGGTTCTCTACTGATTTCATTGAAACTCGAGGTTATCTTTAATGTCTTCGGGTCTCTCGTTTTGTTTTGTTTTGTTTTGTGTACCTTTTCTACTTTTTTCCCACTTTTGTCTTCTTCTCCAGCAATAAAAGCCAGTAGGCCTGTGTGGTTTTGATGTAGCACAAAAAAAGACAAAAAAATTTGAGTTTGAATCTCACCTGTGCCATTCCTAGTTGCTCTTGGGCTGGACAGTTAACTTCCTTTCATCTCCATTTCCTCACAGGTCAGGGGACATGACAGTGCCAACCTCACAGAGTGACAATGAGGGAAACAGCAGTCAAGAAACCAGCACCAGACACAGGGTAGGCACGAAACCAGTGGTGCCCATTGTTCTTTCCCTTTACAAAAAGGATAAAGACAGCAGTCTTTGCTTTAAAGCAGTGCTGCTCAAACTTTGACATGTATACAAAGCATCTAAGGATGTTGTTAAAATGCAGATTCTGATTCAGTATGTCTGGGGTGGGGCCTGAGATTCGGCATTTCCAATATTGCTGGTCCTGGGACTGCGTTTTTGAGAAGTAAAGTTTTAGAGGTAAAAACATGATCACGGTCAAAGGAGAAAGATTAATGTGTAACCAACATTTACAAAATCCCTACCATATGCTTAGAAATGTATCCAGTAGTGGGGCGCCTGGGTGGCTCAGTCGGTCAAGCATCTGACTTTGGCTCAGGTCCTGATCTCCTGGTTTGTGAGTTTGAGCCCCGCATCGAGCTCTCTGCTGTCAGTGCAGAGCCCACCTCAGATCCTCTGTCTCTCTCTTTCTGCCCCTCCCAAACTCCCTCTCTGTCTGTCTCTCTCCCAAAAATAAATAAATAAACTTAAAAAAAACTAAAAAAAAAGAAATATATGCAGTGGATATATATGTTTAATCCTCAAAATAACTGAGAAGTAGGTTTTATTACTATTTGACAGAGCAGGAAGTTGAGGATCAGGTACACTAGCTCATAGGAGATCTTTGTAATTCTAAAGCTCACATTGACAATACACCTTGAGAGAGGACAGAAGATCAGACAGATCAACAGAAGGAGGTAAGGACACATGAGTCTAAGTGGGAGAGAACAGCCAAACAGGGGTGGGCAGCAGTGACCTGTAGAGGGAAAAATGAAGGGACTTCTGGGATTTCTGAGTGTATTTAATGGTGAGAGCAGAGATAAGAGTGCAAGTTCAGTACCCTTTACTGTCCCTCTGTCTCCCATACTCCTTCAAAAGCCAGCATAGCTGCTGTTCAAGATTCAACCCTTCACCTTTTCTGTCAAATCATCATTGACAAAACACTAGTGCAACGATCACCTTCCACATGGTGCAGGGGTGGATCTGGACCAACTTCACCTCTCCTAGTTCTTTCTTTCTTTTTTTTTAACATTTTTTTTTTCTTTTTAAGATATTTGTTTATTTTTGGGTAAAGCACAAGTGGGGGAGGGGCAGAGAGAGGAGGAGAGAGGATCTGAAGCGAGCTTTGCGCTGACAGGCTGACAGCAGCGAGCCTGGTGTGGGGGCTGGAACTCAAGAACAGTGAGATCATGACCTGAGCCGAAGTCGGAAGTTCAACCGACTGGGCCACCCAGGTGCCCCTCTCCTAGTTATTTCTATGGTTACCAAGATAAGAAAGAAAATTCAAAGAGAAGGTCAAAAGGAGGACAATCAAGAACTGCACTTCTGAAGGGACCTTTCCAACCACCAAGTTTAGCGAACAGTTCATATCTAATCTAAAGTTCAACATTGCCCTAGCAAACACAAGCTGGAGCCAGAGGAATGAGTCTATGAATATAACGAGGTCTAGCAGGTGACATTCATATGACAAGAAAAACGTACTGCCATAAATGTCTTATTGTAAGGCAGCAAGTGTTGAAGTGTTTAGGTTCCATAAACTGCGGACTCTATCTAGGGCAGACCCCCAAAATAGAACTATTTCAATAAACTCTAACCTAAACTGACCCAAACTGGTAAATTTCTTTAAAAGTTTTCATGACACCTATAATCATTAAATGCCAAGAACTAAAATGATGTGTTTTAGTATAGTACCAGCTCCCTTCACTGAGGGTGTTGGACTGGAGAGGAATTGCATTGGATGAGTCTGCCGCCTTGTCTTCAATGGATAAGATCTGGGTAAGTGATCCCCAGGCCAATCTTGATCAAGGGACCAAAATAATACCAGGAAAATGGTAAAAGGAAATGGTCGAGAGAAAAGCAGAACCAGCTTTCTGACAAGGGAAACTAACATGTATTTAGTACCATCTATATATGTTAACTTTATTTCATCTTCACAAACCTGTGAACTAGGTAGTGATATGCCCATTTTATAGATACTAGGATTGAGTTGGAGATAAATTCACTAACTTGCTCTTGGTCATACTACTGGCAAGTGGTATAGTCCAGATTTTAAAAGAAAAAAGACAGTGCTCTCACAGAGGATATGGAGATTGTGGTAGAAGGTGGTGATTGCCTCCCTATATCGATTCTCTTCTCCCTTCACAGAATCCCAATTTTTACCTGAGAGCACTGTTACTTGGAATAAAAGACTGTTTCCCAACCTTTTGCAGCTAATTGTGGCCATATGTCTAAATTGTGGACAGTGAGAGGTAAGTGGAAAGGTTACATGGGACTTTGGGAAGTATTAACAGCCATCTCTCCAGTGTGGTCAGCCTGACTCATTGGCCTCCCTTCCGAGTCCCTGATTCATAGTGGCCAGGACACTCCCAGTTGGACTGAACTCCAGCTGTGAACTCCATCATCACTAGCTGAAACCTTTACCCTTCCACAGCCCCAACTTAATTCTTGCCTGCCCACCCCTCCCCCCACCACCCACCCTGCCGGGGATAATGCTCATCTGCTCCTCTGAGCTCCCCACTGTGAAAAGCCAGTAGTGGATGCCACGTGCATACCAAGGACCCTTATTCCTATCTAGCTTCACTGAAACTCACCAGGGTTCACAGCTGGTCCTTGATGCCTGATCATACCTCCCTCCTAAACCTCTATAGGATTGGAGCCCAGCTCTGGATCCCAATGAACTGGCTTGGGTGTTCATTGTCTCCTGGCTGCTGCGGGCTCTGTTTCCAGGGCCAGCCCATGGTATGCCTCACCTCATCACAAACACACCTCTCTGCTTTACAGTCTTAGGCCTGAGAACATCTAGAACTAGTGATTCCTGCTCTTCCCCTTCAAATCAGATCCCCTTTAGCCACTGATGCCTGCATGAAATAAACTGAACTTTGTTTCATGCCACCACTCCACCCTCAACAAGATATTATCAAGCCGTATGCCTTCCAGTGAGCAAAACACCACATACGCTTCCTAGTTGGTATATTCCCGGCCAGGAAGTCAAAATCCGTCTCAGCTCAAAATGTTTCCTCGTTTCTTAGTGTTATTCAGAATGCCATTCTGTGAGGGAAGGAGAGGGAGCAGGGGCAGAAACCCTTCTTTGATAATTAAATATTTTATATTATATATATATATATATGTGTGTATGTAATATATACTTACAACTGACTTAATTATGTAATAACTATATTATATAATTATGTTACTATATAATATATTAAAATTAATTACATACAATTATATCTATAATTAACATATATAATAATAATACTAAAGTCAGTTTTAAATAATAGAAGTATGCCTAAAATCTGACCATTATTTTCTAGTCTCTGGTCAACGGATGTGAAAATGTATTCTAATGTAAAGATTCCAATTAGATCAAGAAAGTCACTAGGAGACACAAGCTGGCAAAAGATCTAATTTAAGAGCATTGTCTAAGTTGCAGCATGCAATGCCATACTTAAATTTGTTTTTGATTAAACAAGGAGGCATAAAGGGCGGCTTGAAAGGTAATCTTTGTCTCATCACCGTCAACGAAGATCTGGCTCTCAAGTACAAGTTTCCAGGGATGGCTCACAAGGAAAACTAATGCAGGGAAGGAAGGACGTTAGGAGAGTTTCCTGTAATTATTTTAAACAATTTCAAAATCCTTAATTGCATTTGAGAGTAGAAAACCAATGGGGAAATGAATCTTTCTTTCCACTGGTCTGCTCCTGGAGTCAGAGAGTGACATTATTGATCTGGAGTATACAAGAGAAAACGGGTTGCAACTCCATTTTGGACATGCATAATTTCATTTAGCATAATGTTGCTCTGAAACTCATCTTCCAGGACTCTCTAGAAGACAGAAAGAGAAAAAAAAATGAAATTAACTAGGGAAACATAACTCCCCTGTGGATATTAAGGTAGACCCTTATTAACTGTAGAACTAGGTACAGAAGGACATTCTGTAAGAAATTTTCAGCAAGAAAAAAGTAGGACCAGGATTTTTTTTTATGTTGATATAATACAGATCTTGCCTTAAATGAGGATCTTAAAGGAGAATCAGTCTGTGATGACCTAACAAAATACATTTTTTAGTTACCAAAATGATTACTCTGGGATATTTTCTTGAGTCTCTTGAACATTTAGGCACTGCTTCATTGCAGCCATTGCTGTTGGGACACACCTCTGATACAGCAGGTATCATCACAGTGTAATGATTTTAGCTTATCTGGCTCCTAACTAAGATTATAAACTACTTGGGATCAGGGACTATTTTATCTTTGGATTTTCAGTATGTGGAATGGGGCCTGCCAGTGTGTATTGAATTAATTAGCAAGTTTATTCCATAAATTAGTAGTACAAGACAAATATAAGGTCAACACTTCTACCAATGGGATGATTTGGAAAGAAATGGTGATGAGAAAACTAAAACCTGTCTCCTTTAGTATTTTCTCTAAGAGAGAATCAAACATAGCAAGTGGGATCATCTGTTCATGACTTTTAAAGGCACATTTTCAGGAACATAATTCACTGGAAGAAAAGACCACTTTCATATATAATCATGGTGTCAGTTTTGCAAAATCTGTTGGTAATTTAAACACTGCTTCTTGCTATTTGGGTTTTTTGAAATACATTGGTAATAGGACTCTCCAGAGAGAAAGAGACTTACAAGGAAATGGCTCATGTGATTATGGAGACTGGCAAGTCCAAATCTGCAGTGTGGACTGACAGGCAGAGAAACCTAGGAGGACTTTCTGTGCAGATAAAGTCCAAAGACAGTCTGCTGAAGAATTCCCTCTTATTTGGGGAAGGGTCAGTCTTTTTGCTCTATTCAGGTCTTCAACAAATTGGATGAGGCCCACTCACATTACAAAGAACAATCTTCTTTACTGATTAAAAATATTAATCTCATCCAAAAACACCTTCAAGAAACACCCAGAATAATGTTTGACCAGGTATCTGGTCATCCCACAGCCCAGTCAATTTGACAGAGAAGATTTACCACCATAACAGGAATGTGGCAGTGTTCATTGTTTATTAGTCTGCATATTGTAGGTTTAGCGTAAATGTCAACTGAATAGACTATTGCTAGTTTTGTGTAATTGTGCATAGCATAGGCTTTTGCTTCATAGAGACCTGAGTTTCAGCCCCTTTTATGCTAATCTATCTGGGTGACACTTAGTATGTTATCTCAAGATTGCACACTTCAATTTCCTCGTTTGTATTTTAGAAATAAAAAAAGAAATAATAGTAATAATTAGTACCTACTTCATGAAGTCATTATAAGGATTAAAATTAAATGCATGTAAAGCACTTAGTTCAGTATTAAGTATAGAGTAAGAAGTCAATAAATGTTCACTATTGTTCCAGTTATTTCCACATGATTTTCTCCCCTAATTGAATGATCAATTTCTCTAGACAGAGAATTTAGTTTTAATCTCTCTCAATCACCCTCCATGCTTAATCCATCATATACATCTGATAAGTATTAATGGGTTTAATTGGTTTAAGATTCTATGACTTGCCTTTTATGAGGAGAATGCTAGGGGCAAGACTACATTTTAGTAACAGAATTTGTGTTCCTGTTTTTTTAAAGAAACAAATGTGGAAAATATTTCATATGCTATTGAAGTAGCAGGGGAAGCTAGACAAAATCCATGAAGCATAAATAAGCTCTCAACAGGCTCTGGTGAAAAAAGATAAGGTCCTTCAAAGGAATAAATGTATTTATAAATGGAAAGTTCTGGAGCACACGTGTAGCATTCCACAGGCTTCAGGCACATAACTAAATTGGTGTGAGTTCTATTTGAAGAAACTCCAGATTATTTTGAAACAAATCCAAGATATCATATCATTTCTTCTACATATATTTCAATATGCATCTTTGGGGGGGAAAAAAAGGACTTCCTGTTTAAAATCACCTCAGTACTATCAGTCCCTCCCAAATCAGGAAAAATTCCCTAATACTATAAATACCTAGTGCTCACATTTTCCTTTTTTAAAACATTTTAAAAAATGGTTTGTTCAAATCTAGATACAGACAAGGTCCATATATTGTTATTAATTGCATTTTATTGGGTTTTTTTCCTTTTATTTTATGTTGAAGAAAAATGTCACAGTCCCACAAACGGCCTCACTGTCTCAATTTTGCTGATTGAATATCCATGGACTCATTGAACACATTCCTTTAGCCTGTGTATTTTCTGTAAATTAAACCTAAGATGATCATTTTTTAAGATTTTTTTCATCTTTCTTTCTTTCTTTCTTTCTTTCCTTCCTTCTTTCTTTCTTTATTTTTGCTAGGGGACAAACTACCTCATAGATATTAGTATAGTTCCATCAGAATGTATACATCTGGTTGTCTCCCTGGGATGCAAGCGGGCATTATTGAGGTATGCCTCTATAATGATATTCTCATTCTATCATTTCTTCCTAACTTTTTGGCTATAATATTATAAAAGAGAAACCTTCCTTCATTACTATTAGGTCATTGTGAGGTACAGGTCATAATTGGGCCGTCAATGATTGAAACTATAGTTTCATTACAATTTTAATAATTAAATGTTATAAGTTTGACATTATATTGCAGAATCAATCATTTCTCACCACTGTCAGCTGCTGGATTGTGTCTGTAGTCTGTGTAGTACACATTTATATCATGAAATAAACGCTCATTTTCAATTAAGGTTGATGAAAAAATGTGGTACCTCGTTTTTAAAGATGATCCACCAAAATTTAATCTATACCCCTAAAATTGATTATTTACTTTATAATAATGTTTTACTGTGAATAAAGACATAATGAATGTACTCATCTTTTTATTTCTCAAAGGAACAAAGGACTTGATTATGTCTATTGTTCTTTATTGCCACATTCCTTTCTAAAGATTGTAGTAACTTACAGTGCCATTAAGAATGAGTTCATAATTTCACTTCAATGTTGACAATTGTTATAATAAAAAGTTAAACTTTTTGGGGGTGTCTGGGTGGCTCAGTCCATTAAGCGTCAGACCCTCGATTTAGCTCAGGTCATGATCTCAGTTCGTGAATTCAAGCCCCGCATCCAGCTCCGTAATGGCATTGCAGAGCCTGCTGGGATTGCCTCTCTCCCCCTCTCTCTCTGCTCCTCCCCCACTCATGCTCCTGCTCTCTCTCTCTCTCTCTCTCTCTCTCAAAAATAAATAAATAAGCTTAAAAAAATGTTTTAAGTTAAACTTTTTTCTATATTAGTTGATATAAAATGCTATCTTAAAGTTGCTTTCACTGGCATTTTTCTTTTATTACTATCAAGGATGAATGTTAGTTTCCATGTAGTTTCCATGTTGTTTACTAACTATAGTTCCTCTTAGGTAGAAGGGATATTTTTCTCGAATTTTTAAAAGACATGTCTGAATAACATAACTATACAATAGGAGCAGGGAATTGCAGAATCTGGTGAATTCTTTTCACAATTTGGCTTCCTAGGAATAGATATAAATATTTCTGATTTTTACTTTTTTGGAAAGTTGGGCTGATTATACTTTAACTGCAAAAGAAGGTTGTTCAGTGAGTTTATATACTTCAAATGTTATGAAAAAGAGAGTATTGGGGTGCCTGCGTGGCTCAGTCAGTAAAGCGTCCAACTTCGGCTCAGGTCATGATCTCAGTTTGTGATTTTGAGCCCTGCATTGGGCTCTGTGGTGACAGCTCAGAGCCTGAAGCCTGCTTTGGATTCTGTATCTTCTCCTCTCTCTGCCCCTCCCATGCTCCTGCTCTGTGTCTGTCTCTCAATAATAAATAAACGTTAAAAAAATTTTTTTTTAAAGTATCCAGTCATTATTTTAAATATTTTTTAAAGTATGACTTTAAAATATAAAGGTAGCATTACAAAAAGAAACGTTACTCCAAAAGCAATCCTGAATCTTATTACACTCAGTTATATCACTGAACTTGGGATCGGGAATTTTCTCTGAATAACAGAACTATTTGCCTCTTATATTCCTATTGGTGCGGGGGGTGGGGGGGTGGGGGGGGTGGAAGAGAATAGATATAAGTTAAAAGTTCCTTAAAAACCAGTTCTTATGAAAAAATCTATTTGTTTAGCAAACAGTAATTAGTACATTGGGTTTCTTGAGGATGGAAGCAGGGAGTACTGTTTTGAGAAAGAAGCTTCCCTGAGGGTTTGAATAAGTGATGACATATTCTCCTGTTTTTTTGTTTTTTGTTTTGTTTGTTTTTGTTTTCTTTTTTTGTTATTGTTGTTTGATGTTTGTTTGTTTGTTTTTTCCATCAGAAAACCCAGAGGATTTAACAACCAATCATGTGAACACCCAGATACAAGTCAGCATGGTGTCTGCTTTCCTGAGAAACTGACTTTCCAAGCTGGACCCTGGTCCCAGCCTAATTCAGAGAAGCAAGAAGAGGAGAAGGCTCTGAAGAAGACGTGCACAGAGTAGCTGGCTGGACTTGGCTGCAGGTTAGATAGACCTCGTGTACTCAAATTAACTATTTAAATTATTTAACTTAACTATTTAATTATATTAAATATTAAATTAAACTATAAATTATAAACTTAACTAATTTAAATTATTTAAATTAACTATTAAATTATTTAAAACTGACAGGGATTTTTGCTAAACATTTTGGTTTCGCAATCTTCTTGAACCGGAGACAAAAATCACAGTGAGAGAATGCCCAGGTGACAATGATTTTGCAGAATATTTTATATCTCTAATGGATTTTACTTCTAGGAAATTTACGTCAATTGTTTTCCCTAGTTTACGGTGGACTTTTCTTCTTTTAATTGGCACCTTAGTGCCCGATTAAATAATGAGCAATTAGAATAGCAATAACATATAATTAACTTTTGAAAACTAGTGAATGTATCAAAGGGTTAGGCATTAGGAAATCCTAATTTTAAACCTAGCTTGTCAATGATGCGCTCTATCTCCATGCTTACTATTTCTTCCATTTCTGAAACTAACGTAAACCTGGAAATTATGTCAAAATAAATAGTAGCCAGAAGTTCCGTAATCACTCTTTTAAGTAGCACATGGATAAGGAGATATTCTCAAAGAATGGGAAATAAGTTTGTCCTCTGGGTGTTAAACCGAAAATTAACCCTGAGATGCACCTTTCAGAAACGAAATAGCCTGCCACATAATTAACATAGTAAAGGTAAGAAAGGTAGAGAAACATGGTCTGCCACAAAATACAGGAAAATGAGATTCACCGTGTAATGTCTGCAGAGCCCAGTTAATTTGTCTTGAAGAAAGGAAACCAAGCCAGCTTCTAAGTATTGGGTCTGCCTGGTAGGTTTTTCCTTAGAGCAGAAATGCGTGCTTGGGCTCTCTTAACGTAATGCCATTAAATTTAAGTCTCTCACAAGTACCTCATCTTCTAAGCTTATGCCCCTCAAGGTATAAGCTAATAGTTTAGATTCTTCTGGGGTTTCAGTTCAGAGAATAAACGGAAAAATATTAAACAGTAGATTCCCTGATCCCTAAAGGTTTGATTTCTCATTGTAAATTAATAAAGTACCTTTCTGGTTTCATATGTCAGTCCTCTGGGAGGTTTGCAAAATTGAGCATCCCCATTTTGATCAATTTCAAAATTAAAACTATATATATTTCTTTCTTTTTGAGAGTGTACAAGCGGGAGAAGGGCAGAAGGAGAGGGGGACAGAAGATCCCAAGGGGGCTCTGCACTGATAGCAGTGAGCCTGACTGGGGCTTGAACTCATGAACTGTGAGATCATGACCTGAGCTGAAACCAAGAGTCGGTCACCTAACCCACTGAACCACCCAGGCTGATCAATTTCAAATATTGATGAAACATTTTCCAATCTGTGGTATTTGGAGCAGACTCTATGGTAAGTTAGTTCTCTAAGTCTTCACCAAGTAGTCCCCTCCGCATCGATGAATATCAAGCAAACCTTTTCTATTCCAAAATGTCTACACCCCTACTAGTGAGCATGGTGCACTCAAGGTCACACTTCAGCTACAGAATGTAAACATAATGGCGGATGCACAGGGATGACATCCAGAAGTTAGCTTTTCTTTCTCCTTCAGGTGAAACAGATCTCACTTGCTCCATCTCCTTTGAACTATACAGTGGCAAATATAGCTCCTTCCACATCTGAGGACCTCCGTAACAGGTGTTAAAATGATGGCTGCTCTTGTGCATGTTTGATTCTCTCACAAAGGGTAAGAGAAAGCTTGCCATTCTTGGAGTATTTTCATGACTATGTGTGAATGGAACATTTAGTCTCAGAGTATGGCCCTAAAGACAGTAGAACTGCCCACAACTTGGGTGACTTGTTTCTTAATACACACTCCTCAGATTCCGGCGGGGGTGGGGTGGGGGAATCAAAGCAAAGAAATGAAGATAACACCATCATCACCAGTTAAGGCCCTCTCCAGGGTACCCACTAGAGATTCGGCCCTCCCCTTCCAGGTCCCTTCTGTCTTCCATCAGGGTCCCAGGGGATCCCCACGGCCTCCTTGCTCTGGCCCTCGGCAACCACGATAGCTCCTCCCTTAGCTGCTCCCCACCAATCCCAATCTCCCTGCGTAGTGAAGAATAACTCCAGCTTTAGGTGTGTTCCTACAACTCCTGAGCTCAGATTCTGCCCACAGCCACCTTAAACCTGTGGAAAGGAGACCATGTGGTCGGCTGCATCCCTTCCTAAATGCTACTGAAAGTCCCAGAATTAACCATCACCGTAGAGCTGTGTGTCCACAGCCTTAAGGCTCCAGGTGTTGCTCAGGGCCCAGGAGAGATAACAGATGAGTATCTTATTCCTGCTGCTGCTTTGGGGTGAGGTTGTTTGGTGCTGCTACAGGATACTTCTCTATTGGTCCCAGGGGTTTCAAATAGAGCCAGAGCCCCACTGTGAACTTGAATGTTACAGCAAGAGATAGGCACAGGCTGCTGTCCCAAAAAGCCAGAGTGAAGCCTCCATTGAGAAAACTTCTTGGCCCTGCCCCTGGTGCCGAACATACCTGCCAGAGTTCTTCCTGCTTATTCCCTGAGTGCCACATAGGGATGAAATGTACTATTTCTCCACGTCATTTCTGCTTTCCTCTAGTCAGATTTTCTTGTTTGGGTGTGTGGATGTGGCATATCCAATTCTGGAAGGCTTGTCACGTTTTGTTAAATAAAAGTGAACTTTGTAGTTGGCAGATTTGTTGATTTATGTGTCAGTGCTGAGAAACTGCCTTTAAAAGATACATAGCGCTGTTATAACAGCATTCAACTTTTCTTTAATACTAAGGATGGGGTTGTATAAGTGACATGGACATTTTTGTATGCTAAATTGGAGGCTACATTTTTATCAGAAATGGAGAAAGACACATGACACAGAAGTAGAGAAGCAGAGTCTAATGCCAGTGGTTTTCAGCCTTTGGTATTAGGACTTTGGACACTAAAATAATATCAGAATAAAGTATACAGTTTAAAAGTTTATAAAAATGTTACTTTTGTAACTTTCAATTTTTGGTTAGGCTGAATACCAAGGTTGCTATAATTGGGAAGCCAGTAATAAAATGAATAAAATAACTTTTACCTATAGAGAGATGACTGCAAATACAACATTGGCTAAATCAGTGAATATATTCACTTGTTTGCAGAATGATGCAAAGTAATACCCATCATCCTGGTACTTACATGCTTATTATTATTGCTGGGACTCAGGAGAACAATATTCTCACAGCTTCAAGGTAAATATTAAAAATATTGTGAAATTTAAAATTCACCGTACAAGTTGTCAGACACAGGGCACAGAATTCCAAAGCTATTCACACTGGAAAGTTAACATCAAAAGTCAGCTGGAGGGGCACTTGGGTGGCTCAGTCGGTTTAAATGTCCAACTCTTGATTTTGTCTCAGGTCAGGATCTTGCAGTTTGTGGGATCAAGCCCAGTGTTGGGCTGTGTGCTCGCAGCACAGAGTCTGCTTGGGATTCTCTCTCTCTCTCTCTCTCTCTGCCCTCACCCTGCTCACACTCTCTCTCTTTCAAAATAAATAAATAAACTTAAAAAAATCAGCTGGATTTCTCCATTTGTGTGTGTGTGTACACTGTAGAAATTAAGAATAGAGCTTTTAGCTTGAGGGGGACCTGGGTTTGAATCCTGACTCTGATACTCCCTAGGTGGGTGATCTTGGGCCAGTTGCTTAACTTTCATGGACTTATGTGAATTTTCCAACCCACAAAATGAGAACGATAATACATACATGCCTGCTAAGAGTCAAAATATTTAACTAACTGGTACAGCTTGGGAACAACTGGTACAGCTTGAGCACCAACTGGTCAGATAGACTTTGGCCGTGGCCCTGGAGCAAGGTCCTGAAGAGTTCCTACTGTGCCCAGTGTTACCTCTTCAGTTTCTAGATTTAAAAAGGGCAAGGCTGAGTGACCCCAGAAGAGCTGGGCAACCACAGAAACATGGTTGAGAGGGCATTTGGGGAATTTGGGGCACAACTCTTCACAGTCCACTATGGAAGTATTTCATATGTCTGTATGAAATATGTTTTAAGGACCAGTTAAAGGACAAGTTTGGCCATCTGGCTGTGTATCCTCATTATGCAGAATTAATGTTGAGGATTAAATGATATAATATAGGTAAAGTACTCAGCATGTGTTAAGTTCAATAAATGGTAGCTATAAAATAATAATAATAATAATAATAATAATAATAATAATAGTGCCATAATGAGAATAAAATAATACCAAACTCAGGATTACAGTGAGAATTAAATAAGAAAACATGTTATTTAGTTCAAGGCTTGGCTCTTAGTAAGTTCTTAACATATAGTAGGCATTGTTACTGTTGTTCTTATTACTGTTACTATTAGTGTTATTATGTAATGTGTGGTGTGGGGGCTAAATTGGGTGCAGTGGATTAAAAGACCCATTAGGATCAAGCAAATATTGCACATATCAAAGCTTTAAATGATGACTGCACTCAGGTTATAAGGTTGTGGGAAATAATATGAAAAAACTAGTGAGTAATTTTAGGAAAAAAAAAGAGTAACTCTTACAAAACATCTTCTGAGAATATATGTAGTTTGTCAAACAGGAGAAAAGAAAATTAAATTCATAAACATAATTGCATTTGAAAAATTGTTTACTATAAACCCAGAGACAGCAACATGTAAAAGGAAGTGACAAAATGATCGAATCAATTCTAACATACTAGAAGCAACTTAAATTTTAATTTTTATTGGTAATTTAAAATGATGGTATATTGTTTCCATTTCTGGAAGTTTATATCAGACATAAATCATATTTTTGGCTAAATTAGCAAACAGGTAATGATTTTTTCCTTAAATACACCAGCTCAGATCTTGAGAGCCTTCCGAAAGCTTTCTCAGACTATGTGATTTAACAGTTTCTCAGACGGTGGTTATGCAAAATGAAATAGCTACTTTAAAATCATCTGCTTGTTCTTCCTAAAATCGACATTCAAAACAGGGTAATTTAATAGATTTTGGGTTTGTGGGTTTTGAGCCTCAATTGTGTCTTGGCACTCAATAGTAAATCAATTAATTACCAAATTGCTATCTCATTTTACAATGATCTTAAAGACTCCAGTGAACAGTTAGTGGTCTAGCGGTTTGGAAAATGTGGGTGAGATGAAGTGAAACTCTATTGAACTTACTGACAACTGAAATTAACAGTATTTTCTTCTTAGTGACTTTATTTCAGGATGATATAAAGGTCAACCAAATTATTTTTTGTTACTCCATAAGGTAATCTTCTTCACCATTGTTCTACAGGAGGTTTGTCTGAGAACATCAACCACCTAATGAAGCCCAGAGCCGAACTGAGGGTCTTACTCTCGATTGTGATTCAAAGTTATGTTTCTCTCATCTTGATGGTAAGCTCAAAGCTAATAATTATTAGTCAATATCATACCACAAGTTCTGCTACAGCCTTAAAGGGATTTTTCCACTCAAGCAATCTTTTTTAAAAAAGCTTTTTAATGTTTATTTATTTTTATAGAGAAACAGAGTGTGAGTGGGGGAGGGGCAGAGAGAGGGAGACACAGAATCTGAAACAGGCTCCAGGCTTTGAGCTGTCAGCATAGAGCCCGAGGTGGGGCTCGAACTCATGAACCATGAGATCATGACCTGAGCTGAAGTCAGACGATTAATTGACTGACCCACCCAGGCACCCCTCAAGCAATCTTGAGGGAACAGAGGTTGCTACCACCTGAACTCTGTTTAAACAGAATTTTTTTTTTTTTTTTTTTTAATTTTTTTTTTCAACGTTTTTTATTTATTTTTGGGACAGAGAGAGACACAGCATGAACGGGGGAGGGGCAGAGAGAGAGGGAGACACAGAATTGGAAACAGGCTCCAGGCTCCGGGCCATCAGCCCAGAGCCCGACGCGGGGCTCGAACTCACGGACCGCGAGATCGTGACCTGGCTGAAGTCGGACGCTTAACCGACTGCGCCACCCAGGCGCCCCCAGAATTTTTTTTTTTAATTGTACTCGCAGTAATCAGACTGTACTTCATTATTAAACATACAGTGTGCATACGTAATTTTCTGGCTTCTGCTGATTCACTAGCTTTCAAAAGGTTCACTCTATCTGAAGGATGAAATAAAGGCAATTGCTTGCAGAGAAGGATGCTGAAACTAATTGGGGCTATAGAGAAAAAAAGGTAAGAGCAAGATATTGAAGACCTACTCTTATCCACAGAGATGATATTGTTGAAGACAAAAGTATAGAGAAGTAACACTGACTTTGAACACTCCCCCACACACACTGTGTATCCACAAAGGATATATCTTTTACGCCATAATTATTTTCTCTGCTTATTGGGGGGGAAACCTGCTATTTATTAATAATTGGTTATAAAGAAAACTTCTATATTAGTTGCAAGAATGTATAATGTTTAATAGTGTGATTATTGCATCACAGGTAAATTGCATATTTCTGTAAGTAGCCAATGTAATTTAATTAAATATACTTTAACTCTTCGTCTAACATTTAATCAATAGAAATTCAAGCCAGGTGAATAAAGAGGAATTAAAGAGCAGGCTATACTTGCTCAGCTCTGATAATTATTCTTAATAATGTTAAATAAAATATTAATATTTAAAAATCATCCAAGTTATATTAGAACAGGTGACTGATAGCAGCAAATGCCCCACTTTGAAGAATGCAAATACTTTTTGACATTCTCCCAGGTTGGATTCAATGATGCATCTCCTTCGACTCTGATCTGAGGGCCAGGGAGAATTTGGGAACTAGGTTTCTGAGGAAGGGCTGAGCGACAAGAGGAAGAAAGGAAATCCAGGAAGAAGAGAATTCCAGGTTTCAACTGGAGACAAATCCCATCTATAGGTTCTACAAAGAGCCCCAATGAGAACTGTTAAGATTCTGAGACACTCGTATGTCCATGATCTGGCCTCAAATAAGAACAGGTTCTTTTTGGTACTGACCCAGTGCACCTACTCTGCTGCTGAGAAGCATAAGATCTTGTTTAGGAGTTGGTAATGGAGTAATCATTTTAGGGAAGCTATAGGACAATATTAAATCTACAACCTAAGTACCGCATCAGAGTTTAAATAGCAACTTGATAAAACCCAAGAGATGGAGCAAAATTGAGTGCAACCTAAAAACTGGCATTTCTCCCAGTATACCATTTAATTAATTAACATGGAGAAAATTTTGCATTTTATTGTCTGACATATCAAAACAACTCAATAAAGTAAAAACAAGATGCTCTTCAGAATTCTAATGCAATTTTGTGGAGCTCTCACATTCATTAATTACAGAGTTGGATGAAGGCCCATTAATTAGAATTCAGATTCACATTTTCAAGGTTAAGTTGTATTTGCATCTTCCTATACAGGTACATAAATAAAAACAATATATAAAAAATAATAATGAGGGGTGCCTGGGTGGCTCAGTCAGTTAAGCCTCTGACTTTGGCTCAGGTCATGATCTCACAGATGGTGGGTTTGAGCCCTGCATCGGGCTCTGTGCTGACAGCTCAGAGCCTGGAGCCTGCTTCAGATTCTGTGTTTCCCTCTGTCTCTGCACCTCCCCTGCTCATACTCTGTTTATGTCTCTCTCTCAAAAATAAATAAACATTAAAAATAAAATAAAAAATTAATAATACTGACTAGGGGCACCTGGGTGGCTCAGTCAGTTGAGCATCTGACTTCAGCTCAGATCATGATCTCACAGTTCATGGGTTCGAACCCGACGTCGGGCTTTTCACTGACAGCTCAGAGCCTGGAGCCTGCTTCGGATCCTCTGTCCCCCTCTCTCTCTGCCCATTAGTTCATGCTCTCTCTCCCTCTTTCTCTGCCCCTCCCCTGCACATGCTTGCCCACTCTTAAAAATAAATAAACATTTAAAAAATAATATAAGTAAAATATGCACATATATGTATGTGTTTGAAAAGTTGTTTATCTTCCCTGTTTTGATTGTGAGGGTTTTTTTCCTCTTTTTTCCCACACTACAGTGGAAAGTAACAGACTGGTGTATTTAACAGTAATCTCCTCTTTGTTTACAGTGATAATATTGACCCACCATTAGATGTTTGAATTGAATTTCTGGTCATTTCATGCTCATGATTCCACTGAGTTACCTGCTCTTTCTTGTCCTACTTTGGAGCTGAAAGTGCAAGCTATGGTCATGGGACAAGTTTTCCTGTGTGTAAAGCTAACAACCACTTCTGAGGGTTGAGACTACAATTTTACATTCATTAATAATTCTGGATAAAAATCAAGTGAGCTAGTAGAACATACACAAATCACCTTCCCATGTCTTCATATGCATGCATAAATACACACACACACACACACATACACACACACACACACATGGACAACATTACTCCTGCTTTGTACAGATAAGCTGCAATCTTCTTTTCTGCAGACAGGATGTTTCTTCATGCAAGGTCACTAAGTGTACATATGTTGATTGGCAAGAAATATTGCTCCATCTAGAAAAGTGACCACTGACTCAGAGGATCTGGTCAGTGAACAAGCAGGTCTTAAGTTGGAGGTGACAGAACTAAGAAATTTCTAAACCTTAACTTCCTATGGACCTCCTTTACTCTATTTACCTGTAATGTCCTACATAGGTGCAGTCAGTAAATCTCTGAATACTGTCAACATATATTATTTTCATATTATATTCAAGATGACAAATATAAAAGTGTGCCACTTTTAACAACTTAATTCTAAGACAGTACCCCGGGTCTTAAACTATGAACTCCTTGAGGGCGAGTATGTGGAACTGTTAACCCACAGGCACCTTGTGCAACAGCTAACATTCCCTGAATGCTCAACAAATATTTGTTGAATAACTGAATGGTGACAGAAGAGGTGAGGGTGGAGGAAGAGAGCCAGAATCTAGCCTCTGGATCAGAATAGCAAAGCCATTGGTATAATTTTGTGAATGGACCTTCTAAAACTGTCAACAGACTGATTGTAATGACAGATTTACAATATCTTAGTCTAGGAATTCTCTAGAGGAAATCAATTTATTTCACTGGAATAGCAACAATAGTCTGTGAAGTCTTCGATTAAATCAATATTGTGCAGGATAACACCACTTAATTCATTTGTCCTTCTCTCCTAGTGAGTCATCTTAGTTTATCTCCCTTGAACTCATAAAAGTTCAATTTACTATTCTAGAACATTCCCTGATTTCTTCACTGGTCACTTAAAAGTTAACATTTTACAGGTTAGGTGGTCAAGAAAATGAATATTTGAGTTCTTCAACTTCACAAACTGAGTCCCTGCCCTACAGAAGAATACTGTGTCACAGGGAAGACAGACATTAAGCAGATTGCAGTAAAAACTTACATGGTTACCAGCGTGCAAAGTATTTGCACAGGTATGGGACACTGTGGGAATATTTAATGAGGACGGTGCAGAGTTACCTGGACAGCTGACTCAGCACTTGTTTGTTTGAGGCACCAGCAAAGGCTCAAGAAAGAGAGAGGGAGAGA
The DNA here is from genome assembly GCF_046562875.1 of Panthera onca. Lineage (NCBI taxonomy): Eukaryota > Metazoa > Chordata > Mammalia > Carnivora > Felidae > Panthera > Panthera onca. The sequence goes on along the minus strand of NC_138347.1, from coordinate 84,482,677 downwards.
GAGAAAGAGAGGGAGCAAAAGCACATATAAGGCAGCATGTGTGAGAGAAGGAGATAATCTGAATCAGAAGAAAATCTAGAAAGAAGTTATTCTGAATATGTATACATTGTGTTGTATGTCATTTCATAAAAAAGTACATGTTTCACACTTTTATTTTGTGTTTGAGTTCATATTTAGGTGTTTTGGGGGAGGAGTCAACAAAATTTTTTAAGTGCTTAGCGTTTATAAATGTCCCCGCTCTGCAAGGCGACCTGACCTCTGAAGGGTAACTTTTAAGCTGAGACTTAAACAACGAAGAATTAGCCAAGTAGGAAGAAAGTAGAGGATATCAGAAGAGATTTCCAAATAGAAGGTATGTGCAGAATGTGAAATGATCCAGGGTGCCTGAGACCACAGTCTTGGCTGCATTCATCTATCTCCTCTCTTCTGTAGGGAGCCATTGGAAGGCCTCCTTGCCATGAGAGCCATGTTGGGACATTAACCACAGGTAAATGTGCAATCACAGTAACATAGATACAGGGTTTAATTTGTCCAGCTTTATTTATATGACAAAACATTTTTTAAATGTTTATTTATTTTTAGAGAGAGAATGCACGCACAAGCAGGGGAGGGGCAGAGAGAGAGGAAGAGAGAGAATCCCAAGCAGGCTCTGAGCTGAGCATGAAGCTCGATCTGGGCCCGATTTCACAACCATCAGATTATGACCTGAGCCAAAACCAAGAGTTGGACACTCAACTAACTGAGCCACCCAGGTGCCCCTACAAAAAAAAAATTTGAATACATATTATGTCCCAGGCCTTAGGTTAAATGCTGGGGACGCCCAAGGATTTCTGCTGCTCTAGGTTATTGTGGATCCATTGCCAGATTTCAGTTATTTCCAGCTGAGATCTTCCTCTCACCTGACTCCCTGAGAAGTGTGGCTTCTGCTGGTTATGTTTTGTTTCTGCCCCAGCAGCCTATCTTCTATAATCCCAAACCAATGCAGCCCCTGTCTTAGCTCATCCCAGAGTCCTTCTCCACTAAAGAAGCAACCGGCTTTTTGCCTTTGTGTGAATCTCTTATACCCTTCCTTAGTGGTAAGCTATTACCAAAATCAGATGGTCAAGCTAGCCCCTCAACAAGTAGCTACTCTCATCCTGTTTCCCATACAGATGTCTCTTTGAACTAGCATTTCTCAATACTCAACTTCCAACCCATTCTAGTTGTTGCAATCTTAACAAACATTGTTCTTAATTTCTCTTTGACTCAGCATGTTTTATTCTCGCTCGCATTTTTTTTTCTCCTTTCATATATTGCCTTACCTAGCTTCAGCTTTTACTCACTGAATGTTTACTCATTGCTTCTAGTCAACCTGCTACACACACAAGTTAGCATTGATAGTCACTTGTAAAGTAGTGAAAATACATATGTAATTGCTGTGGAGGTAAAGGAAATCACATAATCTTCAGATTAGATTACAGTAAAACCTTGGATTTTGAGTAATTTGTTCTGCAAGTGTTCTGCAAGACAAGAAAACATTTCTAATAAATTTAAACTTAATAAATAAGTGATGTCTTGCAATAGGAGTAGTATGTGATGCTGAACATCACATGATCACACCTGAGCCAATGGTTCTCTCTCTTACTCACTGCAGGATTGTGGGTGATCGTCTCCCATGCTCAGATGCTTAGTCTCAGGCCATGGTGTTTGGCAGAAATCAGTGATTTTTCAGAAGGTTGGAAGGTGCCCACAAATGACACTAGTGTATTTTTTTGTCACTTCAAAGCACCTACGGACAGTCCTTTGCTTTTCCATACGAGAGTAAGCTTAGGAATGCTTTGCTTCATTCTAGGTCAGGCTGACTGCAGACATAGACCCCTTCTTCTGCTTCCTTATTGCCAATTACATTAAATACAGTATATGACAAGAGCTTATTGATACTATAGTCAACATCCGTGCAAATGTATACAATGACTCGTGCAGAAAAAGATTCCATTGAGCCAATAGATAGCAGTAATTCTGTTGGTGATAGTGAAAGTCATCCTACACAATAATCCTCCTCTCTCTTGTCTCCTTCACACCAACCATAAAGATTTCCAAAGGTAAGTGCAGGTTAATTTGTTTATTTTTCTTTATGTTTTGTATTTTCTTTATTATTTTGTATTATAGTACTGTAATCATTTTTTTTTAACATTTATTTATTTTTGAGACAGAGAGAGACAGAGCATGAACGGGGGAGGGGCAGAGAGAGAGGGAGACACAGAATCGGAAGCAGGCTCCAGGCTCTGAGCCATCAGCCCAGAGCCCAACGCGGGGCTTGAACTCACGGACCGCGAGATCGTGACCTGGCTGAAGTCGGACGCTTAACTGACTGAGCCACCCAGGCGCCCCTGTAATCATTTTTATATGAGTATTTTGGGGCTGTGGAATGAATCATCTAAGTTTCCATCATTTTTTTTTTTTTTTTTTTTAACATTTATTTATTTTTGAGACAGAGAGAGAGCATGAACAGGGGAGGGTCAGAGAAAGAGGGAGACACAGAATCCGAAACAGGCTCCAGGCTCTGAGCTGTCAGCACAGAGCCCGACACGGGGCTCGAACCCACGGACCGCGAGATCATGACCTGAGCCCAAGTCGGATGCTCAACCGACTGAGCCACCCAGGCGCCCCTCCATTATTTCTTATGGAGAAATTCGCTTTGATATACAAGTGCTTTGGATTACAAGCACGTTTCTGGAAAGAAATTTGCTTGCAAATAAAGTTTTTACTGTATCTGGGATTCATTGTCTCATCTTAAAACTAATCTTTATGAAAACAAAAAAATAATATAATCTAATCTTTATAATGAATGGTTATGTCATACTTTCCTTTATTCCTTTTATTCAGAAAAGATTGAAATTACAATCTTTTGTCTTATGAAATACATACATTACAGTAAGATGTTAGGGAAGTGAACCAACCAACGGGAAACTAAGAGCAGACAAGTAAAAACTCTGGATACAAGTAATTCACAAAATGTATAGTGTAGTCTGGGTACTTGCCATAAGGAAGCCTCTGAATTTTTAAAGTATGAATACATGATGGAAGGAAACATATTCATTACATAATTCAAAATGCCCAGAAGATTATAAAACAAACTGTTGCTCAAGAGAAGCACAGTCATTTGTGGTAATGAATTTCTGCTGGTTCTTGTTAAGAGAACATGATGAACAGCATTCTCACCTGCACCTCCACAGTAAAAACAGTTGTGGGATTCCTCAGGCTGCTTCTCTATGGTCCCCAGACTCCAGCTGTTCATATCTCCCTAAACTTCAGTTCAGTAAAAATAATCACTGGACAAGCTAAAACAAGACTTTCCAAACAGATTTCTGATCACTTTTCTTTAATCTAAAGATAAAATTTAGATCACCCAAATAGAGTGAATGGTCTTCAGGAAATCTTCCATTAACACTATTGCTCCCAACTGAGCATTTCTGATATCCGCAAAGCAGACAGATATGTTGGCAATTTAGGGCATATTCATTTCCATTAGTGCTCAGCAGAACTGGGGATGGGGCTAATATTGTTTTATAAAAGTTTAAGGAAACAGAGGGGACCTAAGGAAATATTTGTGAACTAAGCCAAGATTTTCCTCAGAAAACAATTGTGGATCCATTCTAATACAGATAATGCAGTCATTTACCCCCATTTTTCTTTTTTTCTTTTTTTTTTTTTTTTTAGTTTTTTTTTTTTTTTCAACGTTTATTTATTTTTGGGACAGAGAGAGACAGAGCATGAACGGGGGAGGGACAGAGAGAGAGGGAGACACAGAATCGGAAACAGGCTCCAGGCTCTGAGCCATCAGCCCAGAGCCTGACGCGGGGCTCGAACTCACGGACCGTGAGATCGTGACCTGGCTGAAGTCGGACGCTTAACCGACTGCGCCACCCAGGCGCCCCCCCATTTTTCAATTGTGGTAAAACAGACATAAAATTTATGGTCTTAACCATTTTTAAGTGTATATTTCAGTGGTAGTAAATATACTCATAATGTTGGGCAACCATCACCAACATCCATCTCCATAACTCTTTTCACCTCTTTGAAAATTTATTTTATTATTTTTTTTTTACTCCTTTCATCTTGTAACAGTAAAACTCTGTACCCATTAAACTCCCTATTTCCCCCTCTCTCCAGCCCCTGGCAACCACCATTCTATCTTCTCTGAATTCAACCTAATGCAGTCATTTAAAAATAATTTTTTTTAAATATTTATTTGTTTTTGAGAGAGAGAGATACAGACAGAGAGCCGCGGAAGGGCAGAGAAAGAGGGAGATGCAGAATTCGAAGCAGGCTCCAACTCTGAGCTGTCAGCACAGAGCCCAACACAGGACTCGAACTCAGATACCATGAGATGGTCACCTGAGCTGAAGTTAGAAGTCTAACCAACTGAGCCACCCAGGTGCCCCTAATGCAGTCATCTTAATCAGAAAGAAAAACACTCATAAAATATCTTACATCAAGCAGTGAAATTTCCTCATGAAGCTCACAACTTAAAATATGACAAAACTAATGCCTCTAGATGGCTAAATAATTTAATCTATTGTGTAGTGCAACTAACAAAAACTTGGCTAGGTTTCGAGACTGTCAACAACAGTGGCTTTGGTTTTGCTGCAGCTGATCTGAGGCTATCACTCTTTCTGTTGGTAATTCAATCACAGACTCTTGTCTATTTGAGTGTCTCCCCTCTTATGACAAGTAAAACTAAGTGAAAAAAAGTATACAGGTTCATTTTTCTATATTTTACAAGAGAGGTGATAGAATGCTGCATCTGGTTCATGCAAAAGTAGGATTGAGTTATTAAAGGGCAACTTAAAAATAAGCAAGAAGGAAGGTGCTGACCATATTTATGTTCGCGTACTTTAGCTCTTCAAGAAAGAGGTCAATTTTTTTTTTTTAATTTTAGAGAGAGAATGGAGGAGAGCGGCAGAGAGGGAGGGTAGAGAGGGAGAGAGAGATAGAGAGAGAGAGAGAGGGAGAGAGAGAATCTTAAGCAGGTCCCACACTCAGCACAGAGGCCCACACAGAGCTCCATCCCACAATTCTGGGATCATGACCTGAGCCAAAATCAAGAGTAAAACACTCAACTGACCGAGTCACCCAGGTGCCCCAAGAAAGTCATTTTTCTGTATTCTAACCTTCATAGTGGTTTTAAGTTTCAGTTCTATATAAGCGTAAATAGCCAAAAATTAAAACTGTTTATGTAACTTAGTCCACAATTGATACTTGTTTGGGAAATTTTCAAGAAAATCTGCAAATATGTAATGTGATATTGTTCTTAATGAATTTCTTCACAAGATGATAAATATATAATCCTTGTCAGTGCTGGAAAAGATTGCTTGAAGTCTGTTTTCTCTCTGCCTGAAAGCTGATCTAGAAATTCCGGAATGATAATTAATCAGAAAATTACCAGAAGTGATAATTAATCACTTTTTAAGTGGAATAATGTATAACCTACTAGATTTATGATTTTGAGAAGGTAGAAAGTTGTCCTTTTAAAAAATGAGAAAGAGCAGATTCTAGAGAGCATCTAATGGCTCCCATTGCTGAAGAAATAATTAAGGCATTAAGGCAAAAGACTGGTAAGACTCTGTGTCCTCCAATCAGACTGACCCTTGAAGAGTTCTAAGAGGCACACAACAGAGAGTGGCCTGAGTCCAATGGATGATGACCACTGGTCTTACTGCATAGCCTGGGATCTACTGAAATCATTCAGTATGCTTTGCTTTATATTACTTTGATGTTCCTGAACTAGGTATTTTTTCCTTAACTACTCATTTACATATAAGTAAACTGATATGTAAATGATATCAGAATAACTGATTTATTTAACAAACATTTATTGAGTACCCTATAGACACTATGGGTACCGAAATGAATGAGCCAGAAATTTTGACCTTAACAAGCACATAGCCTGTGCTTTCTATTGATCGTCCAAGACAATCAAGAAAAATATCCTTCTTCGTTTTGTTCTTTGTTATACCTGTCACACTAAACCAAGAGATGTATTTTTTTCCCCTGGGATTAAACACACCTCACAAGTGTAACTAGCACAGAATTATATTAACAAGTTTACTCAAGAAAAAGAACCATTTCTCATGAATTCAGTGGCTGTTATGATGCTGGTAAACTTATTCTCTTGGAAGGTCTGTCACCTCACTGGGAATGGCTTAAGTTTCAGGTTTCCTTGTCTGTCACCAAACACAGCTTCCTACAACATGCTTTATTTACTTCTGGCCCTTTGCCAGTCTAGCACTTTTGAACTCAGTGCTTCACTCTAGCAGTAATTTCATATCTGACCTTTCTTCTCTCTCCTACTTACCACGTATAGTGTCTATGGAATAACATTCTGATTTCATCCCGTGATTTCCTTGTTCAGAAAATTCCAGGGATTGCCCATCTCCTGTAAACTCTTGTGACTAGCTGGAAACTCCCCCAGCGCTATGCTTATCCTTACCCAACCCCACCTCTTATTACTATTTATTACTCTTATTAGTTGTAACTCAAACACCTTGAGCTTTCTCCACTCTTTGAGTATTTGTGCCTGCAGTTATTTAACTGATACCTGTCTGTAACTTCTCTTTCCAACTAGGTTGTGAACTCCACCCTGAAAGAAGGGGTCACCTTAAAAGTTGCATTTGTGTCTTCTCCTAGTTTTAGGCCATTGTTATGCATACATTTGGTGCTCACTACTTAAGAAATAGCTGTGAAATGAATAAATTACTACTGACTCCAAACACATTTTTTAATTTTTTTTTTTTTAATTTTTGGGAGAGAGAGAGAGATGGACAGAGCATGAGTGGGGGAGGTGCAGAGAGAGAGGGAGACAGAATCTGAAGCAGGCTCCAGGCTCCAAGCTGTCAGCACACAGCCCTACTCGAGGCTCAAACTCATGAACCGTAAGATCATGACCTGAGCCCAAGTCAAACACTTAACCAACTGAGCCACCCAGGCGCCCCTCTTTCTTTTACAGCTGGTGCCTGCCTTACATCCTGTGTATTCCCCTGTCACTGCTTTTTAAACCTTTCCAACTAAACCAATAGGAAGAAATTCTTTTTATATTGTGGCCTTAATATTATGCATGTGTCTACAAGCACACACACAGACCTGAAACAAAAGTTTCACAAAACAATACATATTACACTAGGCAATATATTCTGATTTTTCTGTTTCTATTTTTTTTAATGCCGATCATGACATATTAAGTTCATTTCATTACCACTAATGGGTTATACTCTACAGTATAAAAATACTCTATGCTTTTTCGATTAATATGAGGTATATAATATTGCTCTTGAAAAGTGCTTTGAGAACAAAATACTGCTTTGAGGGTTCATTCTATTCCTGACAGTCTGAGCTACAATTATGATCTTTATAGTTATCTTAAGATCACTCCTCACCACATCCCACCATAGCATTTAGAATCAAGTCCTCTTCCCACTTCTACCTTTTGAAATTTAGGACACTGTTAAATAATGCACAAAGTATCCTCTAGATTTCTACTTCTAACATAAGAAGAATCAATACAACATTGTCTTGATAAATGTTAGTGGCATATATATAAAAATTTCCAGGCCTAATTTTTTTTTTAATTTTTTTTTTTTTTAACGTTTTTTATTTTATTTTTGAGACAGAGAGAGACAGAGCATGAACGGGGGAGGAGCAGAGAGAGAGGGAAACACAGAATCTGAAACAGGCTCCAGGCTCTGAGCTGTCAGCACAGAGCCCGACGCGGGGCTCGAACTCACAGACTGAGAGATCATGACCTGAGCTGAAGTCGGAAGCTTAACCGACCAAGCCACCCAGGCGCCCCTCCAGGCCTAATTTTAATCAGACCACTTGCAGGTGAAAAGTAGGTATGCTAAGTAGGTATGGTCATATTTTTGTTTCTCTACATATCTTTAGCACACAAGTTTTGTTGCTTGACCATCCAGAGTCTGAATCCCAGCTTTGCCAAGTTCCTTACTCTGAGCAAATTTTTAACCTGAGCCTCCATTTCTGTATCCATACAATGGAAATAATAATATCAACTTCAAAGGATAGAGGGGAGTTAAATTAGACCATGCAAGTAAAGAGCATAGTATAGGGCCTGTGACACACTAGTGCTCCATGCACGGTAGTAATATTTTATTAGTATAACAACAAGTAAATGTATCTCAAACTTCCTTTTAGGGTCAAAAAGCAAGGTTCAATCATAAGAACAAAAGTGAGATTATTTTTTCCTTTAAATATCTAGCTAATTTCTATAGTTGGATTACTTATAATATTCCGCTGCTGGTTTTATAGGTCATAAACATCCCTAAGGAAAGGCTCTATCTGTGGCGCGGGATACTCATTACATAGTAAGGAATGTTTATAGAAAGGAAAATATTATGTACATATGCAATAGCTTGCCTGGTCATTTACTCTCATTTCTGTTTTCTCTCAAAAAGAAAAGAAAAGGAAAGGAAAGAATTACTTTAACCGCAAACACCTGTACGTTCGTGAAGTGTGCTTTAATTCAGCAAAAATACTGCACACAATAAATGTATATAACACTCAAGATGTATATGCGGCTACTTTTGAAGAAAACGAGACCTGGCGCTTCATTTCAGTCTTCCAAGTCAAAGCCTTGGCTTTTCTAGTGGCTTTTATATTCTTCCTTACCTTTATTTATCCATACCCTTATCTTACCTGGGTCTTGCTACTTCTGAGTGTTTTTGATTACAGGAGTTATAGGGAAAAAACTACCTTCCCATAGAAAATATTCTTCCCCTAACCTGTTCAATTTAGCAAGGCAAAACAGAGTATCTCTTCCATTCTCCCGGAAACAGTGGTCTAGAGTGGACCAGGCACAGGGGAGTTGCAACTCTTCTCAACATTACTTAAAGGCAGTGATCAAGATTCCCCTAGCCCCAGCTCAGTTATTTGTTTAAGAAGGGAGCTGCGTTATGCATTAAGACAAAGACTTTGACAATTTAATTAAACCTAAACTTTAGACCTCTGGGAATTAACCTTCAGTCGTTACACCCGAGATTGTGTTTATGCGTTTTGGGGGACGGGGGTACCAGAGAAGGCAGACAGCCACAGGAGGTAGAAAGAGGAGTCGGCAAGAAGCTGCAGACTCTGGGGAGAGACAGGCGCGATTTAATCCTACCCCTGGGATGGGGGCCAGGGAGACAAGAGGGCAGAAGCTGCACCTGGCCACACTCGCGGCTGGCCCCGCCCACCGGCTGACTCTGGTTCCCGAACGCTGCCGGGCGCGCCGGGCCCCAGGGTCCGCACAGCCCCTTTCGTCACGTCCGGGGGCGGGCCCGGGAGCCGGGGGCGGGCCCGGGTGCGGCTGGGGGGGCCGGGCAGGGAGGGTGGGGTGGTGGTGGTGCTCCGGGTGACAGCGGTCAATAATGAAGGTGGCTGCGGCGTGGCGGCCGGCTCAGCTGCGCCGGGCGGGGGCGGCGCCGGGGCCGCGCCTGTAGGACCTCAGGGCCGGCGCGGCGAGATGGGGACCCGGCGCGGGGAGTGAGGTGGCGGCGGCGGCGAGCGGAACTTCAGCCAGAGGGGCACTCCCGCTTCCCCCTCTGGCTCGTCAGCTTCCACCTGCAGCCCCTCGGCCCCCGCGTGCCGCGGGACCGGGACGGCGACGGCGGGGGCATGTGGCGCTGGGTTCGGCAGCAGCTGGTAAGTGCCTCTTCCCCTCCCGGACGTCCGCCGCCGCGCGGCCTCTTGGGCCCTGATGGCGGGGTAGGGCTGGCGGCGCGGAGCCGCGAGGCCGGGGCTCGGGCGCCGGGCTAGGCCGCGACGGAGACGCGCGCGGGGCCGGAGCCGGAAAGCCCCTCACGGCCCCCGCACGCGTCTCGCCTCCGAGCCCCGGACTTCGCGGCCGGCCGGAGGCGGCTGCTTCCTCCCCGCGCTTCTGATTTCCTCCCTTCTCGCCGCTCCTGGCGCCACGGCCGCGAACCGGGGTCCGGAGCGGGTTCTGCGTCCCCCCTGAGGAAACAGGGCGAGGGTACGGAAAGAGACTGACTGTTGGGGAGAGCCAAGAGGCTTGTGTTTCCTGCCCTTAACGATTTGGGACACATTTGAGCGAAGGGGAGGGGAAGGACTTAATCTTCAGCCCCGTCTTGTCACTGTTTGCAGTTGGGGTGTCACGATTCAGTGTTGGAGTTGGTTATCGAGGAGGGTACCGTATCTCATGTAACCACTCGCCTCGAAAGAAATTTTACTCAAGGCCTGGGTGAGGGAAAGAAAATATTCCAACACCCCGTCTACTTTCGGAAAAGATTTGGACGAAAGTTAAGAAGAACTATGTTTTCCTTCTTACCCTGTCCTCACCCCACCTCAAGTCAAACTTTTGGAATGTGAACCTTACTTTTTTCCATTCTCTCAAGGCAGTTTAAACGAGACAGGTTTGGAACCAATGGTTAACTTTGCAGTTTTACTGCAACATCTGGAGGAAAAAAAAAAAAATCTTAGAAAAGGGTGATTTAAAGCATATAAAAAGCGCCACCTTTCTCAGAATTAATTCAGAGAGAAAAATCTTTCCTGCCTCTTGGCAACTACAGCCCAGAAAATACAGCACTAAGGCAACAGTGACAATGAGGACAGAAATTGGTCCTGGCTGAAGAAGTCTAATCTTATCTCTATGATGAGGTCTTTTGCTGGCTGCTGCCTAATTTCTAAATCGCATTAATTAATGCTGCTACAACTCAGTATTTTCATTTACTACTTCAAAAGGCAGTGCAGCAAAAACGATTTTTGTGGCACTATAAAGATTTTGTGGGACTAAAGCATTGATACTTTTTTTTCCCTGCTCTAGAACAGCATTTTAATATTAAATCTGTTTTCAGAGCCAGCCTTCTCTTAATTCATTTTGCAAAAGGCATCGTGAAATATATTACTGGAAAAATATCTTACAAATTAACTGGAACTGCCAGCCACTTAAGTGTTGGCTTCCTATTTTTAGCTAATTGTAGATTCATATATATGCCTTGTTAGGAAACTAAGCTAATGATGTCATTATAACACGGTATTGTTGTAATACCCTGGCTTTATTGCAATAAGCCATAGCACAACTTGACTCTGGAAGTTAATGATTACAGATCTGATCTCATGCCTTTGATTTGCCAGTCTTTATATTTAGAAGATTTATTTAGCTGATGCTGTTTTTGTGTGGTAGGAAGATCATTATAAAGTGGTTTTCTTAAAGCTTTTCTAATAGATTAAGACACTGCACCTAAGTGTTAGGTATTTCTGTTAACCTGAATAAAATCTTGGTTGTATAACCACTCTCATCTTCAAGACAGGCAATCTGGTAATGTTTTTTAAAATGGCTTCAAAGGAACACAACTAAAAGGAAGGGCAGGAAGTTGTGTAGTTAATCTACAAGACAACTGCCTTACCTGGTAGTTAACAAGTTGAACAAGTTGCTGTGCATAAAAAATGCTATCTCTGACATCTAGTTGCACACCTCACTGGTTTTACTCTTAAGTTATCAGATCTAAGTATGTAATCAGATCTGTTCCAGTGTGGGAGTTTGTATCTCTGATTAAGTGTGTACAGTCACTTAAATTATACATAATGGATAGTGGATACACAGTCATGAAAGTTCATTTTACTATCCCAGGCCTAAACAGCTATTTTAGTTATTATGCCAGAAATTATTCAACTCAAAGTCTAGATTATACTTCCATTCACTCTGTGGATTGAATGTCTTTTAGCAGTAGGTTCACTTTAAAAATTCAGGTAAGTGGGACAAACTTGGGGACATTAATAAGCAAATCAAAAGAATGGGTTTTTTGAGTTATAAACAATTCATTATATAAATCCTGATTTTAACAACTTATGTTGTCTTGCCAAAAAAGTTTCTTGTTATTTCATTACAAAAATAATTCCTATGCTCTAATAATTCCTAATTTAAGAAATCTTTGACTCTTTGTCTCCACACAGTATTTTCACTACTTGACACAATGAGAAAACTCAAGTTGATGTTTTCCCCTTGAGGAAGTAGAGTGAAAAGAAAAAATTGGCATATCTTTTTTCTTTTTCTTTTGTTCTTTTCTGGCTCACAGTGCTGAAGTTATTTTATACAAAGAGAATTCTAAGTAGAATTTCTTATGATATTTTTCTGATACAATTAGTATTATAGTATACTCATTTCTAACAGCATATTATGTGTATTAACCCTTTAGAGATGACAGCACCTTGATTACAATAGTGAAAATGCCATTAGCTACTCACTGTATTCTAATATTTGGATTTGGATGGTAGCCATTAACCACATATGCTATTAAAATTAAAATCCAATTAATTAAATTAAAAACTCATGTGCTTATTAGCTACCACATTGGACATTTTGGAGTAGAACATTTTCATTATCACAGAAAATTCTATTGAACAGCGCTTCCTTAGACTTTTAAGTTAAAGTCTTTGCTAATACATATTTTAGTTGACATGTAATATTTCTTTACAGAACAATATAATGCTCTGTTTTTAAAGCACTTATTGTGTGCAGACATTATAATATGCTAAATATTGGGGATGCAAATGTAAGTCTAATTCATCTTTGTATGTTCAGTGACTCACTGTACTTGACATGAAGTAGACATTGGGTACGTGTATGCTGAGTAATGAATAGGTAAGGAAAGAATGAGTCCAGAGTTATTGCTTCTGTGTTTAGAGATAAAATGACAAAATTCAAGATTGACCACTCCAGAAGAAAACTAGAAAACTACTGTAATTTTAAAAAATCCAACTTAATCTTGTCATGCCAGGATACTATTTCTTAAATTGTTCTGCCTTCAGATTTTGGCTGTAGTAAAAGGCCTGGTGAGATGGTCTTCTGATTTGCTGAGAAAAATGGGAAGCTAAACTAAACTCTTTCAACTTTCTGTTCTCTCACACTTACCAAACTTGTTTATACCTGTATTTAATTCTTCCCTTTCCACCTGTCACAAAGAAAGGTGTGACTGTCCTCCTTTCCAAACTAACTGATCTACTTGTGCTCTAGATCCTGTCTTTGATCTTGCTCTCCACATGCCCTATCAATTATCTATACTATGTTTAGTCTTAACTCTTTTCCTTTAACCTGTAAACATGTTGAAGTCTCCCTCTATTTTACTTTGCCGTGTACTTGTGGCTGTCAAATTATTTCCAATTTTCTAGAAAATAGATCTATATAATTGTGCTGTCCAGTACACTTGAAATGTAGCTAGAATTGAGATATTCTTAAGTATAAATACAGGATTTTGAAAACAGTAAAAAAAAAAAAAAAAAAAAAGTAAAATGTCCCAATTTTTTATGTTGGTTACATGTTGAAATAATGGTATTTTTGATATATTGGGTGAAGTAAAATATATTATTTCAATTAATTTTACCTGTTTCTTTTTATTTATTTTTCTAATGTGGTTACTAGAAATTTAAAAATTGTATATGTAGCTTGCATTTGTGGCTTATGTTATAGTGTTTCTGTTAGTGTTGCTGTATAACATGAAAAGTGTGTTTGTGTTTCTGTATAGCACATGATATAAGCCTGGATAACTCACTCACTAGACTGTAAATATCTTAGGGTAGGGGCATATCTTATTCATCTTTATATCCCTTGTACTCAAGACAGCAGCTGGCCCATTCATAATAGATACTCACCAACCAAATGTTGGTTGAATAAATGATTATCAAATTTATTTCAGCATCAGTTTAGAAGTAGCTGTGTTCTTTGCCTTTCTCTCAAGAGTAGAAAAGGAGGCACAGGCCTATGGTAGTATCATTTTGGTATGGCTAAGTAAGTTTTAATCTCAGGAATTAGTGTTTAAGAACCTAGATCTTTGAATATTTGCTTCTTTTATCTCTGTGTTTAGACATATATTCTTAGACACCCAGTTTTTCATTTGATTAGGGAGGTCAAGCATTAGAGGAATACGAAATATCCCAGCAGCACTGAAGTAGGGACCTTGCTTAGATCCTCCAAAAGAACCTTATGATTGCCATTATTGTCATTAAATATCCCTTCAATCCCTGCAGTCTGTTTTCAACCTAGCAGCCGGAATGATTTTATTAAAACACACATTAGATCATGTAATTCAGTGTTTAAAACCTTATAAGGACTTGCTTTCTTGCTCAGAGTAAGAAACAAAGTCCCTGCTTGATCTGTATCCCTCTGTGCAACCTCCCCCTTCTTTGACCCCCCCCCCCCCCCCCCCCCCCGCCCCAAACTGCTTCTCAAATCCCATGTCACTTTTCCCTCACTTTGCTTTATCCACACTGGCTGCCTTGCAATTTATCTGAAGGGTCAGACATACTTCAATCTCAAGATCATTGTCCTGGCTATTACCTCTTCTAGGAATGTCAATCCCCCACACTGCCATCCGCTGGCTCCCTTATTCCCTTCAAGTCTTTATTCAATTGTTACTTATCAGTGAGGCTTTTTCTGGACATTGACTATAAAACTGTAAACCTTCCCAATACTTCCCTATTCCCCAGCCCTTTTTTTATTTCTCTAAGCACTTAACACTATTTAACATACTCTGTAATTTATTTATTTGTCTCATTTATCTCATGAAGGCAAGGATTTTTGTCTATTTTTAGTTCTCCATATAGCAAAAATTTTCTCAACTCTTTATCTACTTTTCAGTAACACCATTTCTTTCTCATTTAGTTATTTATTCACTTGAACATTTTCTGAACACCTAATCTGTGATAGCATGTTGCTAGGCTCTCATACTACAAAATAAAGCAACCTTGGCCCTACCCAGTCTTTTAGGAGGCTCTTCTTCTGAAATGGATATTTGGATTGTTGTCATTTTTTCCTATTACAAAAATGTTGCAGTGATAATATTTATGTTTTTGTGGTTTTTTTTTTAATTGGAATACTTAGAAGTGGAATTGTTGGGTAATGGGGTGTATACATTATAACTATTAGCGTGTATTGCCAAATTATTTTCCAAAACATGTGAGTTCCTCTTTCCCTATATCTTCATCAACACTTTGTACTGTCAGACCTGAAAAAATTTACCAATTTGATGGGTGTGAATTGTATTTTATTTTGTTCTAATTTGCATTTCCCTGATTGCTAGTGAAATTCAAGTGTCCTGTATTTCATTCAAATGAATATATTGCTTATTTTTCTATTGGATAGTTTGTCTTTTCCTTATTAGTTCTTTCAATAATCTGTATTCTAATTCTTTGTTGCGTTTGTTGTAAATATTTTCTTCCAGTTCATCCTCCCTTGTATGTATTTAACTTTGTCGATGGTGTCTTTTTTTGACACAGAAGTTTTAAAGCTATTTGTAGGTAAATGTATTAGGACTAATGATTTTATTTATAATAAACAAGTTTATTACTTGTTTAGATATTCCTTTCATACACCAGGATCATAAAGCTGTTTTTCTAGTGTTTTCTTCAAATTGTCTTAAAATTTAGTTTTTCAACATTTAGGAATTGATTTTTGTGTATGAAATAGAGAATTTACTTTCTCCCATATGGAGTTATTTGTCCCAGTACTTTTTATTGAATGAGCCATCTTTTCCCCCACTAATCAGTGTTGTTTGACTTCTCTGTCATATACCAGCATTCTCTTTCATGCATCTTGTTCTCTTCCTAAGTTCTGTCTTCAGTTTAATTCATCTGTTGATCTGGTGCGCCAGTAATGCACTTTTTTATTGTTTTTCATTTAATTCCAGTGTAGTTAACATGCAGTGTTATATTAGTTTCAGGTGTACAATCTAGTGAGTCAGTGATTCTATACATTACTCAGTGCTCATCATTATAAGTGTACTCTTAATCCCCTTTACTTATTTCACCCATCCCCACTCTGGTAACCATCAGTTTGTTGTCTATAGATAAGAGTCTGTTTCTTGGTTAATTTTTCTCTCCTCTTTTTCCCTTTGCTTATTTGTTTTGTTTCTTAAATTCCACACATAAGTGAAATCATATGGTATTTGTCTTTCTGTGACTGGTTTATTTTGCTTAGCATTATATGTGCTAATACTATATTTGCATTATACTTGTGAATGGCAAGATTTCATTCCTTTTTATGGCTGAGTAACATTCCATATATACATTTTCCTATCCATTTATCTATTGATAAAATGAGTTGCTTCCATAATTTGGCTATTGTAAATAATGCTGCTCTAAACATGAGGGTGTATGTATCCCTTTGAATTAGTGTTTTTGTATTTTTGGAGTAAGTACCCAGTAGTGTGATTACTGAATCATAGGGTAGTTCCATTTTTAACTTTTTGAACCGCTTGTTATCCACAGTGGCTACACCAGTTTGCTCTCCCACCAGCAGGACACAAAGGTTCCTACTTTTCCACACCCTAACACCTTTTGTTTCTTGTGTTGTTTTTTAAAAAAAATTTTTTTAACGTTTATTTATTATTAAGAGACAGAGCATGAGCATGGGAGGGGCAGAGAGAGGGGGAGACACAGAATCTAAAGTAGGCTCCAGGCTCTCAGCTGTCAGCACAGAGCCTGACGCGGGGCTCAAACTCATGAACTGCGAGATCATGGCCGGAGCCGAAGTCAGATGCTTACCTGACTGAGCCACCCAGGTATCCCTCTTGTGTTTTTTATTTTAGCCATTCTGATAGGTGTGGGGTAATGTCTCATTGTAGTTTTGATTTGCAGTTCTTTTATGATGAATTATGTTGAGCATCTGTAATTCTTCTTTGGAGAAATGTCTACTCATGTCTTCTGCCCATTTTTTAATTGGATCATTTGTTTTATGGGTGTTGAGACGTATAAGTTCTTTATTTTGGATACTAACCTTTTATGGATATGTCACTTGCAAGTATCTTCTCCCATTCAGCAGGTTGTCTTTTAGTTTTGTTGATTGTTTCCTTCACTGTGTAGAAGCTTTATATTTTGATGTAGTCCCAATAGTTTATTTTTGCTTTTATTTCCCTTGCCTTCAGAGACATACCTAGAAAAAAGTTGCTATGTCCAAAGTCAGAGAAATACTGCCTGTGCTCTCCTCTAGGATTTTTATAGTTTCAGGGGTCACATTTAGGTCCTTAATCCATTTTGACTTTATCTTTTTGTATGGTGTAAGCCAGCGGTCCAGTTTCATTCTTTTGCATGTAGCCATCCAGTTCTTACAGCACCATTTGTTGAAGAGGCTATCTTTTCCTTATTGCATATTCTTTCCTCCTTTGTCAAAGATTGACCATATAAATGTGGGTTTATTTCTGGGCTTCTGTTCCATTGAACAGTGGGCCTATTTTTGTGCCAGTGTGATAGATAGCATTTTGATTACTGCAGCTTTGTAGTGCAACTTGAAGTCTGGGATTGTTATACCTCCAGCTTTGTTTTTCTTTTCCAGATTGTTTTGGCTATTTGGGGTCTTCTGGGGTTCCATACACATTTTAGGATTGCTTGTTCTAGTTCTGTGAAAAATGTTGGTATTTTGATGGGAGTGCATTAAATCTGTAGATTTATATATGGCCTTTATTATGTTGAGGTATGTTCCTTCTGATCCTACTTTGTTGAGGGCTTTTATCATGAATGGATGTCGTACTGTGTCAAATGCTTTTTCTGCATCTATTGAAATGATCATATGGTTTTTATCTCTTTTATTGATGTGATGTATCACATTGATTGACTTACAAATATTGAGCCACGCTTGCATCTCAGGGATAAATCCCACTGATCATGATGAATGATTTTTTTTAATGTATCATTAGATTCAGTTTGCTAATATTTTGTTGAGGATTTTTGCATCTGTGTTCATCAGAGATATGGCCTGTAGTTTTCTTTTTTTCTTTCTTTTTTTTTTTTTTTTTGTAGTTTCTTTATCTGGTTTTGGTATCAGGGTAATGCTGGCTTCATAGAATGAATCAGGAAGTTTTCCATCCTCTTCTATTTGTTGGAATAGTTTGAGAAGAAGGGATATCATGTCTTCTTTAATGTTTATTTATTTATTTATTTATTTTGAGAGAGAGAGAGAGAGAGAGAGAGAAGGAGGGCAAGAGGATGTGCGAAGGGGAGGGACAGAGAGAAAAGACAGAGGATCCCTGGCAGGCTGTGTTGTCAGCGTGGAACTGGACATGGGGCTCGATTTCACAAACCATGAGATTATGACCTGAGCCAAAACCAAAAGGTGTATGCTTAACTGACTGATTCACCCAGGTGCCCCTTTATCTTCTTTAGGTCATTTTGTTCAGTAGAATTTATCTATGAAGCCATCTGGTCCTGCCTGGACTTGTTTGCTAAGAGTTTTTTGATTACTGATTCAGTTTCATCACTGGTAATCAGTCTGTTCAAATTTTGTATTTCTTCCAGATTCAGTTTTGGGAGGTTGTATGTTTCTATGAATTTATCTATTTCTTCTAGGTTATCCCAATTTGTTGGCATATAATTTTTCATAATATTCTGTTACAATCTTTTGTAGTTTGTGGTGTCAGTTGTTATTTCTCTCCTTTCCTTTTTCTTTCTGATTTTATTTGAGTGTGTCCCTCCCTCCCTCTCCCTTTAATGAGTCTGGCTAAAGGTTTATCAATTTTGTTGATATTTTCAAAGAACCAACTCCTGGTTTTATTATCTGTTCTATTTTTTAGTTTCTATTTATTTCCGCTGTAATCTTTATTATTTCCTTCTATTAGTTTTGGGTTTCATTTGTTTTTCTTTTTCTGGATGCTTTAGGTAGAAGATTAGGCTGTTTATTTGGGTTTTTTCTTTTTTAGGTAGGCCTGTATTGCTATAAACTTCCCTCTTAGAACAACTTTTGCTGTATCCTAAAGATTTTGGACTGATGTGTTTTCATTTTCATTTGTCTCTGTGTATTTTTTTTTTATTTTGTCTTTGATTTCTTGGTTGACTCGTTCATTGTCTGGTAGCATTTATTTAACCTCCATGTATTTGTGAGCTTTCCAGGCTTTTTCTTGTGGTTGATTTCTAGTTTCATAGCATGTGGTCAGAAAAGATGGTATGACTTTGATTTTTTGAATTTGTTGAGACTTATTTTGTGGCCTGATATGTGATTGTTGATTTTCTGTTTAGATCATCTATTCATTAATGTAACTGGGGTGTTATGCACTGTCTTAATTATAGTATTTTTTATAAAGTCTTGATATCTGGCTGAACAGAACCCCCAATCCTTTTTTTCTTTCAGAATTGCATTGATCTTTACCCTTCCATATGCTATTTTTAATCAGTTTACCTACTTCTGTGGAGAATCATTCTAGGATTTTGATTGACTTTGCATTTAATTTGTTAAGTTTCTTTTCATATTTTTCTCTTTGATGAGGTAGACGCTATGGATTGTATTTTATTATTTTCTAGCTATACCTATATATTGAGTATCTCTATCTGCCTACAAATAATATAGGGATTTACATTTTAACTCAAGTATTTCCACTCTCACTTTTCACATTACTATTACATAATAGTTTAGCTCTACTTTTTTCCCTTTTACCAGCTTTATTGAGATTTAACTCACATACCATACAATTTACCCATTTAAAGTTTCAATTTTTTTAGTATATTCATAGAATTGTGCAGCCAACACCATACTCCAACGTTAGGACATTTTTATACCCCTAAAAGAGACTATGTTCCCAGTAATTCTCACTTTCCATTCCTCCAAACGTGTAGCCCCCAGCCCTAATCAGTCACTAATCTCCTTTCTGTCTCTATCGATTTGCCTGCTGTGGACATTTCATATAAACAGCATCATACAGTATTTGGTATTTTGTGACTATTTTCTTTCACCTGGCATAATATTTTCAAGGTTCATTGATGTCATAGCACATATCAGTAATTCATTCCTTTCTTTGTCAAATAATATTTAATTGTATGGATATAGTACATTTTGTTTATCTATTCATCAGTTGGTGGACATTTAGTTTGTTTCCACCTTTTGGCTAGAAATAACACTACTTTGACCTCTAATGGACAGGTCTTTGCATCCATATATATTTTCATTTCTCTTGGGTTTATACCTAAAGTGTGGAGTTACTGGATCATATGGTAACTCTATTTTTAACTTTGTGAGGAATTGCCAAACTATTTTCCAAAGTGGCTGCACCATTTTACATTCCCACCAGCAGTTTTTAAGTGTTCCGGTGTCTTCATATCCTTGTCAACTCTTGGTTTTGTCTTTTTAATTATAGCCATCATGGTGGGAATGATACCTCATTGTGGTTTTGATTTACATTTTGCTAATAACTAATGATTTCAAACATCTTCTCATGTCCCTGTTAGCCATTTGCACCTTTTCTGGAGAAATGCCTATTCAAATCTTTTTGTCTATTAAAAAATTTTTGAAGGGGGCACCTGGGTAGCTCAGTTGGTTGATCATCTGACCCTTGACTTCAGCCCAGGTCATAATCCTAGGGTCATAAGATTGAGCCCCACGTTGGGCTCTGTACTGAGTTGAGCCTACTTAAAATTCTTTCTCTCTCTGCCTCTGTCCCCCATTTGTGCATGCTCGCTCTCTCTCTCTCTCTCTCTCTCTCTCTCTCATAAAATTAGAATACTTTTAATTGAGTTCTAAGAGTTTTTTTTTTACTCTAGATACAAGACCCTTAACAAATAAATAATTTGCAAATATTTTCCCCCATAATGTGTGTTCTAGTTCTGCTTGTTTTTAAACTCAAAACATTTTTTTCCAACTTTTTAGCAGTTACTCATTTTTATTTTCTACTAAAATTTAATGATTTCTTTTACTTACCATTGTTTCTTGCATACCACCTCTTCCCTTTGGATTTACTTTTATTTTTAATGAAATACATTCTTTTGTAGGGGTGATCTGTTTCAGTTTTTATGTCTTTATTTCATAATTATTATTGAACACTAATTTAGGTACAGAATTCTAGATTAACATTTACTTTCACTCAATATTGAAGATACTACTTATTCCATTGCTTTCTGACATTTATAATTGCTGGTATAAAATATGTTTTTAATCTAATTGCCATTACTTTGTTAGTAATCTGTGTTACATGGATTTTAGGGTTATCTCTTTGTCCTTGATATTTTGTAATTTTATTGTGCTGTATCTATAATATTTTTTCATGTTTTTCCTACTCTGTACTTGTGTGTGCTTTCAGTCTGAAGGCTCTTATTAATATGGTTCAGAAAATTTTTCAGCTATTTTTTTTCTTTAAATATTGCTTCTCAAAGAATAAAATCATTCCATTTGCAGTAACATGGATGGAATTGGAGGGTATTATGCTAAGTGAAATAAGTCAGTCAGAGAAAGATAGATATCATATGTTTTCACTCATATGTAGATCTTGAGAAACTTAACAGAAGACCATGGGAGAAGGGAAGGGGAAAAATAGTTACAGAGAGGGAGGCAAACCATAAGAGACTTAAATACAGAGAACAAACAGAGGGTTGATGAGGGGTGGGGGAGAGGGGAAAGTGGGTGATGGGCATCCAGGAGGGCACTTGTTGGGATAAGTACTGGGTGTTGTGTGTAAGCCAGTTTGACAATAAATTATATTAAAAATACATACATACACACATACATACATACATACATACTGCTTCTCAGCCTCTAATGTTCTCAGTCTAGAACTCTTGCTTGATACTACTCTGTCTTCTATGGCTTTTAAACTTCTTTTTCATATTTCTCATGTATTTTCTCTCTGTGTTGCTTTCACTGTGAATACCTTAGTTCTAGCTTCCAGTTCACTAATTCTCACACCTGTGTCCAATCTAGAGTTCATACTGTCTTCTGAATATTTAATTTAAGTGATTTTTTTATTTCCATATTTATTGGACCTCTTTCAGTTTTGTCTGTTTTTGATGCATATCTGTGTGGTTTTTCTCATAATATTTTCTTTTAAAAAAAGAGATATTATTGTTACCTCTTTGGAGGTTTTATACATATTTAAAGGTACACAAATTTTTTTCAGCTTCCTTTCAGTTGAACCTGACTCTAGGACCCAGATACAAAGGGATGCTATTAATCCTTATCATGTCAAAGGATTTGAACTTCAGACTGCCTGTTTCTAGACATGGAGTCCCAAAGGCTCAACCCTTGATTACAGAAATGATTATCTTATTTTAAACTTAGCTAAGTCTTTTCTTTTTAATTTTTAAATGTTTTTATTTTCGAGAGAGACCAAACACAAGTAGGGGAGGGGCAGAGAGAGAGAGGGAGACAGAATTGGAAGCAGGCTCCAAGCTCAGAGCTGTCAGCACAGAGCGTGATGCAGGACTTGAACCCGTGAACCTGGAGATCATGACCTGAGCTGAAGTTGGATGCTTGACTGACTGAATCACCTGGGCAGCCCAAGTCTTCTTAATTAAAGAAAACCAGGTATTTTATTCATCTTTGCTTTTGTGAAGCAAAGGGAAGAGCTCACAGTATAGACTTTTCCAAGGCCAATAACAAATATCAGCAGCAAGACTTGAACCTAGAGAGTTTTTCCAGAGAGCTTAGCAGTGTAGGAGAGAATTAGCAGTAGCAGCAGTTTTCCCTGTATCTCTCTTTCCCAATCCTGCCACCTTAAATCTGCTCAAGAGTGAGGCAACACTAGGAAATGAGTTAGGAGAAGAAATTTCTAGGCAACAGTGGTACTCTGGAGACACAAGTGACAGGTTTGTAGAGGAAGAGGAGAGAAGTGGTGGAGAGTTCCTGTAGTTATTCAGCTATAGCCATTCTCAAGTTGACACAATATTTTAGGTACCAGAAGTTGTTAGAACGTGCTTGTACCTTAGTGTATATCCTCTTGAAAATGTTATCTACTATAAAATGCAATATATATAAATTGATTTTGAACAGCATGGCAAGTTTTTTTGTTTTTTTGTTTTTTTTTTACAGTTTTCATGTTTTTAATTTCCTTTTTGTCTTGAACCTTGGGAGATCAAAAATTTATTTTGAAGTTTGACAAGTTTGTGATGTTGAAATAGATATTAGAAATGATGAAAAGAGATAGGATGGTTGTCCATTTTAATTAATAACTCTTATTACACCTGTAATGGAATTATGTCACATTTAACTCTATTAAGAAGGATGTATTTGATAATCTTCTAAAGGGAAAAAAGTGAGTCATCTAAGGAGTTACTGCTATTTCAGTTAAAATTTTACTCATTTTACTTGATATTTTGTTTCTTTTTTTGTGTGTTTAAGAGGCCTTATTTTTTCTAAATGAAGTTTTATATAGAACAGAGGCCCTTGGGGCGTCTGGGTGGTTCAGTCAGTTGGGTGTCTGACTTCGGCTCAGGTCATGATATCACAGCTCGTGAGTTCAAGCCCCGCATCAGGCTCTGTGCTGACAGCTCAGAGCCCGGAGACTGCTTGGGATTCTGTGTCTCCCTCTCTGCCCCTCCCCTGCTCATACTCTGTCTCTCTCTCTCTCTCTCTCTCAAAAGTAAATAAACATTAAAAAAATAAATAAATAAAAAGAACAGAGGCCCTGACTTCTCATTTTGGTATTTCCACAGTACCAAGCATACTACCTAGTATATAGTCAGTGCTCATAATATTTATAAGTTGTATTTTTTAAAAATTAATAGGATAATTTAATAAAGGACATACTAAGTAGTTTGATATTTCAGAATGCTCAGATATCTTTACTCACATTTGGTACAGTGCCTCACATTGTATCAAGCACATCTTTTCCAATAAATACTTGTGTTACTTATTGGTATTGTAAGATTTTGCTCTGAAGAAAGAGTCTTTTGCAATGAGTGCAGTTGGCAGATAAAGCGTAAGTAGTTGTAGTCAGTTCATCTTAATCATATGTACATAGGAAATTGTTTCTTCACTCTTATATCTCCTGAGCTACAAAGGGAATATAGATATATTTGCTTATCTCAGTTCTCCACTGTGCTCTTTAATATACAAGTTTGAAAAATGCTAACAAAGGTATAAGGGTGGACTTGATTCTTTACTATTGAAAAACTGGCAAATGGTTCCCTCATGTGTGTTTTCCTGTTGAAATTTAAATGTGAAGGCACAGGCCTCTAACTTAGATGTGCAGGAGACTCCTCCCCTCCCGCCCTTTGTGGTTCCAATTCTTTATGCAACTTTAAAGGAAATTGGTTCATTGCTTACCTGCTAATGTTGTCAACCTTTTTTCCAGCATATATTTGCAGAATTTGAAAACAAAACAAAAAAATTTAAAAACTTAGGTATTTATTAGGGGACAGTGAAAGTCAAAATTCTTAAAATTTTTTTTAATGTTTATTCTATTTTTTTTTAATGTTTCTTTTTTGAGAGAGAGAGAGAGAGAATGAGCTGGGGAAGGGCAGAGAGAGAGGGAGACAGAATCTGAAGCAAGCACCAGGCTCTGAGCTGTCAGCACAGAGCCCAACATGGGACTCGAACTCATGAACTGTGAGATCATGACCTGAGCTGAAGTCGGAGGCTTAACTGACCGAGCCACCTAGATGCCCCTAAAATGTTTATTCTTAGAGGGGTGGGTGCAGACAGAGAGAGAGAGAGAGAGACAGAACCTGAAGCAGGCTCCACGCTTCGAGCTGTCAGCACAGAGCCCAATGCAGGGCTTGAACTCATGAACCCCGAGATCATGACCTGAGCTGAAGTCGGACACTTAACTGACCGAGTCACCCAGGTGCCCCTGAAAGTCAAAATTCTTAAGTAATCATAGATGGTTTTGATAATCTTTATACTGTCTCCTAGACCATGAGTTCCCTAATGATGATGTTTCCCATAGATTGAGATAAAGTTTTCAGTCACTCTATGCAAAATAAGAAAAACTAGGTCAATGTAATGCCCGTGTGTGTGTGTGTGTGTGTGTGTGTGTGTGTGTGTGTGTTTGCTTCAGTTTGTAGATGTGCTTGTTTTTAAGGACTATTTTTTTAACTTTTAAAAAATTAACTTTTTATCTTAGAATAGTTTCAGATTTACAGAGAAGTTGGAAAGATAATACAAAGAATTTGTATATATTCCCTTCACCCAGTTTCTCTTACTAATATTTTACATTACTAGGTTAAACTTGTTACACTGTGAACTAATATTAATACATTATTATTAAACACTATACTTTATTCAGATGTTAGTTTTTCCACCAGTGTTCTTTCTTCTGCTTCAAAACTCCATCTGGCATAACACATTACATTTAATGATTCCTTGATCCTTCAATAATTTTGTCGTTCTCATAACTTGATTTTTCTCCCTCTTTGCCAGATGCTTCATTTCAAACCTAAAAATATGATTCGCTTACACTAAAAAATACACATATTTTATTTGATTCAGCTGTAATCACTATCCCTACTTCCCTACTCTCTTCTTTACCCCTATTTAATCAATCCATTATAGCCTTTTTAATTTTATTCAAACTGTGTTGATCAAAGTCACCAGTGATTTCCTAATTATTAAATTCGGTGCTCTTTTTTTCAGTTTTCATCTTTCTTTACAGCATATGAAATAATTCTTTTTTGCAACTTCTTCCTGTGTTTCTGCCACACCTCTCCTCTCTTTTCCTTCTCTCTGGTGATCTTTCTCCTTTGCTTATTCCTTTTCTCCCACGTGTATCTTAAATGAGAATTCCATCTCTTGCCCTTTTTCTCTTCTTTCACTGTGCACTCATAACAGGCAGTCTCATACATTCTTTGATTTTAACTATCATCTTTATGCTTGCTGGGTTCCTATCCCAAGTCCAACCCTCTTTCCTAACATCTAAACAAAAATATCCAGTTGCTTTCTAAATATCTATGCTGGGTGTCCCACATTGAAATGAGAAAATAATTGTAGTTTGATCTTAAATATGTGAGTGGAAATAGGAAATTAGGTGATATGTAAGGTAAATAAGACCTAAATCACTGAAGTTTTATCAACTCCAGGTGGGCAGGGATTAAGTCATCTATTTCTTTATATCACCACTAGTCCTTAGCTTATTACAAAGCATGTAGAAAGTACTCAGTAAATACTCTTTGATTGATTGCTAAAGGAAATTCTTTTCATTACATGTAGAAGTCAAGAACTGTAGATCAGCAGTACAATTTTAATAGTCATTGTGCAGTGTAAACGAACTACTTGCTTCCTGGAAGAAGTGAAAATAGTCTTCTGTGTCTTTTAAAAATACATTTTTAGAATTATGTCAGTTTGACCCAGTGTTGCTAAATAATAATTTTTCTGCTTGAGGTTTAATTTTCAATTTTTTGTACCAGTAGTTTAGGATTTGCTGGGTCCTATTTGTTTAACCTTGTACATATATGTTTTATTTTCTTCTGAAGCATGTTTTTTAGGTTCCCAGTGCATAAAATTTATAAGACAATTATCATTTTTCCACCCTGCTGTTTTCTACTTTTTGTTTCAGTTCTTGTCTAAATAACTAAATAGGATTCACTCAGCGTGTCTGTTCTTTAATTTCAATATATTTTTATGTTGTTTTTATAATTTTTTACCTAATACATTAGCTTGTTTAAATCTATACTTGAAAATATTTGTTGTGGTTTCCTGGTTTGAATACTGGCAGTACTGCTTATGGTAAAAGCAGCAACTTCTTCCTTGAGGGATTCTGTTATAGACCCAAGACAGTGAGTATTTGTAACTTATATTTTGGTCTTCCAGGTATCTAGTTGCTTTTCAACCCTGTCAGACCCTAACAAATATTTTATGAATGCTACATCCCTTCTTATCCAGTGATAAAATTTAAATCTGTAACCTGCCTACACTAATAACTTCTTTAAAAAATCAACATCAAGGGGCGCCTGGGTGGCTCAGTTGGTTGAGCGTCCGACTTCGGCTCAGGTCACGATCTCGCAGTGTGTGAGTTCGAGCCCCGCGTCGGGCTCTGTGCTGACTGCTCAGAGCCTGGAACCTGTTTCAGATTCTGTGTCTCCCTCTCTCTCTGACCCTCCCCCGTTCATGCTCTGTCTCTCTCTGTCTCAGACATGAATAAATGTTAAAAAAAAAAAAATTTTTTAAAAATCAACATCAAAACTGAAGTTGTTACATGAAGAATAGAGAAATACAGTTATATTAAGTAATTTCTATTTCAGAAGGTAAGTGTGCAGTCATAACTTCAGTAGACATAAAGATCAGATATTATAATCATTGTGAATCCATGGCCACTAATGCAGACTGCTGAAAGTATAGTGTATACTTCCAAGGCATACCTTGGAAATATTGTGGGTTCAGTTCCAGAGCACTGCATGCAATAAAGTGAGTAACACAACAAAGCAAGTCAAATGAATTTTTTGATTTCCTAGGGCATATAAAATTTATGTTTACACTATATTAAATGTGCAACATTATTATGTCTAAAAAAGCAATGTACATACCTCAGTTTAAAAACACTTTATTGCTAAAAAATGCTAACCATAATGTCAGCTTTCAGCAAGTCATAATCTTTTCCTGGTGGAGGGTCTTGCCTGGATATTCATGGCTGCTTACTGATCAGGGTGATGGTTACTAAAAGTTAGGGTGGCTGTGCCAGTTTCTTAAAATAAGGCATCAATGAACTTTGCTCCATCAGTTGACTCTTTCTTTCATGAAGGTATAGTTTCTCTGTAGCACGTGATACTGCTTGATGACATTTTACTCATACTAAAACTTCTTTCAAAATTGGAGTCAATCCTCTCAAACTCTGCCACTGCTTTATCAACTACGTTTATGTAATAGTCTAAATCTTTTACTGTCATTTCAACAGTCTCCATAGTATCTTCACTAGGAGTAGATTCTCTTTCAAGAAACCACTTTCTTTGTTCATCCATAAGAAGCAACTCCTCATCCGTTAGAGTTTTATCATAAGATTGCAGCAATCCAGCCACATCTTCAGGCTTCACTTTCTAATTTAATTCTATCTAGTTTTCTTGCTATTTCCACCTCGTCTGCAGTTGTTTTCTCCACTGAAATCTTAAACCCCTCAAAATCATCCAGGAGTGTTGGAATCAATGTCTTCCAAACTCCTGCAAATACTGAGATTTTGACCTCTTCCCATGGATCACAGATGTTCTTAATGGTATCCAGAATAGTGAATTCTTTCCAGAAGGTTTTCAGTTTACTTTTCTCAGATGCATCAGAGGAATCCCTCTCTATGGCAGCAATAGCTTTATGAAAAGTTTTTTTTTTTTTTTTCTCACTGATTCAAGTTTTTATTTAAATTTTAGTTAACATATGGTAAAATTGGTTTCAGGTGTAGAATTTAGTGATTCACCACTTACATATAACACCAAGTGCTCATCACGACAAGCACCCTCCTTAATGCCCACCACCCATTTAGCCCATCCCCTGCCCACCTCTCTCCATCAACCCTATTTGTTCTCTATAGTTAAGAGTCTCTTATGGTTTGTTTCCCTGTCTGTCTCTTTTTCCCCCTTCCCTATGTTCATCCACTTTGTTTCTTAAATTCCACATATGAGTGAAATCATATGGTATTTGTCTTTCTGTGATTTATTTTGCTTAGCATAATACACTCTAACTCCATCCATGCCATTGCAATAGCACAATTTCATTCTTTTTGATGGCTGAGTAATCCTCTGTTGTATATATATACCACATCTTCTTTATTGAAGCACTCTTTCGTAGTTTGGTTGTTTGTTGATGGTGCTGCTATAAACACCGGGGTGCATGTGCTGCATTGAATCAGTAGTTTTGTATCCTTTGGGTAAATACCTCATAGTGCAATTGCTAGGTCATAGAGTAGTTACACTTTTTAACTTTTTGAGGAATGTCCATACTGTTTTCTAGAGTAGCTATACCAGTTGCATTCCTACCAACAGTGTAATAGCATTCCCCTTTTTCCACATCGTCACCAATATATGTTGTTTCCTGTGTTGTTAATTTTAGCTATTCTGACAGGTGTGAGGTGGTATATCATTGTGGTTTTGATTTGTATTTCCCTGATGATGAGTCATGTTGAGCATCTTTTCATGTGTCTGTTGGCCATCTGGATGTCTTCTTTGGAAAAATGTCTATTCGTGTCTTCTGCCCATTTCTTAACTGGATTATTTATTTTGGGAGTGGTGAGTTTGAGAAGTTCTTTATGGATACTAACCCTTTATAAGATACATCACTTGCAAATATCATCTCCCATTCCAAAGATTGTCTTTTAGTTTTGTTGATTGTTTGCTGTACAGAAGCTTTTTATCCTGATCAAGTCCCAGGGTTCATTTTTGCTTTTGTTTCCCTTGCCTCTAATGACATGTCTAGAAAGAAGTTGCTATGGCCAATATCAAAGAGGTTGTTGCTTGTGTTCTCCTCTAGGATTTTGATGGTTTTCTGTTTCACATTTAGGTCTTGAATCCATTTGGAATTTTTTTTGTGTGTGTATGGTGTAAGAAAGTGGTCCCGTTTCATTCTTCTGCATGTTGCTGTCTAGTTTTCCCAACAGCATTTGTCTTGAAGGTCAAAATTACTCCTTTATCTGTGGGCTACAGAACGGATGTTGTGTTAGCAGACATGAAAATAACATTAATCTTGTTGTACATCTCCATCAGAGCTCTAGTTGCATTGTCAATAAGCAGCGGTATTTTAAAAGAAAGCTTTTTGTCTGAACAGTAAAGTTTCAACAGTGGGCTTTAAAAAAATTCAATAAACCATTTTTGTAAACAGATGTGCCATCATCCAGGCCTTGTTTTATTTCTAGAGCACAGGCAGAGTAGATTTAGCATAATTCTTAAAGGACTTAGGATTTTTGGAATGGTAAATTAGCATATTGGCTTCAACTTAAAGTGGCTACAGCTGCATTAGCCCCCTACTAACAAGGGAGTCAGCCTGTCCTTTGAAACTTTGAAGCCAGGTATTGACTTCTCCTCTCTAGCTATGAAAGTCCTAGGTGGCATTTTCTTCTAATACAAGACTGTTTAGTCTATATGGAAAATCTGTTGTTTAGTGTGGCCACCATGATTAATTATCCTAGCTCTGTCTTCTGGATAATTTGCTGCAGCTTCTACATCAGTACTTGCTGCTTCATCTTGAACACTTGTGTTATGGAGGTGGCTTTTTTCCCCCTAAACCTCATGAACCAATCTGCTCTAGGTTCAGACTATTCTTTTGCAGCTTCCTTTCCTCTCAGTCTTCATGGATTAAAGAGGGTGAGGGCCTTGTTCTGGCTAAGGCTTTGGTTGAAGGGAATGTTATTAAAACTGGTTTGATTTTCTGTCTAAGCCATTCTAAAACTTTCTCCATGTAAGAAATAAGGCTGTTTTGTTTTCTTATCATTGGTGTGTTCACTGGAGCAACACTTTTAATTTCCTTCAAGAAAAAAGGAAAAAAAAATTTTTTTCATTCACAGCTTGAATAACTGGTACAAGAGGCCTAGCTTTTGGCCCATATCAGCTTTTGACATGCCCTCACTAAGCTTAATCATTTCTAGATTTGATTTGAAGTAAGAGACACGTGACCCTTTCTTTCACTTGAACACTTAGAGGTCCTTGTGGGCTTAATTTCAATATTGTTGTGTCTCAGGGAATAGGGAGGCCTAAGGAGAGAAAGAGATGGGGAATGAAGCAGTCAGAGCACACATAGCATTTATTGATGAAGTTCGCCATCTTTAGGTAGAGTTCATGGTGCCCCGTAAAATTACACTAGTAACATCAAAGATCACTGATCACAGATCATTATAACAAATACAACAATAATGAAGATGTGTGAAATAGTGCAAGAATTACCAAAATGTGACACAGAGATGTGAAGTAAGCAAGTGCTGTTGGAAGAAGGGTACCAACAGACTTGTTGACACAGGGTTGCCACAAACTCCATTTGTGAAGAACACAGTATCTACAAAATGCAATAAAATAGGTATGCCTGTATTGGTGACTCAAATTCAAGTGACATTTCCTTTGGTGATGTAATTTCCTGAAACAGTGAACCAACTGTTTACAAAGTTCTGACAAATCAAACTATTATCTTCCTTCAGTATATGTGGTAGTTGCATTCTTGAAAAATTAATAAATCCATGCAAGATATTTTGTAAATAGAGATTCATATTATTCTAAAGAGATTTTCTATCAGTGCAGATATCAGGCAGGGCATTTGAAAGTTGTCTCACGGGACATTCCTTTGTTGGCAGGACTCTCTAATGCGCTGTAGAATGTCTGATATCTCTGCCCCACCCACCCATCCGTCCATCCACCTACTAATTGTCAGTAGACCCTCCCCCAATCATTGTGAAAATCAATACCAATACTTACTTCTGAAATGCTTCCTAGAAGTCTTCCTTCCTTTTCTTAGGCTCGTTCCCCAAGAGGAGTTTTGACTTTGAGTCATATAATCTTTTAGCTGTAATAGAGAGCTACTACATATAGTTCTTTGAGTAAGAATAAGAAGCACACTTAAACAGTCAATCAGAAAAAAATAGATGAGTAGAAAAGTATATGGTCATTCAGAAACATTATTTCAGTAACAGTATTATTTTGGTTGATTTACTAAATGTTAATGCTTGGTATTACATTGTATCTATCTGATAACAGGGACAGCATATGCTTTCATTCTGTGTAAGAGCAAGAGTGTTACAGATTTTGAGCAATATTAAAATTTTTTGTAACTATGGCAACTGAAAGGTAAATTATCTAGATTAAGGAAAGTGGGACCGGTGTGGGACCGGTGTGGGACCGGTAGGGGACGGGTAGGAAGTACAGGATTGTTGGGTTTTCTTATTGTTGCTTCTGCTCTTGTTGTTTATTTGGTAGCAGTTTCTTGGTTCTGGCATTCCTGAAATCAGGTTTCTATAAATAAAATTAATGAGGCAATTGTGTATCTTTCTTCCACCCTACTTTTTTTTCCTACTTTTTGTGTCAGTTTTTGCCAAAGTAACTAAATAGGATTCACCCTCTGTCTCTGTCCTTTGACTTGAAGATGTTTTTTCATGCTATTATTTAGAATTTTGTGGTTGTGTCTTTGTTCTTGGTATTTTTAAATATTAAACCTTGTATATACTGTGTAAAAGATATGGTTTTTGATTGACTACATGTCTCTAGCCTTTCTCAGAGTTGTAATCCATTGCTTCTGTTATTCTAATTAGGACCTACAAAACCATCTTCATTGCCATTGCTGTGTACGATTGTGAGGGGAGAAGGTAAAGGTTCAGAAGTATTTGAAAAACTGGGTAGAAATTTTTTACTTAGTTACCTCTAATTTGGATACCACAGTTAGAAGATTTACCAGTTTCACTTCTTGTCCAGCCAGTGTTCAACCTGATAGGCAGAACAATAGCAAATAAATAAATAAATAAATTTTTTAAAAAAAATCAAATTTAGCGTTCTTTGTGATTTTTAAATTTGATCTAAACTAAAACAGCCTCACACATTTATTTTTTTATCATAAATGTCTCTGTTGCCATACATGGAAAACACCAGCATGACAAACAAAAGAAATTAAATATTATGGTTGAATTGTGATCGAATAGGGCTCTTCTAATCCAGAAAACCCATGGGAAATTTTCAGATGGCTAAAATTGATATTTTTAATTGTGGTAAAATATATGTAACATAAAATTTACCATTTTAACCATTTTCAAGTTTACTGTTCTGTGGCATTAAGTACATTCACATTGTTGTGCATATCACCACCGTCCATCTCCTGAACTTTTTCATCTTCCAAAACTGAAACTTTGTACCCATTAAACACAAACTCCCTGTTCCCCTGTTCACTAAACATCTGGCAAACTGAATTTGACTATCTCTTACATAAAGAATCATACAGCATTTGTTCTTGGCATAATGTCTTCCAGGTATATCCATATTGTAGCATGTGTCCGAATTTCCTTTTTTAAGGCTGAGTAATAGCTCATTGTGTGTATATACCATATTTTGCTTATCCATTCATCTGTCGATGAACATTTGTGTTGCTTCCACCTTTTGGCTATTGTGAATAATACTCGTATTATTCAATATATCTGTGTACAAATATCTGTTCAAGTCTCTGCTTTTACATTTTTTGTATGTACCCAGAGGTGGAATTGATGGATCATATGATCATTGTGTTTACTTCTTTTGAAGAGCCTCCATAATATTTCCACAGAGGCTGTACCACTTTACATTTCCACTGGCAGTATACAAGGATTCCAATTTCTCCATATCCTTGCCAATACTAATTATTTTGTTTTGGTTTGTTTTGATAGTAGCCATCCCAGTAGGTGGCTAAGTGGTACCTCATGGTTTTGATTTGCATATCCCTAATAGAACTTGGTTTCTTTGACATCCAGAAATGAACCCCAACCAACTGTAAAGTTATAATAAATGGTTTTGATAATAAGATAAATCTAAGAACAGCAGAATGAAAAGCTTCTTATTAGCCTCTCTTTCATTAGCAACGATGGGTTTCACTCTACAGGATCACTTTTAAAGTTTTTCCTTTTTCTTTTAAATATCATTGAATTTAAATTCAATTTGGTAGAAAAGTTATTGTTAAAAATATTTAAAAACTAAACTTAGAACCTCAAAACTACAGAATTTATTGTATCCAGTAAATTATTCATTAATTTCAGTAATTATTCATTAAATAATTAGCACATACTATCTTTAAGGATCTTGTAGTCTGGGGACACCTGGGTGGCTCAGTTAATTAAGCATCTGACTTTTGATTTTGGCTCAGGTCAT
The DNA here is from genome assembly GCF_046562875.1 of Panthera onca. NCBI lineage: Eukaryota > Metazoa > Chordata > Mammalia > Carnivora > Felidae > Panthera > Panthera onca. The sequence continues at coordinate 84,449,227 of NC_138347.1, read as the reverse complement.
GATCTCACTGGTTCCTGAGTTTAAGCCCCACATCGGGCTCCATGCTGACAGTGCAGAGCCTGCTTGGGATTCTCTCTCTCCCCCTCCCCTGCTTGCACAATCTTTTTCTCAAAATAAATAAATAAGCTTAAAAAAAAAATCTTACAGTCTGGAGGGGGAGCTGGATATACAGCCAAGTAATTACTAATCTGTGTAATAAAATCTATAATGAGAGTATATAAAAGGTTTGTTGGGCATAATAACAAATGCCTTCCTTTGTTTCTGGGGAAAAAGAAGTGTCAGGGAAAGCTCCATTGAGAAGGAACCTCTTAAGCTGAAACTTGAAGGATGAAGAGGCTTTTGCTGGAGGTAAATGTTGGCACAGAAAAATCAAGTTTGGGAAGTAATATAATCTATCAGAGATGAGCTTCCTGTAATGAAGCATTGACAGATGATTTAAGAATTTTGGAGTCAAAGGTCACTCTAAATTTTATATCCTGTAGTTAGTCAGTCCTAACCTACCCCTGCATTTAAGCCAACTTCCTGGAAGCCCAGACTGGTTTGATAGATGGAGAACAACCTTAAGTCCTAAAATGAAAATTATGTAACAGGAAACAAAAATGTTTAATTATTGTGTTTGTTTACATCACAAGTATTTTAAGTTATTCTCTATCACCTTCCATTGTTAACAGTGTAAAATTATCTTGCCCTTACAGTACCTTCATATAGGTATATTTTATTTAAAGTCTATGTCCAGGAAATAATAATTCACAATTAAGTTTATAGATTTGGTAAAATACACTAAATCATTCTTCCCCAGAATCATCATATTTTTACTAGGCCATTTTCATGTGCCTGTGTACATTGGAGGATACAGCCAACAAAAAATTACTTTTTGTCATATAAAGCATGTGATTAAAGCTTTTGTTCATTTATTTTAATAACAGTGGTATTGCAGTGTTGACTCTGCAGCTTTTTGGGTTTTTTGGTGTATGGTTTGTCTTGAAGCTTTTTCTTTATATTTTAGAGGGAATAGATCACATATAAGAATAAGAAGCACAGATTTACTTTGATCACTGTGAACTCTAAAGATGATATTTTCTTAGTTATTGTAAAGAGGTGTAACAGTTTTAATTATAGGACTACAGTTTTAGCCATTGTTAGCGTTTTATTTGTAATATTTGTAATTTTCCTAAAATCTTTGGGATTTTAAGATTACGGAGAGGCTGGTATATTTGGTATGAAAATGTAAAACGTAGTGATTCATTTCCAAGTACTGCTGTGTGCCAGAGACCAACTTCTAAAAATTATAAAGCTATTTAGTGGTTTGGTTTCCCTAGATCGCATCAGTTTTTGGTTATAAAAGGAATCTCTTTCAAACCATTCCTATGTGTTGTCAGTTTGTTCCCAAAATGCCATCATGAGATTTTTTCTACCTTACCTGCTTTTTCTTTTTAAATACCTATGAATTTAACGTATGCTCACAAATCCAGACTGAAAAGAGGTTTTAAATTTCATACTTTTATAGAATATGAGAGTTTTTTATTTTTAAATTATTTACAGTTGTGTGTTTCCAAAGCTTGTATCCTACTTTTCAGCAGGAATTAAAATAAAATTAGGGTGGCTAGAATAGTATTAATCTATCTAAATTCCTTTCCCTAGGGCAAGGTGAATCAGGAAAAAGGAGCAGGCTAGCATCAAGGGGTTGAAGGTGTGAATGGGTAGTCTGAGATGACAGCAGAATATGTGATGTGTGCCAACCTTGGCATGTAGCCTTGACCAAGTGATTAGGAAGTTCAGACTGTATTTCTTTCTTAGTGCCATGACTTGCTATTAATGCTTGCTAGAAAAGTGTGAAACTGTGCTTGAACTTCACACCAACAGTATAGTTATACACTTAATTTTGGTCACGTTTGTTTTGGCTCCTGTTAAAGAGTAGAGGTGTTATTGAAACATAAAGATTCTCTTGTGTTGTTTTTAAAATCTGCAATATTGAGATGGAGAACTGATTTCAAAAGCAAGACTTTAGATAAGTGGTTTTAAGCTTCTTTACATCATGAGAAACCGATGAAACCTATGCTCACTCTCATTGGAAAAATGCACATGTTAAGTGAATCTGCATACAGTTTCAGAGATTCATAGACCTGAAGTCCATTTATGGATCCTGCCCTAAGTCACTTTCTTTATTTTTGGACAGTGTTATTCTTTTATTTAGTTGTGGCTGGCTTAATTTGTTGCAGAGAAGACGATGCTAATGAACTGAAGTTAGAGGTTTGATTTCGATAAGGGACAGCTAGGTGTACTTATACTGCAGTCACAAATATAAAATTTAACCGTTTTTGTGGAAAAAATAACATCCACACATATATACATGCCATTGATTATAAAATGATTGAATGAGATCATGTGAATTAATTACAACTGAAAAAAACTCAAAATACGTAGGTGGATTTTGTAGCATCTTTGGGAATTAAGGAAAAACTCCTCAATCTCCTTTTGGAATTATCTAATGTTAAATTACCATATTTTGGAATATACTGATTTTGCACTTAAAATTCAGTTTAAAATTGGTTTTATTTTTGGAACATTTCAATATATTCCCTTGAAATAATTGTAGGAATCTAAGGAGTTTCAAACTTTAGTATGTGATTACTGGTACAGTCAGTAGAGATGAATGGAGAAGGATGTTTGCATCCTAGGAAGTCATGAATGAGATGTTGCAATAGTAACATATATAAATAACATACATATTTTAGGGGAGTCTTTGTTTTGCACTTTGTTTCTTAACTTTAGATGTACTTAGTAATAAATTCCAGTCTTGGTGGAATTTAGTGAAAAATAAAATTCTGTATCAGTGGTTCTTAGTCTCAATTGTCTTGACATCTTCCTAAAGATTTATATATTCTTTCAGACCCACAAATGTACTTTCTTTTTTCTTTAATTTATTCCAGAAACTTACATACATGGTATGTAATTTGCTGTTATTTTTACGTGGTTTCAAAGTGGATGTGGAATAAATATGCTTCATGTAGTCTAATGTTTCAGTTACCAGTGTGTCCCTCTTATATAACTTTATGAACTTTATTGGCAAACTTCCTGTGAACCCCCTTTGAGAAATACAGGCATGGACTATAGCAGTAGCATGCCAACTCTTTATTCATTTATTTGTTGAGTTAGGGCATATTATGATTTGCTTGAGTAATTAACAAATCACATAATCCTACATGGATTAGCATAGTACTTAACCTCAATACATATTTGTTGAATGAATAAATAGCACATATCTTTAAGGTGATTGCAGTATTCTAGATAGAGCAGTAAGTTCCAACTCTGATTATGAGGCCTGCCTTTCCCCCCCTCCATAAGTTATTATAGGGAAAAATTGTGAAATGTTTAAAGGAAAATTTAGGAAGAAGATAAATATGCATGCCATATTTTATCCTTGAAGAAACTGATTTTGAAATCAGACACATAATGGCACATTCACATCCACAAAATGTGGTCATCACTATAAATAGCATAAGCAAATAAAATGAAACTTCATGGTTTTTTTATGGAGCATACAAATGCATTTAATTTTCACAGTCTTGTAGTAGCTGTTTCTAAGATCACAGAATAAAAATTTTTAAACCAAGAATGACAGCAGTTGAAATCTATACATAGCACTGTTAATATTCTGATGTGCTAAACAAAATATACCTCTAGGTAATAGGGGAATTTCCACTATCTGTGTATGTATGTACTTAGTGGAAATTTTACAAGGATGCCAAGCATCAAATGGCAGCCACATTACTTACTTAGTAGATTACTAAATTAGAGTCCTTAATGGCTACAAGTAGATCATTGTAATTACAAATACCAACTTTAGTTAACTTTTTCCTTACTTAGTAGCAATAGTAGAGCCACAAACAAAGGTCTTGCTTTTGGTGGTTGCTTTCATCCTGTCATAGGATTGCCAAGATCTGCCAAAAGAGTATTGAAGACTCACTTGCCACCTAGGAAAATAGTAAAATACTGTGGGAATAAAGTATCAGCATTCTTGTCCCAGTGAAAACTTTTACATTGGAGATCATTGATAAATGTACCTCGAAAAATGGTTTCCTAAATTTGAGGCCAGAATTACATCTCCACATTTCAGGGATTCAACTGATAATATGACTACCACAAAGAGATGATTATGTGGAGTGAATCTAGGCAGGACCCTACCCAGTGCATTGTGAGTCTCGTGGGATCAAAGTTCTTTGAAACCAAGTTGATCTGGGTGTGGAAGAAGTAAAATATAAACCTCTGTCATCAGATGTAGTAGGTGCTGATTAGGCTATAGGTACACAGAACTTCCACATCACTGAGTAGGAATCCATCTTAAGAGAAAGGCAAGGAACCCCTAGGAATGAAAGGGAAGGAAAGAAATACTGTCCTCAAATGCTTCTGTAGATCTTCTACATGATTTTCCCCCCTTACAGTAGCATTTCTAACAGTATGGATTATTTTTCATTACCAAAGGTATTACCTAAGTGTTTATTTGAAGATAATATGTTAGTTTACCTGGGAAAGAAAAATATATATGCCTTAACTCTGCTAGTAATTAGATTGAGCCTATATGCAGTTCAAGGCCAGTAATAATATGTGCAATCTGGTCAGTTAAATAAAACCAGCAATAAAGAATCATAACAACTAACCTTCTTAGTCATTATTTTTCTTTTGCTTGGTCTTAGGGTTTTGACCCACCACATCAAAGTGACACAAGAACTATTTACATAGCCAACAGGTTTCCTCAGAATGGCCTTTACACACCTCAGAAATTTATAGATAACCGGATCATTTCATCTAAGGTAAGGATTAACACTTATTAAAACTATAGATATGTTCCATTTTGTTTTGAAAAGTAATTTATTTATTCCAGTATACATTTATATCCTTAAAAATTCAAGGAAATGGTATTTGGTAAATATATCTTACCCAAAATTGTGAACTGTAAAATAAAAGGAGTTGCCAGTTGCTTATACCAGGTAACTAACATGCCAAAAATTATCCCTAGTTGCAATTAAACTGAGGAACTAAATATTTATACGGTGTGCCAGGTACTATGTTAGGTACATCTCATATCATTTAATTCATACAGCAACTCTGAGATCGCTTTTACAAAGTGTTATACTCATTTTATATTTGTGTCTTTAATTAAAGTGTTGGGAAATAATTTACCCAGGGTTGCACACTAAATGACAGGATTGGAGTTTGAACTCAGTTCTGTGTGACTTTAAAGCCTGACTTCCTCTAATTTTATCACTCTTCTGTAAACAAGAAATTTACATATATAGTACCAAGGTACTGCTTCACTCACGTATTCTTCCTTGTTTCATTTTTTTCTATAACATTTTTAAGATGTCTTTGTTTAATTTTGAAACTGAAGATTACAGGTTAATGCTGTCCCAGTAAACTTTTCTCATGATGAAGGAAACGTTTTCTGTGCTACTATGATAACCAGTAGCTGTTTAGGGCTAGTTAGGCCTTATAATATGGCTAATGCCACTGAAAAACATAATTTTTAATTAAATCTTAATTTATTTTCGATTAAGTGTCAGGAGCCATATGCAACTACTGGTTACCTATTGGAAAGTGCAGTTAGGATGTGAATCAGACTAAGAGTAAAGTTTTCCTTAGATCATTGCTATTGTTTGATAGACCACTTTAAGAAGCGTCTTTGTACTGCTCCTTCTCTGCCTTCCAGAGTAACTAATTGTATCTCTGTCATCCTGCTCTCCTCTTTCCCAAGAGTATTGTCTTAGGTCAGTGGTTTCTTTGTTCTGCCCCTTTTCTCATCCTTCACATTATTTACAGATGCAACATACCCATTAGTGAGATCTGTCATTTTGGACAGTGGTTCTAAAGCAGAGGGCAGGAAGGGAAAATGTTAGAATCTAGGGTAATAAAAGAGCTTTAGATTAATGACACAGTTCTTAGTAAATCATGCAAGAAGTAAAAGTCCTTGAAAATTTTAAGTTTTTTTTTAACTTTGTGTATAATTTATATATAGTAAAATTTCACCAATTTTAAGTGTACAATTTGATGAGTTTTGACAAATGTATAGCATCATGGGACTACCACAACCAAGATAAAGAGTATATCCAGAAGTAAAAAGTTAGCAGCCAGTCCCCCTCCTCCTCATCTCTAGCACTAGCAACCACTGATCTGTTTTCTATAACTATAGTTTCACCTTTTCTAGAATATCACATAAATATAGTCATGTAGTATGAGTCTTCTCTGTCTGACTTCATTTCATGTAACGGTAATCTTGAGATTGATCTTTGTTGTTGCATATATCAGTAGTTCACTCCTTTTTGGTGTAGAGTTTAGCTATCATCCTGGGTTTGGATGGTTTACATTCTGAATTTGGGTCATTTTCCTTGCCTGGTTCTTTCACTACCAGTGTTTTCTTCCCCTTAAATTTCCATCTAGTTTTCCAGCCCTGAATTCAAATCTGTCATATTTTGTGATAAGGGTATAATTTTTCTCCCTACTGTTTGCTGCCATAGCTGTGAGAGTTGGATAGTGTCTCCAGGTTAAGAAGCCATAGTTTACAATTCATATTCATATTCCTTTCATTTGCACTTTTTAAAAATTAAACTCTCTTCTAGTTTCTATCTATATTTTGGATACTTTCCAGGATCCATTTTAAAATCTAGTTTTTGTAATCTCATCTGCTATGAGTAACAGGACCACTTTAGTCCTCTGCCAGTATTGAAAGCTGAGTGTCCTGGAAAATTTGGGAGATTAAATATCTTTATATGATCGTATTCATATGCAGCAGTATTACGGTTCATGTTTTTGACCACAGTTTTAAAAATGTAGATATTTAAATAAACATTGCTTTTTTAAAAGCATATAAGGACTGTCTCTCTCATTATTCCCTTATTTATTCTACTAGTAATTTCTCACGTCCCTTCCAAACCAGATTACCTGCTATTCCATAAACCCATGTTGAACTTCCCTACTACTGTGCCTTTGCTGTGATTTCATGTGATTAACCACTTCTTTTTAAATGTAGATTATATTTTTTGCAGAGGTTATAAATTTCATGTTTTTATGGAAATAGAAAATTCATGTTCTTGACCACAGATTCAGGAATGTGGATATTTATATACAATGTCCATTTTTTTCTTGACCATAAATGAGGCTTTTAAAAAAATTCCCTTTGTACTACCTTTCTGCTCCCTTTTTATTCCCTTAAACTCTTCTGGACTGTATTATTTTCTGTCCCACAAAGTCATGATGAACTTTGCTCTTCTCTGCCTGTGTTCGTGCTGTCCTCTTTTCCTGAAATGGTATCCCTCTCTTTGCCCCCTATTTTCAGCCTGTTGAATGTTGCCCTATTAAAGCCCATGTTGAATATGACCTTCCTCATTAAATTTTTCTCTCACTGACTGCTTTTCATTTTAATTCTTTGTATATTCCTTCATTTACTTTACCTTTCAATATAGCTATTGATGTTTATTCTGAATTTCTTCTAATATGAAAGCTTCTTTGTTTCTCTTATAGCACAAGAGTTTTGTACATTGTAGGTGCATGATACATCTTTGTTTAATTTACCATAGTAACTACCTTATTTAAACTTTACGAAAGATGTAATTTCATAATTATGTTTTGGTTTTCTTACTAATATCAGAACTTGAAGAAAAAAGATCAGTTGTATAGTCATATACATAGCTAAAAAAGAAGTTATACTTCTAATTTAATTTTATTGATCATTATTACATAATAAAATAACTTTAAAGCATAATTATTATTTTTCTTAAAATATTTTTATATTATTTAACATTTATCCTATAGTTTCTCTTCTACATATGATAGGATAAGCACAGAATATAGACTTGTTCAGTCTATTAATGTATTTTGTATTTTAGAAAACCTGGAAAAAACAATTCCTAATATTTGTAAGCTGGTTTTCATAAGAAATTTTTATTTATTCTGAGTTTTTCCATGTATTATTGAACTAGCCAAAGAAAATATCCTGAAACCAGTTACCTTATTGCCAATTTATGTAATTGTTCTTTTCAAGATTTTGGAAGACAAAAATACATTCTGTTATGATTTTAAAAGATTGATGTAAAGTTAGGACATTGCCAACTTGATTCTTAAAAAGTTTTACACATTTGATTTGGTAACTAAGGGACTCCAGTTAAGATCACCTGAGGATGATATGACCCAAAGTTACCATCTCAGAGATACACATTGAGCAGTGACTGGAAAGCATCTACCTCTCTTCTCTCCAGAGCCCTGAACATAGTCCCCAGTCCCAGATTCTGGAGCCACTAGTGCTACCACTACCACAAGAAAATGTGTTTCAGGTATCAGATTAGAACTGAGATTATAATTTGACCTGAAAGAAATGTTGTTAGGTATTGTACTATTTATATATCCTTGGGTCATAGAGACTGTTGTGGGCTTTCCTGGGAACTTAACCCTAATTGTTTATGTGGGGAAGGACATTTCAGATCTCAGCTGATTAAGAAGTGAATTTTTGGGGCGCCTGGGTGGCGCAGTCGGTTAAGCGTCCGACTTCAGCCAGGTCACGATCTCGCGGTCCGTGAGTTCGAGCCCCGCGTCAGGCTCTGGGCTGATGGCTCGGAGCCTGGAGCCTGTTTCCGATTCTGTGTCTCCCTCTCTCTCTGCCCCTCCCCCGTTCATGCTCTGTCTCTCTCTGTCCCAAAAATAAATAAAAAACGTTGAAAAAAAATTAAAAAAAAAAAAAAAAAAAAGAAGTGAATTTTTGAAGTAAGAAAATTCAGAAATTAGAACCATCTTACATTGCACCAGAGAAAATTAAGTAAACTGCCTCTTTAGAAATTTTGAATAGGATCAGTAACCACTAAGGCTTCATTTGCCTGACATCCGGATAGTCATCTGAAAAAAATTCATTTCTACCTAATGTATGTATGTATGTATTTCTTTATTTATTCATCTATTCTTCTAAAGTTTTGATCTCCACCTATGTGCTGAGTAGTAGTGGTAAGTGCTGGAGATTGAGCAGTAAATAAAACAATGTCCCTAGCCTCAGGGATCTTACATTCTACTGAGAGAGTGTATATAGGGTGAAGTAACAGTGCTATAATGTTTGGCATATTATTACCCTTATAATATAGCATTATAGGCTTATATGCTGATTAATAATATAACAGACACATGGCAATTAGTATGAGCCAGTTTCTGTCCTAAGTGCATCATAAATATATTAGCTTATTTAAGCCTTATAACAACCCTATAAAATAGGGCTATTATTGTCTTCATTTTATAGAGGCACAAAGTAGGGTGCAGAGAGATTAGTCCAAGGTCATTTAGTGACAGTCTTACTTTAAAAATTGACATTGTGACAGATTTTTGTGTCCTTTATGAGATTGTCTTGGTGGTTATACCACCACTTATGTAAAGTGTTTTTTAATCTTTTTCACATTCTTGGTTATTTTTCCATATTTTGTACTTAACAAAGAATAATAAAATAGTTATACCATTTCCTTTGTTTCTGATACTGAGCTAAATAAAATGGAAAATAAATTGTATCTGGAATCAGCATTTTTATCAGCTCTTGTTTATTTTTACACTTAGTTTTGTGTAACCAAAGACCAAAATGAATTATTAAATGTTGTTTTAGATTTGCCTTCTCCAACTTCTAAAAAATCAAGAATTTAATAGCAAAATTGGTAGATTCCAATTTATCTCATCTTTTTAAATTACACTAAAATTGCCAATAAATAGTATAAGAAAAAAAAGAATAGAATAAAAGTACTGAAACTCTTAAAAAACAGTTTTTATAGCATCAAGAGTTACATAAATTTGTCTAAGGACTTCATAAATCTTATTTTGCTTTCCTTATTATTACATTGATATCGTATATATTATTTTAAATGTTAATTTATCCTTCTCTCTCTGTTTTTTTAGTATACTGTGTGGAATTTTGTTCCAAAAAATTTATTTGAACAATTCAGAAGAGTGGCAAACTTTTATTTTCTTATTATATTTTTGGTTCAGGTAAGCTTTATCACTCAATGGATTAAGTTTATATGACTTCGATCTTTAGGGAAAAGTTATATTGCATTCTAAATCATTTGACTATGGGATCAGTTTTTTCCTGCATAGCTTCCCCATTGTAATCAGTGAATGTAGTTATTTAAACCACATGCAGATTTCTAAAAAATAGCTTGTGAATTTTAAGATTAATTTTATTTTGTTTCATTACTGATGTGCTATGGTGCTGATAATTATAATCAAAGCCAATTTTACATTTCACTTGCTCTGCATCAGAACATAAATATTTTGACTTATATAGCACATGTTTTTGGCACATTTCTGCCTACGGAATGATCTTTGTCCAAGTAAATCTTTCTTTGACTTTTCCTTTGTTTTGAATTTAAATTTTACTTTTATTTAAAAAATTTTTCTAATTTTAAGAATCCCCATGAATATAGATTTTTATTATGGGAACCATTTTTTAACTCTATTCATGATAAACTCTTTGATAGTTTCTTAATTTTCACATTGTGCTTTTTTTTCTCTAATATCAAAGTATCAAGAGAATAGCTTATAAAATTTGAGTATAAGTCAAGATTTAAAAATAGTGATTGCCATTTTCTTTTAAAGGGGTTATTCTCTTCTGATAATACACGAGCAGTATCTTTCAGTGTGGCATTGGGTTTTTGTATAAACTCTGAACTTTACTCTCATAGAACCTGGAATTCCAATGGAAAAAAAAAACTTGTTAAGTAGTCACTTTAAAGCTTGAAGAAACACTTATATTTTAAAGAAATTGCTTTCTTTCATGAACAGAGAAGAAACTTCTGAGTTTTTATCAATAGAACATCAGCTTGGTTTTCTTGGAAAAGTGAGAAATTTATACTAACCATGTCCACATCACATGCATTTGTGAAATTACTAGCTAAGGTCAGGAATTCAGCTGGTCTGTGGAATAAAACAAATTTAATTGGCCTATCCAGGGTAAAGGAACATTAATAAACCATTGGGTCCATGTTTTAACTAACCAAACATAATTACTGCAAAAATTACTTCCCCAATTTGGTGAAACCTCAGTTGTATGATTTAGATCATGATTACAGCATCGTTTTCTAAGCTGTACCCCTCTGGCTCTGCAGATGTAACAAAATCCCTGTAGAGAAAAAAAAAAAATCCTTTTCCTAGCCCTATTCCTTATTCTCTTTTCTTAAGTGATGAAATTATTCCAAATTCTAGGGTTAAAATTGCTGACAGACTTTTCAGCATTTACCAGGATGGGCAAAGAAATGTAAAATGAGATTCTGAGCAGCTGTAGGTCTGCTTCTAACAAATACTGAGGAGGAAGACCTTATGTACGCTGTGTTAAAAAGGTGAAGTGACTGAGTTCACTCTAGCAATATTTGTGGATATGCAATAGATTTAGATATTCTACTCACTTCATATAATGGCCAACAAAATGAACTTGGTGAAACTGTGAACTAAACTACATGCATGATTATTTTTTACTCTGGACAATCATATACACTTTATATAGTGTTCTCAGAATTCCCAATAAATACGAGATTTTAGATGTTAATAGTGTGACGTGTACAATATAAAAATATAATACTCTGTTCTTTTTGTTGTTGTAAATATAGCTTATGATTGATACACCTACCAGTCCAATTACCAGTGGACTTCCATTATTCTTTGTGATAACAGTAACCGCCATAAAGCAGGTATGAAAATACTTTCTATTGTTTTCCCCCCAGGTCATTTAGAAGTTGCTAAATATTTACACTTCACACTAACATTTATTGTTGTGAAAGTAATTTCCATAAGAAATCAGCAAATTTGTTTGATACTGCATATGGTAAAATTAAACTGAGTTAAGTCACCCTATTATATTTCAGGTACCTAGGGACTCACAGAATATAGTTAAAATATGTTGTTCTCTTGACACTCCTAGGAAGCATCCAAAAACAAGCATTTTAGATCTACAAACTAATTTATATATGAAGTACATTATTATAATCATCTTTGTAGGTTTGACAATATTTAAAGGAAATATAATTCAAAAGGGATATATTTATAGGGAGTGGAACACATACTTCTGACATTACCATTTTGAATAAGAATTGTATGGTCTTTTCTTACTTTCTACAACTTTCTCTGGTGATGTTGATTTTTATATAAAGTAATACCATAGGGGAAATAGCTTCAACCAAATCTTGAATTGATATTAAAATGTAGGTATAGAAAAGTAAGATTATTACTAGATACACATGCTGAGTAAGAAATAAAAGAAATTCATAGAAATGTCATGTCCGTATAGCTATCACTTCTCAAAAAATCTTGCCAGGGGCCCAGTTAAATAGATGATTCCTTCTACCTGAAAGAGAGTTAATTGAATTTTCTTGTGTAAATATGATAAATTTCCACTTTATAAGATTTAGGGATAAGATTCAAATTGACATGGAAATAAAATTGACAAACGTTCTGTAATTCTGAGATGTAGTATATTATTTATTACAGAGAAGGATAAGAGGAAACTATAGTAGTTACGTTATATATCTAGGGTGTCAGAATATCATGGTGCTACTTTCACTATGAGTTCCTTTCACTGTTCTATTGGAGGCTAGAATTTGTGCAACTCATTAAGCATCCAAATCACTTCATACAGTTACATATTTACTTGGTTTTGTAGATGCCATTTATTTCATCAAAGTAACATGTATTTGTCCCTAAGACATCTTTTCTATATATATTTTCCTTTTAGGTGATTTCTTTTGGTCTAGTGGTTTATAGTATCATTTATATATTGATGGTTCTCAAATTGATATGTATCCTGAAACTATTCCCTGAAGTCCAGCTACACATATACAAATGCTCATGCAACATTTCCACTTGGATATCTTAGGCTTTTCGTGACCACCATGTCACTCTCTCATTTTCTGGTCTGGTCTTTTTTCTTCATATCATTTGTTGCTACCTGTTGTTCTGTTGAATAAATATTTATTACTTTATCTGTTGGCCCTCATTTGAATGTTTAGCTCTGTGAGTGCATAGACTTTGTTTTATATACCAGATTATTTCCAAAGACCAGAACAAAGTCATGTACATATTAGACCTTCAAAAAGCATTTGTTTGATAGATGAATAAATGAATGAATAAACCTATTGAATTTTTTTTAATGTTTATTTTGAGAGAGAGGGAGAGAGAGAGAGAGAGAGAGCACGCATGTGTACACACCCGAGCTGGTGGAGGGACAGAGAGAGAATCCATGCTGTTAGCATGGAGCCTGACACGAGGCTCAATCTCTTGAGCCAAAATCAAGAGTCAGATGCCTAACAGACTGAGCCATCCAGACTCCCCCCCCTCATTGAACATTTTTTAAAGCAGTGTAAAATGCTGTGATACTTATTGCCCTGATTTTCCAGTATATTTGGCCAAATAGAGACTGGGTTTAATTGAAATGTGATACCACTAACTGAGTTGAGAATGCTGGTGAATTTATATCTGCAAATTAAGAGAGTTTACTATAATAATAACAATTGACAACCAGCCTTCTTCCAAAAATGAGTTAACTAAAAACACATGAAATCTAAAGATAGAAAGTAGGAAGACTACCTCAAACCTGTGTGAGTATGGTTATTTCAGTTAAGTTCTTGACACATCTTGACAACTAAGGCAAAAGAGGAAATATGAAAGGTCATAATTTTCAAAGAGAAAATTTGATCTGTAAAGATTTTCTCCGTTTTTCAGAAACGATTTCAGAACTCAAGAGTTTTTTCTGTTCCTGAGTTTTGTTCATTTAAGAAACACACTCATACCAGAGTGTATCGTTCAGGTTTATATATCCATCACTATACATTAGTAGAACAAATTTTGGAAAAATTATAAAAGTGAAAGCTACTATGTTCTTACCTTCCTTCTCCCCCTTTTAGTCTGCGTTTGTACTTTTATCAAAATAGGAAAAGCTTTATTATCAGTTATTTATACTTTAATATGAATTAAATTGTTACTTTGTTTTTTTAACTTTTTCCAAACATATTTACATATTAAGTCTTCTCTCTAGTTGTATAATGCAAGATATAGTGCTATGGTAGGTGTCATAGTCTTTGCCCTCTATGAACTTAAAATCTATGAAGCAGGGAAGGTAGGACCAAACACAACAACAATTACAGTTTAATAAGGTACTAGTAAGAGCTAATGAACGGTAGGTGTTCAGAGAAAGGATGGAACCCTTCATTTAGATAAGGAAGGTTTTGTGGAATAAATAATAGAAAAGAGACTTGGAATATTAGTAAAATAACAGTTGGTGAAGGAGGTGAAATAGAAACAAACAATTTAAACAAAGGCCCAAATGGAAGAAAAGCCAAGACCTATTTTGGGGAATGACATGTCTGAATAAATGTTTGACCCTGTAGAGGAAAGTATTAAAAGATAATACTGGGAATGTAGGCTGGAAGATTCTTTCCTGTAAGCATTGAGAGTTATTGAGGGGGTTTTGAACAAGGTAGTGAATTAAAATGATGTTTTGGAAACAATCTGGCTGTAAATATGTGGGATGAATTAGAATTTGTGAACTTGTGTTTTAAAAGATAATGTTTTTATCATTGTTGCTCAGCTATTAATGTCATCTGACTGTAAAAGGAATTTTGCTTTTTGACAGTTTCAGAAAAGATATTTTGACCCTCAGTTAAATTTCCCTGTAATTGACATACCACATCTTAACTGGGGTCAGTGTAATTTGAGTAGCTTAAAAATGCTTTCCCAAAAGGTTTCTTCCTGGGGAAAAAAATAGACCTTCAAAGCAATCTTTAATATTTGCTTTATATTTTATACTGTTGTAATATTTTTAGGTAATAGATGTGTATATATTTTTAAAAAATGGAAACAGTACAAAATAGCATATAGTAAAAGCCTCTTATATTCCTAACCCCCCACCCTCCTAGTTTTCCTCCCTTGATGTATTTGTACATTAGTCCCAATATCCATGCAGAGTGTTCACATAGGCATTTTTTTAAACAAATAATAGCATAGAACACAACACATTCTATATCTTATTTTGATCACTTAACCCTATCTCTTGGATATCATTCCATTTTCTGTACTTATGCTACACCGTTGAGTTCTTAAATTTTCTCCGAAATAGCACAAGAAGTCTTTTCCACTTAAAAAAAAAATTACCACCCCTGGCACAAAAAATGGACACTCAGATCAATGGAGCACAATAGAGAACCCAGAAATGGACCCACAAATGTATGGCCAACTAATCTTTAACAAAGCAGGAAACAATATCCAATGGAATAAACACAGTCTCGTCAGCAAGTGGTGCTGGGAAAACTGGACAATGACATGCAGAAAAATGAACCTGGACCACTTCCTTTTACCATACACAAAAATTAACTCAAAATGGAAAGAAGACCTAAATGTAAGACAGGAAGCCATCAAAGTCCTTGAGGAGAAAGCAGGCAAAAACCTTTTTGATCTTGGCTGCAGCAACTTCTTACTCAACATGTCTCCAGAGGCAAGGGAAACAAAAGCAAAAATGAACTATTGGGACCTCATCAAAATAAAAAGCTTCTGCACAGCGAAGGAAACAATCAGCAAAGCTAAAAGGCAACCAACAGAATGGGAGAAGACATTTGCAAATGACCTATCAGATAAAGGGTTAGTATCCAAAATCTATAAAGAACTTATCAGACTCAACACCCAAAAAACAAATAACCAATGAAGAAATGGGCAAAAGACCTAAATAGATACTTCTCCAAAGAAGACATCCAGATGGCCAACGAACACATGAAAACATGCTCCACATCAGTTGTCACCAGGGAAATACAAATCAAAACCACCATGAGATACCATCTCACAGCTTTCAGAATGGCTAACATTAACAATTCAGGCAACAACAGATGTTGGTGAGGATGCGAAGAAAGAGGATATCTTTGGCACTGCTGGCGGGAATGCAAACTGGTGCAGCCACTCTGGAAAACAGTATGGAGGTTCCTCAAAAAATTAAAACTAGAACTACCCTACAACCCAGCAATTGCACTACTAGGTATTTATCCAAGGGATACAGGTATGCTGTTTTGAAGGGGCACACACCCCCAATGTTTATAGCAGCACTATCAATAATAGCCAGAGTATGGAGAGAGCCCAAATGTCCATCGATGGATGAATAGATAAAGAAGATGTGTATGTATGTACACACACACACACACACACACACACACACACACACACACACACAAAATGGAGTATTACTTGGCAATCTAAAAGAGCGAAATCTTGCCATTTGCAACTACGTGGATGGAACTAGAGAGCATTATGCTAAGTGAAATTAGAGAAAGACAAATATCATATGACTTCACTCATATGAGGACTTTAAGGCATAGATCAGATGACCCAACGGAAGGGAAGCAATAATAATATAAAAACAGGGAGGGGGACAAAACATTAGAGACTCTTAAATATGGAGAACAAACAGAGGGTTACTGGAGGGGCTGTGGGAGAGGGGATGGGCTAAATGGGTAAGGGGCATTAAGGAATCTACTCCTGAAATCATTGTTGCACTATTTGCTAAGTAACTTGGATATAAATTAAAAAAATAAAGTAAAAAAAAATTACCACTCCTTAAATATTTAATCAAAGGATTCTTTCTGAAATGCTTATGTCTGTGTCCCTTTTTAATGATGATGCATGTAGCCTACCATATTTTTTTTTTGAGAGAGAGCAAGCACATGAGCATGCACATGTTTCTGTGGGAGAGGGGAGAGAGGGAGAGAGAGAGAGTCTTAATCAGGCTCCAAACCCAGCACAAAGCCCACAGGGCTCAATCTCACAACAGTGAGATCACAACCAGAGTAAAAATCAAGAGTTGGACGCTCTACCAACTGAGCCACCCAGGTACCCCTAGCCTACCATATTTTTTTTGAAATACATATTATAATTCTGTTGGCTTGTTGGTTAAGAAGGTGAAAGAACTCAACCTCAGTTTCAAAATCTATTCATTCTTTTTTTGCTGTTGTATATAATAATGCTCTGTGAATTTATATTTTATGATTTAAAAATATCATTTTTAGGGGTGCCTGGGTAGCTCAGTCAGTTAAGTGTCTGACTCTTGATTTCGGCTCAGGTCATTATCTCATGGTTTATGGGTTTGAGCCCCATGTCGGGCTCCATGCTGACATTGCAGAACCTGCCTGGGATTCTCTCTCTTGCTCTCTCTCCCTGCCCTTTCCCCACTTACACCCACACTTTCTTTCCCCAAATAAATAAATAAATAAATTTTAAAATATCATTTTTACATAGAAGCCGTGGAACCTCTAAACTGAATAGGTGTTAGGAAAAGGTAAGAATCAAGAATTACTCCTCAGATTTCTTCTAAGAGCAACTTGGTAGATGGTGATGCCATTTATCAAGATTGGAAACATTGGAAATGCAACAGATTTGGGGGATAACATCATCAATTTAGTTTCGAAATGCTTATTATGACATATCAAAATGGAGATATTAAGAATGCAGATATTCAGGTTTAGAGTCCAGAAAAGAGATACAGGCTAGAGAGACAAATTTCAGGATTTTTTGGAAGACACAGAGATAGAAGAAATCTTGTAGTAGAAAGAGAAGGGTGAAAAAGGGATCCATAAAGGTGACATAGAAGGAGCCTCCTGTAAGGAAATTGAGGAGTAACTAGAGAGGTACTATGAAAACCAGGAATATGTGTAATGACACCAAGGAAAAAGAATGTTTCTAGTAAGAATGAATGTCAAATACCTATGAATGTATGCATCAGACTAGCCTAATATAATTCTGTTGAATAAAATGTTTTGGATAAGTTTTTATGTTTTGTTTTCTCATTTGATAAAAGTATCTTCTAATTATATTAAAAAGGGTATTTTTTTGTTCTTTAATATTTAATAGGGATATGAAGATTGGTTACGACATAACTCAGATAATGAAGTAAATGGAGCTCCTGTTTATGTTGTTCGAAGTGGTGGCCTTGTAAAAACTAGATCAAAAAACATTCGGGTATGCCTTTAGTAAATAATAGAAATCAATTATATATATTGGTATCACACATTCTAATCTATTATATTTTAGTTAAAAGCTTGCTTTCCTGTATTAAAATATTGATAGGCCATCTGTTTAGAAATCAGTAAAAATAAGTCTTTGCCTTTTAAAATCTATATATTCACTTTTCCCCCATAATTCCTTATAGGTGGGTGATATTGTTCGAATAGCCAAAGATGAAATTTTCCCTGCAGATTTGGTGCTTCTGTCCTCAGATCGGCTTGATGGTTCTTGTCACGTTACAACTGCTAGTTTGGATGGAGAAACTAACCTGAAGGTTTGTACATGCATATGTTTGAGTGTTGCCCTGGGTGAACAGAATGTTTTTGGGTTATAGTGATATTTTCCTTTGTTTAACCTGCTAAGGGAAAAATTTTTTAAATCACTGAAACTTTAAAAATGGTAACTTTTTAAAAAAGAAATAATAGTATGTATTTATTTCAAGGGTAGCCTCATTTGGTTTTAGGCAAGTTAAAGAAAAGTGGAAAGTGTTTTTAGGAAAAATGTAATCCTTTAATATTCTGGTACTTTTTTAGATAAGGGATGTGCTCACTTCGGCAGCACATATACTAAAATTAGATAAGGGACACATTTCAGTTTTTCTGTTTTCAGAGCATAAAAGTGAAAATTCACATTTTTCCCTATTAAATTGCTTCATAATAAACTTTGAGCGATAGTGACTTAACACATTTAAATTTTTTTTTTAAATGTTTATTCATTTTTAAGAGAAAGAGAGAGCGTGAGCAGGGGAGGGGCAGAGAAGGAGGGGGACAGAGGATCCAAAGCAAGCTCTGTCTGTGCTGACAGTAGAGATCCCAACGCAGTGCTCAAACCCATGAACCATGAGATCATGGCCCAAGCTGCAGTTGTATGCTTAACCAACTGAGCCACCCAGGCACCCCCACACTTAATTTTTTTATATCCAAATGGCTTCTCTAGATAGGTAACCTCAGTAGCTCCTTTTGCTACTTACTATTTTACAATCTTCTTTCTCCTAAGTGATCTCAAGTACAGTATGCTACAATTTCATCTGAAAAGAGATTTGACATAGATGATATCTAAGTTCCCATTTGGATCCTGAAACTGCAATGTAATCCTTTTTGGTTTTTTTATTTTCCCAGACACACGTGGCAGTTCCCGAAACAGCAGTATTACAAACAGTTGCCAGTTTGGACACTCTTGTAGCTGTGATAGAATGTCAGCAACCAGAAGCAGACTTGTACAGGTATGGCATAGTACTGGATTATTCCCTAAGAAAAGACAGAGCTGCAAAAGTAGAATTATTGGATTAAAGCCCTAATAGGATTTGGCCTTTCAGACATTACAAAAGCATTGGACTAATTTTTATTGTCATGAGCAAAGTAGACATTTATGACTGGACCACTGTTATACCATACACAAAAATAAACTCAAAATGGATTAAAGACCTAACTGTGAGACTTGAAGCCATAAAACTCCTAAAAGAATACTTAAGCAGTAATCTCTTGGACGTCCTCTCTATCAACATATTTATGGATATGTCTCCTCATGCAAGGGAAATAAAAAGGCAAGGATAAACTATTGGGACTACACCAAAATAAAGAGCTTTTGCACAACAAAGGAAGCCATCAACAAAACAAAAAGGCAATCTAATGAATGGGAGAAGATATTTGCAAATAATATATACAGTAAGCAGTTGTGTATATATATGCACAATATATCCAAATATATAAAGAACTTAAAAAATGGGACCTGAATAGACCTTTTTCCAGAGAAGACCTATAGATGGTCAACAGGCACATGAAAAAAATGTTCAGCATCACTGAGCATTAGGGAAATGCAAACCAAAACCATAATGAGGTATCACCTCAC
This sequence comes from Panthera onca, assembly GCF_046562875.1. NCBI lineage: Eukaryota > Metazoa > Chordata > Mammalia > Carnivora > Felidae > Panthera > Panthera onca. The sequence goes on along the minus strand of NC_138347.1, from coordinate 84,429,337 downwards.
ACCAGGCAGAATGGCTAGTATCAAAAAGGCAAGAAGTAACAAATGTTGGGAAGGATATAAAGAGAAGAGAACCCCCTCATGTACTGTTGGTAGGAATGTATATTGGTACAAGCACTGTGGAAAGACAGTATAGAAATTCCTCAGAAAGTTAAAAATATAAATACTGTATGATCCAGTAATTCCACTCCTGGGTATTTAAAGAAAATGAAAGCACTAATTTGGAAAAATGTATGCACCCCTGTGTTTATGGCAGCATTATTTACAGTGGCCAAGACATGGAAGCAACCCAAGTATCTGTTGATAGATCAATGAATATATAAGATGTGGTGTGTATACACACACACACGCACACACACACACACACACACACACAGGAATATTACTCAGCTATCAGAAAGATTGAAATCTTGCCATTTGCAATGACATGAATGGAACTAGAGTGTATTATGCTAAGCAAAATAAGTCAGTCAGAGAAAGACAAATACCATATGATTTCACTCATGTGTGGGATTTCAGAAACAAAACAGGTGAACATATGAGAAGGGCAAAAAAAAGAAAGGGAAGCAAACCATAAGAGACTCTTAATGATAGAGAACAAACTGAGAGTTGATGGATGGAAGATGAGCTAAATGGGTGATGTGTGTTAAGGAGGGTACTTGTTATGATGAGCACTGGGTATTGTGTGTAAGTGATGAATCACTAAATTCTCCTGAAACCAATATTACATTATATGTTAACTAACTACAATTTAAATACAAAATTGGAGGAAATGAAAATCATAATGTAGATCTATGTTTTTGACAGGACGTATTAAGTGGTAGGAAATGTTACCAGCAATACTTATGGCATGATACCATTTTGTTTTTAAAATATATATGTGTCTATATACGGATGAAAAAAAAGTGGAAAACATACTCCAAAACATTAACAGTGTTTATATTTGAGTAGTGGGATTACCAGTCATTGTTGTTTCCCTATTGATGTCTTTTTAAATTGTCTGAATCATTTTATAAAATGTGTGTGTTTCAATGTATGTAGTCTTTATAATCAGAAAGTAATGCAGCTATTTCTATGTTGAATCAAATTTAAGTGTGGGTTTGGAGAAATGGTTAAAGAAAGTGCAAAATGAGTTAATCCAGTATGTAACTGGCGTAAATAGATAGGAGTACCTTAGAATCAAGGATAACAGGACAAATGAAATTAAGGAAAATAGGTCTGTTGTTGGAATTTTTTTTTTTTTTTTTTTAAATTTTTTTTCAACGTTTTTTATTTATTTTTGGCACAGAGAGAGACAGAGCATGAACGGGGGAGGGGCAGAGAGAGAGGGAGACACAGAATCGGAAACAGGCTCCAGGCTCTGAGCCATCAGCCCAGAGCCTGACGCGGGGCTCGAACTCACGGACCGCGAGATCGTGACCTGGCTGAAGTCGGACGCTTAGCCGACTGCGCCACCCAGGCGCCCCTCTGTTGTTGGAATTTAGCGCAGCAAAATTGAGCTGATCACACATCATCTCTGAAAGATGCCCAGGGAAATGGCAGCTGAATTGGTTCTTTGAATCTAAATCCAAAATTAAGGCTGAAATCAGGACTACATAAAATTCCAGTAAGTGGAGATTAAAAAAAAAAAAAAACAAAAAACAACTCCCTGATACAGGGTGCTGAAGGAAGTAGATAGAAGTAGGAGATTAGCAAGAAACAATAAAGCCAAAGTCTGCAAGCATCTGTGACTCGGAAACGGGTGGTGGTGGGGGGGGGGGGGTGGAGGCAGTAATAATAGGGACATTTAGAAAGGACTGCCAATTTCTTTGTTTAAACGATTAACATGAAAGCTCTGGGGCGCCTGGGTGGCGCAGTCGGGTAGGCGTCCGACTTCATCCAGGTCAAGATCTCACGGTCCGTGAGTTTGAGCCCCGCGTCAGGCTCTGGGCTGATGGCTCGGAGCCTGGAGCCTGTTTCCGATTCTGTGTCTCCCTCTCTCTCTGCCCCTCCCCCGTTCATGCTCTGTCTCTCTCTGTCCCAAAAATAAATAAACGTTGAAAAAAAAAAAAAAAAAAATTTAAAAAAAAAAAAAAAAAAAAAAAAAAAGAAAGCTCTGTCTACAGTTTGTTTCAACTTAGAATTTGCCTCACTATAGTAGAAAGTGATTGCATCCTTGAATTGACTATGCTGTGGAGCTTTTCTGGTTGTGGAAGTTGGAACTGAAAAGCCAAGCTGTGAACATCCATTATGATAACAGACCAGGCCACTCACTCTAGATTTCAGGCAACCAAAAGTTATAGAAGGTCTGGAGTTCACGGATAGGTTTTTGCTTACTACTCTATCCCCACCACTTAACTCACACAGTGTCATTGTTCAATGACTATTCAGTGATGCATGAGTCAGTGAGTGAATGAATGATTCTAGTCACAGTAGACTTTAATAAACTGTGATAAAATGTGTGAGCATTCATTGTGGGCTAGATAATACATTCATCTTTGTATAGAAATATAAATTCTCATGATGACTAAACTAGTAATAATATGTGAAATTTGCATTATCATTTTAAAAACAGTTTTTCATTTACCTTATTCATAGCTGGAGTAGAGATGGCAAGATATTCAGTTTTTTAAAGCTTAATGAGGGGCGCCTGGGTGGCTCAGTCGGTTGAGCGTCCGACTTCAGCTCAGGTCACGATCTCACGGTTCGTGAGTTCGAGCCCCACGTCAGGCTCTGGGCTGATGGCTCAGAGCCTGGAGCCTGCTTCCGATTCTGTGTCTCCCTCTTTCTCTGCCCCGCCCCCATTCATGCTCTGTCTCTCTCTGTCTCAAAAATAAATAAACATTAAAAAAAATTAAAAAAAAAAAAAAGCTTAATGACTGATAAGTATTTACTTATGTAATCTCTAACAGAAATAATGGACCATTCCTATATACAAAAGGTTAGTTTTGTTTTATGTGTAAGAATAGTGCCAAAACTGTCAAAAATGCTTCACCCATTGGTGTCATAGGTAATATATCATTGGCTTTTTTGTAACATGTTGAATTCTTTGATAGATTCATGGGAAGAATGATAATAACTCAGCAAATGGAAGAAATTGTAAGGTAAGAATACATTTGCATTATCCAGTTACTTTTATGTGACAGTGTGTTGGGAGGGACTAAAATCAAATTAAAGGGAGAATAGGTAATTGGGCAGCATATCATGGAAAAGGATTAATTTAGAAGCCTGGCTGGCTCAGTCCTAACAGCATGCAACTCGTGATCTCAGCTTCATGAATTCAAACCTCACATTAGGTGTAGAGATTACTTAAAGAATTTTTTTTTAATTAAAAATAAAAATAAATAAAAACATTTAGCATTTCATCTAATAATTTGTAGCAGAAGAAGTAAGGATAAAACAAATCCCATGAAATGATATAAAAATAGTTTAGCAAGATTATTTGTGTACTTGTATTTCTTTTTCTTACAGTGTTAGGTAGTAACAAAAGGAAATAGCCGTTCTTATTCAAATTTTTACACCTTTAAACCCACCACACTGGAAGTCTAGAGTACAAAAAATGTTTTATATAATGTTTGACAAGTATAAATATTATTGTCTTCTTCACTTCAGAATTATTCAGCAAGAACTACAGTATTTAGTGGCCAATATAAATCCTCTTATTTACTCTTTTGATTGGTATTTTTTTTAGTTGGTTGTGTTGGTGTGTTTGCCCTCAATATTCAGGTTAATTTCTGGCCCCTACATGAAAGGCTTTTAAATTATTTCAGAAATGTGCTGATACATTGAGATTACATTGTTACTCATGACCACAAAGCCAAATTTAGAATAAATCTTGGAATCAGCCCTTGAACTTCTAATCCAATTAGCATTGTACCTCTTTTCTAAAGACATGTTCAGTTAATACTGGCTGCATGAAATAAGTTGCTGACATGAAGAGGTAAGCATTTTTTAAATGAAATCCTCAAGACAAGCCACCAAAAAATATCATGATGCCTCGGCACCAGTTCACATTTTTAATAAACATTAACATAGTAGCACATTCAGTAAACTCCTTAACAAGGTCTTTGTAAGTGTAGGATCCCCTGCTGGATAACTATAACTAGCTTTTATTTTGATTTCTAGAGTGACATAGTGGGATATATATGTGGATACATATCTGAATTGCATTAAGATATTGTGGCTGGTAAAGCAAAAGATCAGTTATATTACCCAGCCCTTAAAATGGTTAAAAAGATTAGCCATGTTCTTTGCTGAAGCAGCCTGAGTGAGCTGATGGAATTATCTTTTAATTTGAAGCTTTTTATCATTATATTCCAATTTTATATGCCAGTGTGAGCTCAAAGTTTTTCTGTTCATTGTTGGAACCAGTACCAAGTGGGAAAAAGCTATTTTATGCCTCCTTAATAATTGATTTTGGAATATCCATGGAGTGTGCTCCAAATATGACTATCTAATAAAATCATACTTGTTAACCATGTCCCAAAATGTGGGCCTCTTTGGTTCATTAGATTTTTTAGAGTGTTTGGATTTGCAGACATCTTCAGAATTGGTTCAGATTCTGTTTGATTTGGGTAACTGGATATGTATGTTTCAGAAAAACATAAGGAATATCAACAAAATTAAGGCTTTTTTACTTATCCATAACAGTCTTATCATTTTTCTATCACTAAGAAAATACAATTTCCTTTCTAGTTATTCCTTCTCGTTTTATTTCTCCTTTATGGAGAGAAATTCAAACAGCAAGAAGACCTGTGCTCCAAGAAGTATGCAATGCAAGTAGTCAAGTTATAGTTGATCTTGCCTAGAAAAAGTACTAACTCACTTACTACTTTGTTTTATAATCCAGTATAATTTTAATTATGCAGAATTGATGCATTTATACACAAATCATACTATAATTCATGTTTATATTGCATTTTAGAACCTTTAATTTTGTTCATAAATTTAAAATTTCATCATGTTAAACATTTTTAATCATTGGTTAATCTTTTGCTGTGTTTTATGTTTAAAAATCTTGAAACAGATGGCTTTGTGAGTTTATTTACAGGGGTAATCTTATTTCTGAGCCACTGATCTTAAAGTGACTGAAATGCTAAAGCAGGTATTTGTTGTTATGGTCACTAACATCATAATTGACCTAAACTGCTTTATAGTAACTGAGATTTTGGTTTTATATGAAAGCAGAGTTATAACTATGTTCAGGTATTTTCTGCTAAAGGTGGCCATTTTAGAATGTAATTGAATTTTTAATATATTCAACTTTTTTTTTTTTTTTTAATCCCCCTTAGGCCTCTGGGGCCAGAGAGTCTCTTGCTTCGTGGAGCCAGGTTAAAAAATACAAAGGAAATTTTTGGTTTGTATATATTGAAAATTTCTAATTATGGATTCGTGTTGATGCTTTATATAAAATATTTTTTAAAACATAGCTTTTGTGGTCTTTTGGTTGGATAATTTACTTAATCAAATATTGTCTAGGATAATTTTCTTACAAAGATTGTGTAAAAATAATTTTGTATATTTTTGTTGTTGATTCCTATTTTTGAATAATAGGCTAGAACCTGGCTCTGTTGTTTGTGGATACTTGTGAAACACTGCTAAGAAGATAATTCTGGCAGTTCTGTTAATGGTGGTTGAGAACCAATGTAATCTGACATCATGGTTCAGTAAACCACCTGTATAATTCCATTATTATTCTTAGATTGTATTCAACTGCTGACTCATTCTTTCATCCATTCAACAAATTTTTATTGACCTGTGACCATGTGGCAGGTATTATTGGAATGTATACTGACTGAATCAAAAGGCCGAATAAATAGTGCTCTAGTGTTGGAGATCTAAATTAATTCACATGTTCTGAGTCAACTCTAGGCAAATCGTGAAGTCTTGATAATCTTTAGCTGTCAACTATCTCCTCCCATTTTGGGAATGGCCCTTCATATACTGCCCAGCCTGTGTTATTCACTGAATGTTTACAGCTTTTGAGGTTCTCTTCTTCACTCCCTTCTTTCCTATTAACTGTGTTATATCTTATCACTCAGTATGAGGCTCTCTGATAAAGAAATGCATATACTTATGAAAACAGAAAATAGGGGCCCCTGGGTGGCTCAGTCGGTTAAGCATCCAACTCTTGATTTCAGCTCAGGTCATGATTTCACAGTTCAAGAGTTCAAACTGCACGTTGGGCTCTGTGCTGACAGTGCAGAGCCTGCTTGGGATTCTTTCCCTCTTCCTCTCTCTCTGTCCCTCTCTGCCTGTCTCTCTAAAATAAGTAAGCTTTAAAAATTAAAAAGAAAAGAAAAGAAAAAGGAAAATAGAAAGTGTTGGTGAGGATGTAGAATACTAGGAACTCTCATTTGAGTGCTGGTGGGAATATAAAATGTCACAGCCAGTGAACAATAGTGTGGCAGTTCCTCAGTAAGTTAAACTTAGAATTATCATATGACCTAGCAATTCTACATATAACCCAGCAGTTCTACTCCTAGATATGTATCCAAAAGAATTGAAAGTAATTGTTCAGACAAAGGCTTGTCCAAGATATTCATAGCAGCAATATTCAATAGCCAAAGGGTAGAAACCGCACAAATATCCATCAACTAATGAATGGATAAACAAAGTGTAGGATACTCATATAATGAAATATTATTCACTCATAAAAAATGAATTCTGATGAATGCTATAATATGGATAAACCTTGAAAACATGCTTAGTAAAAGTAGCCAGACACAAAAGGCGTATATGATTCCATTTACTTGAAATAATCGGAATAGGCAAATTCACAGACACAGAGACTAGATTTGTGGTTCCCAGGGGCTGAGGAGTGGAGGGGAATGGGGCATGATTGCTTAATGGGTACAGGGTTTTCTTTGAGGGTAATAAAAGTGTTTTCAAGTTAGTGAGGGTTGCACAACATTGTGATTGTACTGAGTGCCACCGAATTGTACGCTTTAAGATGATTAAAATGGTAAACTGTATGTTATGTATATTTTTACCACAGTTAAAAACAAACAAACAAACACCATAATGATGTTCTGATGGCCAAAGCCAGAGAAAACCTTCAGGGCTTTTAGACCCTCTCATGTAATGCTGTATTTTAACACATCTCCCTGGCAGGAACACCTTTCACATTCTTAAAATGTGTGTTTGCCTTTAGTTGGGTCTACTGGTATCTGCTGCAGCACCACCTCTCTCTCTTACATCATTCTGGCTGATTTCTCACATTTCAGTAATTTCAGTACCCTTTGTCATCTGCGTCATAATCCCTGCCTTTAAAGAATGGTGAAAATTCCAGGACAAATTTTTAGGAAAAAGGCATTACTACTTCTCAGCTTTCACTATATAAGGATGGGTGTGAATATTTATTGATCATCTCTCTGTTTCTAGGCATTTTCCTACTTTGTCATACAAATATCACAACAATTCTGTGAGGTATATTTTCCTATTTAAAGATGGGGAGGGAAACAGACTCAGATTAAATAACTTGCCCAAGGACACAGAGCTAGTAAGTGGCAGAGGCAGCACTCAAATCAAGGTCTAACTACAAAGTTTGTTATAAAGCTGGTCTTACCTAATTTCATCTACTTCCCAATTTTAGGCTGTTAATACTATCATTTTTGCTCATCCCAGTCATTCACATAGGCACACATTTTTATTTTATTTTATTTTATTTTTTTAAACATTTATTTATTTTCGAGAGACACAGAGTGTGAGTGGGGCAAGGGCAGAGAGAGAGGGAGACACAGAATCCAAAATAGGCTCCAGGCTCTGAGCTGTCATTACAGAGCCTGACGTGGGGCTTGAACTCAGTAACCATGAGATCATGACCTGAGCCAACATCAGCTGCTTAACTGACCGAGCCACCCAGGTGCCCCAGTAGGCACACGTTTTTAAAATAGTACTTTCCTTTTGTTTACTTAATTTCTTCTGACAGATTTCCATATTATTTCTCTAGTGGTAGAAAATTATGTCTAGACTTCACAGATTCTGGCATTCAGAGCCTTTCGAACTCTGACCTCATTCCATTGCTCATGAAAACCTAACAGAAAGTGCTTTTCCATTTCTGTCTTTGTTAACACTTTTTGCTCTATCTATAATGGCCTTCCCTGCCATCTTTACGTTTTCAAATCCTTTTCTTCCATCAGTTCCAGCTCTAATAATATCTCTCATTCAGATATATTAATTATAACTCAGAAACGGAACCCCCATGCCTTCCCCTTCCAGCAGGTTAAGCGACTGGAGTTCTTCAAAATTGGACTTGGAAAGCCTTTTAAAAACTCCAGAAAGACTTAAAGAAAGCCAAATTGTAACAACAATCAGACAGTACACTCCCTTTCATGCTAGTGAGTACATCTGTTTGGTGAAATATGCTAGATTATTTTTAAAGAGTGTTTTGTTTTGCAGGTGTTGCTATATACACTGGAATGGAAACAAAGATGGCATTAAATTACAAGAGCAAGTCACAGAAACGATCTGCAGTAGAAAAGTAAGAAAGTTGTCTATTTTCATTTATTTACACATGAATATGTCTATGTATTCATATATGTATAAAATACTATGTATATAAAAATACATGTCAGTCAACAAAAGATGGTATTCTTGAGGATAGGGATATATACATGTAGCATTTTGCACAATGTTTGGCATATAGTAGGTGCTAGATTATAACTTTAAATTAACAGCTTTAAAATAATACTATTGGATAATAATGGAATCACTTGATCAGACTAATCCTCCTGCAGATAGCAATTATGAAATCTGGACAAAAATTTTTTTACATAAACAGGTATCTGAAAATACAGGAGAGTATTTTCCCATAACTTCTTACCTGAAGGCACTCCCTAATTCATGTGCTGCATAGGGCATCGTAGAGCCTGAGCTTCACAAGATTTAAGTGTTGGAGGACAAGGTTTAAAGCTAGAAAAACAACTAGACAGAGGTAAAACTGTGTAGGGGAGGGAGCTACAGAAGGGAATGAACTCTGTACATAAATTATGCCCAGATCTTTGACTATTAGACCTATACATGTGCAAGAGAGACCCTGGTGGGCTTAGCAGAAAAACAGTATCAGGAGGCGGGAAGAACAGAACATAGGATTTTGCTGTTGTCTATTGCAGTGGAAACAGAGTTTGATGTTTGAGCCTAGCCGAGTTAACTTCCTGCTGGAATGAAAATCAGCACTCTTATGAAGAACATAAAAGAGTACAGTCTTTACAACCTGCTATTTATAAGATTTAGTATGTAATAAAAAATAAGTAGACATATGAAGAAAATGTAATTTGTATTCAAGAGAAGAAGCATTCAATAGAAATTGTCTCCATAATGTTCTGTATCTTGCAGTTAACAGACAAGGTCTTTAGAGCAGATATGATAAGTATTTTTAAGGGCCTAAAAAATGTGACTAAACACATGTAAAATATCAGCAAAGAAATGGAAAATACAGAAAACAGTATGGAGGTTCCTCAAAAAGTTAAAAGTAGAACTGCCCTGTGATTCAGCAATTACACTACTAGGTGTTTACCTAAAGGATACAAAAACACTGATTTGAAGGGATACATGCCCCCTGATATTTATACTGGCACTATCACCAATAACCAAATTACGGAAAGAGCCCAAATGTGCACCAACTGATGATTGGATAAAGATATGGAGTGTGTATGTATGTATGTATGGTATATACACACACTGGAATATTACTCAGCCATCAAAAAGAATGAACTTGCCATTTGTAACATGGATGGAGCTATGGAGTATTACGCTAAGTGAAATAAGTCAGAGAAAGACAAATACCATACCATATTATTTCACTCACATGTAGAATTTAAGAAACAAGTGAACATAGTGGGGAACAAAAAGAGGCAGACCAAGAAACAGATTGTTAACTATGGAGAACAAACTGATGGTTATCAGAGGGGAAGTGAGGTGGGGGATGGGTTAAAAGGCGATGGTTATTAAAGAGAGCACTTGTGAAGAGCACCAGGTGTTGTATGTGATTGATGAATCACTAAATTCTATACCTGAAACTAGTGTGGCACTGTATGTTAACTAACTGGAATTTAAATAAAAATTTGAGGGGAAAAAAAAAGAAATGGAAACTATAAAGAGAATTCAGCAGATATTCTTGAGTTGAAAATCTAATTACTGAAATGTAAATGTCATTAGATGGGCTCAATACCAGATTGAGGAAGGCAGCAGAAATTGGCGGTGAATTTTAAAAAGCAATAGAAATTATTCAGTCTGAAGAACAGGGAGAAAAAAGATTGAAGAAAAAATGAACAGAATTTCAGAACCATGTGAATACACAATATTAAGCTATTTAGCATAATTCTAATTGAGTCCTTCCCCAAAGAGGAGAGAACAGTAGGGGCAGAATAAAAATATCTGAAAAAATAATAATGGCAAATTTCTTGAATTTGAAAAAACACAGAGTGGTAATTTAAATCCAGCAAATCAAAATTTGTGGACTCAAAGCAAAGCCTAAATTAAAGAGAAATTTCGAGCTATAAGTGTTTACATAAGAGAGGAAGAAAAGCTTAAAATAGTCATCTAGGTTTTTACCTTAGGAAGCAAGATAAAGAGAGTAATTATACCCAATCAGAGAAGAAAGAGAACAGATACTAAAGATGTGAGCTGGGGCGCCTGGGTGGCTCAGTCAGTTAAGGGTCTGACTTCAGCTCAGGTCACGATCTTGCAGTCTGTGAGTTCAAGCCCCGCGTCGGGCTCTGGGCTGATGGCTCAGAGCCTGGAGCCTGCTTCCGATTCTGTCTCCCTCTCTCTCTGACCCTCCCCCATTCATGCTCTGTCTCTCTCTGTCTCAAAAATAAATAAAAACGTTAAAAAAATTTTTTTTTTTTAAAAAAAAGATGTGAGCTAAAACCAATAGAAGAGAAAACAAATAATAGACAAAATTAACAAAGCTGAAACTGGTTCTTTGGAAATAATAACAAAATTAATAAATCTCTACTTTCTCAATCTAGATTAAGGGATTAAAGGGGAAAAAAAGAGATGTATTAGGAGAGAGAGAGAAAACTAAAAAATTACCAACATCAAGAATGAAAAACAAGATAGTACAGATCCTACCTACTGTGGTCACTTTATCCACAGATAAAGAAATATGATGAAACACTTTATTTAACTACATTTTTTTAACTTAAATGAAGTGGACAAATTCTTTGAAAACACAACATATAAAAATTAACACAGGAAGAGACAGAAAATCTAAATAACCCTATCAAAGAGATTTAATTTATATAAAATATATATTATATATTTTATATATATTATATATATATTATATATAATGTAAAATATTATATATAAAATATTATATATAAAAATATTAAAAAATAAAAAAATATGTCCACACAAAGGGATAGCCTTTTCAACACACAATGCTGGAACAGTTAGACATCCATATGCCAGAAACCAAATTTTCACCCTTCTCTTCACCACATACAAAAACTAACTCAAAATAAAACCTATACATAAGAACTTAATCTGTAAAACGTGGGAGAAAATACTTGTGACTTTGGGTTAAGGAAACATTTGTTTGATGGGAAACATACAAAAAAGGAACCAAAAACCAAACCAAAAATTGATAAATTTCATCAAAATTAAAAACTTCAGCATACCTGAAGCTGATATGACATTGTATGTCAATGTTAAAAAAAATTAATGCTTGTATTTCAAAAGACACTGCTGAAAAAATGAAAACACAAGCCACAGACTAGGAAAAATACTTACAAAGCACATATTTTGTAAAGGACTCCTATCCAAAATATGCATTTTCACAACTTCTTTTCAACATTATTCTAGAAGCCTTATTCGGTGTCACCAGACAAAGAAATAAAAGGCATAAGTATTAGAAAGAACTAAAATTGTCCTTACTGGAGGACACATGATTTGTCACATAGCTGTACGCATTCAAAATTAAAACTATTGGAACTAATAAGTTTTAGCAAGGCCAAAACATGGTGAGAGATATTAAAGATTTATCCATTAAATAAATGATGAAATCACACTAATAGATTGGCAGGCTCAGTATTGTTAAGCTGTCAGGTGATGTCTTGATTGTTTCAATCCTAGTTAAAATCCCTGCAAACTTTTTTGTGGTAATTGACAAGATGATTCTAAAATGAATATTGAAATGCACTAGCTAAAATGCATACATAGAATACATAAAGAAAATAGCCCCTTGAAAGAAAGCTGTAGGGGATGCCTAGGTGCCTCAGTCAGTTGAATGTCTGGCTCTTGACTTTGTCTCAGGTCATGGTCTCAAAGTTGGTGAATTCAAGTCCCATATTGTGCTCTGTGCTGACAGCATGGAGCCTGCTTGGGATTCCCTCTCTCCCCCTCTCTCTCTGCCCCTGCCCTGCTCGTGTGCTCTGTTTCTCTCTCTCTCTCTCTCAAAATAAATAAATAAACTTTAAAAATTGAAAAGAAAAGAAAGCTGTAGGATTTATATTCCCTGACTTTAAGACTTATTATAAAGCTGGTGAAGGGACCAGGGTTGAAGGGGTGGAAGGCAGATGGGATATGGAAAATGAGTTCAGATTAAGGGAACTAATACCTTACTGGAAGACAGGCACAGTAGATGTCTATCTGTCTGGAGTGAGAGCTCAATGGGAATTAGAGGATGTCGAGAAGGAGGATCCAGGTTTTAGTAAAGAAGATTTTGGCGTTTAGTCTGAAAAACTGTTGATTGAAAGTATATAGTAGAGGGGGATATCCAACATGGCAGAGAAGTAGGGGAACCTGAAGTTCCCTCTCAAACACAGCAGTGTTGAGGGCAAGGGCCTTTGAATTCCAAGAGTCTGGGCTGTAGAGTGACAGAGACATGTCCATGGGGACAACCTGGCAGGCCATACATGCGTGATTGCAAACTGGGAGAGATAAAATGTGCAGTGTAGGCACGGAGGGGAGAGATCCCCTTCTGCAGACAAAGGGAAGAAAAAGAGAGGCTGTGGAAGTGCAGGACTGTATTTGAACAAGAGAAAAACCATGGACTGGGGACGGAGAAAGAGCCAATCTCTAACTGTGGGGCTTTCTTTGGACTGGGGCTGACTGCCCAGTTCACGCACCTGGGGAGGAAGGGAGCTAGCCCCAGGCTCAGTAACTAGTTCAGAGGCGCAGTCTGCAGTGGGAGAAAGCGATTCCCTCTCTCGAGTGCTGTGGGAAGAAGGTATATAACCATTCAAAGGACAAGAGACCCTGCCTGTGCTCACCAGCCAGAGGCCATTTATCAGCGGTGTGGAGTGGCACTTCCCTGGAACCAGGACACACAGAGTGGGACCCTTTAAGACATTGGGGTTTAAATCCCAGCTGAGCACCAGGGAGGTGCAGGAGTTGGCAGAGCGGGACAAACCACCTAGTTCATGCCAGTGCGTCACTGGGAGGAGGCCCTCCATCTATGGAGTGGAGTGGCACTTCCCTGGAACTGGGGTGTGCAGAGTGGGACCCTTTAAGACATCTGGGTTTGAATCCCAGACAAGCCCCAGGGAGGCATGGGAGACTGTGGAGTGGAAAAAAAACAAGGCCCACTTGCGCCAGCATAGTACTGTGAGGCACTCTGTGAACAGAGTGGTTTGAGACACCCAGTTTTTGCATTTTCTGATTTAATTCATGGGCAATTTTCTTCCTTTTCTCCTTCTTATTTCGTCCCTCCTCTAGTCTGGTTGTTCTGGTTGTTGGTTTGTTTAAGCAGACATATTTACTCTATTCTATTTATACCTGTTCTATATCTCTTTCTTTATTTTCCTTTCTCTCTCTAGATTAAGCCATGTAGTTTTTCTACCTGGTCAATTTTTTTTCCCTGCCCCTGTCATTTTTCTCTTTGTATGGGATAAGGCCTTCCACCAACACTGCCCTATCCCCCAACCCTGTTGTTTGTTGTTGTGATGGTGGTAGGTTTGGTTTTTTTTTCTTTCCCAGAGCTACTTCAATGAACAAATCAAAGCACATCTGGTGGAGGGTCCAAAACATCACTACGAGTAGGGAGGTAAAACAACCAGAGTCACAACAACAGAGAGCAAGTAACACACTCCAAAAAACACTTCCTGAAGGGCCAGGTCCTGGACAGTGCTCACAGGTGCAGGACACATAATAGCTTTTAAAATACATAAGAGACAGAAAACTAGCCAAAATGATGAAACAGAAGAATTCTCCTCAAAAAAAAAATTCCAGGAAGAAATGACAACTAAAGACTTGATCAAAACAGATATAAACAATATATCTGATCAAGAATTTAGAATAATAGTCATAAGATTAATCGCTGGGCTTGACAAAAGCATAGAAGACAGCAAAGAATCTATTGCTGCGAGATCAAGGAATAAAAAATAGTCATGACAGATTTAAAAAATGCTGTAAATGAGGTGCAAAATAAACTGGATGTGCTGACAGGATTGAAGAGGCAAAGGGGAGAATAAGTGAAATAGAAGATAAAATTATGGAAAAAGATGAAGCTGAGAATAAGAAAAAAAATTCTAGACCACGAGGGGAGAATTTGAGAACTAAATGATGAAATGAAATGTAATAATATCCATATCATAGGAGGTCCAGAAGAAGAAGAGAGAGAGAGAGAGAGAGAAGGTGTACTTGGACAACTCATAGCTGAGAACTTCACAATTTGGGGAAGGAAACAGATATTGAAATCCAGGAGGCACACAACTCTCTTCAGACGTAATAGGAATCTATCTTCTACACGATATATCATAGTGAAACTGGCAAAACACAAAGATGAAAAGAGAATTCTGAAAGCAGGTAGGGACAAACGGGCCTTAACCTACAAGGGTAGACACGTAAGAGTAGTAGCAGACCTATCTACTGAAACATGGCAGGCCAGAAGGAAGTGGCAGGAAATATCAATGTGCTGAATGGGAAAAATATGCAACCAAGAATCCTTTATCCAACAAGGCTGCTGTTGTTCAGAATAGAAGGAGGCATAAAGGTTTTCCCAGCCAAACAAAAACTGAAGGAATTCATCACCACTAAACCAGCCTTCTAAGAGATCCTAAGGGAGACTGTTAGAATGTTGCAAAGGACCAGAGACATCATTATAAGCATGAAACCTACAGATAATACAATGACACTAAGTCCGTATCTTTCAGTAATAACACTGAATGTAAATGGACTAAATGCTCCAATCAAAAGACATACAGTATCAGAATGGATTAAAAAACACAAGACCCATCTATTTGCTGTCTACAAGAGACCCGTTTTAAACCTGAGGACACCTTCAGATTGAAAGTGAGGGGATGGAGAACCATCTATCATGCTACTGGAAGTCAAAACAAAGCTGGAGTACCCATACTTACATCAGACAAACTAGATTTTAAACTAAAGGTTGTAATGAGATGAAGAAGGGCTTTATATCATAATTATGGGGTCTATCCATCAAGAAGAGCTAACAATTACAAATGTTTATGCACCCAATTTGGAAGCACCCAAATATATAAAATAATTCACAAACATTAGCAACCTTATTGATAAAAATGTGGTAATTGCAGGGGACTTTAATACTCCACTTACAGCAGTGGACAGATTTTGTAGACAGAAAACCAATAAAGAAACAATGGCCCTGAATGATACACTGGACCAGATGGGCTTGACAGATATATTCAGAACTTTTCATCCAAAAGAAGCAGAATACACATTCTTCTCAACTGCACATGGAATATTCTCCAAGATAGATCACATACTAGGTCACAAAACAGCCCTCAATAAATATAAAAGAATTGAGATCATACTGTACATATTTTCAGATCACAATGCTATGAAACTTGAAATCAACCACAGGAAAAAGTTTGGAAAGCCTCCAAATGCATGGAAGTTAAAGAACATCCTACTAAATAATGGGTCAACCAGGCAATTAAAGAAGAAATTTAAAAATATATGGAAACAAATGAAAATGAAAACATGACAGTCCAAACCTTTTGGGATGCAGCAAAGGCAGTCCTAAGAGGAAAATACATTGCAATCCAGACCTATCTCAAGAAATAAGAAAAATCCCAAATACAAAATCTAACAGCACACCTAAAGGAACTAGAAGCAGAACAGCAAAGAAACCCCAAGGCCAGGAGAAGAAGAGAAATAATAAAGATTAGAGCAGAAATAAACAATATAGAATCCCAAAAAAAAAAAAAAAAGAGTAGAACAGATCAATGAAACTAAGAGTTGTTTTTTTGAAAAAATAAAATTGATAAACCCCTAGCCAGACTTCTCAAAAAGAAAAGATATTGGACCCAAATAGGTAAAATCATGAATCAAATTGGACTTATCACAACCAACCCCTCAGAAATACAAACAATTATCTGAGAATACTATGAAAAATTATATAACAGCAAACTGGACAACCTGAAAGAAATGGACAAATTCCTAGACACCCACACACTACCAAACTCAAATTGGAAGAGATAGAAAATTTGAACAGACCCATAACTAGTGAAGAAATTGAGTCAGTTATCAAAAATCTCCCAACAAATTAGAGTCCTGGGCTGGATGGCTTCCCAGGGGAATTCTACCAGCCATTTAAAGCAGAGTTGATACCTATCTTTCTCAAGCTATTCCAAAAAACAGAAATGAAAGCGGACTCATTCTATGAAGCCAGCATTACCTTGGTTCCCATACCAGACAGAAACCCAGCAAAAAAAGAGAATTATAGGCCAATATCCCTGATGAACATGGATACAAAAATTCTCAACAAGATACTAGCAAATTGAATTCAACAGCATATAAAAAGAATTATTCACTATGATCAAGTGTTCATTCCTGGGCTGCAGGGCTGGTTCAGTATTCACAAATTAATCATTGTGGTACATCACATTAATAAAAGAAAAGATAAAAACCACATGATCCTGTCAGTAGATGCAGAAAAAGCATTTGACAAAATAACAGCATCCTTCCTTAATAAAACCCTCAAGAAAGTCAGGATAGAACATCATAAAAGCAATATATGAAACAGCATAAAAGCAATATATGAAAAGCCCACAGCTAATATCCTCAATGGGGAAAAACTGAGAGCTTTCCCCCTGAGATCAGGAACACGACAGGAATGTCCACTCTCATGACTGTTGTTTAACATAGTGTTGGAAGACCTAGCATCAGCAGTCAGCAAAATGAAATAAAAGGCATCAAAATTGGCAAAGAAGAAGTCAGACTTTCACTTTTTGCAGATGACATGATACTCTACATGAAAAACCTGAAAGACTCTACCAAAAAGCTGCAGGAACTGAAACATTAATTCAGCAAAGTCACAGGATACAAAATCAATGTACAGAAGTTGGTTGCACTTCTATACACCAATAATGAAGCAACAGAAAGAGAAAAATCAAGACGTCGATCCCAATTACAGTTGCACCAAGAACCATAAAATACCTAGGAATAAACCTAACCAAAGATGTAAAAGATCTGTATGCTGAAAACTACAGAAAACTTAGGAAGGAAATTGAAGAAGACACAAAGAAATGGAAAAACATTCCATGCTCATGGATTGGAAGAATAATATTGTTAAAATGTCATTACTACCCAAAGCAATCTACATATTCAATGCAATCCCAAGCAAAATTGCACTAGCATTCTTCTCAAAGCTAGAAAAAACAATCCCAAAATTTGTATGGAACCACAAAAGACCTGGAATAACAAAAGTAATGTTGAAAAAGGAAACTAAAGCAGGAGGCATCACAATCCCAGACTTTAGCCTCTATTACAAAGCTGTAATCATCAAGACAGTATGGTATTGGCTCCAAAACACACACACAGACCAATGAAATAGAATACACAACCCAGAATTGGACCCACAAATGCATGGCCAACTAATCTTTGACAAAGCTAGAAAGAGTATCCAATGGAAAAACAGTCTCTTTAGCAAATGGTGCTGGGAGAACTGGACAGGAACATGCAGAAGAATGAAACTAGATACCTTTGTTACACCATAAACAAAAATAAACCCAAAATGGATGAAAGACCTGAATGTGAGACAGGAAACCATCAAAGCCCTAGAAGAGAAAACAGGAAACAACCTCTTTGACCTCAGCCACAGCAATTTCTTGCTCAACACGTCTCTAAAGGCAATGGAATTAAAAGCAAAAATGAATTATTGGGACCTCATCAAGATATAAAGCTTCTGCACTACAAAGGAAACAGTCAATAAAACTAAAAGGCAACTGACAGAATGGGAAAAGATATTTGCAAATGACAGATAAAGGGTTAGCATCCAAAATCTATAAAGAACTTATCAAACTCAACACCCAAAAAACAAATAATCCAGTGAAGAAATGGGCAGAAGACATGAATAGACAGTATTCCAAAGAAGACATCCAGATGGCTAACAGACACATGAAAAGATGCTCAACATAACTCATCATCAGGGAAAGACAAATCAAAACCAAACTGAGATACCACTTCATACCTGTCAGAGTGGCTAAAATTAACAAATCAGGAAACCACAAATGCTGGTGCAGATGTGGAGAAACGGGAACCCTCTTGCACTGTTGGTGGGATGCAAACTGATGCAGCTGCTCTGGAAAACAGTGTGGAGGTTCCTCAAAAAATTAAAAATAGAATTACCCTATAGCCCAGCAATAGCACTACTAGGAATTTATCCAAGGGATACAGGAGTGCTGATTCATGGGGGCACATGTACCCCAATGTTTATAGCAGCGCTTTCAACAATAGCTAAATTATGGAAAGAACCTAAATGTCTGTCAACTGATGAATGGATAAAGGTGTGGTTTATATATACAATGGAATACTACGTGGCAATGAGAAAGAATGAAATCCTGCCATTTGCAGCAACGTGGATGGAACGTTTATGCTAAGTGAAATAAGTCAGAGAAAGGCAGATATCATATGTTTTCATTCATATGTGAATCTTGAGAAAATTAACAGAAGACCATAGAGGAAGAGAAGGGTAAAAAAAATAGTTACAAACAGAGAGGGAGGGAGGCAGGCAAACCATAAGAGACTCTTAAATACAGAGAACAAAGTGAGGGTTGATGGGGGGAAGGGGGTAGAGGGGAAAATGAGTGATGGGCATTGAGGAGGGCAGTTGGGATGAGCACTGGATGTTGTATGTAAGTGATGAATCACGGGAATCTGCCCACAAAAGCAAGAGCACACTGTACACACTGTATGTTAGCCAATTTGACAATAAATTATTTTTAAAAAATAATAATAAAGAATTTCAGGTTGTAAAAAAAGTATACAATAGAGAGTGGGTGCAAAGCTATAGTAAATATAATATGGTATTAGCAAAAAAAGATATTTCATTGGAATAAACTAGAGTTGAGAAATAGACCCATTCATATATGGTCAATTGATTTTCAACCAAAGCATCAAGTAAATTCAGTGAGGAAAATGATAGTCTTTTCATTAAAAGATGCCACAATAATTGGATATCCATATGGGAAAAAAATAATAAACCTCAATTCCTATATTACCTCATACTCCAAAAAGTTTTTGAAGGTGGGTCATATACCTAAATGGAAAGGCTAAAACTATAAAACTTTTAATTTTTTTTTAATGTTTGTTTATTTTTGAGAGAGAGACAGCTCAAGCCGGGGAGGGACAGAAAGAGAGGGAGACAGAATCCAAAACAGGCTCCAGGCTCCAGGCTCCAAGCTGTCCGAACAGAGCCCTATGCAGGGCTCGAACTTGCAAACTGTGAGATCATGACCTGAGCCAAAATCGGATGCTTAGTGACTAAGCCACCCTGGCACCCGAAACTATAAAACTTTTAGAAGAAAACTTAGGAAGATTTCTTCACAACCTGGGAATAGGTAGATGTTTTGTAGGATACAATAAACAATAACCACAAAAGAAAAAATTGGTTAGCTATACTTCCACAAAATTAAAAACTTCTTAGACTACACAATTAAGGAAATGATCAAGGAAGCCACAAACTGGGTGATGGTATCATAAAACATTTATCTGACAAAGGATTTGTATCCAGAATATATAATGATACATTAAAAGCTCCTCTAAGTGTATAATAACAACAATGCAATGAAAAAAATGGATATAAGACTGGAGCAGAGAAATTTTTACAAAGAAATGTACAAAAGGCTAGTAAACATACAAAAAAGTGTACAATGTTATTAGTCATGAGAAAGATGCAAATTAAAACTGTAAAGAGATACATACCAATATACACTTAGAGGAATGGCAAAAATTAAAAATCTAAAGGTTCCAAGTATTGGCTAGGACATGGAGCAGCTAGAACTCTTACTTTTAAATAATCTATGGGTCACAGAGAAAATTTTAAAGAACATTTTTTTTTAATATCCAGAAGTTAATGAAAATACGGTGTATCAAATTTTGAAGGATGAAGCTAAAGCAGTGCTGAGAGAGAAATTTATAGCACTTGTATTAGTGTTCTCCGGAGAAACAGAACCAGTAGGAATATACGTAGATGTATGTAAGAGATTATAGGAGTTGACTCATGTGGTTGTGAAGGCCACAGAATCCCACAGTCTGCCGTCTGCAAACTGGAGAAACAGGAAAGCCGATGGTATGATGCAGTCAGTATCCAAAGGCCTGAGGATGGCCCCTGATATGAACCTGGAGCTCTGACATCCCAACTTAAGAAAAGAAAAAAATTCGTCCTTTGCCTTCTTTATTTCATTTGGGCCCTCAGTTATGATACCCACCTACATTGGTAAGGGCATATTTCTCTACTGAGACTGTTTTATCAAATACTAATCTCTGGAAGATATAGATAAATACCCTCACAGACACACCCCAAAGTAATGTTTTACCAGCTGTCATCCCTTAGCCCAGTCAAGTTTAGATTAACCATCACAGCACTAGATAGTTAACATTAGTAAAGAAACACTGACAGAAACTGAAATTAGTGCTGATTAAAGAATCAAAGGGGCGCCTGGGTGGCTCAGTTGGTTGAGTGTCCGACTTCAGCTCAGGTCACGGATCTCGCCGTCCGTGGGTTTGAGCCCCGCGTCGGGCTCTAGGCCGATGGCTCAGAGCCTGGAGCCTGCTTCTGATTCTGTGTCTCCCTCTCTCTCTGCCCCTTCCCCGTTCATGCTCTGTCTCTCTCTGTCTCAAAAATAAATAAACGTTAAAAAAAATTTTTTTTAGAAAAAAAAATAAAAATAAATAAAAATTAAAAAAAAAGAATCAAAGATGTGATATTAAGCTTGCTTCGTGAAATATTGTAATGTCAATCTTGCCTGGAGAAAAGAACAGGGATTCTAAAGTTAATTCCTGACTTATGTGATTTTTGTAAATTTACAGAATAATTTTTATTTAGGCTTTGGTCTTAATCTTTAAAAAGGGTGTGATCTCCTCCCAGAGGTTTTATGAAGATTTGACAAGCTAGTGGATGTGACAAAGTTTTATAAAACTTTTAATGCTACATAAATGTTAGTTATATTTATACTTAACACTAGATGCTAAAAATGTAAAAAAATCTTAGAATAGCTACTTATGGTGAGAGTAATTGGCCAAACTGTCATTTACTGTAAGTATTTTGAACAGTAATGTAACCAATTCAAATAGGCTTATAATCTTCTGTATTAGCTATTTTATCCCTTGGTAAACAGATTCTATTGAATGGTCATTTCTTAAAATACAAAGATTGTTTCCTTTAAATAGCTACATGATATCTTATGTATTTTTATATTTTATTTAATACCAGTATAAAATTTTCAGGCATATGAATATAGTAACACATAATTGATATGTTTCATATGCTTTTTTTTCTCATTCCAGGTCAATGAATACATTTTTGATAATTTATCTAATAATCCTTATTTCTGAAGCCATCATCAGTACTATCTTGAAATATACATGGCAAGCTGAAGAAAAATGGGATGAACCTTGGTATAACCAAAAAACAGAACATCAAAGAAATAGTAGTAAGGTATTTTATGGTGTTCTTGACTCTGCTATAAAGGAAACTATTCTTTGGCACAGTTGATGATTTGGTAGTGACTTCTGATAGGAGTGACCACTGTGATCTCCTAAAACCATTACTATTGAAGGGTGACAGAAAGACACTGCAAGTCAGAGTGGCCATTATGTTTATACTGGTATACTTTTTGCATTTTAAGGCATAAGCAATTGTATTTCCTAAGACATGACTTGAATAATTATAAGAGATCACAAAAATTTAAATCATCTGTGTTGGCATTCCCCTTCACTACTACAAATTCAGTTTTTTTATTTTATTTACTGTATGTTGTAAGTGAATTAAAGAGTTGATTTATTTTCAATTCTTACTGTCAGTCCATTGATAAGATGAAGTATTGATACAAAATTTGTCATATAATGTTTTAAACAATAAATATGGACTACCAAGACAATTTAATCTGCAATTTTGGTAAATTTGTCTCCAGATTTCACATTAGATTAAAATACAACTATTGCAAGACAGATGTGGATCTCAAGAAACCACAAAGCAGATCACAGGAACATATTTTCCATATCATTCATAATTACTATTTCACCTTTCACAGAATGCATGTTAAAATGTGATACTGCTATGCCATTGAAGTAGGCTATTACTATATCATCTGTAAGTAAGAGTTTTAATTTACAGCAGTTCTAGTCTACCAAT
This sequence comes from Panthera onca, assembly GCF_046562875.1. Taxonomy (NCBI): domain Eukaryota; kingdom Metazoa; phylum Chordata; class Mammalia; order Carnivora; family Felidae; genus Panthera; species Panthera onca. The sequence continues at coordinate 84,406,797 of NC_138347.1, read as the reverse complement.
TTTTAAATAAATTTTGAATTAGAGTCAATTTTTAGTTATCTTTGATTTTGAAGGGTAGAAGAGTAAGTATACTTCAAGGATTATTAATTAAATATTTTGCTAAAGGTTATTTGAGTCACACCAGGCCTTTTGGTAGCTTCTAAAAAGTAACAAGTAGTTTGAATTTAACCTTTTCTTTTTTCATTTTGTTCAAGATTCTAATGAGCAATAAAACAACCAAAAGAAATGTATTAAAAAAATGATTCAACAAATGAATTTCAATTCATGAAACTTCTGCTTCAGAATATAGTTGATGGTCTGTTTAGACATGAAACTTTCTGATAATTTTTCTCCGGTCATACTGAGGAAATTCTCATATGTATTCTTGTATCAATCATTTTTTTGCCTAGATTCTGAGATTCATTTCAGACTTCCTTGCCTTTTTGGTACTCTACAATTTCATCATTCCAATTTCATTATATGTGACAGTTGAAATGCAAAAATTTCTTGGATCATTTTTTATTGGCTGGGATCTTGATCTCTATCATGAAGAATCAGATCAGAAAGCTCAAGTCAATACTTCTGATCTGAATGAAGAGCTTGGACAGGTAAAAAAGATCGTTTTATTTTGTTTTGCTAATTTTTTATTTTTATCAAAACAATACATATACAAAGAAAAATACTATGAGGCTTATACCAAAAAATAGCCCTACTTTGCTCCACACCTAACTCTTATTTCTCATTTTTAAATCTGAAATCGTTTTTCCCATTATTTAGCACTACTGTATATAGTGTTCTTTCTTGATTTTTAAATTTTAGACATTATTTATTACGGAATATAAAGATATACTCTTATGCTGCTGTTTATACACACATACTCAGGTACATACCCACTTTGCCTCCCTATAGCCCTCTAATATTGTTATATCACAATTAGGGATTCAGTAAATGTTATTGACATTATGTTGACTCTTAGTATTGCTCACTAATTCCTAGTTCTTTATGTGTATCCTATGATACTATAATTACACTTTGTTTTTTATATGTTATTTTCCCTAGAGTTCATTGCTCTGTTTTTTCATTTGCTTAATTTCTGTATGCCACAAACAAGTCTCTGATTAATATTTGAAATATCTCTCTACATACTCAAACATATCAAGTAATCTAGGATTTCCTTTCTCTTTCTTTTTATGGTGGCACCTTTTTTGAAGACTTTTGTCTTTCTGCTTCAATTTGGACTTATTTCTGGGCCTGCTTCTTAGCTGTCACCCAGGACTTCCCTTTACCATTACTCTAGAAATTCCTTTGCCTCTCTCCTGTTTTGGATCTCCTGTCTCCTGGATCCCGTGTCACCCCACATGTGTCTTTTTCTCTCATTTTGGTGGAACACATCTTCTAATAACTTCCTGAAAAAGGATGCATGAGAGGAGACTATTTTGAGACTTTGGATGTGTGAAAATTCTTTATTCCTTTTTTACACTTGATTAGTAATTTAGTTGTATAATGCATCCCAGGTTGGAAATTGTCATTCTTCCATATTTTAAAAGCATTTCTCCATTTTTTTCTGGCTTCCAATGTTGCTGTTAAATGCAATGGCATTCTGATTCTGATTTCTTTGTTTGTGATCTCTTATTTTATCTCTGGAAGTCTTTAGGATCTTCTCTTAATGTGATGATTCTGAAATTTCATGATGAGGTACCTTGGTGTCAGTCTTTTTTTTTTTTTTTTTTTTTTATGCTTTCATTGGACAGTGAGCTCTGTGAGCCCTTTCAGTCTGGAAATACATGTACTTCAATTCTAGAATTTTTCTTACATAATTTCTTTGATAACATGTCTTTTTTAATTTAGTATTTAGATATCAGACCATTTATCTTGATTCTCTAATTCTCTTTCTTTGACTTTCAGTTTTCCTTTACTTGTTTGTGTTTATAATTCTGGAAGAATTTGTCAACTTTATCTTTCTACCTATCTGTTAATTTCTTTTATTTCTGTTACAATATTTTTAATTTCTAATATTCTAGTATATTTGAATAATCTTTTTTAATTGCATCATATTCCTTTTCTTGAATATAATCTATTCTTTTAGCTCTCTGAAGATATTAATGATGGCTATTTAGTCTTGTGCTCCTTGCATTTTCTCTTTGCCCCTAGTTCCTTTCTCAGTAGTCTGTTCTACTACAATATGGCATATGCATTCCTAAAACTTATTGTGCTACTTAAAATTACTTGGTAAAAGCCACAGGACTAATGGGATTAGGAGTACAACAAAAACTTTGTCAATGACACATTTAAAATAGATTGTTAAGAAATGCATAAGTACTGTAATATATGTGGCATTTTATCCTGAAATAGACCAGAAGGTTTCTTGTAGAAGTGACCATCATCGAAGTATTGCTACCTGTGTGTCATTGTAAAGTATAGAAAGGAAGGTTATCTGAAAACAGAAGTGGATGGGTGTGGCTTATAACACCCATGGTGACCTGAGGTAACTGGTACCTGTTTGAGGCTTGCACATTTCACGTGTTCCTTCTGGGCTTGGCAGTTTGCTGGTGTTTCTCACAAAGGAAATTGTGCATAACCAAGTGCAAAGTGCACGTTATGTTCAAATTGTTCCCTTATATATCAGCCATATTGTTATAAGTTCATGTTTTCATGACCTTGTTGTAGCAAACTGTCTCATTTGTCTTAGACTCTACCTTTCTTTTAAGGAGTGATCCTCAAATGAATGCTAATCTTTGGTTTTCTTTACAAGCTTAAAAGTTTTCCATAGAAAACCCTAGCAGCCCAGCTATATTTTGGCACATCCCCAGACATCAGTGTTGGTCTTTTCTCAGTTTCCCCAGAGAGAATTACTCCAGTTAGTATTTTTGCTGCTTGTGATTGTTAGGGCCATCCAGTAGAAATCTCCGTTTTTAGTGTACTGCCACACTCCTGTTTTTAGCTGCCTCACACCTGTTTTCAGCTTTCCACAGGGTTCAGATTCTCTCTGGTTCAAGCTCCTCCTTAGACAATAAACCTTCCAGCTGTTGCTCGGATAGATGTAAGGCAGTCTCAGGTTTGCAAATTATGAGGTGATTTCAGGTTCCAGACTGTTCCTGATACCTCCATTTTCTGCGAGTTTCTGGGAAAGGATTGCCCCCATTGCTTAGGTTTCATATTCTATGTTCTCTTAAGTCACTTGCCACTCATTCAGCTCCTTTCCATCTTCCAAACTTGTTATATCTCCCTTCTCATGTTGTCTCATCTACCATTATTTTTGTTCTTTTTTTATTCCTCTATTCTTATTTAAGTGAAGTTTCAAGAGGAGCAGAGATAATTGTACTTGCTCAGCCTGCCATTTTTAACCAGAAGTTGATCCATTTATTTTTAACATTTAGGAGGCTGTAGTAACTTATGCTAAATATTAATTCATGTCACATTTCTTCAATTATGTATCACATATTCAGGACCTAAAAACAGAGCCTGCTTTTACTTCTCCAAACACATTTTTTCCCATTTTTTCTTTCCTTTGACCTTTTCTATCCCAATTTTCTTCTCTTCCTCTTTCCTTCATGTTAGAATGTTGTTTTTCTGAAACTTCACACTGTTTGTGCATATCCATATCTGTTTTCTTTTTAATAAACTTTAAGTGATAACTTTGTAAAATTTCTAATTCATCTCAGCCTTTCTTTTTACTTTTAAGCCTGCAAGTATTTCATAATATGTTTATTGCCTATATTCCTTTACCTATTTTTATACCAGTGAAATCTACTTTATTTCACACTCTCCTATGTCCTTAAATTTCCATACTGTTAAAGAAACTACTCTTAGGGTGGTGTACAGTGCCCTCTTTGTCACTAAAGTTAAAACTTCTTGATTTTATACAAATTTTTAAAAATCAAAATTGATTTCTTTTATTCATCTCTATCTAATCTTAATTCTAAAAGGTCCTCCATGACTGACAGATCTCTGTCTATTCTAATCACTTTTGGAGTATTAGTTCTGTTTGCTGATATATTTTGTATCATAATTTTTTATACCTTATTCTTATTCTTCCTGATCTAAAGTGTTTTTGTTTTTGTTTTTGTTTTTTTATTAACTTGTATAGGTAAGTGACATCTCTCTGTATCCACCTTTACAATTCAACATTTGCTGTAGTGGGCAGTCTTTAATATCACAGAGCAAAGATAAAATATTTTATCTTATTTCTAGTTTCACTGTTTGTTAGCTCTGTAACTACGTAAGTTATTTGACCTAACTCTTCCTTTGTTTCTTTTTCTCTAAAATATACATAGTAATAGTACCTGCCTCATGGAGTTGTTGAAAGTATTGGATGAGTTAAAGTGTTTCGAATATAGTGATCACTGTACAATTACTGGCTTTGTTATTACTTTATGTAGCAAAATTTCTGTATTTCAGGTGTTGTATTTATCTTTACTACTTTCAAGAAAATGAACTTCAAGGTATACTTTTTTACTTTATTTCTTGGTCCAAACAATTTTTTTTCCAGTTTTAACTCTACCTTCCTTTTTGTATATTGATCTTTTTATTCTGCAATCTTTGATGAACTCATTTGTTAGTTCTAGTGGTTTTTTTAGTGGATTCCTTAGGATTTTCTATATATAAGTCATGTTATCTACCAATGGTTTTACTTCTTTTCCAATCTGAATACCTCCTATTTCTTTTTTCTTGCCTGATTGCCCTGGTTAGAACCTTCAGTACAATGTTGAATAAAAGTGGCAAGAACAGATATTTTTACTTTATTCCTGAACTTAGTTTAAGGGAAAGCATTCAGTCTTTCTTCATTAAATGCTAATTATGGGGTTTTGTAGACGTATTTTATCAGGTTGAGGAAATAGCCTGTCCCTAATTTGTTGAATGTTTTTATCATGAAAGGGTATTGGATTCTGTTAAATGCTTTTTCTGCATCTGTTGAGATGATCATTTTAATAATAGAATAAAGAACAAGTGCCAACTTATTATTATGGTGGGTTTCATTGATTAATTGATGTTGAACCAGTTTTGCATTCCAGGGATGAATCCCACATGTTTATGGTGTGTATTTTTTATATTGTTCTAGATTTGGTTTGTGTTTATGTTCATAAGGGATATTGGTCTGTGGTTATTGTTTTTCCTTATGATGTCTACCTCGCTTTTTAAATGATGACTTTCTCAAATCATCATTGCATTAATTAAATCCTCACCGTGATCCTAGTTTGTATCAAGACTTAACTATTTCAATCTTCTCTTTTTGGGCCTACCTTCTTTTAGGGTTAATTTTCCAAAATTAGTCTCCAAGAGTAATACAATTATTTGTCTTACCTTTTTAAAATATTTTCATTTAGGGGCGCCTGGGTGGCTCAGTCGGTTGAGCGTCCGGCTTCGGCTCAGGTCATGATCTCGTGGTTTGTGAGTTTGAGCCCCGCATCGGGCCCTGTGCTGACAGCTCAGAGCCTGGAGCCTGTTTCGGATTCTGTGTCTCCCTCTATCTCTGTTCCTCCCCAGCTCTGTCTCTCTCTGTCTCTCTCTCTCAAAAATAAATAAACATTAAAAAAAAATTGTAAAAATAAATAAAAATTAAAAAATAAAAAAATAAAATATTTTCACTTAAACATTTTCCTTTTCCCTGAGTTTGTCTCCTACCCTTGGTTTCAATTTCCCCATCTATCTATTTTAGATAGCTTTCTATCTCTGACTTCTTGTATTGCTATGACTTTGTGTTCCTGTTCCCAGCTCTGTACCATTTCTTCTGGAGCACATACCCTTTCACATTCTAGGTTATTAAGCATCCCTTCCACCCTTGCTCAAAGATCATTCTTAATCCTACTACTTCAAAATACCTTATCCAGGAGAGGAAAAAGAACTATTAATACCACATTATCAGTCAGCTCTACAGATGAACATGCATGTAAAAATGCCACAAACTTCAAAGTGTATGTGTATATAGACTGAAATTATTTTAGGTTACCCTGTTTTGTTTCTGGGTATCTTTAATTATTGTGCTTGGATTAAAGGAATCTCAGCATCAGTATGCCAATGTTAATAGGTAAGCTTGACTTTAGGAGATGGGCGACAAGGTTTTTTTGTTTAACATAGGACCATAAACACAAAAGTTTTCTTTTTTCTTTTATCTTCCATCTCTAGGTGGAATATGTGTTTACAGATAAAACTGGCACATTGACAGAAAATGAGATGCAGTTTCGGGAGTGTTCAATTAATGGCATAAAATACCAAGAAATCAATGGTAGACTTGTCTCTGAAGGACCAACACCAGACTCTTCAGATGGAAACTTATCTTATCTTAATAGTTTATCCCATCTTAACAACTTATCCCATCTTACAACTAGTTCTTCTTTTAGGACCAGTCCTGAAAATGAAACTGAACTAGTAAGTAACTTTTAAATTAATAAATTGGAATTTCGTTTGAAATAATTCTCTCTGGTAGTTGCTCAATTGATTGAAGGAGAAAAAGTTTAAGTGTTAGTGGGACAAAAAATATATATTTGAAATGTATATCCTTTGATTCAACACTGAGAATTTGTGGTGATAATCCAGTTTAACTTGTCAATTAATGTGTGTCTGCCTTAGTTCTCTGGGTAAATGAGACTAAGTTAAGAAGAACCGTATGCCTTGAAGTAAAGAAGTAAAGAGACTTTGCTAAGAAATAGAGCTTACATTCATTTAATGCTTCTTGAGACCTCACTTTTTAAGAGGTCTTACAATTTGGCGGTGCCTCCCAAAAGATACTCTTATGTTGAAAGGTCATAAGCAAATGTAACATTTTACTTTTTGGAGTCAGAAGCAACCAGCTAGTATTCAGGCAGTTCAAGATTATAGCACTCTTGTTGTAAATCTAAGATAACCAATTATTAACAGTATTTATTGACATTTTTTAGAATTCTGCTTATGGTTTTCTAAATGTTATTTGGGGATGGTATTTTTATTGTGAATATTATTTTTCTACAGATTAAAGAACATGATCTCTTCTTTAAAGCAGTCAGTCTCTGTCACACTGTACAGATTAGCAACGTTCAGACTGATGGCATTGGTGATGGTCCCTGGCAATCCAACCTTGCACCCTCCCAGTTGGAGTACTATGCGTCTTCACCGGATGAAAAAGCTCTAGTGGAAGCTGCTGCAAGGTATAGTTTAGTCTAATTTTCAAATCTTCAGAAAAACATCTTTTAAATAAAGAACTACAGATACTAGAAAATTATTTTAAATTGTCAGACAAAATTCATAAATGCATAAAGGTAGAATTCATAAACACATAAAGGAGAATTTTATATGTGTCATTAATTTTGTTGACAAGCTTGCATTGAATCATATTTTGAAGAGATTTTTAAAAATCTGGTGACTGTGAAATATGAATAATATAATTTGTGAGAAATATTTGTGAATATATTGTTTTGGACCTACTCTGATCCTTCAAGTTCTTAAAAATAATGCCATATTCAAATTAATTTTTTTTATTTATTTTTCGGAGAGAAAGAGAGCACATGCAAGCAGGGAAGGGGCAGAGAGAGGAAGAGAGAGAATCCCAAGCAGGCTCCATGCTGTCAGTGCAGAGCCCAACTGGGGCTCCATCTCACAAAGAACCATGAGATCATGACCTGAGCCGAAATCAAGAGTTAGACACTTAACTGAGCCACCCAGGTGCCCCTCAAAGAAATATTTTTAAATGCATCTTAAATGTGTATTTTAAATGTTTTTATTCAGGCTAAGTTATAATGACGTATTGTGAAACATGAAATAGCGTCTTTAAATCTTACATTTCTTAGGGTTCCTGGGTGGCTCAGTCAGTTAAGCATCTGACTTAGGCTCAGGTTATGGTCTCATGGTTCATGAGTTCAAGCCCCCCACATCGGGTCTCTGCTGTCAGCACAGAGCCCACTTCAGATATTCTGTCCCCCTCTCTCTGCCCCCACCCTGCTCTCATGTGCTCTTTCACTCAAAAATAAATAAACATTTGAAAAAAAATTTTTTAATCCTATATTTCTTCTCTTTTAATCCCTAGAATTGGCATTGTATTTATTGGCAATTCTGAAGAAACTATGGAAGTTAAAACACTTGGAAAACTGGAACGGTAATTTTTTTCTATATTGTAATCTTCTGTGTGTTTAGTATAGAATAGGAATCTGTAAACTGTGGCCCATAGGCCATATCTGGTCTATGGCTTGGTTTGTACAGTCTACAAGCTATATTACACTTTTAAAGGATTGTTGTTTTAAAAAAAAAATGCAACAGAAACCATATATAGCCTGCAAAGCCTAAAATATGTACTGTCTGGACCTTTACAGAAAAAGTTTACTGACCCCTGCTCTAGAATGATGTTAATACTCCATTGTACTTTTTCACAGTAATAATAACATTGTACTGTGAATCTTTCATTTGTATTTTAGCTTAATGGTTCTTGAGTTTACTCATGTTTATTTTTATACACTCCTGGGGTAATGAGTTCCATAAGTTCTTACTGAATAAAGAAAACCTTCCTTATATTTACACTGCTTTATAAATTAGTCCATTCCTGTTCTAGTCATATCTTTCATTGTTTTATCAATTCCAATTATATCTCAACTGTAGCTGTCCCTTGCCAAACTATGGTTTTCCAAACTAAAATAGAGCCATTTTTTGGCTAATTTCATGTAGAAGCCTATGTAGCTCATTTCATCAACTTACAAACCATCATCCCACTCAGTGTTTTTCTTTGAGATGTACAAAACATTTCATATAAACATCATTATATAAATCCATCCCAAAAACTTCAAGCCACACCTGACCCATCCACACAAATTCTTTTACTGCTCCCTATAAAGGCGTTTGTTTCCCTACCTGTACACACGTACACTGTTCTAGGTTCAGAATCACTGCTGTAATGATCCTCTGTTACTAATGTCAGTGTGTTGTATTTCTCAGGTGTGTTTGGGCAGAGAAAAGGGTTGAGAATCAATTACCTTTTTTAGAAAAACGTGGAGCTGGGCAGATCTGGATTCCAATCCTTGCTGTGCCACTCACAAACTTATATGACTTTAGGAAAATTACTTAATCTTTCTGAGTTTAATAGTCCTCATCTGTAAAATGAGATAAGACCTACCTTCTTTGGTTCTCATGGGTATTAAATGACATAAGGTAGGTAAAGTACATGGCATTTGGTAAGTACTCAATAAATGTCAGTTCCTTCTATTTCTATCCTGTGTTATTATTAGTGATTCATAACCCATCATCTTGAAAATGTACTTGAGATTAATTTCTTATTCTAAATCAACCATTTTATCTTTTATAGGGGTTCTTGTCAAAGATTCACTTACTATTATTCAAAAAAAGTAGACTTTTTATCTTATTTTTTTTTTCCTTAGGTACAAACTGCTTCATATTCTCGAATTTGACTCAGATCGTAGGAGAATGAGTGTGATTGTTCAGGCACCTTCAGGTAACCTGTCTAAATTTTTATGAATTTTTATTTATCTAATATTAAGAGTTTGATAACTGATTTTTCTCTTTAGGTGAGAAGTTTTTATTTGCTAAAGGAGCTGAATCATCAATTCTTCCTAATTGTGTAGGTGGAGAAATAGAAAAAACCAGAATTCATGTAGATGAATTTGCTTTGGTGAGTGGAGATTTCTAAAATATATAAAACTAGAAGATATACATATGAAAGATTTAAGGCTTCATTTTTGCATTAGTAATTTATAAAAAAATTATAGAAATTCTGCAGTTCTGTTACAGTATGTGTTGTCTTCCACATTCTTTGGTTATAAAATGACTTTTAACCTGCTAAAATTCAAGTCTTCTCTTTGAACCTATTACAATCAGGGTATTTCTGGCTACAAAGACCATTCACATTAATACATTAAAAAGAGGAGTTTACTAAAAGAATATAGGGGAATCCCAAGGATGTGGAGAAACTGGCACCTTCATTGCTGGTGAGAATATAAATGGTACAAACACTTTAGAAAATAGTTTGACAGTTTCTCACAGAACATAGAGTAATAAAGGTAACTGTATAACCCATTCACTGCTAGTTATACACCCAAGAGAACTGAACACATGTTCACACAAAAACTTAGTAGCATTTTTGCTAAATAGCCAAAAGGTGGAAACATTCAAATTCCATCACCTGATGCATGGATTAAACAATGCGTCATCTCCATATAATGGAATGTTATTTGGCCATTAAAAGGAATGAAATACTTACATGCTACAACATGGATGAATCTTGTAAAGGTTATGCCTAGTAAAAGAAGCTAGTCATAAATGGTCACATGTTCCATTTATATGAAATATCCAGATTAATGGAATTCATAGAGACAAAAAGCACATTAGTGGTTGCCAGGGTCTGGAAGAAGGGGTAAAAAGGAAGTGTCTGCTGATGAATATGGGATTCCTTTTAGGGATGATGAAAATGTTCTGTAATTAGATAGTAGTCATGATTGTACAATTCTGTGAATACACTAAAAACCACTGAATTGTACTCTTTAAAGGAATGAATTTTATGGTTTGTGAATTAGGTCTCTTTTACTAGAAGAATGTAGGAGAATCTTACAAAAACAAAGTGCCACACTTCATCTGAAGAGGAAGATTTTTAAGCAGCTCTCTCTCTCAGTCTTAGGAACTCATGATCTCTTATTTCTGCATTTCTATAAATGAATGCTCCATACTCATCTCTGCTCACCTGCCTCCCTTTTATGGTTTATTTTCTCCCATTGCTTGTTTCCTAATTGTTTATGATGTAGTTCACCTACCACACTGTAACATCCATGAGAACAAAGACATTCTTCTACTTAACATTCATTTTAATATCCAGAACAATGCTGGCACATAGCATTTCAATAAGTATTTGTTGTAAAGTGAATTACTTTCGTATACTAGTAACTCTCATGGCCTCTTAACTATTATTTAAGAAAAACATTTATAGGTGTGGGTCATTTGGTCACTGTCAGCACAGAGCCTTGATGCAGGGTTTGAACTCACAAACCATGAGATCATGACCTGAGCCGAAATCAAGAGTTGGATGACTGAGCCACCCAGGCACCCCTAAGTGTTGGTCATTTGTAAATCAAGAACATCAATATTTAGAAATCTAAATGATGTCATATAGTATTTTAAAATGTACCCTTTCCGGGGCGCCTGGGTGGCGCAGTCGGTTAAGCGTCCGACTTCAGCCGGGTCACGATCTCGCGGTCCGTGAGTTCGAGCCCCGCGTCGGGCTCTGGGCTGATGGCTCGGAGCCTGGAGCCTGTTTCCGATTCTGTGTCTCCCTCTCTCTCTGCCCCTCCCCCATTCATGCTCTGTCTCTCTCTGTCCCAAAAATAAATAAAAAACGTTGAAAAAAAAAAATGTACCCTTTCCAAGTTCTGTTATTAGAATATTTGGGTTTTTCTGAAGAAAATGTATAGCAAGAACTTTTATAAGCTTTTGGATATAGGTACCAACTTTTAAATAGTAACACCATAGGAAAAATTTGTGCCCAGGAGAATCGGATAATCAAATATATATTCCTAAGTGTTGTGTAACTCCGTTTCACCAATGAAGATGTATAATGATACAGTTTAAAATCATTCGGTGGCTCTAGAAAGAATTGTTTATTGGATGAGGGCCACTTTACCGACTTCGTTATTTGAACTGTAAATTTGTCATACTGTGCACCTTCAGGAAATTATGGTCTTCTTTGCTTAAAAAGAATTCTTATAAAATGGATTTGTAATGGTTAAAACAGGAGAATAGAACCTGGGCTGCCTGTCTCTGGACAGCCTGAAGATACCTTATAGAAGTGTCTGGCTTTCCAGGTAAAACAGTTTTAAAACCACAGTAAGATCATCTTTATGATCCTGTCTAGGCTCTGATATTAAAAACCTTAAGTATTTTGAGCAACTTTTTAAGAACTCATCAAAAATTATAAAAGCTCTGATAATGTGTGTCCCATAACTCAGATCACTAGGACTTTGTGACACTTCATGTATATCCTGTTACTAGATGATAGTACTTTTAAGTTGTTTGTAATTGACTTTTGGTAAGGCATCCTCAGTTTATTTCAGTGACTTCTTGATTTCCCATTAGTTATTTTGGTTCAATTTTTGTCTTTAATTTTTCTGTTTTAGAAAGGGCTAAGAACTCTGTGTATGGCCTATAAACAGTTGACATCTAAAGAGTATGAGGAAATAGATAGACGTCTCTTTGAAGCCAGAACTGCCTTGCAACAACGGGAAGAGAAATTGGCAGATGTCTTCCAATTCATAGAGAAAAATCTGATATTACTTGGAGCTACAGCAGTGGAAGACAGGTAAATATCAGACAAATAGGCAATATCCGTTTTTTCTCATAAGAATTTCCCTAGCCAAGTGTTTCTAATTTATGACATAAATTCCATTTATTAACATCCTATAATAATATATTTAAAATCAAAATAAATGGGTAATTTTTCCCATTCAGCAGATACAACACTTATTCTAGCCAGATACCTTAAATAGATGAATGAACTCAGCTATGTAGCTTTCCCTATAGGCTTGAATTTGTAGGCTGCTACTCAGTATGGCATACAAAAGCTTTAAGCACCTGTTTAATGCTCCAGCTTCACTTCCCACCACTGCCTGCTTCCACATTATGCTTCAGCAGTACCAAACTGTCTGTAGTTCTCTGAACAACAGCTCTAGTTAAAACTGTTCTATTTTGTGCCTTTGTTCTGTGGCAGGGCTGTACGTTGTGCCTGGATAATTTCCCCCTTACCCATTTGTGAATATCTTTATAAAATATAGCTCAGATAGTACCCCTACTCCAGTAAGACCTTTCTTTACCCCTAACCGGATTAAAAACCTCTCCTTTGTGAAGTATCCATGTTTTGTAGGTAGTTCTGTGTTGTTCTTGTGGCAGTATAATTATTTCTTTAAAGACTTTCTCCTCTATTAGTTTGTGAATTCCTTAAGGCCTATTTAGTGTTTGTTCCTCATCACTTGTCTCTGTGTTTGCATTTTTTTAAATTTAGGTTTTCATTTACTTTTCAGTTGTCCTCATGAGATTTCTAAGACTCACCTGCGGTTATGTCATCCTTTGTTGTCCACCATTTGATTTTTGACCTACTGATGTGAGAAATTTTCTTATAAAAAAGAGAAAAATCTTCTAATTTCAAATTTAATATTTTCTAATAGGAGTTTATGAAGACTGTATACTTAGTTTAGTTCTATAAAAATCAACTTTGAAGATATACTCGTAAGATATAAAGTTGTGGATGTTATGTTAACCAGATGATGGCTAATTTGGTTATTCCTGTTTCTTCCCAAATGGGGGAAAAAATCAATTATATCACTGTACTATAACATTTTTAAGTCAGGGAGTCTAGAATTTACCTTATATGTACTAGGTAGTTTATAATTGAAATAGTCAAAAAGTATTCTTCTCACTACTAATGTTGTTTCTTTTATTTTCAGGCTACAAGATAGAGTTCGAGAAACTATTGAGGGATTAAGAATGGCTGGTATCAAAGTATGGGTACTAACCGGAGATAAACATGAAACAGCTGTTAGTGTGAGTTTATCATGTGGACATTTTCACAGAACCATGAACATCCTTGAACTTATAAACCAGAAATCAGACAGTCAATGTGCTGAACAATTGAGGCAGCTTGCCCGAAGGTAAGAATGTAATTATCTGGATCATGAGTTCAGGGGTCAGCAAACTATGGCTTCTGGGTCCAAGATGGCCCACTGCCTGTTTTTTATAGCCTGTGAGCTCAAAATAATTTTTATATTTTTAATGGTTGAAAAAGAATCCAAAGAAGAGAAATATTTTGATGTAAAAATTTATGAAATTCAAATTTAAATGCCTATAAATAAAGTTTTATCGTAACAGTTCCACAGTCATTCATTTACATATCATCAATAAAAAGTTTTTGCACTTCAGGACAGTTGGGTAGTTGTGACAGAGCCATTAGGAAGCACTTTTATCATTTCTCACTGCTGCTTGATTTACTACAGATCACAGTGACACCATTGTAACTCAGTAGTGTTTTGAGTGCCACACATATTGCCCTATGATATTTTACTATATTTTTATTAGTAGTATTTATCCATCGTGTCCAAACAAGAAAAGAAAAATGGACTTTTAATATCAAACTGTTCATGCACAATGTAGTGTTGATTATTTTATTACCAAATTAGGAGTCACAGCACTGTGTTTATTACTCAGTGACACTTTAATATGCTACCTGTTTGAAAAGACATATTCAAAGATAAAATATAAAATCTCAATACAGATAGTTCTGTTGTGTTAAAATATAAAATCTCATTGCAGATCAGCATTAAAAGGTAGACTTTTGCAATTGATTTTGATGACGGGGAACATTAAACCTGAATTAAGCAAAATGTTATCTCCCCTGCCTCCTCCCCCGAAAGAAAAGATTTCCATTTCTTCTCACTGGTAGACTTGTATTACTTGAAAAATTATACTCAATTACTATTATTAAGTTTTTTTACTTAGTCCATAAAATTTTTGTCGAAATCTGTCTCCTCTATTTTAATAAAGTACCTGCATTATATTCTCAGTTCAGCCTCTTGGCCCACAAAATCTAAAATCTAAAATTGAAGTATTTACTTCTTTCTGTCTCTTTACAGAAAACACATGCCAAATCCAGATCTAGTTCATATGACTAAACTAGGAAATTAATATACATTTTATTGTTCAGAGATAATTTCATAAGTATTTATACTCTAAATTCATTCTTTTTTTTTTCTAAATCTGTGTTTTATAGACAGATCAACTTTATTTAGGAGCCCCTTTAACAATCTCATTTTTCACAGTGATTTAAGGATTGCTTCAGTGTAAGCATTAGGGTTGTTCTGGTCTCCCACAGGTACCTGTCATTTGCAGCCTTCTGCTAATACAGAAAAACAGATGTGAAAAGATAGTGCCACAGTTTTCAGTGTACTTTCAGAGCTTTATTCATATTTGTTATACAGGCATTGATATAGTACTGAACTCTGGATTTCATCAAAGAAAAACTTAAGGGATGTTTTAAAGAGACAGTGCAACTCTCAGAAGGTTCTTTGCTTGAGTTCAAAAAAGCAATTGATCTAGGTAATTATACTATAATTTGGGAGTAGTGACGACACCATTGTGGCTGCTTAAACATTTAAGTACCATAATATCAACGAGAACTCCTTAACACGTAGAAATTAATTATTCAGAATCATTTACTTTATATATACTTTCTAAAATATTAATCCTGTATAAAAGTAACAAGTGTCCATTTAAAAAATACTGAATATGATGAATATATAATGGAATATACCATAATACAGCCATCTAAAGATAATTATTATTTGTATTTTATTCTTCAAGTCTTCTATATATGTGCTCTTAGTGAATCTGTTAAGATTATGGATATTGTTTATCTTCCTTTTGTACAAAAGCTGTATTACAAAGTGAACATTCTGGTCTTTTTTAAGGCTTGCTATGTGAAATTTATATTTTATTTTAGAGATACCATCTTTTTGGTAGAATATGTTTTCTGAGATAACCATATAAGTCAATAGGGTTTTGATTTACAGACTTCCAGTTCATGTCTATTCTAAAAATTTTTGGTGGAGCAAAGAATTCCATTCCTTTGAAAGCTTTACTTTGTATACCCATTCCTTCACAAACCTACCATTCGTTCACATATTGGTGGTCTGCTATCTAGAATTTGGAACACAAGTCATGTAAGGTGTATTGTTTACTCTCAGAATACTTTATTTTCTATGGGAAAAACAGAAATAAATATATTGTGATAGACCTATCACAACTAGATTGTAACAGGTAAGAACAGAAAGTTGTCGGTGGACAAAAGAGGGAAGCTTAGCCTAGACAACAGAGCTCTGTAGAAAAACTCAGGATTGTTGTCTCCTAAAAGAAATGTTAACTGGTCAGAGTAACCCCAGCAAACAAAAGGGGCAACATATGCAAATTTCCACAACTGAGAGATGGATTCATTCGAGGAGTTGACAGTAGTGAAGTATGGCCATAGAATGCAGTAGATGGGAAGAGGGTATAGGCAGTATTAAGACATGAGGCTACAGAGATGAGCAGATGCTACCTATGTGCCAGATCTGTGAGGTGCTTTCCCATATTTCATAAATATTATCTCATGGATTGTGAGATAATATGGTGACTTATAAAGAGGAAACTTAATTTAGTGTGCTTAAGAAGTTTCCAGAGGAAAACTGATCTCTCCCACTCTTGGCTGCTACCCTTTGTTCTGAGTCATGGGCTCAGGTGGTACTTAGACTGAACACATTGGAAGCAGCAAAGGTTGCTAAATAAAGTTTGGCCAATAGGGAGGAAAAACAGTCAGTGTGGTGTTGCTTTCAGGTACATGACAATTAATAAAGAAAAATACATTTTTGAAAAGTTTATGTTGTAAAAGATAATTGTTTACCACTTATTAGTTACAGTGCAACACAGTAGTGATTAGGCATACTGTGAAAGACATCATTTTGACTTATAAAAGCTTTTTTGTAAGACTAAAATCTATCAATATATATTTAGTTTTTATAGTTTGCTGCTCATTTGATAGTTTTCTCACTTCTCACATAAAAAGGGAGAGTACAGGGGCACCTGGGTGGCTCAGTCAGTTAAGCATCTGACTTCTGATCTCAGCTCAGGTGATGATATCACAGTTAGTGAGCTCTAGCCCCGTGTCCCTTGTGATAGTGTCTGCACTGATAGGAGCCTGCTTGGGATTTTCTCTCTGCCCCTCCCCCACTTTCACGTGTGTGCTCACTCTCTCTCAAAATAAATGAACTAAAAAAAAAAAAGGTAAAAATGAAGGGTTCAGTTACTGTGGAAAACAATATGGAGGTTCCTCAAAAACTAAAAATAGAACTACTGTGTGATCCAGCAATCCCACTTCTGGATATATTCAAGGAAAATGCAGTCACTATCTGAAATTTGCACCCCCCCCCATGAATGCATGTTCATTGCAGCATTATTCACAATAGCCAAGAATGGAAACAACCTAATGTCTGTTGTCGGATGAATGGATAAAGAAAATGTGTGTCTATATAAACTCATGTAAATACACACACAGGAATATTATTCAGCTATAAAAAAGAAAGAAATATTTTTGTGACAACATGGATGGACCTTGAGAGCAGTATGCTAAGTGAAATAAGTCAGGCAGAGACAGACAAATACAAATGGAATCTAAAAAAGGTGAACTCATAGAAACAGAGTAGAATGGTGGTTTCCAAAGCTAGGGTGTAGGGAAAATGGGGAGATGATGGTCAAAGGGTACAAACTTCTACCTTACATATAAGATGAATGAGTTCTGGAATTCTAATATAAGGCATGGTGACTATAATTAACAGTACTGTATTATATACTTAAGAATTGTTAAGAGAGTAGATCTTAAATTTGTCACCACACAAAAAGATGATAATTAGGGGCGCCTGGGTGGCTCAGTCGGTTAAGCGGCCGACTTCGGCTCAGGTCATGATCTCGCTGTCTGTGAGTTCGAGCCCGCGTCGGGCTCTGTGCTGACAGCTCGGAGCCTGGAGCCTGTTTCAGATTCTGTGTCTCCCTCTCTCTGACCCTCCCCCGTTCATGCTCTGTCTCTCTCTGTCTCAAAAATAAATAAACGTTAAAAAAAATTTTTTTAAAACAAAAAAACAAAAAGATAATTACATGAGGGGATGGAGATGTACTCATACAACATATGCTCACAGGGCGATGCTATCCATGTTCCACCATAGTACTATCTGGCATTACATAGAATCCAATGTAGGGGTTAATATCAAAAGACAGTTATGATTCCTTTATTCCTTCTTGCTCACATGGTAAATCTATCTCATGAATTTTCCTGAACGTTGTTGATTTCATTTACTTTTTTAAATTAGGACTTCCTAAATGTATAACTAATAATTGTATATTTTTGTAAGATTTTTCTACACTTCAGGAAAATATCCTAAGAATTATATGCTTTATAATTCCCATTTTAGAAAATATACTCTATCAGGTCATTGTAAAATTGAATATCATATGTTTTATTCATCATATCAGTCACTCTCAGTTTTGCTTAATCTCAGCTTTCAGGTAATATAACTCCATTTCTTCCCTGACATATCAGTTTTGTAACAATAAAGTCTGCGGGTAAATGGTCCATCTTTTCGTAAGAATTTTTTGTTTACTAGATGTATATAAATAATATGGTTTCAAAGTATTTTACAGAGAATATAATTATTTTCTCGTAGAATTAAAGAGGATCATGTGATTCAGCATGGGCTGGTGGTAGATGGGACTAGCCTGTCTCTTGCACTCAGGGAGCATGAAAAACTATTTATGGAAGTTTGCAGAAATTGTTCAGCTGTACTGTGCTGTCGTATGGCACCACTGCAAAAAGCAAAGGTATGTTTGTATTATAAAGCGTTCCATAAAGATACTGAGATCTAAAAGTACTCTTTAAGGTTAATGCCTTATCTAGTCCTATTTGGTAGTATGCAGCATATGACTCTTAGTCACTTCTCACATTATGAATTTTAACCATGTACGTTAGACCTTTGAAATTTTCAAAATGAATATTAGTTTCAGCTATTCATAATGACCTACAAAGTCTTCTATGGGTGGCAGTTTGTGATTTTGCTGAGACACAAACTGAACTTTGATAACTACAGTTTCATAAGTTAGTTACTTAACTGGCGAGGAGGTCTGGAAGACTTCTGTTCTTCTGCAACTTCAGGTTGTTCTGTGGAGCACGGCTTATTTTTGCACTCTCCCAAAGTGATAATTTTCTGTTCAAAGTGGCTATTAAGTGATAAAACTTTAGTGAAAAGTTTAAAAGCCAATTATCTTATGATTTGAAGCTATATACCCAAAATATTAAAATGTTAGCTAACAAATGAAAGGCTATACAAGTATTTTTTATAACTTGATTTAAAATTTGGGTCTTATACTATATCTTTCACAAATTTCTTTTGAAATGCACACCTACACACTGATTGTTTCTCATATGGGTCTAATGACATCCAGCATTGTTTTACTTCATGGAATTTTATTAAAATGCCTATATTATTGTAATTCACGTACCCAGTCTGTGGAGACTACAGTTGGAGACCAAATAGAGCTAATGCCTAGGTTCTTTATAAATATGTGTTCAAGAATTCCAAAGAAACCTTTCTTTTAATTTTATTGAATTTAATCTTGATTGCTTTTTTAAATTTCTTAAATTTTATGACAAGAGAAAATAATTACCTTCCCTCTATCAAATAAAAAGAATAGTTACTTGAGAAAGAGAAAATTTTGCCTGACAAAGTTCAATTAAGTGTAATTATTTTTTAACACAATTAAGTTTTTTACACTTTTAAGCTGTATTTAAAAGAGACTTGCTTCCCATCAAAAAATCCAAAGATAATATTCTCTTTTGCTATGTAATTTCTAAAAAACATTCCTAACATCTCCTCAAAAAATGAACTCCATTGAAAATTACTGTCTAATACAAAATTGACTTTTTTCATTATTCAACTGTTCTTGTAACAGTCATTTCAGATAAATGACTATATAAATACAAGAAAATTGAAGTTTTATAATAACTAATTAGTTATATGTCTTTCAGGTAATAAGACTGATAAAAATCTCACCTGAGAAACCTATAACATTGGCTGTTGGTGATGGTGCTAATGATGTAAGCATGATACAAGAAGCACATGTTGGCATAGGTGATTGATTTTTTTTCCTGAATTTTTAAAATTGGTATAATTATTTGGTGATTTTGAATTTTCCTTTTGTAGGCTAAAATGCAGTATCAAATATATGAATGCAATGTGGTAATATATCACTGTATCTGCATCAGAAGAAGCCCATTATAATTAAGCCCAATATTTAGGATATTTTAATTCCAAAGTTTCAAGGACATAAATACCATGTTGGTGAATTTTATCTCTGCCAGTTCTCCTTCATAATAAAGTAGCTTTATTTTGCCGTGTTGTACCTTTTAAAGTACTTTCTCACATTTTTCTATAATTTTTAAACTCTAAATTTGTAATTTATGTAGTTGCCCTCATGGTTGCAATTCTTTTAGAGTGTTGTTATTATTTCCTGTCTTTTTCAGTCTAAAGATTCTGTAACTCGTTCTAATGACAATTTTAGAAATAATAAATTATATCAAACCATTATAATATATATATTCAAGTAGTTTTCCTTTTTATTTAAATGTTTGTTTATTTTTGAGAGAGAGGAGGAGTGAGGGAGGGACAGAGAGAGGGAGACAGGATCCAAAGCAGGCTCCGCACTGACAGCAGAGAGGCCCATGTGGGGCTCAGATTCACAAACTGTGAGATCATGACCTGAGCCAAAGTTGGACCCTTAACTGACTGAGCCACCTAGGCACCCCTCAAATAATTTTCTAACTTAATAAACTTTGTTCTAATTTCTTTTCTATTTTTGCCTAAAATTTTTGTTTTATTTAGACTAATACCATTTTATTATATTTAAATTATCAGTCATTTACTGTTTAAACCATATTCTGAGCTGCCTTCCTAAATAACTTTGTTATGCAAATACAGAAGCAAAGGAGAAAAGTATGGAGGTTTTTTTAATGAAGGATAAAATTTTAGAATTAGAAAAAAGGCTAATTCCTCTTCTGGAATAACCTCTGTAATGTCCTGTGATAGGTAGTTCTCAGGTCTAATATTTCCAGTGTAGCTCTCAAATCAATTCTTCACTTTTCATTTTGAAACTTAATTTTCTTTCTAGTTTGTGTACTGTTGTTTACCATAAATTTCCATAAGAATTTGATGATAACTTCCTATACCTTCCTATTAAAGGCATAAAAAGCTACAGTAGTTACAACAATTTGATTCTAGTATAACAGAAAGTCCAGTGAGTAGGATACATGGAAACATCTGGAAATTTAGTTTTTAAAAAAAGGAGATGTTTCAAATAAGTAGGGAAACAAGTTATTTGATAAAAAAAATACTAATATAACTGATTTGGTTATTTGGGAGGAAAAAAAAGTTGGGTCTCTGTTGCTTAGAGCCAAACAAATACCAGAATGATTATATATTTTAAAAATTTTAAAGACCACAAAAAGGAATGGAAGAAAAAAATTTAATGAATAATCTTGTAATTTGAGGTATGGAAGGATCTAATTTTTAGGAAAGAAAGAAAAAGAAAGAAAGAAAGAACAAAAGAGAAAGAAAGAAAGAAAGAAAGAAAGAAAGAAAGAAAGAAAGAAAGAAAGGCATTGTAAAGGGAATGATCAGTATGTCTGGCAGAAGTAAATATACCCAAATTCAAATTTTAAACATGAAACTAATAAAGAACATTTGCATGGGTGCCTGGGTAGCTCAGTCAGTTAAGCTTCTGACTCTTGATTTCGACTCAGGTTATGATCCCATGGTTTGTGGGATCTAGACTTGCATCAGACCTTGTGCTAACAGTGCAGAGCCTGCTTGGGATTTGATTTCTCTCTCTCTCCTTCTCTCTCTCTCTCTCTCTCTCTCTCTCTCTCTCTCTCTCTCTCTTTCTCTCCTTCCCCAACTCTCATGCACACGTGCTCTCTCTCTCTCAAAATAAAATAAACATTTTTTTTTAATTAAGATGAGTATTAAATGCATGAAAAAAAGTGTTCAGCTCACTCAAAAAAAAAAATTACCTATTAGTAATTACCTATCAGTTAAAATTACCTATCAGATTGGCAAAATTACAAAGTTGGGTAAAACTTGGAATTGGCAAAGGTTAGAATTAGCAAATCCTCATGTACAGTATTAGGGGGAGTGTAAATTGGTATACCCTGCATTATTATGTATAATAGAATTTTAAATGTGTACCTATTGACCTAGCAGTTATGCATCTAGGAATTTCTTTTAAGAAAATGAATAAAGGGACGCCTGGGTGGCTCAGTTGGTTAAGCGTCCAACTCTTGATTTCAGTTCAGGTCATGATCTTGAGGTTCTTGAGATCAAGCCCCTCGTGGGGCTCCACACTGTGTGGAGCCTGCTTGGTTTTCTCTCTGCCCTTCACCCACACACACACAAACTCTCTCTCTCAAAATAAATTAAAAACATTTTTAACAAATGAATAGTTAACATAGTTAGATGTTATAAAAACAATGTCCATAATGTATTAAGTGACAATAACAGATTATAAAACAAATAATCTCGTTTTGTACATTTGTGTATATATTAAATACACACAAAAAATGCAGAAGGAAAAATTCTTAAAGGATATAGACCAAAAATAGTGGTCTTCTCTAGATGTTATAAATGTAAGTGATGATCTATACCTAGCCATTTTGGAAATTTTTTTTATTACAAAAATAAAAAATTATAATTTTGAAAAATGATTTTTCAAAGCTGTTTCCAGATTGAAAAAACAAACTTGGCAAGAACTCTTTTGAAACCTAAAGGATTACTGTAACCTTAAAAATGTACTCATATTTATCAGATAAAATTATGTACTGATTTCAAGTGATATTGTGGACACTTATTTTAAAAAGCACATTTTATCCAGCCTAGATTAGATAAATTAACAAAGGGAGCAAGATTGTCACATTAAACATTTAAAATATTTATATACTTGGCATTTGTTCAAAATGTGCACATAGATAATCTGGTGAATTGCTATTTCATGCGTAACTTTTATCTAGATGCAGTCGTAGGAAGGTAAGTTGTGAGTGTGCTAGCTTTTCTCACTATTAATTACCTTTGCAAGAATTTTCAGCAAACAGTGCATACAGTTTTTTGTTTTTTTTTTTTAAGTTTATTTTGAGAGAGAGAGAAAGACAGCGTGTATGTGGGGAAGGGGCAGAGAGAAAGGGAAAGAAAGAATCCCAAGCAGGCTCTGTGCTACCAGCATGGAGCCTGACAAGGGGCTTGATTCCAGGAACTGTGAGATTATGACCTGAGCCAAAATCAGGGGTCTGATGCTTACTCACTGAGCCTACCAGATGCCCTCAATGCGTACAACTTTTTTAAGTCTTCATTTGCTCTGTGTAATGTTTGTTAGTTATATTTATTGAAATATTTCATGCCATTTGAATCCAGTAATAAAATCAGGGCTTCCATTTTAAATAATCAAATTCAATCAATAAGTAAAGAGCACATTTTGTTTGACTTATGTGCGAAAGTTTTAAAACCATTAAACTTAATGCTCATTTTTGCTAGGTTCTAATCATTCAATTTGGATTTTTTTTATGTTCATTGGAAATTAACAAAGTTAAAGCTGTTTTATAGCACTTTCTCCATTAGAAATCTGTTAACTAGTACTTTGTGTCTATTAGTGTAAAACTTGATGTTCTTATTAGATCCTTAACTTTCAACATTATTTTTATATTCATTGTATTTTATTATATTTTGAGTCTTTGACACTTGATGTTACATACCTGGTATGTATTGTAGATTTGTTTTAATTATGTATTTGATTTAAGTGGAGCAACCTTTTGGGAATCTTCTATCCACTCTATATTGGGAAATAGTGCTCCCAAGCCCAGGTTCAACTGCTATAGATAATTAAGATATTTGTAGTTAAATTATCAAAATCACACTTCTCAGTTATCAATGAACTTGCCTTTTTGTCTTCTTTATTACAGGAATCATGGGTAAAGAAGGAAGACAAGCTGCAAGAAACAGTGACTATGCAATAGCTAGATTTAAATTCCTCTCCAAATTGCTTTTTGTTCATGGTCATTTTTATTATATTAGAATAGCTACCCTTGTACAGTATTTTTTTTATAAGGTGAGTTTCATGGAGATATATATAACCATTTACTGACAGTAATTTGAGGTTTTAATTTAAGGTATGTGATTGCCATTCAAATTATTCTTAAAAATTGTTTCTATAAGTAAAAATAACAGTTTATGGGATATACTTTGATTATTTTGTCATAAATCTAATGTGTACTACAGAAAGAAAATCAGCGGTTGCCTGAGGCCAGGGGTGCAGGTGATAGCACTGACTGGAAAGGGATATAAGAGAACTTTGCATGATAGAAAAAGCTCTCTAATTTGATTGTGGTGGTGGTTACTTGGGTGCATAAATTTGTTAGCATCAAAATTCACACTTAAAATTGATAATTTTATTCTATGCAAATTAAAACATACTTAATTTGATTTCTTTCATGTTATTTTTTCCTGAGCCAGTAATAAGTTTTAATTTAGGTCCAGTACAGTGGTTTCAAGCAGAGGTTCTTCATCCTTTTTGTGCCAAGAATGACCTTTTGGTAGTCTAGTAAGATGTATAAACTACTCATTAGAGGGGTTTTATATGCATAAAATAAGATACATTTTAGGATTACAAGGAAACTAATTATGTTGAAATACCATTCTCTCTCTTAACCCTTTTTGGGAAGGTATACTTCAAGGGAACCCATGTTAGGAGCTCCTGAATACCAAGATATTTAATACAATATATAGTGTTCTATATTGCATATATTCTATAAATAATATCTATAAGCCAATGAAAGAACACAGGTAGATTGCATATTGCTAATAAATGATGGCCACCTTATTATAGCTTTTCTATCTTATCATAACTTTTGCTATGATATAAGTGCAATAAAACCTTGGTTTGTGAGCATAATTCATTCCAGAAACAGGCTTGTAATCCAGAGCACTTTATCAAAGCAAATTTCAAAAACCATTGGCAGAGTTGTGATCATATGACATTCAGTATCGCATACTACTCATATTGCAAGACATTGCTCATTTATCAAGTTAGAATTTATTAGAAATGTTTGCTCATCTTGCAGAACACTCACAGACCAAGTTACTCACAATCCAAGGTTTTATACTGTATATTGAAATGGAAAGATGTTTCCATAATTCCATTTATTATTTTAAATATTTTTATTTAAAAGCTATTAAGCCCTAAGGTTTAAATGTTTATTTTATTTATTTTTGAGAGAGAGTGTGTGAGCAGGGAAGGGGCAGAGAGAGAGAGGGAGAGAGAATCCGAAGCAGGCTCCGTGCTGTCAGCACGGAGCCTGATATGGGGTTGGAACTCCCAAACCGTTGAGATCATGACCTGGGACGAAATCAAGAGTCGCATGCTTAACTGACTGAGCCACCAAGGTGCCCATAACCCTATAGTTTAAATAAACTGTACTTATTGTATTATATATGAAAAGTATGGAATAATAGCTGGAAGGCTGTAAATTCAAAATTATGGCATTGTTTAGCAATAAGAGCCCAAGGGATTTTCATTCTGACATTTGAAGTACTGCTTAGAATTCTTTTAGAAATTTTAAATAAGGGAACAAGTTCCTATGAGTAGATCTTCTACTTACCATATCAGAAATTGTGTTCTGGACTCTTTAATAACCATTCTTAGAAATTATTTCCCTTTTAGACCCAAATATTTTAATTATTTCCGTTTAATCTTGTTTTTCAGAATGTGTGCTTTATCACACCCCAATTTTTATATCAGTTCTACTGTTTGTTTTCTCAACAAGTAAGTAAATAGAAGCTTTTGATTTATCCTTTTAGAATAAGGTGTGTGTATTCAGTTTTTGATAGTTGGAGGGACTTTTTACATTTTTCCTAGTCCTACAAATAAATAGACAAAAATTCCCTAATTAGTGTATTTGATCAGTATAAAATTGATAATATTTATTCTGATTTTCAGTTTGAAGTGAATGTTAATACCAAAATATATTTTAATTCTAGATGTTTTCTAAAAAATAAGTATTAACTCTTAACAGCTTATGAGAGAATTTTGGTAACTTTTTCAACTTACATGTAATATTTCTGTAAGCTCTATATTAAGCCATGTTAGAGTAACTATTGGGGGATTACCTCATTATTTATTTTTTGACTCACAGAGTTTTTTTGGATGGGGAAGGAAGTTTAGTGATTGAGTCCAGGAATGATATATAGACTTTATCTCAGTAATGAACTGTAAATAACTGGTAGAGCCACCAGGAATGCTAGTTTGAAAAGTGTTCTGAAGCTACAGGCTCAGAGAGAAACCCTGTAATCAGGTAGTAGTAGCTATAATGAGCACATGTGGGTCTTTGGTTGTACACACGTCACATATTTGCCATCTACTCTGTTTTATTCTATGGAAAATGAAATTGAAATCCACAGAAATTAAGTAACTTGCCATGATCACATAGCTACGAAGTTAATAACTAAACCATACTAGGATCTACTGCTTTTGACTAATTGAGCACCCTTTTTACATACCACATTATACATCTCTAATTAAGATATTTGTTCTAATTTATTGAAATAATAAGAGCCTGATTATCTTAGGTTTTTCTTTAGCTGTCTCTATCCTTAATCCTGTTTTTGCTTCCATTTACAACCTGTGGCTCTAAATTTCAAGTATCTGCTTGGTCATTGATTGCCAGTAATAATGTTTGCTTACTTGAATGAATTAGAGAATGCTAGGTCTATAAGTAGACCTAATCTATTTTGATTAGGTTTTCAGGGAATTTACAGTATAATTTGAGACAGTATTAATAACAATAAAAACAATAAATGAAGTGTACGCAAAGTGCGAGGCATTTAGTACCAATAGTAGCACAGACAGCTGTTTAGAAGAGGACGTTTGATCATCAAGAACTTGAGCCAATGTTTAAAGTTTCATGGATCATACCTTAAAGGAAATGTAGGACTTAGATGGGAAGACAGAGTCATAAAAGCAAAACTGTATGTTTTCCCTACCAAAGGAATAGTAAAAAGCCTAAGATGCAGGCAGGAGAATTGTGTAAAAACGACATCTCAATGACCAAATTGTGGAGAATCTTGAAGTGTAGCTCCAATTCACTGTAATTCCAGATCACTTGACATAACAAAGTGTTCCAATTCCCACAAAGAATATAAATCTAGGAATATTATGTGTTTGTGTCTATGTAAGAAACAAATTGGAATTACTAAATTGGATTTTTGTGTAAATTGAGAAAGCTATATAATTTTTATGCTTATTTCCAGTAGGCTTCTTTGTGATCATATGCATAACTAATACACAGTTTAGAATCTCAAAATTCCCACCAATTTCTCTTTCTAGACACTGTATGACAGCGTGTACCTGACTTTATACAATATTTGTTTTACTTCCCTACCTATACTGATATATAGTCTGTTGGAACAGCATATAGACCCTCACGTATTACAGAGCAAGCCTACCCTCTATCGGTAAGTATTTTCCGGTATTAAATGTCCATAACAGTTCTGAGTATAAAAAGTGTGTTACGTAGTTACCAATTTTTGAAAGCATCCTATAAATAAGCAAATATATTAGGCAGTATCTCGGTGATTAATATTTTACTAAGGAAGTATTTTAGTTTATGGTTTATAGTTATTGGATATCAAAGAAAAATTTAATAACTTTTCCAGTGTTTTTAGAAATGAACACTTTTGTACTAGGAATGCATTGGGCAGTTGTTTAATTTGCATTTACTGTTGCAAACCAGTAATACTCCATTTTATGTGCACAAAAGAAGTTATTTAGTAATTGGTTGTCTCCAGAGTTTCTAAAAAATTAGTTTATTTTCTAGCGTTGACAAATTAATAAGTCATAATCAATGCAAAATTCAGGGTTGAGGACATTAATTCCTATTCCAGATCTTCTGGGTTATCCCTGCTTCCCCAGAACCAAGTAAGTAATCACAGAGATGTGGAACTATTCCTGAAGACCAGTTTATGGTTCCCAAGTTAACCTGATGTCCACTCTTACAGAGGTATTCAGTCATCCAGAAATGGCAATGACTCACTTTGATTTCCCAGGATATCTAGGACTGGGCTTGACCTAAGATTACCACAAACTGCTCTTCCTTCCAGCCTTTGGTGGATATGAAATCGATTAGGAGCCTCAATGCTGAACCAAACTCAAATGACTCCACTAAAAACAGATAGTCATAGCAGAGTGACTGTTCACAACAGAATATACTGCAGATAGATCAACTTTTAACAATTAAGCTGAATTATTATGCCTATATCATGTTTTTTTTCTAAATGAGAAAATGTTTTTAAATATATTACATGAACTATAAGCTGCTACACAGATGTGTATTATAAACAGTGATTTGTAAATTCAGGTGTATACTTTCTGCTAATATTTTTAAGCAATTTTAAATTAAATATCCTTCTTGTTTTTTCATTGTGAATTTGTAACAATAATTTAGTATGGAAATAATAAACATGAATCCTACCATGTTCCTTTTTCTCTCTTTTTTTTTTTTTTTTTAATATACAGAGACATTAGTAAAAACCGTCAACTAAGCATTAAAACATTTCTTTATTGGACCATCCTGGGTTTCAGTCATGCCTTTATTTTCTTTTTTGGATCCTATTTTCTAATTGGAAAAGATATATCTCTGCTTGGAAATGGCCAGGTAAAATATATCATTTTTTAAAGAATATTTGTTAATAATTTCATTTAGTCTGATCTCATAACTTTCTCTCATAAAAAATAAAAGTAAAATTCAATTCAAATTATAAAATTGTAGGTATTAAGTTAAAATGCAATTGTATAAAGATTTCAAAAGTTAAAAGCATTACAGTATAGTCTTAATATGAAACTCAAGTTATTAGGCAGTTTTGCTATTAAATTAATTCACACGAGGGGATATATCCTTGCATGCTGTTTGCTTTAGGATTGTGTCTTAATAATAATTGCTGTCTATTTAGTGCTTACTATTTTGCTAAGAGTTTTACATGTTCCATCTCCATTAATTGTCACGATAATCCTATTGGAGAGATACTGTGACCTGCATTTTTCATATGAGAAATGAGGACTTGGTGTTTAGTTTTTTGCTTTTAATCGTGAATTTTTCTTTCTTTTTTTTTTTTTTTTTTTTTTTTGGTATGCTTAGGAAGTGGCCATTGTTACTGTGTCCTGATCGGAGAGCTTATTTGACTTCTGGCTGAATTAGGCCTCTCTTTCTAGGCTTAGCTAAATGAGTTACGAGGAAAGGAAGTGACAGCAGTGGTACTGTGGTAAATTGGAAATGCTTGTCGCCTTTAGTTTCCCTTTCCCACTGGCAGTACTTAAGCATTGAAGAATATATTTTGAGACACAGAGATACAAGATTCGCAATTGGGAGAATATGAAGTTTTATCTGTTTGGCAAATATTTATTAAGGACCAAGCATACTGTGTACTATACTAGGTTCTGGATATGTGATACGTGAGATTAACTAAACATGCTTGGTCATGGAGCACAGAGTCGTGTGAGATACAAAAAATAAGCAAATAAAATATCCAAGTGCAATGAAGGAAATAGATTTCAATTGTACAGAGGTTTTTTTTAGCCATTCCTTTAAGATGTAGTGCAGGAACATACATGCATTCACTTTTGAGGACATGTTTAGCCTGATTTGGACAAAAATATGATCTTGTACAGTATAAAGATTACGGCACTTCCCAAATACTACCTTTTATTGAGTTATTTCTTTGTGCCAACTGTGTGTGGTAGCTTATTAAATTATAATAACTCTGTGAGGAAAATATCATTACTTTTTGCATATTAGAAAATTAACCTTGGAGAGGTTAAGAAATTTGCCTCAGGTCACACCATAAATAAATTACAAGAACAGAATTCAGACTCGGATCTCTGTGACTTCAAAGCCTGTGTGCTTAGCCATGATCCTAAGTTCCTTTGAGAAACAAGTTATTAGCCCAGTGCCTTTGTGCACAATAGTGCCACCTGTGCAAGGACCATCAAACTTACAGATAGTATGCCCATTGCTACCTGAAATATTAGGGTGAAAACTGGACAGAAGTTTTGAAAAGTAGAAGGAACATGTCATCCATGAAATTAATTTTTTTGTTGCTGGTTAGTACTTTGTTCCTGATTTTAAAAGTTGTATGTGTCCATTAAATTTGAAATACATAGGAAAAAATAGAAAGAAAATAAATCACCAGGGCCCCTGGCTGAGTCTGTCAGAGGGTGTGCTAGTCTTGATCTTGGGGTTGTAAGTTTGAGCCCCACAGTAGGTGTAGAGGTTACTAAAATAATTGTTTTAATCTTTAAAAAAAAAAAAAAAGAAATCACCTGTTGTCCTTTTACCTAAGTATAATTACTTCTATGATTTTAACATGTTTTCACCCATTCCTTTTTATTTTTTTGCTATTTTCCATTAACCTCATAATTTATATCCCCCTATGTCTCAGTGATAGCTTTTTTTTAAATTTTTTTTTTTTAACGTTTATTTATTTTTGAGACAGAGAGAGACAGAGCATGAACAGGGGAGGGGCAGAGAGAGAGGGAGACAACAGAATCTGAAACAGGCTCCAGGCTCTGAGCTGTCAGCACAGAGCCCGACGTGGGGCTCGAACTCACGGACCGTGAGATCATGACCTGAGCCAAAGTCGGACGCTTAACCGACCAAGCCACCCAGGCGCCCCAATGATAGCTTTATTATAGTTCTCCCCTTATTATAGCCTAAGTGACTTTCCATGTTATTAAAAATGCTTCAAAAATATTTTT
Organism: Panthera onca; assembly: GCF_046562875.1. Lineage (NCBI taxonomy): Eukaryota > Metazoa > Chordata > Mammalia > Carnivora > Felidae > Panthera > Panthera onca. Next base: position 84,376,446 of record NC_138347.1, on the reverse strand, counting down.
TCATGGCTACATAGTATTTTATTATATGTCAGAATTTAAGTATTCCCTTGATAATTTAAATTTGTTTCTTATGTTTAGTGACTCTTTTAAAATTAAATTTTAAGCATGCTGTATACAAAGATAAAATCTTAATGAAGATTTTTTTCATTACCATGTATGAATTGTTGGTTTCCCTTTTTTTGGTAACTCAATTTGTAAATCATTAACTTCTTTCCCCTTTTAGCCTAATTGTTCTATCACTCAGATATATACCATTAGAAACTAATCTACTACTCCCTGCCACCAATACTAGGTATAGTGGGAAAGAAGCACACATTGGGATCAGGTGAAATGACTCCACAACCTGACACCTGAAGTTACCATTTGAGTGATTTGGGATGAGTTAGTTAACCTCTCTAAGACTCAGTTTCCTCACCCACAAAATTATATATAGGAGCAGAATCCCTACCTTCTAGGTTTGCAGTGAGGATTATTATATATAAAGAGCATTAGGCATATAAAGAGCATTAGGCATGTACAAGTACTCAGTCAGTCTTGGCAGAGTTAGTTGTTATTTTTACCATCCAATAAGTATTTTGAAGACCCTGCCTTCCCAATCCCATCTGATCAACTTCTCCTGGAATCTCTTTCCTCTTTAAATGTGTATGTTAAATTGTCCTTGCTGACTCTCTCAGAATGTGCTCATTTTAGTTCCAAGCCATTGTTATATTTCATCTCTTGTCTCTTTTTTCCCAAAGTCTTAGAACCATCTGTTCCTTAGGGTTAAGCCCACAGACCTCTGTCCTTTTGCTCCAGCCCTCTCTTACATCTTCCTATACTGAAAATCTTTTTAGACATCTAGCTCATGTCCCATTGTTCAACACTGGATATGTTGAATGGTTTCTGTTTTCCAGTTAGTTATTCCTGTGTGCCCAACAAATCTACCAACAGTTGAAAGCCTGAAGTAGAAAACATTATTAGGGGGAAGTACTGGGAAGAGGAATAGCTGGAGATAAGGATGAAGTTGATGCAAATCAGTGACCCTGAGAGAGGAGCAGGAGAAAGAGTTGAAATAGTTTAGGGTCCAGGTAGAGCAGGACAGTTCAGGAGAAGTTAAGATTCCACTCCCATTTTTTTGTATAAGGGTCTAGCAGTATCATGAATATTATAAGTATGAATTTTCAACAAATATTTTTGAAGTATTCACTCATTCTTAATTTCTCTTTAACTTAGGAAAGAATTACTCATTTTTCATATATTCTCCGATCTTTTTAACAGGACTTCCTTTCTTAAGTAAAATACAAGAACCCTGATAAAATTTTCTGTGAGATTTGGAAAGAGTAATGTATATAACATGGCTGAATGCTTGTGTGTGTGTGTGTGTGTCTAAAAACTGCTTTCCTATGGGCAGATCTTTACCTTCACAGCACCATTTAAAAATGACATAGTGATGAATTTTTAATTATTTTTCTCCAAAATAGCAGAAGAATTAAATTCATGTAAAATTTGCCTAGCCTTATGCAGGCTTAAGATACTCCTAGTGCTTGTACAACCTGGAGCTTATCTTACAGTGCAGTGGTATCATCACAAACATTTGTCCAGAAGTCACAGATCAGTAATTTGGTGGCTATATTGCATGGGTAATCTTTTCATTTTATTTTCAAAGCTAAAAATGAGCTTAACATAAAACTTTAAAGTCATGCTTCATGGAAAAGCACAATCACCATTTCTTTTATGTTTAAAGAGTTTTGACAAAAGTTAAAATGGTTATAGAATATTTGTTAGAGATCTTGATGTAACTTTATGTTTGACAAAAACTTTAGTTTTATTTTTTTAAGATTTTGTTTTGATTCCAGTTAGTTAACATGCAGTGTTATATTAGTTTCTAGTGTACAATATAGTGATTCACCAATTCCATACATCACCCAGTACTCGTCACAACAAGTGCCCTCCTTAATCCCCATCATCTGTTCAGCCCATCTCCCCACTCCCCTCTCTTCTGGTAATCATCAGTTTGTTCTCTATAGTTAAGCATCCATTTCTTAATTTGTCTCCCTCTCTTTTTCCCTTTGCTTGTTTGTTTTCTTTCTTAAATTACATGTATGAGTGAAATTACAATGCTAAGCGAAATAAGTCAGTCAGATCTTAATATAACTTAAAATTTTTTTAAGCCCTCCAGGGGAACCTGGCTGGCTTATTAGTCAGTAGAGCATGCAACTCTGGATCTCAGTGTTGTGAGTCTGAGCCTCACGTTGGGTGTACAGGTTACTTAGAAATATAAAAAAATGAATTAAAAAAATTTTTAAGTCCTCTAAAAATAATGAAAACTGATTTCCACTAAATCATTTTTTAAAAACACCTTGAGTTGTATTTGATATACAGTAAACTGCACATATTTAAAAATAGATAATTTGATACTTTTTAGAAAGTCTTTATTTTAATTCCAGTTAGTTGACATACAGTGTTCTATTAGTTTCAGGTGTGCCGTACAGTGATTCAATTCCTTATGTCACCCAGTGCTCATCACAAGTGTATTCCTTAATCTTCATCACCTATTTAACCCATCCTTCCACCCACCTCCCCTCTGGTAATCATCACTTTGTTCTCTGTAATTAAGAGTCTATTTCTGGGTTTCCTCTCTCTCTCTCTCTCTCTCTCTCTCTCTCTCTCTCTCTCTCTCTCTCTCTCTTCCCTTTGCTGGTTTGTTTTGTTTCTTAAATTCCCCATGAGTGAAATCATATGGTATTTGTCTTTCTCTAACTTATTTCACTTAGCATTATACTCTCTAGCTCCATCTGTATCGTTGCAAATGACAAGATTTCATTCTCTTTTAATGGCTGAATAATATTTCATTGTGTATATATACCACCTCTTGTTTATTTATCAATCAGTGGACACTTGGGCTGCTTCCATTCCTTGTAAGTAATGCTGCTGTAAACATAGAGATACATGTATCCATTTGAATTAGTGTTTTTGTACTCTTTGTAAATATCCAGTAGTGCAAATTGCTGGATTATAGGGTGGTTCTGTTTTTAACCTTTTGAGGAACCTCCATACTGTTTTCCATGGTGGCTGCACCAGTTTACGTTCCCACCAACAGTGCCCAAGTGTTCTCTTCTCCACATACCCACCAACACCTGTTGTTTCTTGTGTTGTTGATTTTAGCCATTCTGATAGGTGTGAGGTGATACTTTACTGTAGTTTTGATTTGCATTTCCCTGATGGTAAGTGATGGTGAGCATCTTTTCTTGAGTCAGCCCTCAGGATGTCTTCTTTGGAGAAATGTCTGTCCATGTCTTCTGCCCAATTTTTAATTGGATTATTTGTTTTTGGGGTGTTGAGTTTTACAAGTTCTTTATATGTTTTGGATACTGACCATTTATTGGCTTTGTCATTTGCAAATATTTTCTCCCATACCATAGATTGCCTTTTTGTTTTGTTGATTGTTTCCTTCATTGTGCAGAAGTTTTATTTTGATGCAGCCCCAGTAGTTTATTTTTGCATTTGTTTTCCCTTGCCTCAGGAGACACATGTAGAAAAAAAGCTCCTGAGGCTGTTGTCAAAGAAGTTCTTGCCTGTGTTCTCTTCTAGGATTTTTATGGTTTCAGTTTTCACATTTAGGTCTTAATCCACTTTGAATTTATTTTTGTGTATGGTGTAAGAAAGCGGTCCAGTTTCTTTTGCATGTTGCTGTCCATTTTTCCCAACACCATTTGTTGAAGAGATAGTCTTTTTCCCATTGGATATTCTTTCCTGCTTTGTAAAAGAATGTGATACTTTTTTTTTTTAACCACCTTAACATTTTTAAGAGTACAGTTCAGTATATTCATATTGTTGTACAATAAAATCGTCAGAACTTTTTCAACTTGGAAAACCAAAACTCTATAAACTACTACCCATTTCTCCCTTTTCTCAGCCCTTGGAAATCAATTCTGCTTTCTGTTTCTAAGAACATGACTATCTATGAAATCATTTTTTTTTGAAAAGCTAAATAATTGGGAGGTAAACACCAATGAAGAATGTTTATTTAAGTAAAGTAAGAGGTACTAAAAACAAATGACTGTCTTTTTAAAAAAAGAAGAATTTATCTCCCCCTCTCTTGATCTCTGCAGAGTAAGTAATCTCATCTTAGAACACACTTATTCTGACAATGTTGCTGTTTGGAATATTTTTGGAAATAGCTTGTATTGTCTTCCTATGATCTCAGCAAGGTAACTTTCTCAGGGAAAAAGCTATTTAAAATCATAGATGGGGAAGATGATACTTAAGATTATAGATAAGAAAGAAGGTAGAAAAGCAATTCAGATTCGAAGAGTTCACCTCTAATAAAGTGGACTTCTGTAGGATGCAAAGGCAAAGGCATGTCAGCTTGGGTAAGAGTACATTAGAAGACTAAAACACTACAATGAAGGAAACAGAAAGGAGGGAATTTTAGTCATATGGTGAGAATGGAAAACCGAGATGATATAGGGAGGAAAATAATCAGGAGAAGAGTTTTAGAGGTAGCTGAGTTCCCATCATAAGCCTACATGACATTTTGCTTGTTGGGTGGTTTCAGCCAAAGGCTTCACAAGAAAGAAGATTAAAGAAAAACAGCTCCTGTTAACTCAGGAATTCAAATACTAATATCTACTCCACTCATTCTCAATGGTCTGATATGAAAATGACAAACTAGGCAACTACTATTTAAAATGAGATCTGGCCCAAATAAGGGTTTTTTTAAATTTGCTTGTTTTGGTTTTGTTCTATTGAAGTGTGCAAGAACTAAAAGGAAAATGTCTACCATTAATGATTTGTGTCCTTATGAAATTGTACCCAGTTTTAAACACTAAAATAACTGAAATTACAAAAATATATATAGGATTGGGAGAAAAAGGGAAAAGTTTTTAGAGTATTCTAATTCTAGTTAGACTTCTCCAGTGGAGATGTTGGAATTATCAGAGCCACAGTACCATTCTAAAATACATTTTGTACACTATTCCACCACATTAAAAATTTAATGAGATATAATATATTAAGGAAGAAAAAGTAATACACCCTCATCAAACCTTCTAGGTCTGGACCATTTGCCAGATTAATTAGCAACTCAAGGTAGACTAAAGAGATGAAATTTCAGGTTGTAATTCTGAAAGAGAAAAATAAACTTTTTTATACTGTTCACTATTTTTTCTTGAAATTATAATGATTTCTCCCCTTATTTCCTATCCTTAATTAATTTCTCTTTCATGCTATACATGTCATCAGCTGTTGAAACCTAACCACCAAATGGTAAGAGCTCTGTGTTAAGACTAGAAATATGTCATTTTGTATCTGTATTCCGCAGTGAATACAGTATCTTTTATTTCAATTTAAATGATTTAACCACTGTAATTACCAGTCAGGTCATTCAAGAACACATATGCAATTAATTGCTATAAGTAGATACAGATTTCTTTGAATAAAACATTTTATGATTAATACAACTTTGATTATCTAGTTCATTAAAGAATTTCCCTGTAGGGGCACCTGGGTGGCTCAGTCGGTTAAGCGTCCGACTTCAGTTCAGGTCACGATCTCACGGTCCGTGAGTTCAAGTCCTGCGTCGGGCTCTGGGCTGATGGCTCAGAGCCTGGAGCCTGCTTCCGATTCTGTGTCTCCCTCTCTCTCTGCCCCTCCCCCATTCATGCTCTGTCTCTGTCTGTCTCAAAAATAAATAAAACATTAAAAAAAAATTTTTTTTTTAAAAAAGAATTTCCCTGTATGTTCACTTATTCATGAGACAAATATTTAAAGCGCTGGTAATACTCCAGGCAATTGATAGAAAATGAAATTTAGTGTACATTAGAAGAGAACAGAAAAATACACTTTGCAGGGCACCTGGGTGACTCAGTCAGTTAAGCATCCGACTTCAGCTCAGATCATGATCTCACAGTTCATGTATTCAAGCGCTGCATTGGACTGTGTGGGTTCAAACCCCAGGACAGGGTCTATGCTGACAGCTCAGAGCCTGGAGCCTACTTCAGATTCTGTGTCTCGCTCTCTCTCTGACCCTCCGCTGCTTGTACTCTGTCTCTCAAAGATAAATAAACATTAAAAAAAAAATTTTTTTAAAGAAAAATATACTTCGCTTCTTATCGTATCACCCAACAATTGATCAAATGTTTAAAATCTATAATAAAGAGAGTTTGTATTGGAGAACTAAACAACTGATTAGGGAAGGTAATTCATTTATAGATCTCTGTATAGTTAAGTTAAACCTAATACAAAAAGTTTTCATCTTTTGTTTATTCTTAAACCCCTTCTTGCCTAACCTGGGACTTTACTCCTGCAATTATCTTTTCACCTTCCTTCTCATCAGTCTGTCATCCTCTATTAGATCATACTAGTCACCATACAGACATGTTCTAATATTTCCCATCTTCTAATGAAAATCACAGTTCCTTGAGCTACAGATTGCGTTTGTATTTTTTGTGTATTTTCAGAGCAAAATTTGAAGAACCTATCTTTTTTTGCTGTTTCTACTTCCTGTTTCCTCTTCTCCCTTGAACATACTCCTGTGGGGCTTTTGCTCCCAGCACTCTGTCAAAACCATGTTCTTTATGGTCACCAGCCACCCCTACATTGTTAAATCCAAGAGCATTTCCCAGCCCTTATGAACTCAACCACTGGGCACAATTTACAAAGCCTTCCTACCTGCCGTTATCTTCTCTCAGCTTCTATAACTTACTTTGGCTTCTTTACTGACTGTTCCTCTTCAGTCTTCTCTTCCTACCCTCAGAATCAGGGCTTCCCACCTTCTGTACTAATGATATTTTGAGCCAGATAATTTTAATTGTAGGGGTTCATCCTAGGAGTTGTAGGATGTTAAGCAGCATGCCTAGCCTCTACCCACTAGATACCAGTAGCATACTGGTAACATATCTAGCATACTAGATCCCTTTCTTACACCCACACAAAAATAAACCCAAAATGGATGAAAGACCTAAATGTGAGACAGGAAACCATCAAAACCCTAGAGGAGAAAACAGGAAACAACCTCTTTGACCTCAGCCACAGCAATTTCTTGCTCAATGCATCTCTAAAGGCAATGGAATTAAAAGCAAAAATGAAATATTGAGACCTCATCAAGATAAAAAGCTACTGCACCGCAAAGGAAACAATCAACAAAACTAAAAGGCAACTGACGGAATGGGAGAAGATATTTGTAAATGACATATCAGATAAAGAGTTAGTGTCCAAAAACTGTAAAGAACTTGCCAAACTCAACACCCAAAAAACAAATAATCCAATGAAGAAATGGGCAGAAGACATAAATAGACACTTTTCCAAAGACATACAGATGGCTAAAAGACACATGAAAAGATGTTCAACATTGCTCATCATCAGGGAAAGACGAATCAAAACCCCATTGAGATACCACCTCACACCAGTCAGAGTGGCTAAAATTAACAACCCCGGAAACAACAGATGTGCGGATGTGGAGAAACAGGAACCCTCTTGCACTGTTAGTGGGAAGGCAAACTGGTGCAGCCACTCTGGAAAACAATGTGGAGTTTCCTCAAAAACTTAAAAATAGAATTACCCTATGAGCCTGCTCACCTACGCTGTGTCCAGAATACAGTGTCAAGTGATCTGCCATAACCTCTGGTTGGAATGGTTTCAGAAGACAGTTGTGATTGAAGAGTTATCATTTTTATTGTGTGACATGAATAAAGTAGTCACTAATAACTATCATTCTAACTAAAAACATCCTGTGTCACACAATCTCAAAGCCATCTTTGGGTTTCTAATCTGATAATGTTCTCCAAAGGATCATTTTTACATGACGGTAATAAACATAATAATGCTTTATGTTTTTTTCATAACCTTTAACCTTTCATAACCTGCTTTAACCTTACAAATGTAGTCGCAGATTTCAAATGTACCTGGCCTACATAATACAAGTGATTTTTAGTAAAGAATGAAGTTATGTGGCTTTTTTCTTTTTCCTTATATCTGATTTAGCATCCTATTAATACTTAATGGAGTAATGGTTCTGTTTTTTGTTTTTTTTGTTTTCGGTTTAGATGTTTGGAAACTGGACATTCGGCACCTTGGTTTTCACAGTCATGGTTATTACAGTCACAGTCAAGGTATGGTGCAGAAATTAGAAACATGGACACATTTTGTATCTGTATAATTCAAAGTTAATTTTGTTTTTTTTTTTAACTGTAGGTTGATATGTTTGCCTTTTAACTTCTTTTTTTAGTCATGAATAATTTCACTGATTGCTATTTTAATATTTCATTTTAATTTTTATTAAAAAACATTTAAGTTTGTTATTTTGGAAAGCCTCAGCTGATTTTTATGGTCAAATAAAGGTTAACCTCACAATATTCATCTCTGAAATTTCACTTCCCTATATATAATGTTAAATAACCCAGGTTGTTTTAGTCCATGGAGTAGAGAGTAAAGTATTCAATAAATTTCAGTGCTACTTCCTCATAGAAGAAAAACATTATAAACTTGAAATTATTCAATTTCATATGGACCCTTTCATTAATATTTATCTTCTGAGGGACTTGCCATAGCCACCTTAGGCACTTAAAATTACTACATTTTATTCTTATATTTCATCTATGAAGTTTAAGTAAGTATTGTTTTGTATTAAAGATTTAAAAAAATTTTTTTTAGATGGCTTTGGAAACTCATTTTTGGACCTGGATCAACCATCTTGTTACCTGGGGATCTATTATATTCTATTTTGTATTTTCTTTGTTTTATGGAGGGATTCTCTGGTAAGTAACTATATTATATTTTAATTATATTGCTTCAACTCTATTTATTATGATAGGTTATATTATGAACAAATTCTGCTCAGAATAATTTTGAGACCCTATTCGGTAATAAATTTGCTTCTTTCAGTTGATCTTACTGATAGGGAGAAGCAAAATTAACAATTACTGAATATATACTATGTTCTAGTGGTTTTAACTTAAGATATTATTATCTCTATTCTTTCAATATGGAAACTGAAAACCAAGATAACAAAGGTTAAGAAGTAGCAAAGCTAGGGTTTAAACCACAGTTGTTTTACTGTACACTTAGTGTTCAAATTACAGTAACCATATTACCTCTAAATTATCAGTGTACATAATATAAGTCACATAGAACCATTATTTTTATGAATGAGTTAACTTCTTTTTCAAAAGTAAATAATATGCTTCGTCTTTATTGGTAAAATCAGATATTCTGTCACTCTGATAGATTGAAAATTAATGCCTCTCTTAAGATTCTTTAGTGAGTGAGAATCTAAAATCTCTCCTTTGGAGAATTACATTTGCCCGCTGTGTCTTTGATGCCAGTGTCAGGCAGAAAACTACACAAAGTAGCCAAAACATCTTGGATTAAATATTAACCTCCATTTAGGATCATACAAGGATACCCTTATTATCATCTAGAATGTTTAATTTTAATCCTCTTTATTTTTCCATTTCTTTCTGTATTTCCCCATATTCTTTTGAAGTGATCTATACAAAAATTCCAAAAAGAGTATGTCGACTATACCTATTACTATGTAGAATTTGTAATTGTGAGTGTATTTATTGTAAAATACATTTTTAGAGAAGAACTTCTAAGAAGAGCTTTTCAGCCTAGGATTTGAGTAATCAGTATTTAATTGCTTAGTGGAAAGTATTTTGTTACATACTTTTCCTTGCTATTCTTGGTCTCATAAGTCTGTATTACTGCATAATTCTTTTGATATCCTACTGCTCAGGTAGAGTTACCTAGTCAGCTGCTTGTCACCCTCCTAATAATAAAAACTATAGTTGTCATTGAAAGTAATTAAATTGGATTTCATTTTTAACAATTAAAGTCTCTCTTGTTTTATTACATATGCAGTTAATTATACTAATTCCAAATTTTGACCATTTGCCTGGAGTAATCTTAAAATTATGACGTTCATAGTGGATTTACATGATGCTTTGATTTAAGAAATTGTCTTACCAGTTTTCTACTTAAATGTTTATATTTATTTTTGAAAGAGAGAGAGAGGCAGAGTACGAACAGGGGAGGGGCAGAGAGAGACACACACAGAATCCAAAGCAGGCTCCAGGCTCTGAGCTGTCAGAACAGAGGCTGACACAGCGTATGAACTCATGAACTATGAGATCATGACCTGAGCTGATGTTGGATGCTTAACCAACTGAGCCACCCAGGTACCCAGTTTTCTATTTCTATTAAGCCTACCTTCTTTCTTTGCAGGCCATTTTTGGGCTCCCAGAATATGTACTTTGTATTTATTCAGCTCCTATCAAGTGGTTCTGCTTGGTTTGCCATAATACTTATGGTTGTTACATGTCTACTGCTTGATATTGTGAAGAAAGTATTTGAACGACAACTCCATCCTACAAATACTGAAAAGGCACAGGTAACCACTTTTTATATACAATACCTTTTTAATTAGAGGTCTGTAATGATGAATAGCTGTCATTATAATTTGCTTATATCACAGAATAGGAAATTATCCATTCTTGTGTCAAGTATTTCGCAAAATAAATATTATTATATGTGATATTTTTTAGTTGTTTCTTATTTCTATTAATTTTGACTCCTGGCAAATTAAAATTTTCTTAAATTATACTGTTTATTAACAGAGCGCTAGATTTAAATAGAAGACTATCAAGTTATGTCCAGATAAACATAGTAACTATGTTTTAAATAACATTACGGCATTCTATCAGAGATCTATAATTGGGATAAATCCATGTCTTTTAGATACACATTAGAATTCTAGCATCAGTTTTTCACATGACTTTGTTTTCAACAAGAGTCTGAAATACGTTCTTTAACCTAAATAATTTTTACAGAATGGATTTTTATAAAATATATTTTCTTACTAAATGCATATTAATAAATATTAACAATGTGTTACATGGTGTTTAAGAATATAGTCTTTAGAGCCTGATAATTCTCAGTTCAGAACCCAGTTCTACCACTTGGTAGCTCCGTAACTTTAAGTCTCCCTTTCCTCATGAGTAGTAAAATTATGATAGAACTATCTATTTCATTACCCTTATAATGAGGATTAAGTGAAATAATGTTCAATAACATAGTAGATGCTCAGGAAATAATAGCTATTTAGTTGAATGTGCCATTTTGTATATTTGACTTGTACATGGTTGAGACTTTTTCTGCATATTTGCTACACACTAAGCAAATTTTGTTTAAATTTTGAAAATTTAGTTGTGTATTCAAAAATAGAATAATTGCTCCCTAAGTATGTAGTGATCTGAGGTGGGTTCCTAAATGATGTATTAGCTTTAATTTCAGTTGATCATATCAACATTTCTTTAGCATTTCTTTGCTTTGGTAACTAAGTCCTAGCCAATATACATTTTAACTCCATTGAAACAGCATAGGCCTCTGAAGCCTGACAGACTTAATTCAAATACCATCTTAACCATTTATAAAATGTGTGTCCCTAATCAAGTCACATCCCTAAGCCTCAATTTCCTCCTCTGTAAAATCAGAATAATAATTACTACCTTACATGATTGTCAAGATAATGAATATAAAACACCTAACCCTGGGCCTGTACGTAGTGAGTCCTCAGTAAAAGCATCATAATTATCAAGACAGTGAGGATGTTGCTCTGTGATACTAATTTCCAAATGGGGCTGGAGAAATTTGCATAATTGATTACTCTGTGCTCACATAGTTACATCAGCATGGAGAAACTTTTCTATTCTGCAGTATATTCCTTAAATGTATATCAAAAAGGTTTGTGTATCTTTTTTCTAATCTTCAGACATAAATATTTATAGTAAGAAAGTATTAAATGTATTAAGTGTATTAAATACATTGTCTATTACACTTTTTCTAGACCTTTATGGAGAACACATTTGTCTTCCCCTCTTGGCCTATATAAAGTTATATTTCACCAAAATATATTAACGACACCGCTTTTAAAACTTAATTCTTTATAAAAGTAATCAGATTTATTTACATTTATCTTTAGATACATGAGAATATGTGTATTTATAGAGATTTCTTATGATAATAAAAAGTGATATTAGTTCTTGCTACCTTTTCTATGGCCTCTTTTTAAAGGATTACATAGGAAATATTTGTCACCTAAAAGTAGACCTTTACACCAGAAAAAGCTAGAAGTATTTTATATATATTTTGGTTCTTTTACCATAGGTTAAAATCGATTAAAAATGGAACGTGGGGTAAACTAAACTTATTTTAAATGGGTGTGTAATCTAGTACAATCTCCCTTTTGCACCGCTAAACTTAATTTTAAATGACTTGACCCGATGTTCTATTGTGGTCCAACCCAAAGAGGAAATGTTTACTTCCATTCAGAGATCTTCTAACCTGCTGGGGGTTTTTGTGTTTTTTTTGTTTTGTTTTGTTTTGTTTTGTTTTTGCTGAAACAGTATATGGTTATTCACATCCTATGTGTGACATTATTCCTTTGCTACAAGCCGTAATCTTTATTATTTCAGACTTATACCATTACCACTGATTTCAAATGATGAAGAAATGGTTAGAAAATTGTCAGACACTTCATTGTTTGCCAAAAGTAGCAAGAAAAAAAAACCATAAAAAAAAAAAAAGAGTTGTCAGCATTTATTTTGAGCTTTGTTTTTCTCCAGAATAACCATGTGGTATTAAGAATGAAGAATAAATTCTCTTGATTGCAGAGCCAACAGCCCTACAAATGTCAGTCATGTATGTGTACCATGTATATTTCCTATTCTTGGAGGAACAGATGTCTTTACAAAGTTTGTCCTGTGTCTGTCTCTTAGGTGATGATTACAGCTCACTGACTTGTTGTATGTACCATCCCTTTTCTGTCCACTTATAGATGTACTCCAACACAGTTGCTTTAAGTGACGAGTTCATCGCACTGCAGCCATTGTCGAGGGCCAGGAATCAGCTGAGCAAACTTAGGTAGAGTAGGAGGAGTAGAACCTTGTTAACTCTTCTGCATGCTAAAGGTCAATTAAACAATATTCAAAAGATGGGCAGAGGCATGAAATAAGAGTGGGGCATTTTTGTTAGCACAGCTCTGTCTCTAATTTGACCTTTATTAATATGTATATTAAAACTTAAAATATATATCCATTTCTTCTTTGAACTGAAAATTCAGATGAAAATTCAGCATAACAGGACAGAGATCTGTACCTTGTTACCTATTGTACACCTTAACTACCTTTTATAGTACAATTCTGATGCTTCTGCTTGTCATATTATTTTCATAATTAAGGATGCTCCTGCATGTTGAGTAATTTAAGCTACAGAAATTCATCATAAAGTTTAAAGTTTTTTTAAGTTTCAGTTACTTGGAACTGAGAGTTGCCCATTTTTTATCTTGCCTTAATTCGTGCTGTAAATACATGTGTGTGTTTGTCTTTGTACACTGTAATGGCTGCTGAAACATTTCATATCCTTGCTACTGTTTAGTGCATCTATAAATTGCACAATATATTTTGTATCTCATATATATATATATGAGATACATATATTTATCTCCACAGACAGATCCATTCTGTCCATTACCACAAAAATAATAATATAGATGTTTTTTATAGAAGAGAATGAAAGTTTTAAATCCTGAAACTTTTGATAATTAAGTCACCAGAACTATTTATTAACTTTAACTCCAGTCTGATTTGAAGAGAGAAAGTAATATAACTAATAACTAAAAAAAAAAAAAATTTTTTTTTTACTTTTGGCACTTTTCAGTTTCTCGCCGTCAGTATCTTGTGTATTCTTAATATGTTTTTTTAATTGTTTTTTATTTTCAAAGTTTCTAATCTATGTTCATTTGATCAAGCAAATGGCTTTGACAAAGCAATGCTTAAGTAATGGCTTTTATAACTCTGAATTCATAATTTTGAGCTGTTCTAAAGTTTTATCAAACTTTTTGATTTTATTTTTATCTTCCAGATTTTTGATATATTCTACTTTGAATTACAAAGGTGTAATAATTGTACATGAATATAAAAATGGGTGTTTAAGTGGTAGTCACCTAAATTTTATGTTTAAAACAAGAACTAAAATCAAAACAAACTTGAAGATTTGCCTTCACCTTTGGTTGAGTCAAATATGTATAACACGTGTTATCCATATGTGCCTTTCTGAAAACAGTGGGTATTTATCACATTTTTGAACATCTAATTATTTAACTCTAAGGCAGTAGGAGACCTTGTTACTTAAAAGAACACTCTGACAACTCTTTTGTTAAGTAAAGATGTTTTGTTTTGTAAATAATCTTGCCATTTTTATGAAATCATATTTTCACATATCATGTTGGCTTAAATCAAGCCATGTTTTTTTTGTTTGTTTGTTTTTGAGCAATAATAGACTTAAAAACAATTGGGTAAGGATATCATAAATTAGAGAGATCCCAGGTTCTGTAACAATGTGCTAGGGTAGTCAGCTTAACATTCATCTATGAAAAGAACACAGTGAGAGCAGGTATATGATCAGGTAGCCTTTGCTGCAAGCCACCCTCCAGTCAGATGGTGTAGCAAAAGGAAGAGCCCTGTTGGGAAGACAGCAGCCCTGGATGTTAGTGATGCCCTTGGCACTGCGGCTTATGTGTCCTAACCTAATTAGTTCATCTCTGAGTCTCCAGGTCCTTTACCTGTCAGATGATCATTTTATGTACTGTGGTCTATTTACTTATTGTCAGCATCAGAAAACAAAAAGAAATACTATGCTCAACCAAAGGCCAGGCCGAAATACCAGGTGTTTAAATGAGCAGTGAGTGACCACTATGTGGACATTTGCTCCTAGCTGCATGAAGAACAAGTGTTCATATACATCTATCTGCTGCTGCATCCTGTGAATTTTGAATACATCTTGTTCTTGAACTGCATTAAATAGTTTTTCTGGGTGTGATCCATGGTAGCTTAATTGTTTACTGTTGTGACAGAAAAGTTGTGCAGATATAAAATATCTTTAAGAGCCTTCAAATCTTTAATCAAGTTAGTACTTCTTAAGAACCATTAATACGAAACTATTAACTTTTTTTAATGAAAGAAAACTCATTTTGAGTATTTTCCCATCCCTTATATTATAGCCAAAGCTATAATAATAATAATAAGCTGTCTTTACATAAGCTTATTGTACTCTTGAAACCAAGGACTTCTGCTTCATTTTTTATATATGTAAGACACTCACCATAGCATTTTTTTTTTTCACAGAAATAATTATTGGTCAGTCCTAAGACTGAGAAAACACATAGAAATAAGGAAAATTTTGTTTTTTATTCATTGAGGACATCTTCTTGTAATTTAAAAAAGATTAAAATTAGCATGGCTATAGGCACATACTCCTGAGAAGAATATAGAAACAGCAAAGAATAAAAATTTGTGTAAATTAATTAGCACTCACTAAAAAAATATATTTCAAATTAAAGATTAAATTAATTTTGTTAAAAAATTAAATCAAGCCCCCTGCCCCTTACCCACATGTCTGACATTTGAAGGCCATGTGAATGAGCCTTCTACTCTGCTGACGTTCACTTGGAGTAGAAAAGTCTTTTAAGAAGGGAGCATAAGGGTTGTGAAAGTGGGCATACATACCTTTGCAATAAGAACCCTAAATCTTGGTGACAAGGAATTTAATAGAAGGAGTTGAATTTCAGTGAAGGAAATCTGGTTTTAAATTAATTTTGTGCACTGGAAAATCATGGCTTAATTTTGTGTGCTTTGTTGTATTCCCCTAAAGAAGCTGCCATTAGCTCTCTTTTGTGACGATAAATGAATGCGGTGTTGTATGAACATTCATTTGTGCCTCGCAGATTGCAGACCCCAACTTGCTGTTTTGATTCTAAACCTATTATACAGTGAGAGTATTGTTCTGTAATATGAGACTTGTTGCTTTTCTGTCCTTCCAGATGGAAGAAGATAAGGGTTCAGTCAGCTCAGCATATGAATTTGCTGAAAGCAAGCACAGAGGGGAGGACAGTAGGCACCTGCTAGCTGAGGCTTGCAGCCAGCAGGACAGTTCTTGCGTGCACTAGGTAGTACTGCGCTGGACCTGCCTGGGGACATATCCGCTAAGTTCTCATGCTTGGGGCATGCTGTGGGAGAACTGGCCTGACTCCTAGTTTTTATTTCACTAATCCTTCATTGTTCCTCATGTGTTTACTGTTTTTGTTGACTTGTCTTCCTTTTTTGTGATCTTTACATTTTTTTATGTCCATCTCTGAATATTTTACTAGTCTCTCTTTGGAGTTACAGTGTTAAATCCTACTTCACCTCAGATTCTAACCTAGTAAGGTATTCTCACAACCTATTCAATAAACTATTCCTTTTTACTTCTTTTGAAAGTATGTCATGCTATTTCTGTTATTTCTGAAATCAGTTTTCCCATTTGAAGTGGTAGTTGTGCACCATTTTATGCATCTTAATATAGTTAGACACCAGATTACTTGTCTAGGTCTGGAGTTAAATGATCAGATGAGTGAGTGCTTAGAGGTACTGAATAATTTTCTGTTGACCGATAGTCCTCAGATTCTCACTTCTTTTCATAAACTTTCCTGGTTATATCTTTGTCCTAAAAAAGTATGAATTGATGAGGACTTGATTCATTCACCTCTTGAGGAGTAAATCCTGACAACCACTTCTAGACCTAATTAGGATATGCAGAATATTTTGATTGGTAGTAATTATGGAGGATAAAAATTCTCACTACTAATAATTATATTTTTACTTGGGTTATTTGCCTTTTATATATTATAATTATTGGTCAAGAAGGTACTATTGTCTCATTTGGGATAAAACCTCATAAATGGTGAAACTTTAAAACAAAGCTACTTGGGGCTTCTGGGTGGCGCAGTCGGTTAAGCGTCCGACTTCAGCCAGGTCACAATCTCGCGGTCCGTGAGTTCGAGCCCCGCGTCAGGCTCTGGGCTGATGGCTCGGAGCCTGGAGCCTGTTTCCAATTCTGTGTCTCCCTCTCTCTCTGCCCCTCCCCTGTTCATGCTCTGTCTCTCTCTGTCCCAAAAATAAATAAAAAACGTTGAAAAAAAAAATTAAAAAAAAAAAAAAATTAAAAAAAAATAAAAATAAAACAAAGCTACTTGAAAATTATAAATCTTAACTGTACCATGGAATCAGACCATAGAACAAGTACGTAATTTCAAAAATCTGAATTATTCTGGGAGACATATTTTTAAAGTTAGATTACTTTAGTGAACTGCTCTAAATGAAAAATGTTGATTAATTATTTCATTGTTATTATTACTATTAATTGAAAAGAAATTCAAAACAATTCTCAACTTTTGTTTTGGGATGCTCTATATAATTATTTTTGGTATATATTTATCTGGTATTCTGCTTTGATAAATATAGAAAAATTCTTAACTTTTAAAATATGCCCTGATTGAGCCACAAGGAAAACTCAGCTGACGAGGTCTCTGGGTAAAGAGGGGGAGCTGGCCTGGATTTATATTATGTCCTAGATAATCTACAAAACAGATAATCCACGTGGGACCTGATTAGACTAAAACTATAAAATTATTCCTGTCCTTTGTGATAAAAGTTCCCCAAAGGTTCAAGTTCAAGTGGGTATTTCATGAGACATGGATCTAGTCTGCTTTGCTTTCATATGTCCGTTAAAATGTATGATACAGTTGAGAGTTGAGTTCTTAGAATGCTCCTAATAACAGGGCCTTGTTATGATTACTTTTACAAAGGGGTGATAAGTGAGTTTTCTCATCATCCTGTGATAGTTGGTCTTTCTTCCTGTAAACAAGATGATAGAAGAACACTGAAACTGTGAATATGATTTTAGTAAAATTGCTGGGGGTATTACCCTGATCTGCATTTTTTTTTTTTTTTTTTTTTTTGCATATCACTTTCATTGTTGAGTGAAATATACCTTGAATATTTTTCTTATATAGTTTTCTGCCTTTGGCATGTATTTTGAGATAAAAATCACTTCAAAAAAATAAGTATTATATAATATCCCTCTAATGTTTTTTCTGCCTTGAAATAGCAGTTGTTTTCCTCTAATCAAAATTTGGTCAGCTTTGTCAGATCAGGCAGAGGATGATACTGAGCCCTAAATGTTGTCATGGGCTAGGGCTTTCTAATCATCTCCCTCCCTTCCACTGTCACCTGCCTCCTTGGCTTCCATTGTTTTGTCATTTCTCTGTCACTGGATTCCTGGCCTGTTCTGGATGCTCTCTTTCCAGCTGTGCTGTAAGGATGTCAACAGGATGTTAGGACTATTGACCTTTCTCATTGTGCACCTGGATGCTTAAGCCCCTGCCTGAAACCTGCCACCACCCCAAACAAAAAAACATTTTAAAAAAACAAAAAAACAAGTCACCTTCCTCTTCTGTGACAAAGATGCTTCTAGCACTGTCTCATTTAATTAACAAAGAAGTGAACTAGAAAGGAACAGAAAACCTTAATGGCCTGTATTCAGTTGTTTGCCACTAACAGCTACACTTTTCTGAGTGAGTAAAATTTCTGTGAGGAAATAGAATTGAACATTTTAAAAAACAAATAATACTAAGGCTGCCATGAGTAGCAGGACCTGGCTGCATACCTGATAAGTGCAACACTTTACAAAATTAATGTTATTTTCAAATCTGTGCTGACTTATTTGAGCAACTTTTTCATCTGGAGGTTGAAATGAAGAAAAATATTAGCGTTGACATTATTTCTACCAAACAGTTATCCTCTGACATTCTCTGGATGATTGATACTTAGAAAACTGAATCCTTAACATCAGCTGTACCATGGCTTAGTTCATTAATTAGTGCTATTCTGATTTACCCTCTCCATGAAAATTGGTCATTTTTCCATTTTTTACAGATACAGATACTTTTCTTCACTTAAATTTCAAATTCCTAGTCAGATACTGTTATTTATGTTGCAGCCACCTCATTAAAATAAAGGGGACTCAGTCTTTTTGAAACTAGAATAAACCAAATTATTAAAATAACCATACCTGATAGATGTAATTCTTACCGTATGCTTATTTTAATAGTTAAATTTAGGCAATACATACAGATGTAAATCTCCTTTCTGGAGATACCTAAAGGACAGTATGGAGGTATTTAAATTTATAACCACCCAAAGCTGTTTGTTTTACTTGAGGAAAAGGAAAAGAGGGAAGGGAGCATAGAGGAGTGAACGGGAGCTTGAGGCATGTTATGGAGAAATAGGCCTTGAGTAAGAGACAGCAGTCTTCCAAGTGCCATCACCAAACAGCTCTTGCAATTCTGAATAATGAGATGAAGCCATTATTTGTGTTAGGGGTTTTATTATTCTTAACCAAATTTGGAAATTAGTAATATTGGATGATTTTTGATTTCACATTAAAAAGAAAAACATTTCCTTGAACACAACCTTTTTTCTTTTCATAATTAGTTTCCACGTATCTCCTTTAAGACTTTACAAGATTCTCACTTTGATTATATATTTATTATAAAACTGTTTTAAAGGCAACAGAACATATATGGTTAATAGTTTACTAATTCTTATTTAAACTTTAAAAAACTATTTGACTTGATAGGTAAGATATCATAGAAATGACTAATTTAGAGATGTATGACAATTTTCTAACATTTAGAAGAGTCAAGAAAGATAGAAGATATATAGAAACAGAAGCACTAAGAGAAACTTTTAAATGTTTACTATCACTGACATGAAAATAATGGAATAAGAGCAGTGAGTCAGAATTTATCTCAAAAGGCAAGTTCTGTAAAGATGAAAATTTTTCTTAATCATACATAGTCATATTGAATGCCCATAGTTTTTTGCTGGGCAGCACTTCTAGTTCTAAGGTATGTGGCCATTCCTGGGAAGCAAGTGCAATAGAGAGTGTCTTACCAATAAATCAAAATTTCTGGTAAAATAAAATGCCACCAGGTAGAGTCTCATTCCCATTACTTTGCTTTTTTTTCTTTTCTTGTATTTATAAGCCGTCCGAAAAAAGAAATAATTGCCTCTCCTTACTTTGAATGAAATGAGATTTAAATGCTCCATCCTTTTCCTACCCCCCCGTTAGTTATACTGGCAGCTGTGGCTGCATGTACTCTGGCTGGGCTCCCAGATCCTGAATATGAGATCAAAGATATATATATATGGGAAAGTGGTAGAGCTTGGGAGTTTGCTAGAGAACAGTGTAGTTTTTTATATAGATAGCAGCTTTACACAACTAACCAGCATTCAGCATTTTTAAAGCAGCCGGGGTTTGTATATATTATACATATTATAATATATATTATATATGTAATGTATATAAAATACATATATTTTAGCTTAGTTCAAAAGGTGATCTGAAGAAGTCATTTCTTTATAACATTTTTGATATTTCAAGATGTTTACTCTCTCTGGGGTTGTCCATGTATTAATACTTTTTCTTAGATTTTAAAGTGAAAGGTTATGAGTACAAAATAAGATTATTACCTAAAGTTAGATCCGGGCTTAAGCAGTGTTCTACACATATGGGGCACTCAAATGCTGCTGACATTATGGATGTCCTCTTCAGTGAATCCTTGTCAGTTGAATATCAGCTATATAAGCAAAACACAAGTTGTTATATTAAGAAATACCAGGCAGACTCCTCGTTTCTCTCTAGTTTCTAGTCTAGTTTGGTGTTCCCTAGCCAAATGTGAAAGACCGGTTTGTTTTCTTGCTTTGTTGTTTTTAATTTCCAATCTATCACAGACCAATACTTTCATAAAATGCAATAAAAATTAGTTACAGTTGACCATTGAATAATGTGAGGGTTAGAGGCTTACTGACCCCTCATGCAGTAAAAAATCCACATGTAACTTTTGACTCCTCAAAAACCTAACTAATAGCAAACTGTTGACTGGAAGCCTTATCAACAACATGAAGTGCCAATTAACATATATTGTATGTTGTAGATATTATGTATCACAATAATGTTTTCACAGTAAAGTAAGCTAGAGAAAAAAAATCACAAGGAAGAGAAAATAACATTTGCAGTACTGTACATGTACTTATTGAAAAAAAATTTATGTGTAAGTGGACCATGCAGTTCCAACCCATGTCGTTCAGGGTCAACTGTACTAGGAAATGAAATTTAAAAGATAAATAAAATAAGCCTTGATTTTAAAATTATTATTAGATTCAGCAGTTATAAAAGTATTCTGTCAAATTGCCATAAAATTTTTTAACCTCTTATTCTTACAGATCTGAAACACTTACCTCCTCATAGGCCAGTGAAAAATGTTTTCCCCAATCAACACTGATCCATGGATCACACTTTGAGTGGCACTGGTCTCTTTGCAAGGAAGCAGGCATAACAGCTACTTTCTTACACTGAGACTAAACATGTGCTGAGTACACATCATACTTTTCTACCCACACATAGTTACTCATTCTCTTCACCTAACAGCTACTGAAATCCCGCCCAGTTTTCAAAATGTGTTCCAGATGCTATCTTTTCCATCAAATCTTTCATGCCCTCCCACCAATACCAGCAACGACAGCTTTCCTCCTCTTTTTTAGTATTTGTAGTTTGCCTCATACCATAATTATAAGAAGGCAGCATAAGAGCATGATAAAGAGTTGTGGGCTGTGGAATTAAAGAAACCAAGACTCAAGCCTCAGCAGGGTGGTCTTGAACAAATTCTTAGCTTCTCTGTTTCCTCATCTGTAAAATGTTTCTGAATATGGTGCTTATCCCTAAAGTTTCTTATAAGTTTTAAATGAGAATAATCCATGAGAAGCATCTTAATAGTGATTGGCACATGCACAGTAAGTATTCCATTAATGTAACTGCCATTATTATTTTTTCCTGACTTATCTCCCACCTTTTTCCCTTATTATTAACTCACTGGATTGCTGTCTCCTATAAGAACCAGTACAGTGCCTTGTTCAATAAGTAAAAGTTTAATTTAAGTGCTTATACTATTTAAATTACACAAGCAAACAGTGGAATAGACTCCAGAAAGAGACTACTGATAGCTGGAGAGGTGAGGGAGGTTTCATGGAGATGATAATACTTAAACTGAACTGGGTGTAGGAATCAGCATTCTGACCCTTTGGTGACCAGCCCTGACATATGCCCAGAGGCAAGGAACACTGCATTGGTTGGCTGTGTGAAGACTGTACAGGAGCATTGGCAAGTTGAGCAGGAAAGGTAGCCTGAGGTCAGGTTACAAAGGGCCTTAAGGCCTCCTTGTTGTGTTGTAATTTTTTGAGCATATGGGGGCTTTAGAATCCTGTTTCCTGTAGAGGGTGATTTTGAGATGGAGGAAAACAGAGCCCAAGGAGGAAAGTGAGAGACTGATGAAATCTTATTACTTAAACCAACATTTCCTAAACTGTTCCTCTGAATATTAATATTCTTCCTAGTGTTGACTGATTCCCAGTGGCGGCAGGTGTGGGGGAAAGGTTTTACTTAAAAAAAACAAGTTTGAGAATTCGCACTATGTCTGGCTCTCCCCCTGGAGATTGACCACACATCCTGACTTATTGACAACGCTTTGCTCAATAAGTCTATTTAGACCATCACTGAACTGTTTCCCAAACTTAATTAATAGGCCATGGAGCTTTTTTTTCATGAAACATCTGTAAAACGTCTCTCAAAACACAGGTTAAGAAACAATACCATAAACAGTCCTAAACCAAGGGTATTGTGATGAAAGAACAAGTAAAACTTGGCTACTTCTCAGTGCTTAGCAGATCCTAGGACATTGGTGCAATCAGGTAATTGCCAAACAGGAACTGTGTTGTCTCACAATGCCTGCTATCTGGCAGGATTACTCTGAGCATAGAGTTTGCAGACCTCACCCACTGCTTATGGTCAGAGTGCCAGGTTATTTATGTTCCATCATATTTGTCTTCTGTCCATCGTGAGCGTCTGTCCCCTGTCTGTCCCCTGTTGCCATGCCTGCCCTCAACACTTGGTGATTCCCAACCTTTGTGAATTGCAACACTCTAATAAATGTATTTTCATTGTTCTCCCTCCTCTATACTTTCCAAAGATTTGTTGTACAGTATGTTATATATGTAAAGGAAAGTGAATGAAAATAAGTTTGTTTAAAATAATAACCCCTGAGAAATTTAGGAGTGTCCTTGTCTGTGTCAAAACCAGGGTTGGGATTCATTGGGCTATGTGGTCATACCATTTTTTCCCCTCATTTTAACAGGATTAAAATTAGTAGTAGTAATGGCTTTAAGTTATTTTGCTGGGTTATTTATGCCTGAATCAGTATAAATCTTGCATACCTTCAGAAATTAATAAAAGTCCTAATAGTAGTAAGTCACTTGTTTAAGAGATTTTAGTACATCTACCATTAATTTTTTTAAAGCAAGATAAGCTGATTAGGGGCATGATTGGCTCTTATTAGTTGCTTAGCAAATTTAAGGTAAATGATGCTTTTTTCAAGGATAATTATGGAGTGCATATATAGAGAGTGCTTAGAATTTGGCACATAGTAAACACTACGTATTTTCTACTATTGTTGTTGAAGATTGGGGTTAGGTCCTGCCTGGTTGTTATTTCCCAGTCTTCAAAATGGTTCACACTCCACTTTTCTCAATTGCTAGACATTTGTAATTGAAATTACAGGAGCATTTCACATAAACAAAAACTCAAAGAAGAATTCGAATTCATTCAATTTGAATGAGTGATGTAGATCATTTTGACTAAAATAAATAAGATATAAAATCCAAAATCTTTGCATATTTAAATAATATCCAGCCACTTATTTTTATATAATTATTTTGTTTGGCTTCTAATTTAGATCACAGTGCCTTTTGAGCATTTTTGCATATTACTCTTAGAGCCCTTCATCCATTTCCATGTTATAGAAAACATATATGTATATACATTACATTTGGTTTTAAAGTGCTTGTTGTAATTTTTTAATGCTTTTTGGAAATCCAAATCTGTAAATAACTTAATTTTTTTCTGCTTCAACTCCTCCAGCTTATTAAAGCAAATTCAAGTATCAAGTGCTTGGACTCCATGTGCTGTTTCTCAGAAGGAGAAACAGCGTGCGCATCTGTTGGAAGAATGCTGGAACGAGTAGTAGGAAGATGTAGTCCGACCCATGTCAGCAGGTGTGAAATTTCTTTCAGTAGCCTTTGCTGCAGATGAGTATCCTATAAACTGGAACAGGATGAACCTGCATCTCTAGATACCTAATAAATCAGCCGCTGGTTTTACCAACTGAAGCGGGGAAGTGTGCTATTTATTAGCATTCTTTGATGGTAGATTTCACTTTGTGGCCTTGGGGTAGGGGGCTCTTTCGCTAACAGAGGAAGAGAAAGCACCTTTGAAGAGACTTCATCTAATGAACGAAACATTTTGCTTTACAATCTTTTTAAAATGTGCTGAATAGGTATGGTACTCTTATTTGGTTTTTAGAACTTTCTTTTTTTGATTATACCTTATATTACTGTTTTATTTCCTGTATTTGTTTTTTGTTTGCTTTTTGTATTTACAGAATAGTCTACATATAATAGTGAAATCGAAGGATTTTGCTTCTCTTACTCTTCATGTATATTTTCTGGTCAGTCATTTGAGACTGAGGTGTTTATAAACACAAAGGCTGTACTGCTCTTCTATACCATTCTATTTCTGTGATGAGGTTTTTTAAATGAGTTGTGATTTGTTTTTGCTTTTTTTTTTTTTTTTTGCTTGGTATTCATGGTCTAACTAAAAGTTTAGATAAGTTAGGGATACCAGGGTGGCTCAGTTGGTTAAGCATCTGACTCTTAGTTTTGGCTCCGGTCATGATCTCACAGTTTATGCAATTGAGCCTTCAGCACAGAGCCTGCTTAGAATTCTCTCATTCTCTCTCACTCTCTCTGCCCCTCTCCCACTCATGCTCGCTCTCTCACATGCTTTCTCTCTCTCAAAATAAATAAATGTTAAAGAAAATTTTTTTAAGTTGATAAGTTAGAGCAGACACTTTAAATTATGGTGTAGAAGAATCTTAGTATTTCTGTCCCCTCCCAAATCTGTTTCTTCAATTAGATTTATCAGTGCTCGCTTTTGTGGATCATAACAAAAAATGCCATTTTTTTGGTAAATGCCACTTAAATTTATTTAAAAGTGAAATGGATTCATAAATTTTCTTCATAAATTTTCCCGAGAGACACACTATTTAGGTGATATTAAAAAGTAGAAGTAACTTTTTTCACACTTAGGTATTCTTAATGTGAATTATATCATAGTTCTAAAATGAGAGTAGTAATGCACTTGTACGCATGAGGAGTTACAGATGGGCAGGGGTAGACAGACGGCAATTTCCATTGTCCAGCGTGTACCACACGAATAATCACTTTCTACATGTGCCATGGCATGGAAAAGGTTGGAAAATACCGCAGGAGCAGTGAATAAAGGATGGAGGAGGCCCTATAATCTAATAAAATAATTTTTCATATTTGCTTAGCTTTGTGTTTTAAAAATGAATAAATACCATTCATATATCATAAAATTCAGGTAACATTTACTGGTGGATTTATTAGTTCCCATTTTGCCTTTAGTTATGGCCATGTCTTTATGGTACAGTTGCATTTATAAATAGCATTCTTATGTTAATATAATGTCTGTGGTTTCAGTCTCCATTTATTGATTATAACATGTGATCAAAGATATTTCCACAATTCTGTGGTATCATTTTGTAGTAATTTTATTCCACATAAAAGAATTACTACGAAGAGTTAAATTTACTGGCACTTCTGTATTATGACTTCCACAATTGTATTGTAAAGTGCATTACAAGAAAGAAGCTCTGTTATGTACCCAAGCCACCAAGTTTTCCAAAAGAAGTTCCTGAAAGACCCACTTTACAATATTATTTTACTTATTAAGACAGCTTTACTGGGGCGCCTGGGTGGCTCGGTCGGTTAAGCGTCCGACTTCGGCTCAGGTCATGATCTCGCGGTCCGTGGGTTTGAGCCCCGCGTCGGGCTCTATGCAGACAGCTCGGAGCCTGGAGCCTGTTTCTGATTCTGTGTCTCCCTCTCTCTGTGACTCTCCCCCATTCATGCTCTGTCTCTCTCTGTCTCAAAAATAAATAAAGGTTAAAAAAAAAAATTAAAAAAAAAAAAAAAAAAGACAGCTTTACTATACAGAACTAAGGTGGGAGTTAGACTAAGAGACAACTATAGAACTTCCACGTAATTTTTTAAATTTCTATTTCAGCAGGAAGTTCTCTTTAATGACAGTATACATCTTCACTAACTATTGAAAAACTAAAATCAGGGGTGCCTGGATGGCTCAGTCAGTTAAGTGTCTGACTTTGGCTCAGGTCATGATCTCACAGTTTGTTGGGAGCCCCGCATCAGACTCTGTGCTGATGGCTCAGAGCCTGGAGCCTGCTTCAGATTCTGTGTTTCCCTCTCTCTCTCTCTGCCCCTCCTCCGCTTGTGCTATCTGTCAGAAATAAATAAATATTTTAAAACTATAATTAATTTTAAATAAGCCAAAAATATTTTTTTGCTCTATGTACTGACTTTTTTGTATACCAATAATTCAGGTAATACGCCCCCATTTTTCTTTACGTAGCCATTTTTATACTGCATTATCCCTTTGAACCTGCCCTTGGAATTATGGGACTTATTTCGGCACATGAAGGTGACTGTTATCATCTGTACTTTTTTTCACTTAAAATTGTATCATAATATTTTCTTTTGTAAGACTTTTTTTTTTACTTTCCTAATAAAATGTTTAACAGTATTATCTTATTTGACAGACTATAAATACTTTTCCAAATACTTCCAAAATACTTTTGTCTAACATCTCAGGTTATGTTATTGGTTAGTACTGTCATTATCCCCCTTTTTTCTTCAAACAAATAATCTAAAAAGTCTTTTGAAATCTGTTTGTATTTTTTAGTGGATAAAAATCGATACAGTATGAGAAAACCACTTGGTGCTTTTCAAAGGACTATATGAAAATTGCCTTAGATCCATTAACATTAGATTTAAACTTTGAAAGTCATTTTGATATGTAGAGTTTTGTTTTTGTTTTACATAATTGTGTTAGTGAAATATGTTCGACATTTCTGTTTTGATTTTGGAATAGCTTCTATTCTACATTTCTATTTCATGTCTAACTTAAAAGGTAAAGCAAGGCTGATACTTCTGTTACAAATTGTAGAATCCCTTGGATATTTGTTCCATTAACCTATTAAACATAAAAGGTAATGAGCATCACTTAAGAAATACAACTAGTGCTTTCATATGACATGTTATTCAGCTGATTAAACTTCCACCATCCAGGCACAGAAATTCTTACATCTTATTAGTTAATGTTTTCAAAGGAATATGTCATATTGCAAGCTTGGTTTCAAATGTACCATCATGGTGCTCTACAAAGGATATACCATCTTGTACACTAAAGGGCTGTACTTCAGCAGTAAATGATTTTCTGTATGCATTTTACCAAGTTACTTTATCCTAATCAAAACTATTTTCGGGGAGCCTGGGTGGCTCAGTCAGTTGAGCGTCCAACTTTGGCTCAGGTCATGATCTCACAGTCCGTGAGTTTTAGCCCCGCGTTGGGCTCTGTGCTGATAGCCTGGAGCCTGCTTTGGATTCTGTCTCCCTCTCTCTCTGCCCCTCCCCTGCTCATGCTCTGTCTCTCTCTGTCTCAAAAATAAATAAAAACATTTTTAAAAATATTTTTTTTAAACTATTTCTGAATAGAAAGGAGTTAATATGTAGCTCCAGTATTTAATGTTCTGTCAAATAGGATATTTAACATCTGAATGCACATGTGTGCTTTGAAAAGATCAAACAAAGGAAGCCTTACCTAATAAAATTCTTCTATGTAAGCAATGGTTGGGAAAGAGGAAAGCCTGATATAAAGTACTGGCAATTTGGGAATGGAATCTTGACTCCCGATAATTAGGGTGTTGGCAGTTATGTTTTGTCTTGTGTGGAGTCTAAGTGTGCCTTTTCTTGGATAAATACTTACTCTAAGAAATGTTAATAATCTCATTTCATTCATTTATTTTACAAATACTGAGTGTCTACTATGTGCCAGGTGCAGTTTAGGTACTAGACAGAGGGTGGTGAACAAGCCCTTCCTTAAACTAAGGTGTTTAAGGTTTTCTGGAAACTAATAAAATTAGAGAACCTGTAAATTACCAGTATGGTTTTGTTGCTTATTTGTGTTCCTCTTTGGCAACTTTGTAAAATTTCTAGGTTCCAAACTTCATTATGACTGTACTTGCTTAATTGATTTAAATAACAGAATTTCTAGGAAACAGTGGATATTTGATAAGAGTGAGTTTAGGAGCCACTTTAAATGTTGGTCTCTTCCTCTAACATTTTTTTTTTTTTTTTTTTTTAAGGAAAGTGGGAACCCTGAAAAAAGTTACATAAAATGTATTGATTTATTGTTTAGTGCTTTTAGTCTTCTAAGAAGAGCCACCTTTGGCTTGGTAATCCTGATACTGAACTTGAAATATAGGTTAGGCTATTTTAAGCCTAGAAGGCTAGTTTGGGTCTAGAGTTATTTTAGCTTAAATTAATAGAGCTGCAAATAAAGTATTAGGTAATTAATTGCTTTTAGGTTTTATCATTCAGACAGTAGTTAACTTTTCCAGACCACTACAGGTTTATTCTCAGTTAAGTGAAAAACCTACTGAGTTACAGCTGTCTTTGATATCTATTGAATAAACAATTTACTGCGTTCAAGCTAATTACACTAAAATCTTTAGAATAGAATTTATAGCTGAAAAGAAATTATGTAATATGAACATATTACTATTTCATTCCAAAGCTTTTGGTAAGTGGGATGTTTGTTTGCTTCTGTAATGTCAAAATATAACCTAGTTGCTTTTTAGTAAAACTGAATGTGCATAACTCTTAGTAACATACTTATTTCTTACTGAATTGTAAAGATTTTAAGAGCATCTCATGCTTTACTACCTGTAGGAATTGTTTTAAGGCTAATGAATGTCTGAATTTTGGCTAATATTTTATATAATGACTAGAGCATTATTTTTTCCAAGTTTTTGTACAATATAAATAGACTGATTCGGTGCTAGTATGAATAATTTCTCTTTAGCATTTAAAAACAAATCAATAAGTGATTATTTTAATATTCAAATTGCATTTTAGAGTAAATTTTTTTTCTCACTTAAAACATAGGTCCTGGTGAGCCAAACTTTTCTCTTATTGTTACTTTAGATCATGGAGTGCATCGGATCCTTTCTATACCAACGACAGGAGCATCTTGACTCTCTCCACAATGGACTCCTCTACTTGTTAAAGGGGCAGTAGTACTTTGTGGGAACCATTTCAACTCCTTTCCTAAAATTCAGTGTGATCACCGTGATAATGGCCACACTAGTTCTGCAGAATTACTTTCTGAAATTTCAAATATTTCATACTCATTCAGAGTTATAATGGCAAACAAAAAGCATTAACACAAACCCCTTTCAGCTCCCCTAACTTAAATCTGAACATGTCACAATTCGTGAAACAGACATTTTCCATCTCTTTGGGTTGTTCCTCGTGCTTATGGGACTCCTAATGGCATTTCAGCCTCTTGCTAAGGCCACTATATTTTAATATCAAGGTAGAAAAGGGAGGTAATTCCTAGTCAATTGTATTTTTTAGTATTAGCTTGGTTATTGAGTCTTCTATTCAGATCTGCTTCTGTAAATTATGCTGAAAAGTTTGCCTTGAAAACTCTATTTTTTTATTAGAGTTATATTTGAAGCTTTTCATGCGAAAAGTTAATGTGAATAGAAAGGAATTTTGGTCGCTCAGTGACCCATGTTGTTAATTCATTAGTGCTTTCTAAGTTCACAGAGCAAATTAGGAGAATGCATTTCCCACCATTATTTACTGCATTATGGGTAGTAACTATATACCAGTACCAAACTTCTCTAAATACTGTAACACAACCAGTAAAATTAACCACATACATGCAAAGGGTATATTATATATATAAATCAGGAATCAAGTCCATTCACCAAATTTCAAATTGATGTTTACTATATTTTTGTGACCGAATACGAAGAACCTGTAGTGGGTAAATTACATACCATTAGCATATTATTTAATGTGTTTATCATTGGATCTTTTGCATGCTTTAATCTGGTTAATATATTTAAATTTGCTTTTTTTCCCCTCTCTGAAGAAGGCTCTGTTTATAGTATTTTCTGACACTGTTGTAAAGTTCAACTATATCAATAAAAAACAAGTTTGGACAGTATTTAAATATTGCAACTATTTTTAATTATATAAATAAAAATATTAGGGTAATTAAATCAACAAAAAGATAAGAGCCTCTTTCTATGGCTAATTTAGAATTGCTCTTGACTTTCAGTAAGCTAGATTATAGAATAAAGGATTTCAGATAAGAATCCTGTTATTTGTTAGGATAGTATACGTTATCTAAGTTACGGTAGACTACCATGTAAAGTGAAATCTGTCCAGTGCCCCATTACAAGGTAAATTTTCAGGCATGGCTACAGAATGTAAGTAAAACAAAGTTTAAAATGCTAAATCTTAGGACGTAATGGCAGCGATAAATTAAAATACTAAGAATGGTTAATCAGGTACATACTGCTGAATTAACTCACTGTACTTCAGTACTTAATTTCCACCAAGTTTATCATATGATCAGTGTTGTCATTTGTTTTGATAAAAAGTAATGTCATTTTAAAATTTGGAAATGATTATTGGTTAAAGAACTTACCCAGCTGTGAGCACATGATGTGTACATACACATTTAAAATTGTATGGAAATGGCTAAATAAGGTTTTCCAAAATTTTCTTTTGAGAATATAATAATTCCTTTTTGTAGATTTTTTCTGCAACCGTCCACCACTTTCCCATTTCATGAATATCAGATTTCTGGAATTGGGCTGGTAGGGAAAGAATGGTAGAGTCAAGAATTAAGACTTTACCATATTTGCTGGTGAACTATTTTTTTTGAGTTTTTATTTTCTTGCTAATATAATGTTTGTTTCAGTAGTGCAAGATACTAGGTTATGAATTTCAGCTTAAATATTAATTTTCATAAGTAGCCATTCTTTAAGTCCGATATTCCAAAACCGAGTTTAGCAATATACCGTTATTCCAAAAATACATTAAAGGGATAATACAGTGTACAGTATATACACTTTCCAATTCATGTTCCAGAAGAGGAAATATTGCAGAAATACTCAGGGTAGTTTAGTGGAAGATAACACAGAATTTGCTTTTTCTTAGAATGCCTTATAAAATATTTATATAACAAAATGACATTTAATAGTCCTGCATCGCATCTACCTTACAGTTTACAGTGTCTGTTTGCCGTCAGCCAAACTGCCGACACTAAACTGCCGACACTCGAGGACTACAAAGCCATCAAGCAGTCTGACCAACTGCAGCAATGCTGGAGGTCAGCTAGCCTATGTGGTGCTTAAGGTGTGATTGAAGTAACTGTCTGCATTCCCCATTTGAAGTTATTTAAGAACTGTACATCAAAGAAACATAAATGCTATCCACTGATACGTTCATCCTACTCTGTTCAAAACCTCTGTTTAAAAGAAAATTATCTTGCAATTGTAAGAAAAGTTTTCTTCATTTATTTAAGAAATAACAGTGTTGCCTACAAGCTTTAAATAGTTTTCTAGTGCTATTACTCATATTTTAAAACAGTACATAGCTGGTAATCACAAAAAATTCCCCTTTGCATATTTCTTTAAAATTGTTTGGAAAGTACGATGTTGGCAATTAACTTCCTCTTAAGCCTGCCAAAACCAGAATAAGATTCTGTGCGTGTTTTTGCTACTTGATGATCTCAGATCTGTTTGCCTCACTTTCTTACCTTTGCCTAACTAGTCTGAAGGCCATATCCCTGAAGATGGTAGCAGGCACCAAGACAGTTTTCAGAATTGCCCACCAGCTGCTCTAAAAGGTGACTCAGCACCCTGCTTCAGCTTTAGCAAGTGCTAGGTTCATGGTAGGAATAGAGTATGGGCCAGGAGAACTACAGCTACCAAGCTTGCCGTGGAGTTGAGAAGAAAGAAGGGGAGAATTTACAGTCTGAATTTCTCTTAACTACCCTCCTCCTTGGGTCTCAGTCTCCATGATACCCAAAGGCTTCCCAGACATAATCGAAACTCTGGCACTGTCCTGAATAGGAGATTAAACTTAGGCAAATCACCACGTTAGGAAATTGCTTTGCTCTAACCAGATTGTTTCTGCTGTAAGATTGTGAAATTGGGCTTCTCAGAAAAACTTAAGATTCCTATTTGATAGGTAGGAGTCAAGGCCCCTAAAAAAATGTACAGTTAATACCAAAAAAAATTTTAATATGCTACTCTGAAAAGTTATCAGGAGCAGGGGAAATGGGAAAATCATCCATGTTTGTATTTTCCTGTAAAGATCATTTTGGGGGATGATATAAGCAGGTATTAATAAAACAAACACACCAAAGAGTTGTATAAACATGTTTCATTAATTTTGGTCCCCCTTCAGAGACATTTTTATTTCTACCTTGAAATGAGTCACCTATTTTCATAAAAATAGAACATTATTAAAGTGCTGTTTATGTGAGAACACTTGAATGATTTTCCTACAAAAAAAATAGATCACAACTAATGATACGTTTGTAGTAATGGCGATTGTTAGATTTTTATGGGGAATTAGCTGGAAATACTGTAGCCGCACTTTAGTTTAAAATTGAGAACCTCAGACACTGTGGTTGTCTAATAAAATCCTTTAAAATTTCTCTGCATTGCTAGGAAATGTAGTTACTTATTGTATAAGCTCTCAGTAATTTTTTAAAGTTCATGAAATTATATTTATTGAATAAAATTTTCCTACATAATTAAAAGTTTTTCCATTATTTGTGCATTTTAAGCCTCTCTCTGCTTATTACAACCAGCCAAAAATTTTTTCAATGAAATTTTATTACATTTACCCTCCATTATAGTACAGTAATGCTTTTATGCCTTTCACTGACTCCAGTTTTCAAAAATCCAGACGTTTTTGGTTTACCCAGATTTTATAGATTATCACTACAGCTCCTGAAAAGTGGTGTGATAGAAATGTACCAGCCATAAAGACCAACACACTTCGAACTAGAAATTGCACCACTCATGAAAAGCCAGCCAACATGAATTTGGAAATGAAATATGTTTTTAAAAATATATAACTGATGTAATGTGTATATATATACATATATATATGTGTATGTATACTATATATATGTATGTATATATATTATATATGTGTATGTATATTGTATATGTATGTATGTATATTATATATATGTATATATATTATATATGTATGTGTGTGTGTGTATATATATATATATATACATAATCTAACCTAATGACAATAATTATTCCTTATGCTTTCTCAGTTGCCAGTTAAAGCACATGTAAAGGTTTAATCTACATTTATTAAAAAGATATGCTGTTGTATTTGCCCAAGTGTTAGCATATGCAGAGGGTGACAATGTATGATCTGTGTATTTTTATTTCTGAAATGAAATGAGAATACGACCCAGGACAAGTCAAGTTATCTAGGCATGCATCTGTTTTTATTTAAAAAGTAGTTGAGGGTTTGGACTATCTTTAGGGTAACTTCAGACTGTAACTTCTGTGGTACAATATGATGAGTAATGTTCTTACTGAACTAGACATTTTGGATAAAAAAAATAAATGAGCAGCATTTCACCAAAAAAATTAGTGAATCCAGAAACAATTCAAGTTTTCTTCTGAAGAGCTGACTCAAAGGACAAAGCTATTCTAAATGGAGATAAGTAAACATGTCTCTGTTGAACAGCTCTTTTCAGAAGTGGTGGATGGCCCTCTGATGAGTCCGATTTTTTACTCTAAATTTTAAGGGAAAATGATTTGTCTTCAAGTAAAATTTGTGGACAGTGAAGTGCATAGATTTTAGAGTTAACATGCTGTCACCTTTGACAAATCTATACATGTGTAATCCTTACCCCAACCCAGATAAAGAACATTTCCACCATCTTAGAAAGTTCCCTCATGCCACTTTCCAATGAATTTATTCCTCCCTTTCTGCCCTTGTAACCATTTTTCTATTTTCTATTGCCATAGATGAATTTTACT
This sequence comes from Panthera onca, assembly GCF_046562875.1. Lineage (NCBI taxonomy): Eukaryota > Metazoa > Chordata > Mammalia > Carnivora > Felidae > Panthera > Panthera onca. The sequence continues at coordinate 84,342,437 of NC_138347.1, read as the reverse complement.
TGTTCTTAAGTTTTATGTAAATGAAATTTTACATGTTCACTTTTGCATCTGGCTTTGTTCCTCAAAAGACTGAGATTCATCAATGTTGTTGCATATATCCACAGTTTCTTTCTGTTAGCTACTCAGTAGTGTTCCATTTCACAAACATCCCACAATTTATCCTTTCTCTTGTTTATGGACCTTTGAGTTACTTACAGTTTGGTGTGATTATAAATAAAGCTACTATGAGCATTCTTTGTGAACATGTTTTCATTTCTCTTATGCAATAGCTGTAATTGCCGGATCACAAGGTAGGTTTATGTTTAATTTTATATGAAACTGCTAAAAAGTTTCCCAAAATTCTTGTATATGCCATTTCATGAGCACTTGTATGCAATTATGAGAGTTCCAGTTCTATTATATCTCATTTTAATTTGCATGATGACTAATGATGTTTAACTCCTCATATGCTTATTGGCAGTTTTTTGTTTTGGGATTTTTTTTCATGAAATGTCTGTTCAAGTAGCCATTTTTTCATTAGACTGTCTCATTACAGAATGGTTGGAATCCTTTATAGAAGAATGTAAGTCCTTTGCCAGGTGAATGTATTACTAACATTTCCCCCCCAGTCTGTAGCTTGCTTGTATAAAGTCGAACCTTGAAAAACATGGGTTTGAAATACATGAGTCAGCTTATATATGGATGTTTCACAGTACTATAAATGTATTTTCTCTTATGATTTTCTTAACATTGTAAGAATACAACATATAATATATAACATATAAAATATGTGTTAATCAACTTTATGTTATCAGTAAGGCTATCCTAGCCAACAGTTAGGCTGTTAGTAGTTAACTTTTAGGGAATCAAAAGTTATATGGGGCGCCTGGGTGGCGCAGTTGGTTAAGCATCCGACTTCAGCCAGGTCACAATCTCGCGGTCCGTGAGTTCGAGCCCCGCGTCGGGCTCTGGGCTGATGGCTCGGAGCCTGGAGCCTGTTTCCAATTCTGTGTCTCCCTCTTTCTCTGCCCCTCCCCCGTTCATGCTCTGTCTCTCTCTGTCCCAAAACTAAATAAAAAACGTTGAAAAAAAAATTAAAAAAAAAAAAAAAGTTATAAGTGGATTTTCAACTGTATAGGGGGCCAGTACCCCTAGCCCCTATGTTTTTTCATGGGTATTTTCTAAATGGTGATTTTGGGTTGCAAAAGTGCTTTATTTTGATGAAGTCCAATTTTTTTTCTTTTTATGGTTTTGTGTTTTTTGTGTCTTATCTAAAATAGCCTCTCAAACCCAAAGTCATGAAGATATTTTCCTGTGGTTTTCTTCTGAAAGCATTATAGCTTTCACTTTTATGTTTGGGTTTGCAATCTGTCTCAGATTCATTTATGTGTATGGTGTGAGGCAAGGATTAAGCATCTTCCTCCTAACTCCCATAAGGCTGTTTGGTTTAGCTCCATTTGTTGAAAATATTCTGTCTCTATTAAATTCATTTGGTGCCCCTTTTTAAAATTAATGGACTCCATACATGTGGATCTACTTCTGGACTCTGTGTTCTATTCATCTATCCTTAACACTAGTAACACACTATCTTGGTTACTATAGTTTTATACTGTACTTTGAAATTAGGTAATGTAAGTTCTCCAACTTTGTTATCAAGATTATTATGGCTATCATAGGTCTTTTAATCTCCATATAAATTTTGAATCAGCTGATGATCAGTTTCTAGAAACAAAAAATCATGATACAATTTTGAGGTGCCTGGGTAGCTCAGTTGGTTAGGCATCTGACTCTTGATTTCAGCTCAAGTCATGCATGATCTCAGGGTCATGAGATCGAGCCCTGCATCAGGCTCCGTGCTGACAGAATGGAGCCTACGTGGGATTCTCTCCCTTTCTCTCTGCTCTCCCTCCCCTGCCACACACACACACACACACACACACACACACACACACACACACACAAACCCTCCCTCCCTGCCTCTCTCTCTCTCTCTCTCTCTCTGAAGAAATAAACATTTTTAAAATGTTTAAAATGTTTATTTTAAAAATGATATGATTTTGATTTGGATTGTGCTGAATCTATAGATCATTTTGAAGACAAGTGACATCTTAATATTGGGTCTTCTAATCCATAAACATGATCTATCTCCATTTATTTTAGGTCTTTAATTTCTCTCAGGAACGTTCTATAGTCTTTGATGTAAACATCTGGCAAATCTTTGTTACATTAAAATTTGTATGTTATTTGATGTTATGGTAAGTGGAATTGTTTTTTCATTTTCAAATTATTCATTATTAAAATCCAAAAATGCAATTTTTGTACTTTCGACCTTGTAACCTACAACCTTGCTCAACATTCTAGTTTATTTTTTTAATTTTGTATAGAATCTTTTAGTTTGCACATACACAGTCATATTGTTTGAGAATAGAAACAGTTTCAGTATTTTTTTTCCCAATCTTCATGCTTTATGTCTCTTGTTATTGCCTTACTGCACTGTCTAGAACTTCCTACACAATGTTAATTGAATAGGCATGGTGGGAACTGTGAATAGGTGTTGAATTTTTAAAATGCTTTTTCTCCATTTATCATGATCATTTTTTAAAATGTTTTAGTTTGGTAATATGGTAAGTTACCTCAGGTTTTTTCAAATAAACGTTAAGCCAATTTTACATCCCTGAAATAAATCTATTTATGAAATGTTACTCTTTATATATTGCTGTTTGGTATGGTAATCTTGTGTTAGGGACTTTTGTATCTGCTTATAACGGATATAGGATATGTAATTTCATTTTTTTATGATGTCTTTATCAGGTTTTGGTGTTAGGGTTATACTGGCCTCATAAAACAATTTACGAAGTATTCCCTCTTGGCCTCTTTTTTGAAAGAGTTTATGTAAGGTTTATAACATTTCTTTTACTATTTTGAAGTCCCCATTCAAGTCATCCTGGTCTAGAATTTTTTTATTTGTGGGAATGTTCTTAATAGGCATTACCTTTTAGTATTGCTGCAACAGATTACCACAAACTTAGTAGCTTAAAATAACACAAATTTAGGCACACCTAGGTGGTCCAGTAGGTTGGGCTCAGGTCATGATCTTGCAGTTTGTGGGTTCAAGCCTTGCATCAGGCTCTATGCTGACAGCTCAGAGTCTGGAGCCTGCTTCGGATTCTGTATCCCCATCTGTCTGCCCCTCCACTGCTTTTGCTTCTCTTTCTCCCTCAAAAATAAATAAACATTTTTTAATAAAAACCCACAAATTTATTCCAAATTCTGTAGGTTGGAAGTCTGACACAAGTCTCACTGGAGTAAAATTAAGGTGTGAGAGTTTTTTGTGTTTTGGTTTTTTTTTTTGTTTTTTTAGTAGACACATTAGTTTCAGGTGTACAACTTAGTGATTTGACAAGTTTATATGTTGTGCTATATTCACAAGTATAGCTACCGTCTGTTCCATTACGTTGTATTCCTTATGCTGTCCCTTTCATTCACAAAATTTATTCATTCCATACCTGGAAGCCTGTTTCTGCCACTCCCCTTCACCCACTTGCCCTCTCACCCACCTCCCTCCTGGCATCCATCAGTTGTCTGTATTTATAGGTCTGCTTGTGCTTTTGTTTTTTCCTCTCTTTTTGTAGATTCCACTTATGAATGGAATCATATGGTATTTGACTTACTACTTTTAACATAATATCCTCCACAGCCATCCATGTGGTCTCAATTGGGACAAACTCTTTTTATGGCTGCATATATTCCGTGTGTGTGTGTATCAATCACATTTTTCTTATCCATTTGTCTATTGATGGACACTTAGGTTGTTTCAGTATCTTTGTTTTAGTAAATAATGGTTCAGTAAATACAGGGGATGCTATTCTTTTCAAATTAGTTGATTTTGTTTTCTTTGGGTAAATAGTAAAATTGTTGGATATGTTATTTCTATTTTTAATTTTTTGAGGAACCTCCATATTGTTTTCCATAGTGGATTCACCAATTTAAATTCCCACCAACAGTGCACAGGTTTTCCTTTTTCTCCACATCCTTGCTAACACTTATTTCTTATCATTTTTATTTTAGCCATTCTAACTGGTATAAGATGGTGTAATGTAGGCATTGTGGTTTTGATTTGAATTTCCCTGACAACTAGTGATGTTGAGCATCTTTTCATGTGTCTTTGGCCACTTGTATGTTTTCTTTGGAAAAATGTTTATTCTGGCCATCTGCCCACTTTTTAATTGGATTGTTTGGGAGTTTTTTGTTTTCTTTGGTGGTTTTTGTTTTTTATTTTTTGGTATTGTATAAGTTCTTGATATATTTTGGATATTAACCCCTTTTCAGATATATCATTTGCAAATATCTTTTCCCATTCAGTAGGTTGTCTTTTAGTTTTATTGATTATTTTCTTTGCCATACAGGATATTTTTGTTTTGATGTAGTCCCAATAATTTATTTTTGCCTTTGTTACTCTTGCCTCAGGAGACGTATCTAGAAAAATGTTATAGCCGATGTCAGAGAAATTACTGCCTGTGCTCACTTCTAGGATTTTTATGGTTTCAGGTCTCACATATAGTTCTTTATTTCGAGTTTATTTTGTATAGAATGTTAGAAAGTGATCCAGTTTCATTCTTCTGTATGTAGCTGTTCAGTATTCCCAGCATCATTTATTGAAGAAATTGTCTTTTCCCATTGTATATTCTTTCCTCCATTGTCAAAGATTAATTGACCATGTAATCATCGGTTTATTCCTGGGCTCTGTGTTCTGTTCCGTTGATTTATGTGTCTATTTTTGTGCCAGTACCATACTGTTTTGATTATTACAGATTTGTAGTATATCTTGAAGTCTGGTATTATGAGAGACCCAGCTTTGTTCTTTCTCAAGAGTGCTTTGGCTGTTTGAGGGCTGTTTTTGTCCTGTGAAAAATGCTGTTGGTATCAAAATCTTAAAATTTTGATACCAACAGCATTTTATACTAACAGCAATCTTACTGGTGGAATTGTAAATGGTGGGCTTTTATTTTAATTCCTTTTTCTGATACTTCATTATTAGTATATGGAAATGCTATTAATTTCTGAGTATTAATTTTGTATCCTGCCACTACTGAATTTGGTTATTACTTCATGGTTATTTGGTAGAGTCTTTAGGATTTTCTGTGTGTAGTATTGTCCATAATATCATTTTGAGTAAAAGTGGTAAAAGTAAACATCTCTGCCTTGCTCCTGACCTTAGAGGGAAACCTCTTAGTTTTTCACCATTGAGTATAATGTTAGCTGTGGGTTTTTTATATTACAGTCTTTATTATGTTGAGGGACATTCACTCTAGTCTCACTTTGGTGGGATTTTAATCATGAATGAATGTTGAACTTGTCAAATGCTTTTTCTGCATCTATTGAGATGATTATATGATCGTTATCCTTCATTTTGTTGATGTGGTATATATGATGGTCATTGATTTAAGAATATCAAAATGTCTGTGCGTCCCCAGAATGAATCCCAACTGATCGAGGTGAATGATCTTTTTAATGTATTGTTGGATTCAGTTTGCTAATATTTTGTTGATTTTTGCATCTATGTTCATCAAGGATATTGGCCTGTAGTTTTCTTTTTGGTGGTATCTTTGGTTTTGGTATAATGGTAATGCTGGCCTTGTAGGATGTATTTGAAGCTTTCCTTCATCTTCTATTTTCTGGAATAGTTTGAGGAGAATAGACATGAACTCTTCTTTAAACGTCTGGTAAAATACCCCTGTGAATCCATTTGATCCTGGATTTTTATTTTTTGGTAGTTTTTTGATTGCCGATTCAAATTCGTTGCTTGTAATCTGTTCAGATTTTCTATTTCTTTCTGGTTCAGTTTGGGAAAATAGTATGTTTGTACAAAATTATCCATTTCTTCTAGGTTGTCCAGTTTGTTGTGGCTCAGCCAGTTTTTCTTCAGTCATCTGTAGTGACTCTTTGTTACGGGCAGTGTTTGGTCCCCATGCTGTTATTGGGCCAGTCTGGGGCTACCTTGGGCTTGAGTTGAGTCAGACTAGGCATTTGCAGAGATGCAGTAGCACAGAACTGCAGGGAACTTGGTGGGCAGAGCCTGCAGTACACTGCTGGGTCCACAGTCTGATTGTTGTGTGTGGTTTTCTTTTCCTCTCCCTGGGGGGCAGGAGTCACTTTGGAATGGTGCTGGCTCCCGTCAGGGCTGCTTGCACACTATCAGGCTTGTGACTCTGCTTTGGATGGGCTCCAGCGAAGAGGGTGTTAGAGGGAGCAGATCCGCAGAAGTGCACAGGGCCAGATGTGAGGTGTTAGCAAGTTCTGCATGGGTCAGCTGTGGGAGAAGACCTGCAGCAGAGGCCTGTCTGGAGGGGCCATGTCCGCGCCGAGCACTTGGTTCTCACAGGTGGCTGTTTATGCTGATGAGTGGGAGAGAGAAATGGTGCCTGCCAGCTCCTTTGTTCCTGGAGAAGTCTCCCAGTGATCCCTTGCCCCTTTAGCAGGTGCTTTGACTAGTAAACAGATCTCCCTCCGGCATACCTCCGGCATTGTTCAGACTGCTGCTTCTATGCTGGATCTCCCTAAGGCTGTTGTGCTGTCCCTTTAAGATCAGGGGTTCAGTTTCCTCCCTCCCTCTTGGCTCTCTCAGAGCCAAGGCCACTGATTTTTTAAAGTTCCAGGTTTTAAGTCCTATTGATTGTAAGAATTCATGAAATTGAGCCTCTGTGGTTTTCAGAGCCAAATGTTATAGGAATTCATCTTTCCTGTGTGGGCTTCCTGGTGTAAGAGTCTGTTTCACTCCCCTTCCCGAGCCCACAGCGCCCCTCCTTCCTGTGGACAGTCCCACAGGTCCATTTAGCTCCCAACTGCATCTCTGCCCTTTCATGCCACCTCTGCTCTATATTTAGCTTGAAGAGTTTGTTCTGCCAGTCTTCCAGTTGCTTTCAGGGTTATTTACACTGATGTGAATGTTATCTAGTTGAATCCGTGGGATGAGATGAGCTTAGGGTCCTCCTACTCTGCCATCTGCCCCAAAGTCAGTGTTTTTTGTTTTCTTCTGATAAATACCCTGAAGTGGACTGATGAAGTTTTGGGGTGATGGGGGGGTTCGTGGGGGTCCAGAGCCGACAGCCAAGAAAGAATTCTTGAAGACGTCTTTGGTGCAAAAAGTCAATTTTATTAAAGCATGGGGAAAGGACCCATGGGCAGGAAGAGCTGCATGGGGTTTGTGATGGGTAACTCATTATATACCCTCAGATTGGGAGGGGGTCAGGGATAAAGTCTCTAAGGAATTTTGGAAGCATGGTTTCCCGGATCTTGAGAGGCTAGCTGTTGCTAGGGAAATAACCACTTATTACCATTTAATAAAACCCCAGACATGAGACCTTTCAGATGTATATCAGGGGTAGGGGGAGCCATAAGCTTGGAGTATGATTGCCAGCATATATCTTGGGGTAGTTGAGATAAAGTAAGTTGACTTACAGGACCATCGAGGTTGGGATAACGTTAAGCTAAGGTTCTCTTTTGCCCCTAGCAAAGTGTCATCAAGGAGACGGCTGATCTCCTGGAAGGTCACTCTGCATGTTTCAAGAACTTGTCAGTGGGCTATAGGCAGTAAGGGAATTTTTCATTTGCCTTAGTTTCCCACATTACCATGGCAAGCACTTAAACCCCTTTCCTTTGTTCTTGGGTAGCCAGGAGTGTCTGAGGAATATCACACATACTGCACCTGAGGGGAGGTGTGCCAGCCTGTATTTTGCCCTCAGCTTGCCCCACACTCCCTCATCAGGCTTGCTGGATCATATAGTTGTTCTATTTTTATTTTGTGAGGAACCTCTATATTGTTTTCCATGGAATCTGAACCAATTTATATTTTCATCAGCAGTGCACAGGGGTTCCCTTTCCTACACATTCTTACCAACACTTGTTATTTCTTGCCTTTTTGATAACAGCCATTCTCACAGGGGTGAGGTGACATTTCATTATAGTTTTCATTTCCCTCATTAGTGATGTTAAGCATCTTTTCATGTGTCTTTTCACCATGTGTATGTCTTCTTTGGAAAAATGTCTATTTAGATCCTCTGCCCCTTTTTAAATCAGATTGTTTGCTATTGAGTTGTAGAAGTTCCTTATATATTTTGGATATCAACCCTTTATCATATATATGATTTGCAAATATTTTCTCCCATTTGGTAGGTTGCTTTTTCATCTTGTTGATGGTTTCCTTTGCTGTGCAGAAGTTTTTTTTAGTTTGATGTAGTCCCATTGTTTATTTTTGCCTTTGCTTTTGGTGTCAAATCCAAAACTGATTGATGTCAGGGAGGTTAACTGCCTTTTTTTTTTTTTTCTTCTAAGAGTTTTACAGTTTTGGGTTTCACATTCAGGACTTTTATCCCTTTTGAGTTAGTTTTTGTGTATGGTGTAAGATAGTTGTTCAGTTTTCCCAGCATCATTTTTTAAGAGACTATCCTTCCCCCATTGTATGTTCTTGGCTCCTTTGTTGTAAATTAAGTGACCATATATACATGGGTTTATTTCTGGGTGCTCTACTCTGTTGCCTTAATACATACTGTTTTCATTACTATAGCTTTGTAATGTAGCTTGAAGTCAGAGAGTTTGATACCTCCAGCTTTGTTCTTTCGCAAGATTGCTTTGGTATATCAGGGTCTTTTGTGGTTCTGTACAAATTTTAGGATTATTCTAGTTCTGTGAGAAATGTTATGGAATTTTGATGGTGATTGCATTGAAACTGTAGATTGCTTTGGGTAGTATGGACATTTTAACAATATCAATTCTTCTAATCCATAAGCATGAAATATCTTCCCGACACAGTTTCATCAACATCATAGTTTTCAGTCTTTCACCTTATTGCTTAAATTTACTTCTATTTTATTCTTTTTGATGCAATTGTAAATGGTATAGTTTTCTTAATTTCCTTTTTTGATGCTTTGTTATTAGAAATGCAACAATTTTTTTATATTGATTTTGTACCTGCAACTTTACTGAATTTATCAGTTGTAAGTTTTTGGGTAGAGTCTTTAACACTTCTATATATATTTTATATATAAATATAGATACAGTATGTCATCTGCAGATAGTTATTTTACTTCTTTCTTTCTGACTTGGATGGCTTTTATTTCTTTTTTGTGCCTGTTATAATGAGGACTTCTAATACTGTGTTGAATAAAAGTGGTGAGAGTGAACATCTTTGTCTTGTTCCTAATCTTCAAGGAAAAGCTTCCAGAATTTCAGTATTACATATGATGTCAGCTGTGGGCTTGTCATAAATGGCCTATATTATGTTGAAGTACATTCTCTCTATACCCACCTTGTTGAGAGTTTTTATTGTAAAAGGATGTTTTTTCAATGTTTTTCAAATGTTTTTTCTCTATTGATACGATTTTTATCCTTAATTTTGTTAGTGTGGTGTATCGTGTAATTTGTAAATGTTGAACTATCTTTGCATTTCTGGAATAAATTCTTCTTGATTGTGGTGTGTGATCCTTTTAATATATTCTTGAATTTAGTTTGATGATAATTTAAGGATTTTTGCATCTATGTTCATCAAGGATATTGGCCTGTAATGATTTTCTTGTGGTGTCCTTATCTAATTTTGGTACCAGGCTAATGCCAACCTCATGAAAACAGTCCAGGAGCATTCCTTCCTCTTCTATTGTTGGAAGATTTTGAGAGGAATTGATACTCATTCTTCTTTAAATGTTTGGGAGAATTCACCGGTGTGAAGCTAGCTGCCTGGTTTTGGATTTTGTGTTCATTGGGAGGTATTTGATTACTGATTCAATATCTTTACTAGTAAATGGTCTGTTCAGATTTTCTGTGTTTTCCTGATTCAGTCTTGGTAGGTTTATACTTCAAGGAATTTATCCATTTCTTCCAGTTTGTCCGCATAGAATTGTTCTGAGTATCTTAAGATCCTTTATATTTTTGTGTTACCAATTGTAACATCTTTCATTTCTGATGTTGAGGGATTTTTTTCTTTGTTTTTTGGTGAGTCTAGCTAAAGGTTTGTCAGTTTTACCTTTTCATGGAAACTGCTCTTAGTTTCATTGATCTTTTGTCTTTTCTACTGTCTTTTTAGCCTTTGTTTCATTTATTTCTATGCTCATCTTTGTTATTTCCTTCCATCTACTAACTTTGGGCTTCGTTTTTTTTCTTTTTGTAGTGGAGGTGTAAAGTTAGGTTGCTTGTTTGAGATTCTTCTTGTTTCTTAACATAATTGTCAATATAAACTTCCCTCTTACAGCTGCTTTTGCTGTATCCCAAAGTTTTGGTATGTTGTATTTCCATTTTCATCCTACTGCAGGTAGTTTTGATTTCTTGATTTCTTCTTTGACCCCTTAGTTGTTCTGTAGCATGTTGTCTAATCTCCACATTTTCGTGATTGTTCCAGTTTTCTCTTTGTAGTTGATTTTCAGTTTAATACCATTGTGGTTGAAAAATATGCTTGATAGGATTTCAGTCTTAAATTTATTATGATCTGTTTTGTGGCCTAATATGTGATCTATCCTGGAGAATGTTCCATGTGCACTTAAGAATTTTGTTGCTTTTGGATGAAATGTTCTGTATATCTCTACCAAGTCCGTTTGGTTTAGTGGGTCACTTAAGGCCATTTGGTTTTCTGTCTTGATGATCTCCCCATTGTTGAAAATGGGGTACTAAAGTCCCCTGTTATTGTACTACTGTAAATTGCTCCCTTTAGATCTGTTAATATTTGCTTTATATATTTAACTATACCTATATTGGGTGCATATTTACAAATGTGATGTCCTCATCTTGGATTGACCCCTTCATAATTATGTTCTTGTTTCTTATTAGTCTTTGCCTTAAAATCTATTTTATCTAATAAGTACAGCTATCCTGGCTTTCATTTGGTTTCCATTTGCATGGAATAGCTTTTACTATCTCTTCACTTCGGTTTGTGTGTGTTCTTGTATCTGAAGTGAGTTTCTTGTAGGACTTATATAGATCTTGTTTTTTTAATCCATTCAGCCACTGTGTCTTTTGATTAGGGAATTTAGTCCATTTATATTAAAAGTAATTACTGATATAACTATGTACTCATGGTCATTTTGTAAATTATTCTCTGGCTGTTTTGTAGTTACTGTGTTCCTTTCTTGTACTCACTTGTGATTTGATGATTTTGTGTGTGTGGTATACTTAGATTCCTTTCTCTTTTACCTACTGTACGTTTTTGTTTTGTGGTTACTGTGAGGCTTACATATAACGAGGTTGAATGAATTCTTAAAGCTCTACATTTTTACTCTCTTCCTACCCCTTTCTGGTTTTGATGCCAATTTTTATATTTTATCGCATATTCCTTTTTACTACTTTTGTCTTTCAACCTTCATACTAGCTCTATAACTAGCTCTATTAACTTTTATAATAATTAAGCTTTAATTTAAATAAGCTTTGAATGTGTTTTAAACTGATTTTTAAGTATTTGGGGGACTTTTTTTTAACCTGTTAAAATTCTTTTATAGTCAAAGAACATCCTCTGTATGATTTCAGTTAAGAATATATAAAAAACCCAGCATTTGATCTGTCTTGGTGAGTATTCCAAGTGCACTGTAGAGTTTGTTTCTGGTTCCACATTTAAAGAGCTTGGAAGTCACCACCCCGAACTACCAACAAGTAAAAAGCTGAACAGATTGAAGGCAAAAATGCAGTAGCAGGAACCAATGCAGGGTGGGAAACCTGAATTGTGATTGGCAAATTGCTAGAGGCTCAGTGTGGACAAATCTGATAATTAAACTCCAAGGAGCCCTATCATAATGGGGCCCCATAAACATTGTGAGATTTACCTTCAGGAGCTTGAATAGCTTCTCACAGTAAATATCAGAGGAAAACTCCATTGTGCTTCCAGCAGCCAGGATGTGCGTGTGATGGGGGAGAGATGGATGGAACAATTTTGAAATATGCCACAGTGCTCCGTTCTTAAGAAGGCCTGCCCTTAAATGAAACCAGTTATCCAGGACCTGTCACAGAGGAAGGGACATACCCAACTCTAACTCACTCTAGCCATCCTGTCCCACCTAAGCAGGGAGGGGGGTACTGAAAAACACTTGTAGAGTTCATAGTCTTGTGGTACAGGCTCACTAAAAGACTGAGACCTAATCAGAGGACTATAGAACACTTCTCCCACCACATCTTAGCACATTACTAATAGCCTATTTACAAGTTTCTTTTATCCAGTACATCATGTCCAGCTGTCAAAAAATTACAAGCCATACTATAAGGCAGAAAATACGCAATTTGAAGAGACAGAGCAACCATCAGAATATTTGTTCTGACATGGCAGAGGTGTTAAAATTATACTGGGAATTTTAAATTATAATTAATATAGTAAGGGTTCTGATGGATGGACAGCATACAAGAAAAGGTAGGCAATATAAGCAGAAAGAAATCCTAGAGAAGAACCAAAAAGAAATTCTAGAGTTAATGTTAACAGAAATGAAAAATGCTTTTGATCAGGTTAGACTGGACCCTGCTGAGGAAAGCATCTGAGCCAGAGGACATATCAATAGAATACTCAAAAGCAAAGAGAATGAAGACTAAAAAAAAAAAAAAAACCAATATCCTAGGACTGTGGGACAACTGCAAAAGGGATGACACATGTAATCGGAATACCATAATAAAAAGGAAAAGAAATTTTAATAATGACTAAGATTTTCCCCCAATTAATGGCAGACAACAAATCAAGATCCAGGAAACTCAGAATACCAAGGAAGATAAATGAAAATCAAAGATAAAATCCTGAAAGAAGCCAGAGGGTAAAATATCTTAGCTACAAAGGAACAAAGATAAGGATTGCATCCAACTTTTCAGAAATTGTAACCAAGAAGAAAGTAGATTAGTGTTGAGAGGAAAAAAAAGTCAACAACCTGGAATTCTGTACTCTGCAAAACTATCCTTCAAAAGTGAAGGAGAAATACTTTTTCAGACAAACACAAATTAATTGAATTTGTCACCAGTAGACATGCCTTGTAAGAAATGTTAGAATTATTTCTTTAGAGAAAAGGAAAAAAATGTCAGAAACTCCAATCTACATAAAGGAAGAGTAATGAAGAAGAAGTGTAGGTAAAATAAAACTTTTTTATTCTTAAAGAGGTAACAGTTCAAAATTCCAACAATGTGTTTATACTATACATAAACATAAGTGAAATGAATGACAGCAATGATAAGGGACTGGAGGGAGGATTATTTAGTTATTAGAAGGTTCTCACACTACTAGAAAGTGTTATTTGAAAGTTGACTTGGATTAGCTATAAATGCCTACTGCAAATTCTAGGGCACCCATTAATTTTTTTTTTTTTTTTTTAAGTGAATAATCAGGGCACCTGGGTGACTCAGTTAAGCGTCTGACTTCAGGTCACCATTTCACAGTTCATGGGTTCAAGCCCTACATCAGGCTCTGTGCTGACAGCTCAGAGCCTGAAGCCTGCTTCGGATCCTGTGTCTCCCCCTCGCTCTCTCTCTGCCCCTCCCCCACTCATGCTGTGTCTCTCTCAAAAATAAATAAACGTTAAAAAAATTTTTAAAACAAGACAGATTAAAAGCAAATGGATAGGGAAAAATATACCATCCTGATCAAAAGAAAACATGAGCAGCTATATGATTTTCAAAGGAACAGACTTCAAAGCAAGGAAAATTATCAGTGATAAAGAAGAGTATTACATAATGATAAAGGGGTCAATTCTCCAAGAAGATGTAACAATTTTAACAACAGAGCATCAAACTATGTGATACAAAAATAGATGAATCCACCTATCAAATGGAGATATCCAGCAAGTTGAAAATCAGGAAGAATATAATTAAACAACACCATCAATCAACTGAATATAATGGAGATAACATGGAATGCTCTATCCCAACAGAAAAAAAAAAAAAAAAAAATTTCTTCTCAAGCTCACATAGAACATTCACCAAGAGAGACCACATTCTAGGCCCTAAACCACACCTTAACCAATTTTTTAAAATAGAAATCCTATAATGTCTGCTCTTGGACCACAATGTATTGAAACCAGAAATCAGTAACAGAGAACTGGAAAATCCTAAAATACAGGGAGATTAAACAACACTTATAAATAACACATGGGTCAAGAAAAAATCTTGAGAAATTTAAAAATATTTTTAGCTAAATTAAAAAGAAACAGTTTATTAAAATTTGTGGGATGCAATGAAAGCAATGCTTAGAAGGAAATTTATACATTGAATGCATATATTAGAAAAGAAATATCTAAAATCAATCATCTAAGTTTCCACTTTAGGAAACTAGAAATAAAAGAGCAAACTAAATCCAAAGTAAGCAGAAGAAAAGAAATAATTAGAGCAGAAATCAATAGAGAAAAATTCAGGAAGCCAAAATTTGGTTCTTTGAAAAGATCAATGAAACTGGTAAGCTTCTAGCCTGGCTAAGGAAAAAAAAAAAAAAAAAAGACACAGATCACCAATATCAGAAATGAAAGAGGCAATATCACTATAGATCCCAAGGACGTTGAAAGGATAATAAAGGAATATTACCAACAACTCTATGCCCACAAATTTGATAACCTTATGAAATGGACCAATTCCATGAAAGACCCAATATGCCAAAACTCACACACAAGAAATAGACAATTGAAGAGACCTATATGAAACAAAGCAACAGGCCCAGGTGGGTGAATTAGAGCAAACATTTAAGGAAGAAATACCAATTTTCTATAATCTCTTCCAAAGGATAGAAGCAGAGGGAATACTTCCTCATACTATGGAGCCCAGCACTACCCCAATACCACACCAAAGACATTACAGACATTATAGGAAAAAGATTACGGAATATTTCGTATGAACATACGTGTAAAAATCAAAAAATTTTTTTTAATGTTTGACAGACTGCGAGTAAGGGAAGGGCAGAGAGAGACACACAGAGCATAAGTGGAGGAGGAGCAGAGAGAGAGGGAGATAGAATCCAAAGCAGGCTCCAGGCTCCAAGCTGTCAGCACAAAGTCTGATGCGGGGCTCAAACCCACAAACCGTGAGATCATGACCTGAGCTATATAGTTGGATGCTCAACTGACTGAGCCACCCAGGAGCCCCTGTTTTTATTTATTTTTGAGAGAGCACAAGCTAGGGAAGGGCAGAGAGCCTGATGCAGGGCTCGAACTCACAAACTGTGAGATCATGACCTAGGCCAAAATCAGATGCTTAGCCAACTGAGCCACAGAGATGTCCTCTGATAAAATTTTAGCAAATCAGGAAGGGTAATGTCCACTTCATAGCAGCATGAGTCTTTCCTTTTTTCTTTCCCTGTCAATTTACAACTAATGACACACATCCATAACCAAAAAAAAGGGGGAGAGGGGTTAGTAGGGGGTCTGCACAGACAGCAATAGACCAGTACAGCCTTTCTAGCAGATGTGGGAAGTGAAAGTGGTGAGTAGGGGGTCTACCAGGCCATACATGGTTCAGCTGGAGAAACTTGTCACTCTGAGAAGAGATTATGGTGACTGGGTTGGGAAGGGGAAAGGAAAGGGAGGATGACAAAGACAACTGAGAAATGTGTTTCCTGCTGTCTGCCCTGGAATTTATGGCAAGAGGACTGCCAGTGAGCCTCTAAGAATCCCCACTACTGGAAGATCCCCATAGGGGCTGTGGGCACACCCAAAGCCCCAAGTGTCAAACACACACCTCCCCTGATTCTGCTGCCACCCTTTTTCTTCCCTTTCTCCCCACCAGTTGTTTGTTTTTTTTTTTTTTAAATACTTGCAGCTCCCAACCTTAGCAACAAGTCAGCTCTAGTAAGAGAAACTGAAAACTTGTGCTATCATGCCACCTTCTGGAAAACAAAGGGAAGGCTCCTAGTTGCCAACTAGTTGAACTGTTAGAATCAAAGCCTTACATAAGTATGAATGGTGGTTGCTATTTCAAATGTGGCAGCAGAGGAACTTTGCATCAAACACCATGAAAAACCACACTAATATGGTATCACAAAAAGAAAATGACATTTTTTCAGCACTGAACCCAAAATCATGGAATACTGTTATCTGATAAATAGCTGTTACCAAGAAATTCAGCAACATACAAGAAAATCCAGAAGGCAATACAATGATCTAAGGAATAAAATTAATGAGCTGAAGGAATACTTAACTAAAGAGATTGAAATACTATAAAAAAAAATCCTGTAGCTAAAGAACCCAGCACATGAGATGAAGAATGCATTACAAAGCATTGGAAATAGAGCAGATCAGTTGGACAAGAGAATAAGCTCAAGGATAGAATATAGAAATGCTTAGAGTGGCAGAGGAAAAAGATTTTTTTTTAATGAAGAAATCCTAGGAAAACTTTCAGACTCCATTAGAAGAACCAACACAAGATTAATGGGTACACCAGAAGGAGAAAAGAGGCAACAAGGAGCAGAGCATATTTAAAGAAATAATAGCTGAGAACTTTTCAAACCTGGGGACAGAACTGAATATACAAGTCCATAAAGCTAATAGAAAACCTTATCTCAATACAAAAAGACCTCTAAGATACATTAAATTAAAACTGTCAAAAGTCCACGATAAAGAATTTTAAAAGCAGGCAGGGGAATACAGACACTAAGCTAAAAGGAACCCACTGGGCTATCAGCAGATTTCTCAGCAGAAATTCTATAGGCCAGGCAAGAGTAGAATGATATATTCAAAGTATTGAAAACTAAAAATTTCCAGCCAAGAATACTCTATCTGGTGAGTCATCTTCCATATCTGAAGAAGAAATAAAGGAATTCCCAAACAAAACCTAAACGAGTTCACAAAAACTAGTACCTGTCTTAAACAAATGTTGAAAGAAGCTCTTCAAGCTGAAATGAAAAAATAAAAGTACCCAAAACTCTGCTTAAGGTGATAGAATTATAAAGCCATAGTCCTTTTTTAGAATAGTATATTAAACAGTTATAACACAAAGGTAAAAGGAAAAGAGCATTAAAAATAACTATCACTGGGGCACCTGGGTGGCTTAGTCCGTTAGGCATCCGACTTAGGCTCGGTCATGATCTTGTCCGTGGGTTTGGCCCCACGTTGGGCTCTGTGCTGACAGCTCAGACCTTGAAGCCTTTTTTGGATTCTGTGTCTCCCTCTCTCTCTGTCCCTTCCCTGCTCACACATTCTCTCTCAAAAATATAAATATTAAAAAAAATTTTTAAATCACTACTACAATGTGGTAATAAAATCACACTATAAAAGAGATAATTTGTGGCAACAAAAATAAAAGGGAAAGAGTTAAAGGATGAAAAAAGGAAATGAAGATAAATTGCTATCAGCCAAAAGAGGACTATTATATCTATGATGTGGTTTTTTTTATTTTTTTATTTTATTTTTTTTTTCAACGTTTTTTATTTATTTTTGGGACAGAGAGAGACAGAGCATGAACGGGGGAGGGGCAGAGAGAGAGGGAGACACAGAATCGGAAACAGGCTCCAGGCTCCGAGCCATCAGCCCAGAGCCTGACGCGGGGCTCGAACTCACGGACCGCGAGATCGTGACCTGGCTGAAGTCGGACGCTTAACCGACTGCGCCACCCAGGTGCCCCTCTATGATGTGTTTTATATAAACCTCATGGTAGCCGCAAAGTGTAGAAACACAAAACAAACAAGTGGGGGAGACAGAGAAAATTACCATAGAAAACCATAAACTTAACAAAAGTAGAAACAAGGGGAAAAATGGAGAAATAAAATAACCAGAAGGGAAAAGATAAAGTGGCAGTACTAAATCCTTACCTATCAATAAGCTCCCTAACTGTAAATGGATTGAACTCACCAGTCAAAAGGCACAGGGCGGCTGGATGTATTTAAACTACATGCTGCCTAATGGACTCATTTTAGCTCTAAAACCACACATAGGCTCAAAATGAAAGGATAGAAGATGACATTCCACCAAAAGAAGGTAGGCATAGTCTTACTTAAACAAAATAGGCTTCCAGCCAAAAAGGGTAACAAAAAACAAAGAAGGTCATTATACACTGATATATACTGATAAAGGGGTCAATACATATCAAGAAGATATATCATAAGTATATACATTCCCAACACCCAAACACCAATATATATTGAGCAAATACTAACTGATCTTAAAAGATAAATACACATTATAATAATAATTGGGTATTTCAATACCCCACTATCAGCAATGGATAAAGCAGACAAAATCAACAAAGAAATGTTAGAATTGAACCACGCATTAGAACAAATGGACTTAACAAACATACATAACATTACATCCAACAGCAGCAGAATACACATTCTTCCCAAGTGCACATGGAATAATCTCTAGGATAGAAAGGACACAAAACGTTTCTTAGCAAATTTCAGAAGATTGAAACCATAGCAACTATCTTTTCTCATCACAGTGGTGTAAAACTAGAAATTAAGTGAGATCTACAAATATGTACAAACTAAACAACACACTTCTAAACAGCCAATGAGTCAAAGAAATCAAAAGGGAAATAAGGGATGCCTGGCTGGCTCAGTAGGAGGCATGCTGACTTGATTTTGGAGTTGTGAGTTCAAGCCTCCACATTGGGTGTGGAGCCTGCTAAAAAAAAAAAAAGAAAAAGAAAAAAGAAAAATCCATATCTAAACAAATGAAAATAGAAACACAGCATATCAAATATGGGGCACAGTAAAAATAGTTCTAAAATTTCACAACAATAAACACATATTAAGAAATTAGAAAGATCTCAACTTTACACCTCAAGGAACTATAAAAAGAACAAAGAAGGAAATTAAAGATCAGAGTAGAAATAAATGAAATAGAGACCAGAAAAATAATAAAAAGGATCAATGAAACCAAGAGCTAGTGCTTTGAAAAGATAAATAAAATTGACAAACCTTTAGCCAGACTAAGAAAAAGAGAAGACTCAGAAATGAAAGAGGAGACATTACAACTGGTGCTAAAAAAGTACAAAGGATCGTTACTAGCCACAATTATATGCCAACAAATTACATAATCTAGAAGAAATTGATATAATTCTCCAAATGTACAACCTACCAAGACTGAATCAGGAAGAAATAGAAAAACCAAACAGACCAATAGTAAAGCAATTGGATCTGTAATCAGAAAACTCCAGATCAGATGGCTTCACCGGAGGATTCTACAAAGAATTACTGAAAGAATTAACACCAATGCTGTTTGAACACTTCCAAAATATCAAGGAGGGAACATTTCCAAACTTATTCTATGAAGCCAGCATTACATTGATGCCAAAACTAGATAAAGATGCCACAAAAAAAGTACAGACCAATAGACCTGATGAATATAGATGCAAACATTCTCAACAAAATATTAGCAAATCAAATTCAAGAATACATTAAAAGGATTATACACCATGACCAAGTGAGATTTATCCCTGGGATGCTAGGATGGTCCAAGATATGCAAATCTGTAAGTGTAATGTATCACATAAAAGAAAATGAAAAATCACATGATCATTTCAATAGGTGCAGAAAAAGCATTTGACAAAATATAACATCCTTTCATGATAAAAACTCATAACAGATTGGGTATAGAAGGAACTTACCTCAACATAATAAAGACTACATACAACACACCCACTGCTAACATTATACTCAATGGAGGAAAATTGAAAGCATTTCCTCTAAGATCAGGAACAACACAAGGATGCCCACTCTCACCACTCCTATTCAATATAGTACGAGAAGTACTAGCTACAACAACTAGGTAAGACAAAGAAATAAAAGACATACAAACCAAAAAGAAGGAGTAAAATTGTCACTATTTGCTGAGAAGACCTTATATATAGAATATCCCAAGGAGTCAGTCCAAAAACTGTTGGATTTAATCGGTGATTTCAGTAAAGTGGACACAAAATCAACATACAGAAATCAGTTGCATTTCATTACACTAATGATGAAACATCTGAAAAAGAAACAAAACTATCTCATTCACAATAGCATCAAAAACAATAAAATACTTAGAAATAAGGTTAACCAAGGAAGTAAAAGATTTGTACAGTGAGAACTACAAGACTTTGCTGAAAGAAATGGAATATGACACAAACAAATGGAAAGTTACCCATGTTCGCAGATCAGAAGAATTGTTAAAATGGCTCTTCTATCCAATGCAATCCCCATCAAAATACCAAAGGCTTTTTCACAGAAGTTAAAGAAATAACCCTAAATTTTGTATGGAACCTCAGAAGACCCCAAATAGGCAAAGCAACACTGAGAAAAATGAACAAAGTCCAAGGTAACACACTTCCAGATTTCAAGCCATACACAAAGCCATACTAATAAAAACAGTATGATGCTGCCAAAATAAGAGACACTTCAACCAATGCAACAGAATAGAGAGCCCAGAATTAAATCCCAGCAGGTAAACTAATATTCAGCAAAGAAATCAAGAACACCCAGTGGTAAAATGATAGTCTGAAGTCTTCAAAAATGGTGCTGGGGAAAAGAAGTGTGAGTTGAAGTTATGATGGCAGAGGAGGAGGGGGACCCTAAGCTTGCCTGGTCTCTCGAACACAGCTAAATAAATATCAAATCATTCTGAACACCCAAGAAATCAATCTGAGAACTGAAAGAACAAACTGCACATCTATAGGTACAAAAATGGCCACATCATGAATTTAAATAAAAATTTTAAAAAGAAACAAAAAATGGTGCTGGGAAAACTAGAGAAACACACGCAGAACAATGCAATTGAACATACCACTCATAAAAATTAACTTAAAATGAATCAAAGACTTAAACATAGGATGTAATACCATAAAACTCCTACTAAGAAAATATAAGGAAGCGGCTCACCAGTATTGGTCTTGGCAATGATTTTTTGGACATGACACCACAAGCACAAACAAAAACAAAAATCAACAAATGGGGCTATTTCAAACTCTAAAGCCTCTTCACAGTAAAAGATACAATTAACAAAATGAAAAGACAACCTACAGAATGGGAGAACATTTTTGTAAACTATATATTAGATAAAGGGTCTATGTCCAAAATATATAAAGAACTCATACAACTTAACAAAAAGCAATCTTATTAAAAATGGACAGAAGAACTAAATAGATATTTTTCCAAAGAGGACATCAGAATTTTCAGCAGGCACATGAAAACATGCTCAGCATCACTAATCATCAGGGAAATGCACATCAAATCCCAATAGAAAAAGAAATAAAACCATCCAATGAGATGTCACCTCACACCTGTTAGAATGGCTATCATCAAGAAAACAAAGAGACAACAGGTGCAGGCAAGGACGCAGTAAAAAGGAAATCCTTGTGTTGTTGTTGGGAATGTCAATCAGTCCAATCACTAAGGAAAACAATATGAATGTTCCTCAAAAATTGTATAATAGATCTACCATATAATCCAGCAATTGTCAAAGGAAATGAAAACAGGATTTCAGCAAGATATACACACTCCTATGTTTACCATAGCATTATTCACAATAGCCAAGATATGCAAATAACCCAAATGCCCATCAACAGATGAATAAAAAAGAGCAGTACATATATGCAATGGATTATTATTCAACCATGAGAAAGGAGAGTAACATGCCATCAGCAGCAGCTTGGATGGACCTTGAGAACATTATGCTAAGTGAGAGAAGTCAGAGAAAGACAACTACTGTGTATCACTTATATGTGGAATATAAAAAAAGTCAAACCTGTAAAAATAAGGGGGGGGGGATAAGACTGATGGTGTTTAAGGGTACAAACTTGAAATGAGTAGCAAATAAGCCAGTACAGTATAATGAATATAGACATTAATATTGTGCTATAATTATATAATGTGATGATTGCTACAGTTACAATTATATTACATTATATACAAATGAATGTATCACCTTAAACTTATACAATGTTATATGTAAATATATTCAAATAAATGCTTATAAAAGTGGTTTTAAAAATAGCAAATTAAATATAATGTTTACCCCAGATATCAAAGCTTGTTCAACATTTGAAAATCAATTAATGAAGTTAAATCATTATGCTATACACCTTAAACTTATACAGTGCTGTATGTCAGTTATATCTTAATAAGTTTCTTTCTTTTCCCTTTAAGTTTCAACATAATCCATCATATCATCAGGCTAAAGAAGAAAAATCACGTGATCTTACCAACAGATGCAGAAAAAGCATTTGACAAAATCCAACATCCGTTCATGATAAAAACTTTCCTCAACTGGATAAGGGAATATCTATAAAAAACCTACAGCTAACACACTTAATGGTGAGAAACCAAAGTTTTCCTACTAAGATGAGGTACAAGACAAAGCCGTCCCTTCTCATCACTCCTTTTAACATTGCACTGAAGTTCCAGCTAATGCATTAAGAAAAGGAAGAAATAAAACTCTTTGTTCACAGGTGACATGATTATTTATGAAGAAAATCTGAAAGAATCGATCAAAAAACCTCTGGAACTAATAAGTGATTATAGAAAACATGCAAAATATAAGGTTAACATGCAAAAGTCAATTACTTTATTTACCAGCAATGAACACGTGGAATTTGAAATTAAAAACACACCATTTAGATTAACACAAATGGAGTATTTAGATGTAAATCTAACAAAATATGTACAAGATCTAAATGAGGAAACTACAAAACTCTAATGAACAAAACCAAAGAACTAAATAGATGGGATATATATTGCATGTTTATGAATGAGAATAATAAATATTGTCAAGATGTCCGTTCTTCCCAAATTGACCTACACATTCAATGCAATCCCAGTCAAAATCTTACCAAGTGCACTAGAGAATGTGTAGAAAATACCAGCTATAGAATATGTTTTCTACAGGTGTTGAATGTAATGTTCTATAAACATTGATTATGTTGATATAATAGTGATTTTCAGTTCTATATTTATACTAGTTTTTTTGTTGTTTTGGTTGTTTGTTTTTGTGATTTGTTTTTGGTCAATTCTATCAATTACTGAATGATGAGTGATAAAATCTTCAACTGTAATTGTAGATTTGCCCATTTCTGCAATTTTTGCTACATACATTTTGAAGCTCTGTTATTAAATACATACACATTTAGGATTGTTATGGTTTGATAAATTGTTCCTTTTATCAATATGAAATGTCCTTTTTTACTTTATCTGATGTTAATATAGCCACACTAGTTTTGTTATGCTTACTCTTTGCATGGTTCATCTTTTTTTTTTTTTTTTTATTTCTGAGAGCGTGAGAGGAAGAGGCAGATAGAGAGGGAGACACAAAATCTGAAGCAGGCTCCAGGCTCTGAGCTGTCAGCACAGAGCCCAACATGGGGCTCAAACTCATGAACCGTGAGATCATGACCTGAGCCGATGTTGGATGCTCAACCAACTGAGCCACCCAGGAGCCCCTGCATGGTTCATCTTTTACTATCCTCTTACTTTTAACCCATCTGTGTCTTTATATTAAAGCGTGACTCTCAGATATAAGCATCTACTTGGGTCTTGCTTTTTATCTGCTCCAACAGTCTCTTTGAATTAGTGTTTAGCCTTGATGTTCGGTATAAATATTGACATATTTGCGTTTAAACTTTCTACATTGCTCCTATTTTCTGTTTGTTCCATCTCTATGTTGGGTCTCTACATTTCCTACCTTCATTTGGATTTATTATTTTTTAGCATTCACTCTCCTCTTTTGCCTTTTTAGCTCTTCCTCTATTTTCAGAGGTTACTCCTAGGAGTTATATACATCATCCTTACTTTGAACCAATCTATCTTGATTAATTATACCACTTCATCAATAATGTAAGAATTTTACAACAGTATAATTCCATTTACCTTTCTTCCAATCCTTTGTACTATTGTTATGTATTTACTTTTTTTTATAAACCCAAAAAACATTTTTTTCTTTAAACAATTTAAGAAATTAATATTTAAAGAAGTTTTTTATATTTATTTACATTTACCATTTCTAACAGTTTTAATTCCTTCCAAATCTGTACTTGCAAAAAGACTAGCAAATGTCACTAGATTGTGATTTTTATATGGTATCTTTTCTAATATTTTAGATGTCTTGTAATTGTGGACTCACAGTGGTGGTATAAGACAGATAATTAACAATGAGAATAATAGAATGAATTGGCTTGGACAAAGTGCCCATATGCATAATGCAAAATCTTTTATAAGAACTTTTATGTAAAAAAAATTTACAGAACTTATGGTATAAGTTGTACTTTTAGTGTTCATTGCTTGAGAAAACACACACATAGGAATATAAAGACCACTTGCACTAACAAAGGTACACAAAAGGTACAACCTGGAATAGAACTACCCTGCCAAATGCATTTTAAAATATGTGTGCAAAGGAAACAATCAACAAAACTAAAAGGCAACTGATGGAATGGGAAAAGATATATGCAACTGACATATCAGATAAAGGGCCAGTATCTAAAATCTATAAAAAACTCACCAAATTCCACACCCAAAAAATAAATAATCCAGTAAAGAAATGGGCAGAAGACATGAATAGACACTTTTCCAAAGAGGACATCTAGATGGCCAACAGACACATGAAACGATGCCCAACATCACTCATCAACAAGGAAATACAAATCTAAGCCACACTGAGATACCACCTCATGCCAGTCAGAGTGGCTAAAATTAACAAATCAGGAGACTGTAGATGCTGGCGAGGATATGGAGAAACAGGAACCCTCTTGCACTGTTGGTAGGAATGCAAACTGGTGCAGCTGCTCTGGAAAACAGTGTGGAGGTTCCTCAAAAAATTAAAAATAGAACTACCCTATGACCAAGCAATAGAGCTGCTAGGAATTTACCCAAGGGATACAGGAGTGCTGATGCATAGGGGCACTTGTACCCCAATGTTTATAGCAGCACTTTCAACAATAGCCAAATTATGGAAAGAGCCTAAATGTCCATCAACTGACGAATAGATAAAGAAGATGTGGTTTATATATACAATAGAATACTACTTGGCAATGAGAAAGAATGAAATCCTGCCATTTGCAGTAACATAGATGAAACTGGAGGGTATTATGCTAAGTGAAATAAGTCAGTCAGAGAAAGACAGATATCATATGTTTTCACTCATATGTGGATCTTGAAAAACTTAACAGAAGACCATGGGAGAAGGGAAGGGGGAAAAAAAGTTACAGAGAGGGAAGGAGGCAAACCATAAGAGACTCTTAAATACTGAGAACTGAGCGTTGATAGGGGGTAAGGGAGAAGGGAAAGTGGGTGATGCGCATTGAGGAGGGCACCTGTTGGGATGAGCACTGGGTGTTTTATGGAAGCCAATTTGACAATAAATTATATTTTTAAAAAAAGGAAAAAAAAATATGTGTGCATCTTGTGGGGTGCCTGGCCAGCTCAGTAGGTAGAGCATGCGATTCTCTATCTCAGTGTTGCAAGTTCAAGCCCCATGATGGGCACAGAGCTTGCTTTAAAAAAATAAAGTAAAATGTGTGCATTTTTGATTGTCACACTGGGGAGGAAGGAATCTACTGATAATTCACTTCCTGGGGTAAAATGTACAGATCCAGTACAGAATTGTCCTGCCCAAAAGTGCTCACAGAATCCAGACGAGAAACATGAAAAAGATCTGGCTATACTTTGAGGCATTACTTATTTTGCCTTGTTTTGAGAGAATAAGAAATTTCATGTCTAACCCTAACAGAATTCTTGATTTTTTCCCCATTTCTAATCCAGTTTTCTCCCATTACAGTTAATGACAGCATCATCCACACAACTGTTCCAATTAAAAATTTTTTTCCTGGGGCACCTGGGTGACTCAGTTGGTTAAGCATCCAACTCTTGATTTCAGTTCAGGTCATGATCTTATGGTTCATGAGTTTAAGCCCCACTTCAGGCTCTGTGCTGACAGCATGGAGCCTGCTGGGGATTCTCTCTCTCCCTCTCTCTCTGTCCCTCACCTGCGAGTGTTCTCGCTCTCAAAATAAACAAACAACAACAAAAACAACCACTTGAGAATGTCTTTCCTTCTCTCCCCTGACATAGTCAGTCATCTATCATTAAATTCTCTGATCCCACCTTCAAAATATATCCCTAATCTGCCCACCTCTCTTCTACCATTATCACATCAGTTCAAACCATCATCACCTCAAGTCTAGACACTAATCTCTTATCAACCTGGGAACCATTCTCCACACAGGAAACAGAGTCCTCTTTTACTTTTAGTTAAGTAGGCTCTTTGACCAACGTAGGGCTTGAATTCATGACCCTGAGATCAAGAGTCACACACTCTAGGGGACCCAGTCAGATGTCCCTAGAGTCATATTTTAAAAGCAAAACTCAAATGCTTCCCTTCCTTATTTTAAAATCTCAGAAGACATCCCGATGGAGTTTGAAATTCAGACTCCTTGTGCTGGCTCACAAAATCATAATATGTGATGTGTATCCTGCCTGCCCCTCTGTTCTCATCTTACGTCACTCTCTCTTACCTAATGAGCTGCCACATTACTGCCTTCCCTTCTGTTCCTCAAACTTACCAAATCCATTCATCCCTCAAGGATTTTGCAGTCCTGTTCTCTCTGCATGGAATGTTCTTCTTTGCTAGGTCTTCATGTGGCTGGCTCTTTTTCTTTTGGAGCTCCAGCTCTGCTGAACAATTCAGAATCTCTAGAAGTAGGACTAAGCGG
Organism: Panthera onca; assembly: GCF_046562875.1. Classification (NCBI taxonomy): domain Eukaryota; kingdom Metazoa; phylum Chordata; class Mammalia; order Carnivora; family Felidae; genus Panthera; species Panthera onca. The sequence goes on along the minus strand of NC_138347.1, from coordinate 84,315,857 downwards.
TTACATTAAAAATAAGCTAAAAAATTCAAATACACCGAATCTGAGCCAGTGAACTAAGCATTCTTTTCCTCGTGTCTGTAAGCAAATTACGGATTTGTTAATAAATCTAGAAATAAGCATATGAGTATCCAATTCAAAATTGTTTTTCCTTTAGGAAAATGTCTTTCACACTCAGTGCAGACAGTGGTTATATAAGGCCACTGGAGCGGCCACCCAACAACAATAAAGAGGCTTAAAGAGAAGAGGTATAACATTCTGTGATTACAATCTGTGGAGACTTCCAGTCAGCAGCTAGTCCTGTTCCATGAAGTCATTCAGGGATCCACATTTTTCATCCTGTTGATCTGCCATTCTGGGATATTATCACCACCTGCATGGCTGAAGTTGAGTTGACATGGGTTCTAACTGACAGGAAGAGAAAATGTGGAAAAATAATGATGTTAAGGCACTAATCCAGAACTAAGACACATCATCTCTGATTATTCTATTGGTAAGAAATTAGTTATGTATCTACACCAAGCAATGTCCCCAGACAGGTAACCATGAGCCAACTACAAGGAACTATGGAAGTAGGAAGAACAGATTTTGATGGACTTTGCCACAGTGTATGTGGAGCTAAGTTTTATTTAACACTTCAGGTTACTCAATAACATCTCTTCCACCAGAGAATGATCCAACAGATTGGAGATAGTTTGTTGCCTATGTTTCACATGAAGGCATTATGGAATCAGAGATTGTTAATATAGAAGGAACCCTCATTTGACAGATGTAAAAACAGATTGAATTGAAACACACTTACCCTCAAGTTTACAATGATCAGTAGTGGAATCAAGGCTCTATCTGTTTTTCTGATACTTACCAGAATGTAACCGTGGAAATACAATCACATCTTCAGTTTCAACATTGCCACCTCTCTAAACTAATATTGAGATGTACACATTAAAAAACTGGCTATTCATAGAACCACCTCTAAAGCTGTTTATGGGACATAGTTGAAAGCATCCTGTGATGTCTCTATTCTACATATCAAAAGCAGTGTGTTCTCACTGTGTTGAATTCATAAAAAGTCTTAATGATAAGAAGTAAAATCCATCCATTCTTTTCCAATAATCTTGCTTTAAAAGTACTGAGGATTTAATAATTACACATAAAATGCAATATGAATTAGCTATTCTGCAGTAGAGTTCTAGTTCTTTCAATATTTTTAAGACTTCTCATTCAAGGGTTGATTGTAAATATAGAAACCAGGTTCTACAAACTGAAAAACTGTAACAATGTTTATGGCCTTGGAATTAATACCTGCATTTCATAGTGTTGTGAAGATTGGACAGTAAAGTGTCAATAAAGTGCATGGCACAATATAAAGCTTAGTGAGTGCTCAAAAAATGAAGGCAAAACCCAAAAGAGGAGGGCTATTTCAACAACAACAACAAAAAAGCTACATTTTTAACACTTGGAATGTTTTTCAAAATCTCAGCAACAACACTAATTCTCTTTTTATGAGAAAATAATTACCAATTCATTTATCAAAAATGACTCCAGATTTCTAGGGTCTGGGAAGCCAAAGGTAACCACAACTTATGTGCAACTGTACAGTCTTGGGAACATCTTAGGCACTAATGTCTGACCCACCTGTAGAAAGAGAACTTCATGGCTACCCAACATATCTCCAGGATGATAGATCTCCTTGGAATTACTGTACTGCCTTTTCCCCTCAGACCAAGTGGGGTAGCTTCAGACCAGATTTTCATTATAGGAAGTTATGAAAAAAAGTCATTTTGATTAGGCTTACTTTACAAATGACTAAATTCACCTACTTCCCATCTGTAGAAAGCAGTGGGAAGAATCTCACCAGCAACTTCAGAATGAGGCCAAAGTGCAGTAAATTCTCATTCATAGTTATAAAGGTGCTGCAAATACTGAACCATTGTTCCTAGATAAATCAGGGTTATGTTCCTATAAGCCTCTGGTTACATTTTCATCAACCAATCAATATATAACCTTGCTTTTTGTGTGTTTCTCTTTAAAGACACTTTAACATATATATAATGTACATCTATATCTATTCACCATATATATAAAGTGTATGTATATATACAAAGTATATATATACATATATATATATATATATATATACACACATATGTATATATATATATAGTGTGTGTGTGTGTGTGTGTGTTTAATGTAAGCTCTACACCCATTTGAACTCATGATCCCGAGATCAAGAGTTGCATGCTTTACCAACTGAGCCAGCCAAGTGCCTCAATTTTTATTTTTAATATGTATCATTGATTCATTAACATTGAACTCACAACCAACAGAATTTATAACTCATGCCTGAATGAAGCTTAGCTAATGCATGCATTGTCTCCATAAGGCACATCACGGCCTCTTGCACTTAGAATACAAGACAGCACTTCAGCACTACACTTGTGGCCATTTTAAACAGCAAAATCACTACCCCCCCCCAAAAGCATAAAATATGAAAACCGTGGCACCATATATATCAAGAAAAGGACATTTGTATAAGGTATGAGAGCTAAAACATGAAAGCAGAGCATCGCCTTGTTTGACCTCAAGTAGGAATGTGCATGACAGGCAACTCAAATTTTTGCCACTCTGTACGTGGCCATAAAATGACTGCCTAGGTATTGCAAGTATGGATGTGGGGATTACAAATAGAGTTTAGTGAGTAGGCAAATTCACAAATACAGAATCCACAAACAATCAGAACTATATATGTTCTTCTTGATTAATCAATATAATTTTCAAATCTAAGTCAACAATCTTGCATGTTAGAGCTTTTACCGACCACAAGAACTAAAGAAACTTAGAGGATTCTTAAATTTCTTCTTTCAAAGATTTAGTGTATATTCACTATGTGTGAAACGCTTAAGTGCCAAGGATTCAGAGTCAAATAAGCCACAGTCCTTGTTATCAATATTGTTCTTATGGTCTAATTGGAGATAGACAAGTAGTATCCATGTACTGTAGTAAGTGCTATAAAAAGAATAAATAGAAGGAAAGGGTACAGGAGCACAGAGGAAAACCATCTAAATCAGATTGAGGCATCAGAGAAAGCCTTCCAGGCTGATGACACTCAAGCTGTTCTGTTGTTATTTTTAAAACTACTAGGAATCATTTAAAGTAAAGGGTACAGAAAGTGGAAAATGCACACTAAGGAAAATACATGAAAAGCCTTCAAGGTGCAAAAACCCAACTACACAAAGGGTGCACATGAACTGGGATGCAGGCAGAGAGTAGTATGCAGAGGGTGCTGGTTTAACTAAGTTAAATGGTAAGAACTTTGTTTACTCAGGGACAACTCACCAGCAAATCCCTCTCCTATAGCATCCATCTTTCTGCCTACTGCATCTTTCTCATACAACCATTTTGTAATTTCTCCGATCTTTACAAAATCTACTCTTCCCCTTCCAGCTACTACACTGTTTCTTTGCTCCTCTTTGCTGCAAAACTACTTGAGAGTTGCCTGTCCTCACTATCCCAACTCCTCTTCTCCAATTCTCTCTTGAACCCACTTCAATCAAGCATTCTCTTTCCATTACTCCAGCGAAGCTGTTCATCAAGGTCAACAATGACTTTCATATTGCTAAACCCAATATTCAATTTGTAATTCTTGTTTTTCTTGAGCTATCTGCAGCCTTTGACAGTTTATCACTCCCTCCTCCTCAGAATAATCTCTCCACTTGGCTCCTACCACACTTAGCTGTTTTTCCTCCTACCTCACTGGTCGCTCATCTGTTTTCTGTGCTATTTCCTCCCCCACTAACCTGATCTCTTAACATTAGAGTGTCTCAGGGCTCAGTCTTTGAACTTCTCTTTTCTGTCCACATTCATTTTTGGTGATCTCATCTACCTACTCAGAATTTCATTGGCTCATATAGGCATCATAAACATGTACCCTGAACTGAGCTCCTAATCTTTTTCTACAAAACCTGTTGCTCCCATATCTTCTAAATCTTTATTAATAGCAATTCCACCCATCCAATTTCTCAGGCCAAAAACCTTGGAATAATCTTTGAGCTCTTTCTTGCTTCGCTAGGACAACCCCTCCTCCTCTATGACATCACTCCTCCCTTCATTTATACCTAGTTCCTCAGAAAACCCAGTTAGATCCACCTTTAAAATATATCTTTTTGTCAGCTCCACTGTTTCCACCCTGGCCTGAGTTACCATCGTCTCTCATCAGGATAACTGCATTAATTTCTTAGTTGACTTCTTATAAATGATCTATTGCTGTAACTAATTATCCCCAAACTTCAGCATCTTAAAATAACAAGCATTACCCCACAGTTTTGGGGGATCCAGAATCTGAATGCAGATTCAATGTGGGTACCTCACAAGGCCACAGTCAAGCTGTTAGAACTGTAGTCGCATCTGAAGGCTCCTCTGAGAGAGGATCAGCTTCCAAGCTAATTGATGTGGTTGTTGGCAATATTTAGCTCTCTATGGGTTGTTGGACCAAGAGCCTCAGGTCCTCACTGGCCTGAGGTCACCTTCAGTTTCTTGTCACGTGGGCCTCTTTTAAAGGCACGTCACAAAATGGCAGCCAGCTTCCAACAGCGAGCAAGTGAGACAGCAAGAAAGAACGTGCAAAATAGAGACTATAACAATCTCAGAAATGATATCCCATCACTTTGCCATACTCTATTCAGTAGAAGCAAGTCACTAGGTCCAGCCCACAGTCAAATGGAAGGGATTACACATGGGTGTGAATCTCATGAGGCAGGGATCATTGGGGATGTTTTAGAGGCTGGCTACTACAACTCGTCTCCTGCTTTCACCTTATCCCTCCCACACACACATACACACACAGTCTTTCCCCAACCTATCAGGTAAGGCACTTTTGTTAAATCTCAGGTACAGAACTGATATTCCTCTGCTCAAACTCTCCAATGACTTCCCACCTCACTATAAAAGCCAGAGCAGTAACAATGGCCCATAAGGCCACACACAATTTGCTGTTAAGATTTTATTTAAGTAATCTCTACACCCAACATGGGACTCAAACTTACAACCCTGAGATCAAGGGTTGCATGCTATACTGACTGAGCCAGCCAGGCACCCTACTACCTGTTACCCTTGATCTCACTTCCTATTACTCTCCTCACTCCCTCATCTCCAGCCTGCTAGCCTCCTTGATGTTCCTCAAACATGCTGCCAACTCAGAGCCTTTATGGTTGCTATTTGCTATGTCTGCAAGCTTTCATCAGATGTATGCTCAGCCTATTACTTCATTTCTTTAGGTACTCAGCTATCTCAACGAAGCCCTCCTTGATTACCCTTTTTAAAATTGCACATTCTCCTGTCCCCTTCCCTGCTTTTCCCCTCTCCCTGGCACTTCTCATTATATATCACAATATATATTTTACTTATTACATCTCCCCACACTTGAGCTCCATGAGAGCACTTATTTTTTTGTTCACTACTATATTCCTGGGATAATATCTGACACGTTAAGGGATTAGAGACATTTGAATGAGTGAATTAATTCTGAGAGCTCTGAGGAGTCACTAAAGGATCTTAATTAAGCCTTTTAGATAAGACATCCAGGTAACAGCAAGAAAAAGTGGTTGGAAGAAAAGTAGACTAAAGGTATATAGGAAGCCACAGCAAGCACTTAGGCAATCCATGATGAAAACTTAAAGGCAGTCAATATATCATATGGACACATAAAATAGTGATGCAAAACTTGTAAATATTCCAAAACTGATCTACAAATTCTATACAACCGTCAAAATCCCAGCGGCATTTTCTTGCAGAAATTGACAAGCTGATGCTAATATTTGTATGGAAATGTGAGGGACACCAAATAGCCAAAATTTTTTTGAAAAACAAGTCAGAGGAGTTACATTTCCTGATTTTAAAACTTAACTAACAAAGTTACAGCAATCAAGACTATGTGATTCTGGCATAAGGAAGGACATATAGACTGATGGGAATTAAGAATCCAGAAATACACCCATATATTTATGGGCAATTGGTTTTCAACAAAAGTGCCAAGACCATTCAATGGAGGAAAGAATAGTCTTTTCAACAAATGGTAAGGGGACAGTTGGATATTCATGGGCAAAAGAATTAATTTGCCTCCTACTTCATGCAATATATAAAAATTAACTCAAAATAGGTCAAAGGAACAAAGGTAAGAGCTCAAACCATAAAACTCTTATAAGAAAACATTAAGTGTAAATTTTCTGACATCAGATTAGGCAATGGTTTCTTAGATTTGATATCTAAAGTATAAGCAAAAGAAAAAAAATGAATTGGACTTTATTAAAATTAAACTTTTGTGTCACAAGGAACTATCAAGAATGTGAAAAGACAATCCACAGAATAGAAAATATTTGTAGATCATATATCTGGTAAAGATCTAGTATTTAGAATATATAGAAAACACAGGTTAACAATATAAAAAGTAACTCAATATAAAAATGGGCATACAACCTACTCAAATTAAATACTATAGAAATAGAAAAACTGAGCAGACCAATAACTAGTTAGAAAATTGAATCTGTAATAAAAAAAAAAAAACTTCCTAACAAGGAAAAGTCCAAGACCAGATGGCTTCACTGGAGAATTCTAGCAAACATTCAAATACTAATCCTCCTCAAACTCTTCCCAAAGATGGAAGAAAAGGGAATGCTTCTAAACTTATTCTGTGAGGCCAGCAATGCTGATACTAAATTAGCCAGACAAGGAAACACTACAAGAAAACTACAGACCAACATTCCTGAAGAACACTGATACAAAAGTTCTCAACAAAATACTAGCAAACCAAATTCACCAGCACATTAAGGAATTCTACACCACACCAAAGTGGGAGTTATTCCCACAATGCAAGGACAGTTCAATATATGAAATTCAATCATTCTGATAAACCACATTAATTGAAGGACAAAGCCACATTATCTAGCTAATTGATGCAGAAAAGCAGTTGACAAGACTCAACACCCTTTCCTGACTTAAAACAAACTAAAAATAGAAGGAAACTATCTCAACATAATAAAGGCCATACATGAAAAGCCCACAACTACTATTATATTCAATGCTGAAAGATGTAAAACTTTTCCTCTAAGAAAAGGAACAAAACAAAGATGCCCACTCTTGCCACTTCTATTCAGTATGCCATTGGAAGTCCTAGCAGAGCAAGTAGGCAAAAATATGAGAAAAAAAGGCAACTAAATTGAAGAGGAAGAAGTAAAATGATTGGTTTGCAAAGAATAATCTTTTATGTAGAAAATCCAAAGATTCCACATGGAAAAAACAAAACAAAACAAAAAAAGCAAAGACAGAGGGAGAAATGGACAGCAGTACAATAGTAGGGAACTTTAATACCCCACTTTCACCAACGGGCAGATAACTCAGACAGGGTATCAGTAAGGGAACATTGGACTTAACATGTTAAACCAGATGGTTAATACCTTGAATATCAAAAGAACTCCTTCAACAACAAAAAAATCCAATAACTCAATTCAAAAATGGGCAAAGAACTTGAATAGACATTTATCCAAAGATATACAAATGGCCAAGTAGTATTATGAAAAGATGCTCCACATCACTAATCAGAGAAATGCAAACCACAACCACAGATATCACCTCACACCATTAGAATAGCTAACATATAAGAAAAAAAGTGTTGGTGAGGATGTGGAGAAATTGGAACTCTTGTGCATTGTTGGTAGGAATGTAAAATGGTAGAATTGCTATGGAAAACAGTATGGCGGGGGTCCTCAAAAATTTAAAAGTAAAACTACCATATGATCCAGCAATCCCACTTCTGTGTATATATCCTAAAGAATTAAAAGTAGATATGTGCACATGTAGGTTCATAGCAGCACTATTCACAATAGCCAAATGTCCACTGACAAAAATGTTGTATATATCTACAATGAAATATTGTTCAGTCTTAAAAAGGAAGGAATTTCTGTCACATGCTGTAACGCAGATGACACTTGAGGACATTAAGTGAAAAAAAGCCAATCACAGAAAGATAATTACTGTCTTATTCTTATATGAAGAATCTAAAATAGTCAAATTCACAAAGTAAAAGGGTGTTTTCCAGGGGCTGGAGAGTGAATACATATTTTCAATTCTCTTACCTTCTTAGGAGTGGAACTGCTGGGTCATATGCTAACCTAGGTTTCATTTATTGAGTAACAGCCAAACTGTGTTCCAAACTGGCTGCACTGCTTTATATTCCCACCAATGTACAAGGTTCCAATTTGTTCACATCTTCATCAACGCTTGCTATTGTCTTTTTGATGAAAACAATACTAGTGGCTATGAAGTGATAGGTCATTGTGGTTTTGATTTGCATTTCCCTAATGACTAATGATGTTGAACATCTTTTCATGTGCATAGTGGCCATTTGTATATCTTTTTAGGAGAAATGTCTATTCAAATTCTTCACTCATTTGTAAGATGGGCTGTCTTTTTATTGTTAAATTGTAAGAGTTCTTTATATATTCTGAATACAAGTCCCATTATATTTTTTAAATTAAGGAAACATATTATACTTTTTATACCACACTTCATTAACTCCCAAAATATTTTCAAGGTAAAATACATTCTTTAAGCACACCAAATGTCACCTTAAATATAAATTGCATGAATATTTACAAATTTAAAGCAACCACTGCTTTTTCAAATAAATGTTTTCCAAGCCAAGGGGGGAATACTATATATGGGCATGTATATGGGGATCCACAGCTGAAAAGATTTAGAGATAAATGCAATGTATGGACCTTATTTGAATTCTGACTTGAACTGGAAAAAAAAATTGAGACAATTTAAACTACTGACTGGATAATTACTAAGAACTTGTTAAGTGGGGTAATGGTATAGTGGTTATATTTAAGTGTCCTTACCTTTTACACATAAATACTGAGATACAAACAGGATTATTTGCTAAGTGGGACTTGCTTCAGAATAGGTCAGCGTTGCAAAGGATGGGTGATATACAGATAAACCAAGATAGGCCATAAATTGATCATGCTGAAGTAGGTTAATTATTCTACTTTCGTGTAGGTCTGAAATTTTCTGTTAAAAAAAAAGAAAAAACACTACTCTAATGCCCATTATGTAGAAGAGCACAAGTAGCTGGCGGTGACTAAATTGTTACAAATTTCAGAAATTCCCAGTTATCTCAAAGCGAAAGAGCTCTGGGAAACTTCAAAGGACTGTAACACATCTGTGCAGAATGTTTCTACAATGTTTTAATTACCACCAAGTCACAGGCTAACTAGGTAGCTTCATCAACTATGATATGCACAACAGCACCAAACACCAGCCATCAGCACTACTCACCTATGCATTTCATCTCCTCAGCAGAGTTCTGAGGGACCAGAACTCCCACCGGAAGCTTATAACTTTCCTCTGTGGCTACAGAAAATACTATCTTCAGCTAAGTACATGTCTATAGTAAGTAATTTTACAGCGATCCCTTAGGCCACCTTATACTCACCCAAATTGCATACCCAATCAATGGACACGAGTTAGGATGCTAGGTATAATTTACACAGTTAAAATACATACCCACCAGAATGACTATAATAATTTAAAAAAAAAAAAAGACAAGTATTTACAAGGATGTGAAGAAATTGCAACCCTTATGCATTGTGGTAGGAATATTTTTAAACAGTACAGCCACTCTGGAAAAGAGTTTGGCAATTTTTTAGAAAAGTAAACAAAAATTTTCCAACCAAACCAATAATTACACTCCTAGAAATCTACCTGAGAAATGAAAACATATGTCCACACAAAGATGTATAGGTGAATGTTCATGGCATTATTCATAATAACCAAAAAATATGAACAATCCAAACGTCCATCAACCGGTGAATAAACAAAATTAGTACAGCCATACAATGAAATATTATGTAGCAATTAAAGGAACTAAGTACAGGCACAGTCTACAACATGAATGAACCTAAAAAAAACATGCCAACAGGCTGGATACAAGACTTCCAAGTTGTATGATTCTACTTATGTGTAATCTGCAGATGAGGAAAATTTATGAAACAGATGCTAAGTGGCTACCGAGGGCTGGGACAGGAGAGGGAATCAATTGCAAAGGACAATGCGGGGAACTTTTATGGGCTAATGGAAATGTTCTAAAACTGTACTGTGATAACGGTTGCACAACTGTATAAATTTACTGAATCCACGGAATTGTGTATTTACAATGGGTGAATTTTATCATGTGTAAATTATAGCTCAATAAAGCTATTTTTTTAAGTACCATTACACCAGTCTTAGAAGTGACTATTTTAAAGCTCTGGCTGACAGCCTAATTCATTTCATATAATTTCAATACAATGAGTTCTGATATATTACCAGGATTAAGAACATTTTTAGCATTTGCTTGAAGCCTCAACATGCTATTTTTAAAGGATTCCAAGTACATACATACATCTCTAAACCTTACTGATCGAGTATTTCTCTTGTAGCTATGTGTCATGTTAACTATAAGATAAAATCGTTGTCTACAGCCTACATTACCATTTTCTCTTAGCCATTTTTCCCCCTAAACTTACGTCCTACACTATTCCCTTTTGCAAAAATCTTGCTATTGCCCAGTGTTCTATTAAATACAAAGTTTTCTTACAGTATTTCATAATTTGAAGGAAAATTTTAATATTTATATTGAACATGCTTTCTACGTGTATACATTCTAAATATATTATCCTTGTTTTCTTTTGTTTCATCATTAAGCCACTTACACATACTGCCTCTTCACTGTTTCAAACAATGAAGTTTTTCAAACAAATCAAGCTTTGCTTTCACTATTTTGGTTCAAAATTCCTCCTTCCTTGCTTTAAGCTTAATTTGATGGGTTCTTCTTTCAAAGCAGTGCTGTCTTCTATGATCAGACCTGCTTTAACTTTGATTTGACTCATCTCTTTCCATTCCACTGAAAAATCTGCCAAAGTGGTAATGTTTCTGATAAGCCAGACATTTTTTTTTTTTTTAAAACTTCTCTTAACCATTTTTCTCCAAACCAAATTTCCTATGAAATGCTATTAACCTACAGGACATAAAGTAGAAAGTTATGGATAAAGTGGAAGAGGCACCCTGCCTGCTGTGACCCAACCTCATGGAACACAGCAGCCTCGAGGTATGGCTTAAAACCAATGCTCTACATTACAAGTCTCATTTCTGCATAGCACGAATACAAAAAAATTAAACTGAAAATATTTAAACAATACATATAAGAAAAACTTGGAAGTAAATTAAAAAATATTTTTTAGAATCTCAATTTTTTAAATGGATAACCATAAAATGATTCCCCAAATAATATGTCTTTAAAACTCCACAAATAAAGACATTACTTTTTAGGAATTCTACCTACTACAAAGGTTGTGTACTGTTTATCTTAATTTCCTTATTTATGACAAATGCCCAAAGCCACTTAACACTATACATTGAGTTGTTAAATAAATGAACTGGTCAGCAGGAAATGCCAATTACCCAACAGGCAGTAAAGAAAATAAGATGGCAAGAATGCTCTGGTAAAACCATTTCTGTATCTGTATTATAAATTAAAAACAAAACAAAACAAAAACCAACCAGCACTATCTGCCTCCAGAAATCAGATACAAATCAAGCAAATATTCAACCAAAATGGTGACAAATACTAAGGATAAACCTGGAAAAGGGGATTAGTACTATTAAGAATTATCAAGATTGTATTAACTACAAAATAAAAACCCCTCTCCCCTCAGAAATAAAAGGTAAAGGTATCATGATACGTAACTTCATCACATTTCTATAAAATAAAAATAGAAATTATTGCTATTATGACTGTAAAAATGGAGGCAAGTAAAGAGTTTAGAAATATACTTGTTTATAGTCAATTAAATGATGAGCCATAATTTGAACCCTAGTTATCACATTAAGTAGAAATCACAATTCAGGTATTGTGTCCTCAGTTATTAAGATATATGTTAAATAGTTCACATTTTAAAAACATTTTATCATTACATAATCAAATTTGATAAAATTTTATCAAAACATCTATGTATTCAATATAAATCATATTGTTAAAAGTTTTATAAAGTAACATTTAAAGAAAACTGCTGAGGTGCCAAATGATTATTTTCTATTAAATATACAACTTAACATTTAGAACTACATAAATTAATTCTTGCTAAAAGTTGATTCAGGTTTACAAAGGCATACTTTGGGAACTATAATAAATTTCCCCAGCACCACTTTCCTTTTTCATTCCAAAATTCTTTCATTAGGTTGAACTTTCTTCTGTCATTCATAGATAAAAGTTACAGAAGGTTTACAATACGAAGTCTTAATAGTAACAGGTTTTAAAAAATCTAAGCAAAGTGCACATTAAACTAGCTACAACTACTCAATTTCTTGATTATCATCAAATAAAAAATAGATGAACACTTCATCACTTAAATCTTTCTGAGGAAAAAAAAAATAGTATAACCTTGCTTAAATAAGAATTCCCCAGTAGGATATTATATAAAAGATATCCCATGTTATTTTAAGTTCTCTCATTAAAACTTTTTAAAAGTCTAATGAACACACACTTATAATGCCATATTACACGACTACAGTACTGTTAATTAAATAAAGCAGCCCAGTATAGTTGTAAACATTTTTTAAATGTAGCAAAAATGTAGTAAACAAGACTTGGCATGTCTTTTCTTCCCAAAACTTGCCATTACAATGCTCTTTCCATGAATAATTATTCTTCCTGGAAAAGTCTTAAGGTATATTTTAGTCTTTAAAAATATTACACTGAAATAATATGTGAAAAGATTTAGTCGTGGCAATTTCACTGAAGCTTTTATTGCCTCTGTTGGTAATATGACAGGGATTGTAAGAAGCACATTTGAACTTACAGAGATATGCAGATGATAGTCACTAAAGATAATCTTGATCTCAAGTATTTTTTAGATGTGGGCACTTCTAATTTTATACACTTTACTATTTAAAAAGCAGTATATTTTAAAATGTGTACCTGTTTTGACATTTGGCAAAAAGGAAACTGTACCTGTGGTTCAATTTAAAACAAAGAATCTGCCTGGGGAGTTTACCAAAATGAAGACTGAAACACTAATGAATTAAAGCATTTCAAGGTAGGGGGGGGGGTGGGGGTGGGTGTGTGTGTGTGTGTGTGTGTGTGTGTGTGTGTGTGTGTGTCAGTCAACAGGTCTCTTTCAATCTCTCACTCTTGTCAATCTCTCTCACAAACGCACACACATGCACACACATACATGGCCATATGCATAAGCACTGTTTTAGTATAAAATATTCCCTGTAACCAGGCATTTATCCTCAAAATAATCACACCACATTAAACCAGTCTTCTCTTTTCAGCCCTAGTAATAGTATTGTTTAATTCTAAGATGCCATCATAGAGTGAACAACCTTAACTTTTATGCTACATAATTATATTCAAAGCTTTATGTTTTTGTTTATAATTACACAGTAATTATAAATGTTTAGTACCAAAATGATGACAAACACTATTTTGTTGAAAAAGGTCTTGCATTTAAAAGGAAAAGTCTGTAAACCCAAGGCACTAAGCCATGAACCAATATCAGACTTTTAAGAAAACAATTTTCTATTGGGAAAAAAAAAAAAAAAGCTAATGGGATCTCATTTTAAAACACAGCATACTCAAATTAATCAATCTGAAAACAATACCATAACTCAAAATCTTCCAGACAAAAACAAAATAGTACATATATATATATCTTTTTAAATTTTTCATAATTGAAGTTCGTCTTTATATTTACAAACATGAAGTCAGGAAATACTGAAAGCAGCAGGATTCTTCTTTTTTTCTTTTTTTTTTTTTTTTAATAACCAATTCCAGTAAACTGAATAGAAATTTTCAAAATATTCTTTTGGTAGAATTATATTCTTGAGTTAAAGTTATGATTGGAATATTAATATAATATCTATGGGGAAAGCTTTCTAGTCAGTTTCAGAACTGTGTAAATAAAAAGTAGTAGTAAGATGTCATTGTTTCTTAAAATCATTTCCACATCTACATAAAATGTACTGCTGTTCTGAAGTACATTCCTTTGATAATTTCAACACTGGACCTTATAGAGTTGTCTGGATATACCAAGCAAAATCTTTTCCTGCTAGAGACCAAAGTCATCCAACATATGAAGTTTTCCATTTTTTTACTTGCCTTACAGAAATGTTTAAGAAAGCAATAAACCCTTCACATGTCAGGAAGTGAACAGAGAAATGAGCATCTTCAGCATGAAAGCAGTTCATGGGTCTTGTAATGAAAAAAATACACACAAGAGAGAATTCTGTTTTGACGTGAAAACTGAGCTTATTTGAATAAAACAAAAAAAGGTGAAGAAACTAATTTATGAAAATAAAAGCCAGATTGGTATTTTGCATCAAGTACATGCTTGCTTGAAAATTTTTGCTCCTGAAGTATTTGGCAACCACAGTGATCAGCAGTTAAAGGAATTTCAACAAAATAAGAAGTCATCAAAAATGGACTATTTGTCTGAAAGCAGTACCTATAAGGATTGAACTTCATGGCTCATCACAACCATTTTCAAAATTTAATTCCTACTATCTTCTTATAAATTAAGAGAATTTCATTTGTGTTCCATAGTGCGCTGACAAAAAAACCAAAAAACAAAACAAAAAATAAAACCCTCATGCCTAAATTTAGAATATTGTATTGTGTAGCACTCTAAAACATTCAAAACAAATTAAATAGTTTAACTTATTCAACAGGCATATAAGCATTTCAAAATCATAATGAAATCCAATTATGTAGTGCATAATGTAGACAGGAGTAGAATCTAACATTATGCAGACATTTTCTAAATAAAAGCTCCCTGTTAAGACAACTATATATAAACATGGGTAAGGTAAGTGCAGACTAGTTCTGTGGAACCTTTTGAAATCGAAGGTCTGAAACACAATAAATTTTTCAGGTAGGCACACCAAGTTATCCTAAAAATTTTTCACATTGGTTATTTTGACATCAGTTACTCTACTCACATCAACAATACATGTGATTTGCCCGGGAAAAAAAAAATCCCCCCAAACCAAAACACCATTCCAGATCCGGTACACTTAAATATATCACTCTCATTGGAAGTGCTATCAGCATAGTCTTTGCAACTAGCCCAAAGCATATATTTAAGAAGTTTTTATAAATTGTTTGTGATGTTCATATGTTTAATTCTTATGCCAAACTGTTTTCTGATGAAGACAGCATTGTGCTTTATGCAAGAATGGAAACCTCAAAATAATCACCATAAAGCTCCTAAGACTTATGGGAGAATAAACTAGGATGGTCCACAGATATAAGATGAAATCCACAATGTTGGAATTATAAATGTTTAGAGCGGCCCAGACTAGAAGACAAGCCCAAACCACCATTAGAAGAATGAAATACGATATGGTCCAAGATGTATCCTTAAAGTTTTGACACAACCCTCAGTCTGAATTGTGAGGATTGATCTTCAGTTCAGTCCAGCCAGCAGAAATTGACTGTGCAATTTTCCGTTGTATTTATTGTACAGACTATGTACATTCTAGAAGGTTCCTTTAGTGCTACACTGTTGTACTTTTTGTCCCAGCAATTTGAGGGCGTGCAAATTCCACAAAGTCATCAATAAGAACAGGCCATGCTCCTGGAAAAAGAAAAAAAAGTATGGGAAAGGGAAAGAAAGAAAAGCAGAAATAGGGCTAACATTTTAAGAGAATCCTTTACTTTTAAAATGCCTTCCCTATAACAGTTAAAGCGTGTCATTAAAAATGACAAATATTCCCACTGAGAACACTCCCAAAATTCTAGCTTTTTAGAGTTCCTACCTAACATAGTTCTTGTATTCTCTCTGCTCTATTATTCCAATGCTTGATTAGCCCCTGAATAATAAATGATAACTCTCCTAGTAATCAATGAATAATATGGTTTTCTGAAGGCCCCCAAACTGGCAGCCTAAGAAATGGCCATGCTATAATGGCATGCTGCCAGCACTGAGAGCATAGTTAGGTAGGAAGAAAAAAGTTTCCAGGCATTTTGTGGCAAACTTACAAGGGAAATAAACAGCAAGTCTCAAACTCTATCCTATTTCAGGACAACAAATTGCTAAGAGATTTTAAATTGCAGATATGCATGCCTCTACACATCCACATGCCAACCTCCAAATCAGAAAGTTCTCCAGTTTTGTGTAAGGCCTAACAGAAAGCACAATTATCATCAGATTAGACATTTCTCACTTATTAGTAAAGACTAGACATCATAATGAAAACAAAGAGAAAAAATAATATTATCTCTGGTTAGATTACATAGTTCCAGGACACTTTTAAGGAGGCCAAGGTCATTGGAGATTTCTCAAAGACTACCTCTATTCAACAGTCTCAAAAACACATCCTGCTAATTCTCAAAGGAGGCTACATAAGTATATGTGAAGAAATCAGATCACTGCCACCTCTCAAAAGACAAAAGCACATCACTTGTAGTAGATGGTAACACCATCTTTTATACACAAGACAAAATATCAGAAAAGCATTCAATTGGTAGGATTCAAATATCACATTTACTGAATGTCAATAGTACTATGGTAGACAGCTGAAGTGCATTGCAAATTAGACAAAGTCACTAAACTTGAGTTTACAAATTCAAAGACAAGACAGATAATAAAAAACACAAAAATAGAAAGGACAGTAAGAAGAGTAATGAGTAAACTGAAAATCTAAAACATGCATGAAAACTACTCCGCCTTTCTGGAAGACAGGAGTACTGAGTTGGTATTTAAAGAAATAGAACAGAGATTGGTAAAGAAGACAAAGACATTTTATATGTTCATAAGAGCACAAAAAATCAGAAGACAGAAATCCCAACTCTAAGAAAAACAGATGTAGACAAGAAGGTCAAGAGTGTGTGATAAAAGAAATAAAAAAAAAAATTAAGGAAAAACTTTCATTACCTTCTTCATCATAATTAGACATGTCATCTGCAATCATTGTACTGAAGTCTAAAAGAAGATTCCAAGTATCTTTTGGTATTGATCGTTTATGATGTTCCTATTTTTTAAAAAAATAAGCAAATAACATCCAAATCACCAAAAAGTTTCAAAACATCAGTCTAAACAATGCTAAATTGGAACCTACTTCGGATTCTGTGTCTCCCTCTCTCTGCCCCACCCCCGCTCATACTCTGTCTCTCAAAAATAAATATTAAAAACAAATAAATAATATTAATTATCTTCAGAGTAAAAATGCAGAGAAAAGATGAGCTGCAGAAAACATGAACTTACCAACAAAAATTTATTCCATAAGTCTAAGAATTTAAATCTTCCATTAAGCACTAAATTCCAGTAGGCAATGGCCATTTCTAGATCTGTAATATTAAAAATAAATTATGTATTTCTAATTCCATGAATATTTATCCCTGCAAAAAAAAAACAGGTAAGACCAAAGATAGCCAAATAAATAAATAAATAATAAATAAATAAATAAAATGAATGAATGAATGAATAAATAGCTTTTTTCCTAAATACTTAGGTTTTCAAATTTTCATACAGAGGTAAGATTAAGGTTTGTATCCTGTCTCCCTCACCAATGAACAACCCTTCAGGGCAAAAAGAATGCCACTTACCTCATGGGGGGGGGGGGGGGGGGGCTTCTGAAGTTTAAATTAGATAATGTAGAGAAGCATACTTAACTAGACTGTTAAGTATTAAAATGTTAACGTACATCAATGTTTCTCAACCTCAGCATTTTTGACATTTGGGACCAAATAATTTTTTGATGTGGGGGACTGTCCTATATGACATTAGCAGCATCCCTGGCCTCTACCCAAAGCTCCACCCTACTCCCAGTGGTGACAACCAAAACTGTCTCCAGACACTGCCAAAGCTACCCTGGGGTGCAAAACTGCTCCCAGTTGAGAACCACTGATGTACACCTTCAGGCTGTAATGCAAAGGACTGCTATCTACAATGATTGATCCTGGACTTCAGAGACCATTAAGAATATTGATTTAAAAATTAATCAACTAAGATTTGCTTTTTTAAAAGTTTGATGAAGATGATATAAATGGCTATTTAACTGCATGTGGAACAGAGTGAAACCATACTGCCACATGAAAGTACCATACCTGTCATGACAGAAAGACCTATGATCACTTTCAAGGAATTACACCAATTAAGATAAAGTATCAAGCTTTTTATGAGTAAATTTACATCTCTGGGTCAGAAAAAATCATATCCCAAGTAAAAGTCCTTTTAGATAATGATCTCTAAAACACTCCTGATAATCGAAGAACCATGAGACTAGTAAAGACTCCAAAGAGGTTCACATTTTACCTCAAAAAACAATATAAAGACCATAAAGCAAAAAATTCCCCTTCTTCACTGGACCTTCACTTCTTCAAGGATAGGGACAAAATATCCCCAAACTAGTAGACTGAAACACACAGTAGGCATTCAGAAACCGCTGAAAGAATGAACTTCCTACAGTTCCATGTGAAAATGTACTACTTACCTTCGAATCCATCATTATGTCTTCCTTCAAACTCAGTGGAAAAGGTGGCACTTTTTTCTCCTATCCAAGGATAAGCCCCTAACACCAATGTTCTCAATACATCCTGCCTCTTCAAGTAATCCTGTCTACTGATTAGTTTTACTCTCTCCCTACATCTTCAACTTTGCTTTGTCTTCTGCCTTTTCCTGCTTCACAAAGAAACGCTCAGGTTGTAGCTCCTCCCTTTAAAAAGAACTTTCTTGGGGTCTCATCCCCTTAACTAGCTACCCTTTTTCTCCCTCCCTTCACAGAAAATCTTGAAACAGTACACAGAGTCTTCTACTCTTATATATACATAATGTGCTTCTGAATGCATGTCTAAAAGTCAAATTCAGATCCCCAGGTTTTAAGAAAACTAGAAACATGCCACCAATTCCTAACCATAATGCCTTTTTAATCTCTGCAGACTTCAAAGCTCTATAGACAATATTCTTTCCAGGGTCTTTAATTTTGTTCTTTTCTCTACCAACTAAACATGTAATTGTCTGCTTCAGGTGCAGTAAAATGGCTATTAGCATGCTTAATGCTTTCCTTCTTCACTTCAAATGCACTAAACTTATGAGAACTAAGCTTATTACTAGTACTAGCATTTTTTTCCTTTTCAACAAATTTTCACAAAATAAGGATAAGAAACAACAGACATAATCAAGTAACTACAAACCATGAGACACCCTATAAATGCCCATTTGTCAGGTGATACACTAAGGAAAGAATCTGACAAGGGTAGAAGTGTATGTGTATCATGTATGAAGGTTTAGGTTAACTTTTTGTAATCTACATTCACTGCCCATTTCCTAACCTCCCACATACTTTTTAATTCCATAAACTAGATTGAAAGTAATCTCTACCAAATAAACACTTTTATTCCTTGATTTGGCTGTCTGCCATATTAGACAAAATTGAATATGCCTCCTAGATGGAAAGGTCACTTCTTTCAGCTTTAATGATAGCACTCTATTATTTCCCTCTGTCCTGTCTTTCTCATCCTCTTTTACTGGGTCCCCTTCTTCCATTCATCCACTTGATGTTGGTGTTCTGTGATACGGTGTGTCAGCAAGAACTACTTATAATCCCTGTAGATTTTTCAAACCCTTGCCTTTTTTCACATTAGACACTCAATTATCTTTAACAACTCCTAAATCTTGAAACTTGTATCTCTGTATTTTAGATCCATATATCTAATTGCCTATGGACAACTTCAACTGGGTATTCATAAACAGCTCAAATTCAACAGAGCTCAAACTGAACTCATTATCTTCCTCTACAGACCTGCTTATTTCTTCTCTCAATGTCATCACCCTACAGGGTTTCTCAATGAAACACAATTTCGCATTGTAAATAACTGCCCTATGCACTGAAGAACATTTAGCACCCATCTAATGCCAGAAGAAACCTCAGTCATTATGACAACCAAAAAACACCCCTACACATTTCCAAATGTCCCCTAAAGGTGTTCAGAATTGATAAACTCCTTTCTTCCTCATCACACACTTCCAGTCAGAGTTCTTTCATTTTGGCTTCTAAGTACCTTTTAAATCTCTCTCTCTTCCCCATCCCTACTGGCAGGGCCAGCGTGAGGGTCCTCTTCGTGTCTAGCTAAATCACCGCACAGCTTCATAACCAATCACTTCTCCTCTTGTTCTGCCTCCACTCCTTTTAAAGAACCACAGTGTTTTCATATGCACCTTTTAGACATACAAATTTGTGGTGTAACTTCCATGTTAAAATTCTTCAATGTTTAAAACAATGAGATACCACTACACACCTTCTGAAATGGCCAAAATCCAAAACACTGACAGCACCAAGTGCTCGCGAGGATGTGAAGCAACAGGAACTCTCATTCATTGCTGGTGGGAATGCAAAATAGCACAGCTATTTTGGAAGACAGTTTGGCAGTTTCTTACAAAACTAAACATACTCTTACCATATGACTCAGCAATAGCCACTCCTTGGTATTTACCCAAATGAACTCAAAACTTATGTCCACACAAAAACCTGCACATGGAAGTTTACAGCAGCTTTATTTGTAATTGCCAAAACTTGAAGCAATCAAGATGTCCTTGAGTAGACAGACAGGTTATTATATAAACTCTGGTGCACCCAGGCAAAGGAATATTATTCAATGCTAAAACAAAATAGCCATGAAGCCATGAAAAGACATGGAGGAAAACAAATGCATATTAATATCACTAAGTGAAAGAAGCTAGTCTGAAAAGGCTATACACTACATGATTCCAACCGTAGGACATACCGGAAAAGGGAAACTATGGAGACACTAAAAAGATCAGTGGTTGCCAGGGGTTAGGAGGGAGGAAAGGATGAACAGGCAAAGCAGAGGACTTTTTGGGCAGTGAAACTTCTCTGCATGATGCTATAATCATGGATACAGGTCATCCTATGTTTGTCCAAACCCACAGAATGTAGAACATCAAGGGTGAACCCTGATGTAAACTTGAACTTTGGGTGATAATGGTGTGTCAAAATAGGTACCACTGTAACAAATGTACCACTTTGGTGAGGGATGTTGATAATGGGAGAAGCTATATAATGTGTGGGGGCAGAGGGTATATAGAAAAATCTCTGTACCTTCTACTGAATTTTGCTGTAAACCTAAAGCAGCTAAAAAAATAAAGTCTATTAAATTTTTTTTAAACTCTGCGATTATTTTTCTATTGCCTTTAGATAAAATCTACAACTTCCAGTTAAATGAATTTACTTGCAGTTCCTCAAAGGTGCTATGTCGCTCACCTCTGAACAACTGAACTTGCCCATCGCTCCACAACAGACGTGGCTTCTTTTTCTTTTGGCCTTGGAAACATACACTCATTCTTCAAGACTCAAAAATTAATCATTTTTGTGAAGACTTTTTACAAACTCACCCAGACAGACTTAAAATGCTCCCTGACTTCATGCTCACAGACTAACGAGTCGATAAAAATATTTTCCAATGAAAAGGGAATACCTGAAAAGATTTAGTAAGTTTGGGGCACCTGGGTGGCTCAGTTAGGCATCCAACTCTCGATTTCAGCTCAGGTGGTTATCTCACAGTTCGTGAGTTCAAGTCCCACATCAGGCTCTGAGCTGACAGTGCGGAGCCAGTTTAGGATTCTCTCTCTGCCCCTCCCCCACTTGCTCTCTCTCAAAAAAAAGAAAAGAAAAAAAAGAAAAAGATTGTATAGGGATAAAATGTCAGTTGCCACAAGTATAGGAAAAACTGCCCTTTAGATAGAATTGTCTGAGTGACAAAGAGAACAGCCTAACTAAAGAGAAGTGGTTTAAAATAGGAGTTTACAGTTGAGCCTCTTAAATCCCAACTCTACCACTAGCTAAGGCAACTTGGGTAACTGAGTTCACCTCTATACAATTCAGTTTAAAATAAAGGGTAGGGGCACCTGGGTGGCTCAGTCAGTTAAGCGTCCGACTTCAGCTCAAGTCACGATCTCGCAGTTTGAGTTCGAGCCCCGCGTCGGGCTCTGTGTTGACAGCTCAGAGCCTGGAGCCTGCTTTGGATTCTGTGTCTCCCTCTCCCTCTGCCCGCCCCTGCTCACACTCTGACTCTTTCAATAATAAATAAACGTCAAAAAAAGAAATTTTTCTTTTAAAAAAAGGGTAATAGGGGGCGCGCGGGAGCCTCAGTTGGTTAAGCGTTTGATTTCGGCTCAGATCATGATCTCACAGTTTGTGAGTTTGAGCCCCATGTCAGGCTCTGTGCTCACAGCTTGGAGCCTGGAATCTGCTTCAGATTCTGTCTCTCTGTCTCTCTGCCCCTCCCCTGCTCTCTCACTTTCTCACTCTCTCGAAAACAAACATTAAAAAAATTGTTTTTAAATAAAGGTAATAGTACCTACTCTCACAGGGCTGCTGTAAGGATTACACGAGTTAATACGAGTTAATTAAATGAGAACAGTGCCTGGGAAATAAATATATGAGTCCTTACTATCACTATTATTTATTTTTAATAATTTTTAAAAGTAGTCTTATAGATTCTGAAGCAGTATATGAAAAGAGCAAAGTGAGCAATTAGGTAATAAGCAACAACAATAGTTAGAAGGAAAAGACAGAGAAAAAGAGACAAGCAAATAACAGCATTGCCTAAAACTGAGATATTGCAGAATGAATTCTTAAGCCCTTTAAAGTAAAATTAAAATTGCAAACAGAGGTAATCCCAATGTCAAGCAAAATCCACAAGGGCAACGTGGAATTTCATAAAAGGTGATGAGCTGAGTCTGAATGAACATGGAAATGAACTGAGACTGGATCCAAACATTGTCTGTAAAGGAAACAAAATGTTGCCAACTCATGAGAGGATGGAATGGTGATTAACAATCCTATTCACAATGTCTTTGTTTACTTAGAAATATCTTCAGGTAGCACAACATAATATAAAAGAATATAGAATATGGAGTCAGAAGATCAGAGACCGAGTCCCAGTTCTACCAACTCTAAAGTGACCTTAACTTAATAAGTCAGCCTCTCTGACCATGAATTTCTCCATCTTTACAATGAAAAGGATAATAGGTTTTCAGTTAGCTCAAACGGCTTTTACAAGAACTAAATGGGATTATATAGATGAAAATGTGCTTTAAAAACACTCTATAAAATTATTTCTAAATAATAAAGTAAATGTCTAGCAAATAATCTTAAAATGTTTTAAATCAACTGCACAGGCATAAGATTCTAGCTGAACCACAGTTCACAAGAAAATAACCTATGAACTTTAGTCTAATAAAAGTTCAGGATTGTCCTAAACATGACATGGTTGCTAAAGAACAAATGTAATTTATGACTAAACAGAATGGACAGTCTCACAAAAAAGAACAGAGTCCTGGTGCTCTCTATTACAAACAACCTCCTTCAAGAGTATTACGTTCAGCTTTAAGTAAGAGTCTATTTTGAGAGAAACTGACAAGTTGGAAATGTGCCTGAGAGGGGATAGTAACAAGAATAACAAAGCTCTTCTCAAATGAAGAACAGTTAAAGTAATTGGAATGTTGACCCGGAAGAAAAAGAAGGGGTAAGTGACAGCAATCTTTCGATGGTCAGACTTCCTCGTACTGCAGGGGAGGACAAATAAGCGCAGTGGAAGAAAGATGTTCACTTCATAAGGAAGAACTGTGTGGTAAGAAGTAGGAGTATTCTGTGACAAGAATGGACCACTTCCTAAAACAATGTGTGTCCAAAGTAGAAACTAAATGAGCATCAGCTATGGATGTAACCTTGGATAGGTTTGAAAGGTATTTCATAAATTTTCTAATTTAAGATTCAGAAGACTACCAGAAATGGCAGGTGACTGAAGCAGACGGTGACAGAGGAAGCACCCTATCCTGGTGTCAAAGGAAATCAGGTGTCAAGGAAAATGAGGAAATATGGAAAACACCAGCTCTCATTATAACTAGCACAGCTATTTATAAATAAACCACAGTGCTGTCACTGTCACTCTGCCAATTTGTTTTGGGCCTCACCTCCTCTCCTATGATCTTCTAATTCTTCCCTGCCAAGTACTGTAATTTAAGAGTCCTGTGAGCCCTTAGAAAGGCTGTCAAGAAAACTGTTTTCTTTTTAATTAAGTTCTTCAACTAAGCAAGTCATTACATTTCCTGACACACAACACCAATGCAAAACAAAGGGAGAAATTAGGATTTGTCTATTACATTTTTTTCTCTTTTACATTAAGAATTTTTTAGTTTTGGGCTTACAGAAAAAATTGAGCAGAAAGTACAGACAGTTCCCATATACCTCCACACCCCCCGTTTTCCACTATTTTTAACATCTTGCTTTAGTGTGGTATATTTCTTACAACTGATGAGCCAATGTGGATATACAAGTATTAACTGAAGTCCATATTTTACATGGACTCACTCTGTGTTATATATTCTATTTTTTCTTTAAATTCTAAATGTGGGATTAAACACACATAACAAAATTTACCATCTCAACCATTTCTAAGTGTATGGTTCAGGAGTGTTGGGTGCATTCACATCGTTGTGCAACCAATTAATGGAACTCTTTTTTCTGCAGAATGAAACTCCATACCCATTAAACAATTAATACAATTTTCTTAAGCTCAATACTTACTGGGTAATAAAATAAATTTTTAAATCTAATTCTGTACAGTTTTTGCGATTTTCCCTATAATCCAAAATTCCAATTTACTATCATGTTAATATATCCAATATCTAGTAAAAATTTTTTTGCTTTATTTTTACCACATACAATAAAAACTAAGATTCAGTATCAAAACTATATATTCACTCCAAAATATCATTAGTTTCGTGCTCCAATAAGGGTTGGGGACATAACTAACGAAATAGATTCAGCCCATTTAAGTCAACATTTTATATTTGTAACATTTTGTTTAATCTTATCAAAATATTATGCTACCTTTCTAAACACAACAAAAATAATTATTTTAGTGTATACATGTAAATTCAAAACCTGTAATCAGTTTTTATTTGTGGGAAGGAAGGAAGGAAGGAGGAAACTAGAAAAAAACAGCCCAGTTAACTGATGGTCACAGATAATAAAGAAACTAACCCTACATATTAACCATCCAGCTTATTTTGCCTACAAAATTAGGTAGTTTCCTGCAAGAAGAAAACTCAACCTAAACTGAAGAATCAGTTGGAAATGAGGCTTCATTATCTGTCATTTTGCTTTACAGATATTTTGTAAATCTTCAATCAATTCAATCATGTTCAGTCACTCTTCAGGCCAATTCTCCAATACTAATGTTGCACATTTATCCCTTCTTCACTAGCTTTCAACCACTTCCTCGGTATAATCCCTATTCACATAGTCCTTTTCTCAATGCTTTTTCCCTCTAACTTAAAATATAAAGAAGGATTAGTACAAGAGGCCCCTATTAGCCTCTCCAACTACTGTATCTTCAAAATCAAAAGCAAACTCACTTCCATCCCTGGGTAAGTAATTTAACCTTCCTGCGCCTGTTTCCTCATCTGTAAAATAAGGATAAAAAAATGGCTTGCACTCCACGAGTATGTATCTGGCAGGCACATGCCAGGTGATGAATTACTGAATGAAAGAATAACTCTTTTTTTTTTTTTTTTAAATTTTTTTTTTTTCAACGTTTTTTATTTATTTTTGGGACAGAGAGAGACAGAGCATGAACGGGGGAGGGGCAGAGAGAGAGGGAGACACAGAATCGGAAACAGGCTCCAGGCTCCGAGCCATCAGCCCAGAGCCTGACGCGGGGCTCGAACTCACGGACCGCGAGATCGTGACCTGGCTGAAGTCGGACGCTTAACCGACTGCGCCACCCAGGCGCCCCGAAAGAATAACTCTTAAAACCGCTAAACATGAAATGAAGAAGCGTGTGTACTTAGCACACTGCCAGGCACACTGCAAGTGCACATTCAATGGAAGATACTGCCATCGTCAAAATCTTCAGTGCATCCTCATTGTCCACAAATTCCAATTTAAACATTTCTGTCCTGTTTATAAAAGAAGCCTCTGGTTATCGAGCCTTACATCTCTCCAACTTAATCTCCAAATAAGCATTCCCACTGACATCACATCAGTGTTTTCTCTCTTCTACAAAGAGGCCAAGCTTATTTCTCAAGTTTGAGACATTCATTCTTAACCATCCTCTCAAACACCTTTTATCTTCCCTTGCCTAGCCAAATACCATATCCTTTAGTTTAACATCCCATCTTGCCCAGGAAGCACTTCCCAACCATTCCTCCTTTTACTCATTTCTCCTTTTACCTAACACACTCTCACACATGTTTATTATTGTGTCTTACCTATCATTAAATCTTTCTAGGTAAACTGTAAATTACACTGTAGCTTTTACTTCCATACCCCCTAGCCATCCCCAAAGCAAGTGTATGGATATTACATACAGCATAAATTGATTGACCTAAACTGTTAACAGTGGAAGATTATGGATAAGATTTCTGGTTAAAATTATAAATGATAATCATCACTTTTATTCTTTCTTATAGCTTCTAAATAAGTCCTAACCAAAAAGAATAGATTTCTCTGGCACTCTATGACTCAGAAATCTTACAATGCTATTTCTACAGATCCACGCTGAGATAACTCATGATCCTATGATCCTATAAGATCTTCTAGATAATATATAAAATATATATAAGTAGATAAATGTACAAATGTATGTCAGAATTTTAACAATTATTTTCTATATTGCAGTTCTTAAAAAAAAATCAGTAGTTCAGATATGGTATCCAGGGTAACTTATTATTGAATGTCCATGGTATTTTCTGATTAACTAGAAGTTCATTGTTTCTGTTTTCCAATAATTGGAAAGTCACAATGACTTTATGCTCAAAACACAAAACTTTCTACTACAAATCAAAAGTGACACCATCAATGTATTTGAATATATTTGAGACACCAATATAATTTTTAAAAATTCTTACCTAATCCTTTTTGTCCTGGATTCTTTGCAAAATTAAAGGTAAACTGGTAAAAATCCTTAAATCGTCCTGGTTCTTTCAATTCTTGTTCCATCTTGGGTATCTGGGCCTTTAGTTTTTCTATGCTGTCACATCTACATTGTAAAATTAAGAGTATAAAAGATTAGCTTTTTCACTATAAATTAAGGACTAAATTTACTCCTATGACAGCTTATATTTCACAGAACTTTTTTAAAAAATCAGTTAGTTGAAGTTTCATCCTTTTACATTACATAAACAAGAATGGGGTCAGCTAGAGGAAGAAAAGGTCTGGAGTGATTCAATATCAGAATTACTATTTTTAAAAGAAATGAGCTATTACTTCCAATTATGTAATTCACTGGACTATCAACACACCCAAACTGTAGGAGTCAGCTGCAGTGAACAAATGAGAATGTACGGTAATCACCGTAACAATCACTAGATTAAACTGTAGCGGATACTCTTTACATGGTAACAAGTCACAAGTCCAAGTCCTCACCACTTGCTTAGGTGAGGAAGGAAGCATTCCCTTGAAAATGCGTTGTTATACAAAGCCTAATAGTAAGTATCAGCTGAGCCCCCTTCCATCTCCAACTGGTTATCTCAAATCGGTATTAAGCTTTTTCTACACTTGCGTTCAATTTCCAAGGAACTGAAAGGGTCTCTGTACCCATCTTACTTTCCATAAAATAGCCTGAGGGCAAAAATACTCTGTATGAATTCCACCAACCCATCATCCCATTTTCCTTCTAATCATTTCTGCCTTTATTTCCCTTCTATGTTCTTTGGAACACCTTCCAGCTCATTAGTTTGTAGATGACAATTCTGATTTGGAAGTTCATTACATTTTATGTGAATTCAGTTTCAAATGGAAAAGGAGTTCTAATGAAACCTGTCCTAGCATAGAAAATTCCAACAAGTTCAGGATAGGACTGGCTTGGGAGGTAGAACACAGTGTCTAGGCCAGCTATTAATTTATTGCTCCTCAGCTTTAAACCTACCCTTCTTTGCCCTATTTCATGACTATCTGCAGTCGACTACTAATCGTTAGACAGTTTTTCTTAGAGCTGGCTCACTGGTAGGTTCTACCAATAGAGGGCGATGAATGGATGGAAGAAGGACCTTTTCCTATCCCAGTTTGTTTTCTGCAGAGAGCAAGGGTTTGAGTGTGCTCGGAGCTCCCAGCAGTGTTCACCAATGGTGGCAACTCACAGGGCTCCGCAGCAAGTGGCCTCTAGCCAGTTTCTTCTCTACCAGAGTGGCAGGCAAAGCAAGCGTCACAGGCACCGTGTTCCTGCAGCAGCCACACCCTCCCCTCTGGAGGTCTGAATCTCAGCCTTGCAGGGATTTCTAGGTTCCTTCCTAGTTCACTTCCCTCAGCCACAAGGATGGCAGCAGCTTCTTGCAACTGCCACCGCTGTTATACCTTTGAGTTTTTTTTACCCCTTTTACACAATACAATGATTTAAAAAATTTTTCTGTTCAAATTACTGCCATGGTTTTTGTGTTGTCTGGACCCCTGACTGATTACAATGTCCCTCAGGCTCAAGAATCAGAATGCCTGGGTTCAAATCCTGACTCTAATCTTTAATTAGATCCTTACCTAATTCTACAATTTCTCTGTACCTCACTTTCCTCATCTCTAAAATGGGTCTATAAACACAACTTCTCTAACAAAATTGTTGTGAGGAGGCAGGTGAAATACTAAACTTAGCATAGTTCCTGAAATAAAATGAATGTTCAACAAATGTTAGCCATTATTACTCATCATCCACTAAAAACAGAAAGGGCAGCCTGTTACCCATCCATAGACTGAATACTTTTTCATATTCTCATTATATAGAGACAACTAGACACCGTAAGTAAAATCTCTACCCATGACTTTTTAATGTATTGGTCCCAAGACATTTAGCTAATCAGCTGTCAAGGTATAAGTGGAACAAAAAGTGATTATAACTTCCAAGATTTTACATTCTAGGAGTTTGTTTATAAATTCAGAGTTCACAGAACCTCACATTGAGAAATGAATTATAGCTTGCTCATTTCACTTATGAATGTTAAATATTAAAGCATAGTGATTTATTTTAATGCTAATGAACCTCCCCCTTACAAACAAATGATAAAAGTATAATGCAAATGGAATAGGCTGAACTACACAGATAACTTGACAAACCCAGAAAACTATGTAACATGGGAAGGAACTAGTATATTTATACCAATGTTTGTAGGCTGGTAAATTTTAAAACTGACATTTAAAAATTCACAACACAATTCAGTTCTACATAGTAATTCTCATAGTAATATACCTAATTTCCTGTGGTAATAATATACTCACCCTAACTCTGTCATGCCATCCATGAACTCCTGTTTGGAGAACTCGCACTGTGTTGCTGCTCTGAACTTCCACGCAATGATCAACACACTAATACTGGCTGGATCGAGTGCCAGGTCATCACAGAACTGCTGTATACCATCTATTCCAATTTTATTTTCATCTTGAGGATCTTTAAAAATAACAGTGCAATAGTAAATTAGTGTTATGCCTATAACCAGAAAAAGTAATGCTTTTTATTCCATTAAAAAAAATCACAATAGATCAGAGATATGAAATGATAATATTCTAACAGATATTTTCCCCCTATATTATTTAAAGCCAGTTTGTCCCTTAACTAGCAATCTTAAGATGAACAGGAGGATACACACACACACACACACACACACACACACACACACACACACACAGATGGGCATTTGATATTTAAAAGTTCCACTTATTCACTGATTCATTTAATCATGTGAAAGAATGTCCCATACTCACACACATTCAGAAAATCAGACGTTCCTGTACAGGAAAAAAGGATTTTTTTCTGAACATATCCATATTTTGTTTAAGTAGGCATTCTAAATTTACACTTATCGGGGCACCTGGGTGGCTCAGTTGGTTAAGCATCTCTGACCTTGGTCTCGGCTCAGATCATGATCTCACAGTTCGTGGGTTCGAGCCCTGCATCGGGCTCTGTGTTGACGGCATGAAGCCTACTTGGGATTTTGTCTCCCTTTCTCTCTGCCCCTCCCCTGCTCGCTTGCTCATTTGCAAAAATAAACATTAACAAAAATTGTTTCAATAAATTAACACTGTTATGTACAGAATTTGTTTTCTTAGAGCAAAGTTCATTTTACTCTGACAATCATTTCTTAAGAGAAAATCAGAAAAACTATAAACTCTGCAATTCAATCCCAATCTCAACAATATACGCATCTGTTGTCCAAATTAAAGAAAAAATTCAATTATCGATATTTACTCATCAGACAGCAAAAATTTTTAATGTAATAAAAGGAGAAAGAGGCACTCATATAGTGTGTGGTTGTATGTGATTTTATAACATCTCTAGGAATAAAAAACACATATCTTTTGACTCTGGGGGGTGAGTTAAGGATAAAACATAATCCCACTTTTGGAAAATTTTTGAAAGAAACTGTACATATTTCTGTATAAACATAAAAGACGTGGAAGGACCTACACCAGGCTATTAAATATTAGTTCCCTGAGGAAAATAAAGAAGGAGAAACTATTAACTTTTTCTTTATTCATCTATTACATATTGTTTAACTTTTTAAAAGTGAATATAATTCTTCAAAGGTTGTTAAAATTATTATGCAGGTTTTCTTAAAATTGGTTCAGCTGAGTTTTATAAAAATGAGGGGGAAAATCCAGGCCCCCAGTCACTATTTTCAAATTGGATCATGGGGGATGAAAAAAGAGGGAAGATAAGGGAAGAAGAAATAAAGAGGCTAAGAAGAAATTTTAGTGAAAAGAAGAAAGTTAATTTCTCTCAGATCTCTTGAAGTAATTCTAAGATCTACAGAGCTCTGTAGAACACATCCACCCAATTTACATTCTATGTATGTCTGATTCCTCACCAGAAGCATGCAACTGTGGAAAACCTGGTTCAAAACATTTAGTCATAAGCACTCACCTTTGTATCTATTGTATAGTTGTTCTAACTTCTTCCTGTCCAATGATCCTTTTACACTCTCTCGTATATAAAGTTCAGGATTTTGGAAAAAATTGTCTGTTGCAACATCTAACTTCCAGTCATTTTGAGACAGACAACTTACTGCTGTTTTTTCACTAGATTGTGTGAAGATCATAAACTGACGAACTTTATCCTTCTGCGATGATTTCAACTTGTTCTATTAAAACCAGAAAATAAATTGAAACTCTATGTAAAATCACAGATGACTAAATATTTCTATATGGCTGACCATTCTTAGTAATACTTTTCCTCATAAAATATTAAAATATTTTGAGATTTATTTTTGATCTGTCAATCAAAAAGACAAATTTTTTAATGTGAAACACAAAATTTGGTATTATTTTACAGAAAAAATTAAAAAGTAAAGGAAATTCAACCACCTACATTTCTCCTAAAGGTGGATCCTGATCACATATATAAAGGCTCTAGAAGGGAAGTACAGCTACTCTCACAATCTTGACCAAGCACAAAGCTTTATCTAAAGGGATACAGAAGGAGTGTTGGGGAAGAAAGTGACACTATCTAGCCAGCCAGAACAGTCATTGACCCCAGGGAACAAGGAGATTAACAGGTGTTAGCTGCAGTCCTAAAACCCATTATAAAGGATAGAGGGTACAATTCTCCCAACCCCGCCCCCTTGTTTTCTTGCTCTTTTACCCAATGTGAAAAAGCAACGAAATATGAGTACCCTACATTTCTCCTGGCGGTGTTCAGGAACCAAGATAATTATCAAGAGAATTTCCTCATATTTGCATTCAAATAGAAAGCAGTGAAATATGAACAAGCACCCTGGATCCTTCCAACGAAGGTAATTTTTAATAGAATTCTTCCTTTTTGCCCCTGAAAGAATCGCCTCTTTCCTTCCGCCTGAGCCTAGCAGAGGCACTCTCCAAATAGCCTCTATACTGTAATAACCTCTTCTCACTTGCCTTATGTTGACACAGATTCATTTCTCATCTGACCTGAACCCTAAGCAAAATAAAGCAGGGCAATTAGACCCACTACTCTCCCAGTATCAAGAACTATGTTCTCCCTCCCTTCCCACCCCAATCTGGTCTACTCCTGTGCAATTTTAGCCTCCTCACTATTATTCTCCCCCCTACCAAGTCCTTAACACCATCTCTCAGCAAAATACTTGGGTTCCTGCCGAGCTACTACTGGAAGGGGAAAAAAGCACATGAGTAGGACACACATTAATAGATAGAAACTGTTCTGTAGATGAAGCAACACATCTGAGAACCCCAGAATCTTTGATCTAGCCCAAACTGATAGATCACAAACCTCAATCCCCTGATTGTACAGATGAGAAAAGAGACCCAGAAAGTTAAGGAATTTGTTCAAAAATCACCCAGGTTATTATTAGTAGAAATGGGACATGAACAGAAAGATGTCATGAATCTGAGTCTTGGTAATCTTTCCATAAACCACACTGCATGCTGTACATATTTATAAGCCCTTTGAGATTTTCAAGAAAAAGACTACCAAAGTCTAAACCCAGGATAGGTTCCTGATAGGCCAAGAAGTAATAAGCAATTCCATTCCTGCAAAATATTTCCACCTATTACAGAGTAAAAATAAGAATACGTAAAATCAAATATGAAAACCAACCCCATGTCTTGCAGTATTAAAACTGTTTATGCCCTGGAGTCTGATTTGTCAGCCACACTCTTCTCTCTCTGTAAATACGTTATCGTTTAGGATTACAGATTAAAATTTCAACCTCTGTTCTCCATTAAAGAAACTACAAATTCACTAACTTCCTGTTACTTTAGTAATAACTCTAACAAAGTAATAACTTTAGTATAACTTTAGTAGTAACTCTGGAGACCAGATAATTTGTACCACATTATACAACCCATCTCTCAGATGTCTAGGATTCTTTGCTTTTGAAAAATATCTCCTGGTGATTTATTATTCAATTGCAACAAACCCACAATGAAATCAAATGCCAAGGAAGATACCAGTCTTAGAGGAAACCATGTTGATTTGTTATTAAAAACTATTTTTAAAATGAGTATGCTTTTTTCCCTTGAGAGATATAGTATACTGACATATGTTTTAATCCTTCTTTGAAGAACAGGGAAGTATCTGATGGTCACTACGATCATCAGTGACCACTGTATAATGTTGTACAAAGTGTTGGGAAATTAACCTGGAAGTACACAGGCCACATCCAGGAAATTGCTTTTTAATTAAGCCTGAATTAACTTCTCTGTATTAACTTTTCCCCATTCTCCTAAAAGTTGGAGGCAGAAGAATAATCAGGATTACTTGGGAGTTTCATCATACAGTATTAAATTCAGTGTTCTGCTCTCTGAAATTTGAAACATTTTTGTTGAAGAGAGCAAGGAGAACTATAGCTTAAGTCACTTCTGCAAGCCAAAAAGAACTGTTCAGTTTATAATGACTTCCTGCCACAGTGCCAGATATTAGAAAATTGGGGGAACAAAGATAAAAAATCATTTTACCCACACAAACTAGTAACAAAATTATACAAATGAATTAACTCCATATCTTATTTGAAAAAAAAGTATATGTAATAAATTATGCCTACATGTAAATTAAACTATTTTAACTGGTTTAAATTTCTAGTATGTGGGGCAATATCAATACATTTTAAGAAAAAGGGCTGCAGCTATCCACTTTCAACACCATAAAGGCTAATGAATGATACCTGGTGTAGAACTGACTGGATGGGTTCCTGATAGGCCAAGAAGCAATAAGCAATTCCATTCCTGCAAAGTATGGTAAGTACCCTCCCTTTTGGTACTTATAATGTACTCTTACCATTTTTCTCTCAGTTCTCTGTGCCTAGAATCAATCTTAAGCATGTGTTTCCCCTCTACTAGGGAAGATCCACTCAATTCCGTAATCTCAAAGGCTGTCCTAGAGTAAAGCTAAAGTGTACTACATATATACAGCTGCCCCTTCCCACATCTCTAGAGCCCTCTAACACTCCTACTTTTTTTCCCAGGCTACATGGGAGTACCAGGCAAAGTTTTCTGATTTTGAGTATGGCATCAAAGGTTTAAATTTCTATCAACTTAAGGAAGAGAAAAAGGGTATTTAGCCAGCAAAAAGAAAATTATTTCATAGGGGATAAGAGGGTGGACAGAAAACTGAAAAAGAAAAAAACAGATGGATTTTCTCTATTTCTACTACAAATGCAGTGGGGATCTTCCTAAGAGCAAAAACATGTGACAACTACAATGATTCAGCACTCATAAGTATATGTCATTCACTTTAAGATTTATTTAAAAGGAACACACTAGATAAAGCATTAAATAAGATGAGACAATACAATCTTCAGTACTCAAATATGAAAATTATCTAAATATTGTCAAATTTTCAAGGAAATTCAAGATTGAAATAAGTAAAATGTGTGAAATATAGGATATATTCTGATTATTTTTAATTCTAGCAAAAAAAGAGAGAGAATGGAGGCAAGGAGGAGAGAGGGGAGGGGAATAGAAAAAAAGAAGTGTTGTCTTTTGTAACAGAAAGTTAATTACAATTGTATGTGGTTACCAAAGTTAGAAATATTACTATAATCTGGACAGTAAAAAGCACTTATTTGCTCATCTTTCCAAAATAAAAAATGTGGTAATCAACACATATTGTTTAATACTTAAATCCAGCACATGTCTGCAATTTTTTTCACTCAATGTATGAAAAAAATTTTTTAAGAAATTTATGAATCACATTTAAAATAACAGTTTATCTGGAAAACAATAAACACAATACTCTGGATGTAGCCAAGTTATCATGTAGTCAAGTACATCTTACCACTGATCCTATAAAGTCTATAGCGATAGAAGAATGGAGACAGAAATGCTCTACAAATAAAAATAACAATGATCACGATGTTAAGAAATTCCTCTTATTATTTCCACGAATAAAAATAATGAACATGTAGAAGTATTTCCTAGTCAACTAAGTCCTAACAATCCCAAAATGGAAATGCTTTTAAGCAATATTTTTTAAGCAAAAAATTAAAACACATTTATATCTATTATTCTGAATTTTCAACTTCTCACCCTTAAAGTTTCAAATTCATTCTGAACTCCAAAAAGAAAAATACCAAGGTCTTTATATTTTAAATGAATTAATTTTCTAACTCAATTCTAGTTCTCTCAGGATTTGATGAACCTAGCTCCCAAAGACCATGCTTTAAAAAAAATCAAAACACTGTAATGATCACCCATAGTTCTAACAGCTGTGTATAGCTTCTCATGGGTTTACCATCTGATTAACATTTTAACTTCACCTGAAACTTAGAAGAGCTAGTTTAAGTCCAGAAAAACCATACCTTCCATGTATGATACACAGTATTCAGCAGATATAACCAAACGTTACCCATATCCCAAACCATTCATCTATGAAAGACTTTTCCATGAAATTACAGGTCTGAAGTCAAAAGTGCAAGGAAAAAAATCAATTCAACTTATGAGACTACCCACTCCTGGAGAAGACTTTCACCTAGGGGCAAAGTTCTGCAGGAAAGCCAGACTAAGAATCTAGGTAGGAGAAGCTAGAAATCCTCTTCCCCTCTACCTGCACAGAGAGGCAATATATGATTAGTGTAGAGTAGTACAGACTCTCAAACCAGACTGGCAGGATTTTAATCCCACCTATGCCTCTTAATTGCTGTGTGACTTTGGGAAAATTACTTAACCTCTCTGTGTGCTTCAATTTCCTCATTTGTAAACAGGGTGTGAAGGTTACATAAATTCAGGCTAAACTCTTAGAACTGTACCTGGCACATATATGGTAAGGAGTCCTTTCAAGTCCATGAAGAATACTCCAGAGAAAAAATAATAATTTTATGCAAATAGAAAAATATGATTAACAATCATAATCAGAAAACTAGCAACTAACATTTGAGTTCCTGGTGGGTGCCAACACTGTGCTAGGCATTTAAATTACTAACAATCCTTCAAGGTCGTTATCACTGATTCCATTTTACCAATGAGAATACTAAGCCTCAGAGTTCAATTTATCTAAGGACAGACTTCTCTAAAAAGTAGTGGAGCCAGGAATGAAACCATGGTGCCTGGCTTCAAGGCTTGTAGTCTTTCCATTTACTCTATATTATCATCAAGTGAAAGAGAAAACAAAAAGTGCAAAAGTGCAACCACTGACTAATTATGTGTGAACTGGAAGGAGGAAGGGAATTGTGAGCTAGATTTCTTCACCTATTTTTATGGAAAAGTTAAATAAGTAATCAATTGACCTTTCCCCATTCTAATGTAAACAATTTGCATTCTGACTAAAAAACTGTCCAATAAGTGTTCCCTCACAACCTAACTAAAAGGCTAATTTAGGGATGAAACTTCCCTTTTAGAAGTTTTTAAGGAGAGGAGAAGAGGGTGATGGGTTATTTTTTAAGAAAAGTTAATTTTTTTAAAAAAGTAATTCAACAGAAAGAAAAACGTTTATTGTCATATCATAGTCTATTTTTAAAGATAACCACAATCTACAGCTTTAAATGTACAAAGATGGAAAACTGGGGGGGGGCACTGAAACTCAGGATTTCCTTTTCCAATGACAAGGCTTGAAACCCAGAGAAAATACAAATACATGTACAGGTTATGCCCCCAAAATATAAGCAAATGAGTACAATTTCAAATATTCAGCAAAACAAAAACCAGTATTATTTTAAATTATAATCTGCAGTTTAGAATAATTATTTATGGTTAGGCCTATGCCTCTTACCATTCATCCAAAAACCTTCCTGTATTTCAATGACAAACTCTTCCGTAAGAGGTGCTATACCAATGCTAAACCAAACATGGAATAATATACTATGTAATACTGTAGTCAATGATGTTTCAAATAATAGCAATTCACTGCAAAAAGTATTTCAGAAAGTACATTTGTAAGATTCAAACTGGTTTTGTATGTTGCTAAATTTTGTTTGGTTCTATATGATTTTCCTCATAGGTTTTTAGAAAGTATTCTGGGGTGCCTGGGTGGCTCAGTTGGTTGGGTGTCCAACTTCAGCTCAGGTCATGATCTCGCAGTTAGTGGGTTCAAGCCCTGCATCAGGCTCTGTGCAGACAGCCTGGAGCCTGGAGCCTGCTTTGGATTCTGTGTCTCCCTCTCTCTCTGTCCCTCCCCTGCTCACACACTGTCTCTGTCTCTCAAAAATTAAAAAAAAAAAAAAAAAAAAAAAAAGTTAAAATTTAAAAAAAAAACAAAAGTATTCTGGGGGCTCCTGGTTAGTTCATTCAGTCAAGCATGCAACTCCTGATCTCAGGATTGTGAGTTCAAGGCCCACACTGGGGGTGGAGCCTACTTAAAATTTTTAAAAAAAATTTTTTTTTAATATATAAATTTAAAGGATTTTCTCCTCCTCACCCTAAGAATTAATAGATTATTCAAAAGATGACTTCCACTGTAAATGGAATAAATGTTTTGATTTTAGCAACTGTTTTGACTATTAAAAAGTTATTTTTGTTAAATCCTGATTATCTAGAACAGGATAGAAATAACACCCTTAAAATACTTGTGTTAGCCATCATATTTCAATTGATTCTCCCAATCTTATTACTGGAATTTCTAACAAGCAGTCAAGGTAGCTAATTTAAACTTACTTCTCCTCTCCATAAACATCTTCTCTAAAGAAATCTCAAATTAACAAAAAGATTACTCAGGCAAAAACAAAACAAAAGAACAAAAAATAAATTAAGTAAGATTTTAAAAGTTCCATAGTTAAATAACTTATAATAATGACTAGCATTAAAAAGTCATGTGATATTTGTTTCATAAAGAGAATAAATGATCCTTGAAAAATGAAATCTCCTAATTCTAAGATCTGGTATCTATTCAAATCCTAAATCCAAAAATATTAGAATCCTATGAATAATAAATGAGCACTCTAAATGTTTACTGAAAATGAAAATACCCTAATATAACAAAGATATGGGCCATGAACTTCAGCAATTTATCTGCTGCTGAATGCCATGTTCAGTGTTGAGGGATTCAAAAGTGTAATGCAACAGAATTCTTTAAAGAACTCTAAAAGTAGATCTCTCTTAAAATTTTACAATACAAACAAGCAGTCTAAGCACTGTTAGTGATTAGGTATCAACTACTTAAAAATGGATTCAATAAAGTGATGAAAAATGCTTTACTGGCACTTTTCTCTTCTGTTTTTGCTTTTTCTTAGGTGGGGTGTGCACACCTAAAATGAGTAGGTAAACTAGACAGTCAGCAGGTTATTCAAGAGCTTATTTGTGTCCACAAAGCAACTGAATCCTATTTGGAACTATGTCTCTTCATCAAATGTCATGGCTAATGCTATCAGAATTTGAACACCACACACCAAAATTTAAAAGGAAGTTTTCTCACAGATTTTCATTATGCCTGACCCAACCTATAAGGCAATAATGGAAACAGCCACTTGACTGAAATAAGCTCAGCTTTCTTAAAACTTACAACAAAAAACCACCACCACGAGAGTTAATTTTACTTTCAACCTTTTTACTGTAGGTACCAAAAGAGTGTTAATTTTTCAATTACTTAGATGTTTACATCAGATCATTTCATTTGATATAGAAAAAAACTAGGTCACTACAAAATATGATAGGGAAGAAACAAGAATGAAACTAATCAAAAATTTCACACCTATACTGAAAGAGTGCCTGCTAAGTTTAAAAAAAGAAAAGAGGGGGCGCCTGGGTGGCGCCGTCGGTTAAGCGTCCGACTTCAGCCAGGTCACGATCTCGCGGTCCGTGAGTTCGAGCCCCGCGTCAGGCTCTGGGCTGATGGCTCGGAGCCTGTTTCCGATTCTGTGTCTCCCTCTCTCTCTGCCCCTCCCCCGTTCATGCTCTGTCTCTCTCTGTCCCAAAAATAAATAAAAAAAAAAAAGGTTGAAAAAAAAAGAAAAAAAAAAAGAAAAGAAAAGAAAAAAAAAAAGGAGGGTTAAACAAAGTATGTTAATCAGAGACCAGGCTTCTAAACCATGCTCTGCCACATACTAGCTCTTTACCTTGGTCAAATAATTTAGAACCAGTAAACCTCCATTTCCAGATACATTAAAAGGAGGTAAGAGTATCCACCTCATAGACTGGAGATTAACAAGTTGTAAATTGTCTGATTAGCAGACACAATGTTCTTAATAAATGTTAATGTCCTTCTTTCTCCCCAAAGGTCCAGTTTTCTGCATATGGTTATTAAACTTCGTACAAACTACTAGAACACATTCTAAAACAATCTACGGAAGAGGTTTCGTTTTTATTAACTAGCATGGTTAGGTAAACTCAATGGTCAACTAGTTTTTATTAAATATGAGACAGTCATCTTAAACAGAATTCAAAACCCTCTACACAGAAGCTACATGGTACAGAAAACTATAATAAGGGTTATTTTTAAAAGGGTTGCTTTAAAAAATAATTATCTACAATATTGTAATCCGACACTATGGGAGAACAGAAATAGTCTATCATACCACTCAAAATCTCTCAGCGGCTTCCCGTTTCTCTTGGAGTAAAAACCCAATATCCTTACAATTCCCAACCATGCACATTTCCACCCCTTCCCACTCAGATAGCATCAGCTCCAATGCCCAATATGCCCTTTTCCTCCATACACAATGCTCCAGTCACTGGTCTCACTGTTCCTCAAATTCTCTCTACCACATTTCTGCATGGCTTAATCCTTCCTCTCCTAGTCTGCTCAAAATTCACCTCATCACTGGTGCACACACCACTACCCCTGTGCCCCCAATTCCCCTCCTTAATGCTGCTTTTCTCCCATAGCACTTAACACCCTCTAACATAGAAGAAAAAGATATACTATGTTTATTATTTGTGTCTTCCTACTAAAATGTAGCCCTCTCAAGAGGTGGGATTTTCATCTTTTCAGTGAAAGACACACACACACACACACACACTCTCTCTCTCTCTCTCTCTCTCTCTCTCTCTCTCCCCCCCAGTTCCCAGAACAGTGGTTGGCACACAGTGTTTCAATAAATAATTACTGAAATGAATTAAGACCCTCCTTTACTTGTGCCTATGCAAAACAATGTGAAACAAGTTCTAAACAGACACCTTACACAGGGCTACATTCATTTGGACTCATAAACTCTGTATTTATTGAAAATATAATCTTAAATTTCAAAGTCCACACATTTTTTAGAAAGCCATTAAAAGCACTGTAATTAACATCCATTAGTCATCCATTTGAATTTTGTTATTTAACATATTCATTAATAATACATGGATTTTCCTCTGCTTAAATGAATAATGTAATTTAATTTCAAATCCAATTTTCACAATTTCTCTAGATTTCATGTGAGTTAAAAGATTACATATACTACAAATACTGGGGGAAACAGTAAACCAGGAGCAAAGTTTCAGTTCTGCAACAAACAAACAAAAAAAATCAAAACCTCCTTGATCCTCAATTTCTTCTTCTGTAGAAGGGAAAAGGAGTAAAACAGATGATCTCTGGAACCAGTTCTGACTCCTACTATGATGCCGTGAATCTATAAAAATTTAGTAGGTTACAAACTACATACTTTTTACACATCTAACAGAAATTAGAATAAAAATTTTTAGTTGAACAGAACTTTAGAAATCATCAAATTCAATCCTGTCATCTTACAAATAAGAAAACAACCTAGAAGTTTTGAATACTTTTAAAAATATTTTCAGGAGTAATAGAATATTGTCTAGTTTTGGGGTTATTTTTGGTCTAAGTAGTCAGGTAGGTTAACTGAACAATTTTTTTATACAAAGTATTTTAGATATCCCATCATTTAAGCCTGCCCTAGAACTGACGATATGCCTTCTAGAAATAAGCCTAGCTAAATACACAGAAAAACAACAGCCCAATAACTATTAAGAAACAATTATATATTTATGATGAAAACTTAACTACAAAATTCTTATGGCCTAACTTCTATTAGAGAACATGGTGATTTCGTTTCTAACTAACAAGAGCATACCAAGACAATTCTAGTGACATGATCGGAGTTCAGCCACAGAAAGTGTTTTAAATTAGTGATACGTTGCCACTACTGGTATACTTAGATGAGTTATGGCTAAGTTCCAAAACTAGCTAATTTAATATGAACAAAAGGAGAGAAGCTTAAGAGCTCCAATCCAAGCTGAACTCTTGCATGAACCACATGAATCCTGAATTCCTGAACAGGTGATGAGCATTATCAAGAGCTGTTTCCAGAGGATGCTGATGATTTACAGACTATTATGAACAGAGCACATGTCAGTGCTCTCACAGAGTGTTTACCGGGGAATTACATTTCATTACTTCAAACTTACTACTCATCTACATGCCAAGAGCCTGGAAACTTCAGGAGTAACGTCTGTGACCATCAAAATACTTTAAAAATTTT
Source organism: Panthera onca (assembly GCF_046562875.1). Classification (NCBI taxonomy): domain Eukaryota; kingdom Metazoa; phylum Chordata; class Mammalia; order Carnivora; family Felidae; genus Panthera; species Panthera onca. The sequence continues at coordinate 84,274,473 of NC_138347.1, read as the reverse complement.
AGAAACTGTTCAGATGCCCCAGCAGATCTTTCAACACTGCAATATCACTCTAAACGTTAACCTGGACTTCACGGCAAAGTTTTCTTACAAATACAAATGGCAAATTTTCATGAAACTTACCTCTGAATATATGACAAACTATAACCACATATCCGTACATGATACCAAAATTCTGCTAAGTTGGAGGCTGGGGCTAGATAAGTGTCATTCAGCAGAAATAAGACCAACTAAAAGCAAAGATACTGGGGCATTCCCTTAACACAGACACACACATACGCCCTCCTCAAAGAGGCCTTTATGTTCCCCAGGAGCAAAAGGACAACAATATCATTTTTACTGTCTATTCATACAGTAACCTGCATGGAATTCAACTCATGCTCAGACTCTAATGCCAAACCTCACTTCTAAAAAACAGAGAACGAAACAGAGTTATTTACATGACTACCAAAATGTAAGCAGATAACTTAACTACCACTTCTTCAAGCTGCTAAGACGATTTTTTCTCCAAACAAAAAAAGAAGAGGGGGAATAACTTGACAAACTGTTTTTTAAAAAATCACAAATGTCTTTAACTGGCATAATAAAACAATTACTCCTCCCACCCCAAGCAAATAAAACATGTGCTCAAAAGGTAGCAAGTCTGTTTCTCCTAATTTCATGAAACGAGAACAGGTTGCACTTCCGTACTCCCCGCCCCCCCCCCCCCCACGTCCCCTAAGCTCAGCGGTTTCTCATGTTCTCAGCGGAGAGGCGCCTATAACCTCCACCAACTGGCCAGTTAAACTCTCCTTTTGCAAAAGCTTGGGGCGCATCAAGAGGTGATGCAGAAAGGAAAAGGGCTAATACCCCGCCCCAAGCGAAACTGCCTGGAGACTTGAGGGGTGTTGGAGCTGGGAGCGGAGGAGGGAGAGGAGCGCCGGGAAAGTCTTTCCTTCTCGCCGGCGGGGCGGAGGGGGAAGCCCCGGCTTCGGGGCGGGGGGAGGCTCCTCACCCGGAACCCCGGACCCCGGTCAGACACAATAGAGCCGGCGAGGGGGCCCGGCAAGGGCAGGGCCGTTGCCCCATCCCCTCCCCCCGCCCCAACGCCTCCCTCACCCGCGCCGGGCCGGCGAGGGGCACAGGGGGCCTCTCCCCGCGCCCCAAACTCCCGGGGCTCCCGACTAGGCCCAGCTCCGCTCCGCCTCCTCGGCTCTCGCGTAGCGGCGGCGCCCGGGCGGGAAGGGGCGAAGGAGGAAGGGAGAGGAGGGGAGGAGAGCCCCGCCGGAGAGAGGACGGAGGCCGCGGGCCGGAGGCTCGGGGCGGCGGGGTCGCCACGGGGCGGAGGGCGGCGGGGCGGGGGTGCGCAGCTGCGCCGGCCCCCAGCCGGCGGGGCGGGCGGGCGGGCGGGCGGCCGCAGTGCCTCACCATGTTGGTGTCCTCCAGGCCTCTCCCCTCCTCCTCCGGCTCCGCAGCGAATGGACGGCGGCGGCAGCGGCGGCTCCTCTCACGGGCTTGCCGGGCTCCCGCTCATGCGCAGTGCGGGACGGCCCCGGCGCGGCCCGAGGAGGCAGCCCCGGGCTTCGGGGAGGCGGAGGGACTGGGGCGGGCGTCCGGCACCCCGCGCGGGGCTTCCCCGGGGCGCGGGGTCCCCCGGGGCGGGGGGCGCGGGCGGGGCAGGGGGGCGACGCACGCCCTCCGCGCGCCGACATCCTCCCGCCGCGCCTGGCGGTCTCCGGCGGGGTGGGGGGCCGCAGGACACCCACCTCCGCTTCCTACGCGCTCCTTCCGCCGTCGGACGGCGCCGGTACACCAACTCGAGGAGAGGATGAGCGGTGCTCAGTAACTTGAGCAGATGGGGGAGACTGGAAGGGATAAGACTGAGGGGCTAGGCTAGATCCATCCCAAACCACCCCTTCCCATCAAGACCACCCCTCAAAAGGGAAGAAAATAGTGAAAACACCTCCACCTCGTATTTTCCTGTTTGCCCCACAGTTGCCCCTGGACTGTATCAGGTCCCCCATGTGGACATACGAGAGGAGAGGAGAACTTAGTCTAGCCTCATGGGAGCCGTAATGTCCTTTATGGCACAGGTTCTTCCCAGACCTAAGTGTCCGCTGGGAAACCAGTGGAGTGGCCTTGGAGCTCTCGGCCAGGAGGACTGAGAAGGCCCCATGCATGCAACTAGTGGCAGAAGTTGCAGTATCAACATTTACTGCTTGCTCTAAATATTCCCTCAGTTCAACCTTACTAGGATAAGTTTTGGGAGGTAACTGTGGAACTTTTTTTTTTTTTTTTTTTTTTTTGACGGGGGGCGGGGAGGGGATTGACGTCACTCCAGGTGGGCTGTCCAGGTTTGACCTATTCTTGGCACTAAGTCAGGTGAGGCTGAGAATACCAGGATTCTGAGTTGGGGGTCAAATACGGGAATGTGCTTGAAGGGAGTTAAAACACTCTTTGGAGTGTGGTCCCTGCTCTTAAGAAATTGACTATTCAGTTGGAGAGATGAGACACTTTCACACATGAAGGAAATAAGAAAACAGGTAGTGAAACAAACAATCAGAAAATCACATCTAAGACTGAGCCAAGAGTTTGGATGTGTTTCAGAAAAGAACCAACTCGAATCAACCTGTTATCACTATCCTCACCAACACCCCTGTCCCCCCAACACAGGCATAAGCTACCGGATCAACCCTGCAACTTCACAGTTTTGAAGTTCTTATCAAAGCATCAGAACTTCTTTGGCAACTTCCCAGGGCCACTTAACACTTCCTGGAGCCAGCCATGTATCAGGAGCTCCCAGAACTCTACCAAAACAGATCTTTGGCCACCACAGCTCCTTGCTAGGTTTTGGGTAAACAGCTTGGTGAAGACAGGCCAGATCTGCCTCATGCACCAAGCCTGAAGCCAGACCACATCCAAGGATGTTCTCCAGGTATTCACCTAGATTGGAGGAAATAGTAACATCTAGGGTCTTAATGAAGAGGAGTCACTGTATCTCTTTCCTATGCTGTTATACTTCACTATGATAATAGCTCACAGGTTTTCTTCAGCTTTTTTTCCTATTTGCCAAGTCTGAAGTACAATTCTCAGTTCTCATTCTATCTGACTCCCCCCATGCAATTGAACATTTCTTCCTTCAATTCCTTCTCCATCATTTTCCATGTTTCCACTTTCTTCTGCATTTCCTCTTTCTGTGACCGCTCTTCTTTGCTGGCTCAGCTTTCTTTGGCTGTACAATGTTCCAGAACCGTCCCTGAATCTCCTCCTGTGTATAACCTGTGTTATACTGCACTCACTCACATTCCCACATGTCAACTGCTACCTAGATCTTGAGGAGTACTGAATCTTGACTTCCAGCTCCTGAGTGGCAGGCCTAAACACTAAATTTTGGTCACATCACAGGCCCATCCATCTTGACAAATCCAAAACCTTATCCCCAAGCCTGCTTTTCTTCCAGTCTTTTTACCAGATCACCCAAACTAGAAGTCCAAGAGACATCCACAACTCCTTCTACTTCATCTCCCTTAATCTAATCGGTTAACAACTCTCATCAATTTTACCTCAAAAATATAACTTTGAATCTCCACTCTATCCTCCACCCTCAGCAGAGCCGTTATTGTATCTTTTCTCATCAATAATCTCTTACTTAGCTAATCTGACCTCTATACATTCCCCATTGCTCCAGAGTTATCTTTTTATAATACAAAACCTAATTTGTTCCTTAAAATTCTCTACTGGCTCCATGAACGTGAGCCTCGTTGGTGTGGCATAGGAGGCTATCTACCTATCTTGTCATCTCCCACCTCCTTCCACACAAATACACCTCATATTTCAATTTTAACAAGCCAAGCCTGCCATACTACTTTGTGTCTCCTTGCTTTCTCTTATTCTGCTATCACTGGCATAGGAGCTAACGCTGATTAAGGGCTTTCCATGTTCTGCCATGTTCTGACTTTCCAAGTCATGCCTTGCACTGTTCTAAGTCCATGGCACACACTACTCACATAATCCTCACTTTAGTCCTATGAGCTATGCTCAGTGATTATGCCCATTCTACAGAGGAGAAAACTGAAGCACAGAAAGGTTAAATAACATGCCTAAGTTTCCTTGGCTGGTAAGTAGTAAAGCTGGAGTTTAAACCCATATAGTCTAGCCACAGACTATTCTCTTAACTACCACTCTGTATTTCCTACCAAGACCTCATACTCAATTCAAAAACCATCTTCTCTGTGATTATCTCCTGACCTCATTCCTGGATTCCAGCAGTCAGGCATTGTTTTTTTCGTTCTGCACTTCTATGACACCTTGTATACACTTCTTTTACACTTAGGACATCTTGACATCATATGATAATCATTTATCTGCATGACCACCACCCCTGACTCCTCCAGGTGAGAGACCCAGTTGCATACATCTTTTTCAGTGTCAAAGCAAGTGCCTGACACATAGGACAGATGTATGTGCTACATGATAACAGATAAAAGAAAGAAGATATCTGATATCTGTTGATTTGCCTTAAGACTATGCCTATGTTGTTTATTATTGTAATGGAATGTCTGTCCTCCTTGGCAGATGTATGTTATAGCATACGGTCAGATGGTAAATGTAGTAGCAACTGTACCCATTACTGCACTTACAAGCTACAGTACTGAATGTGAAATGGAGGATTATTACTCAGTCATCATTACTGAGAAAAATATATTTGTTAAAATTGTCCTGATTATTTTTAAAATGGAAAAGTCCTGAAGATAAAGTATAAATTACAATATCTGATCATATTCATTAACATGTTCGTATTACTTTTTTGTCATGAGCTTTCAAATTTTTAAGATTTTGAGGGTTTTTGTTAAGAACAGAATTTGTAAAGATTTTTTTCAAAGTGACAATCTCAATACAAATAAGATGGAACCATCTAGCTGAAATCCACTATCCTCCTTCCCTGTGTGTGTGTGTGTGTGTGTGTGTGTATACACACATCTATATATATAACACACATATATGGTGTGTATGTGTATATATATATGTATACATACATACACACATAGAGAAAGTACGTGCACAATATATATTCACTGTACATCTATAGCTACGTAGACTAATATAGAGTATCTATAGATGGTATAATTTTTCAAGGTAAAACATGCAAGTATTTGAAAATGAATTGCCTCAGATGTTTAAAAATTCACGTTAAGATATATATATATTCGCTGATAAAAATTGTTACAGTTCTGTTTAAAGAAACATGTGAAACCAGGGTTCCATACTTTAAAAATCTGTCTTTTAGCAAAGAGAAAGAGCAAAAGTAATCTGAAAAGACAGATTGCTAACATTTCTGGTAGTTCATCCAGCTAAAATTAAGCCTGCAGGGTAACTATGTATACATAGTTACAGTTCAAAGGCACTAGTCTGGGACGCACAGCCACCACCCTCCCACACTTAACTTGGGTGGACTCAATTTTGCCCAACATTTACATAAATGTGCTTATTGAATTCAAGCTCGCCTATTTATAAATATGTAAGAGTAAATGAGACTGACCAATACAACCTATTTGAGTAAAACGTGGCCTTTAGGTCTTATTGATCCAGAATTATAATATTTTAAAGGGTGAAGCAGACAAGATGAGGCCTCAGGGGCAGGGATGGGCCCTCATTGTAGTTGCAAAAAGTCTAATATAAGAGCCATTGTTGCAAATTAACGCCTAACTCATCAGAGTGGGGGAAGAGATGGAAGCCTTTTGACTCTCCCTCCCTGGTAAGCATTTTCAGTGCAGCCAAAGAGATGACCAACTGCCTAGGACTCTTCCCCCACATTCTAAACTATTTAAAAATGAATCCTTAATCAGAACAAAAGGAGGAAACTTAAGGACTGTCCCTAGAAAAATGAACACCACTGACCCCTTCACACAAAAGAACCAACAAAAGGGTCACCTCTAAATTTACAAAAGGGGGTATTCACCAGAGCCAGTCTGTCACCTCAAGGTACATGTGGATCTGTTGATTTGAGCTGCTCCACACTCATGGTAGAGGAATGGACTTGCAGTAACAGCTGAGACTGGAGGGCCAGTGATGGGAAACTACCTGAGACCATCACTGATGATGTCACAATGTCCCACTGTCCTGAGGTGTCCATCTTGCACCTCCCTGCCCAGCCCCGCTTGGTCCCTCCTACATGAGACCGCAGCTCAGCCTGGGTGTCTGTCTTGGACAGCTCTGGTCAGTTGCAGAGAGTAAATTTGTTAAAATCATAAAGACTGAAACAATTCTACAGGTAGTACAGTAGATGGTCCTCTAGAATCCAGAGTGTTTATCCCTTGATACTTTTGGTATCCTCACAAAGGCATGTGCCTTAGAGGAAATGCTGGTGTGGAACCAACACCTTGCTTTCCTGTCTTTATTCAGTGAATAGTACGGAAGGCATACACATTTCCCTGGGACTTGGTATTCTCAATTACAAAATAAAAAGATCGGGTTGAATTGTAATAAGTTTCAATCAAACCCTACGCTTGTTTGATTCCTTCCTGGTCCACTATTATGAGCTGTCCACAAAGATCAGGGAAGTATAGCCTGTTTCATTCATTCACTCATTCATTCATTTCTAAGTGTATGAAATACCTACAATAACACTGTATGGCAGGTATAATGCATGCTGCAAATATGAGGCACATACGAAATTTAAAATTTTCTAGTAGTGACATTTAAAAGCCTGAAACAGGCTTCACCTATTTTGTTTTTAACATCTAACCTAAGATATCCAAAATATCAGCATTTTAACATGTACTCAATATAAAACATTGAGGTAGTTTACATTCTTTTTTTTTTCATGGCAAATCTTTGAAATCTGATATGTATTTTATTTGGACTAGTCACTTTCAAGTGGTCAGTTGCCACATATGGCTACTATATTGGCCAGCACAGGCCCACACAGTGTCTGGCCACTGGAAATAGATGCTTCACAAGTGGGAGAAATAAGCACTCTTACTTCCAGGAAATAAATAAAAACCAAAGTAAACCTGAAATATCTATATATATCCAATAGTAGTACAAAAATATTTAGTATTAGGGAAGCTAACGTAGTTCAATTGGAAAAAAAAAATTGGCAAGGGGGCAATATGAAGCCTGTAAATATATAAAAATAATAAATATATGAATAATAAGTGAATTAATAATATACATGATTATATATATGTACCATTTTCAGTATATATAGCAAACTAGGAAAGTCACCTGTACAAATTTGCAAATGTCTACCATACACCCATATCTGCCTGACTCTGACCGTGTCATCCTGTTAAATGTGATTTGTGTACAAGGTTTTTTCAGTCAAAATAAGACATATGAAACACTAAAACACATCACAGCCACTTTAGAGTTTTCAGGGCTTTTTTCAGGGCTGTCCAGCAAAACAGTATCTAGTAAGTTAATGCCATTTTCTCCATTTCCGTTAAGATAGGTCACCCTTTTCAAAGAAATTATTTGGGATGGATGAAGAGAGAAGAGAGTTGGTGAAAGGGAAGATTTGTGTGCAAATAGTGTAAAATTTTTTAAAAATTAGTATCAGGGTCAGAGTAGCCTAAAGCGCTGCAAAAGAGAAAACATACAAATAACAAAAAGCTAAGTTGTGAGATTATCATTTTGAAAATAAATATACAGAAAGAGGAAGTCAATGAAGGAGTCTACAAGTGAAGCCCAAATGAGTTAATGTGCTGTGAGAGACCAGGGAGAACCCCCTTCAGGACATTTGGGAAAGGAGATGATTAGGCAAAATTCTTTAGAGAGAAAATGCGACGTGGCCACTCTCAACTGACAGAAAGGAAAACGTTGTGGTGGCATATCAGCACTTTGAAACAAAATAATGAATTTTAGAGAATTTGAAGAGGTCCCTCAATTTTTGTTGACAGCCTGACCTGATAGAGGGGTGTGGGGAAGGGGGGAGGGGATTGAGTGGGGAGGCAGGGAGCGCGAGGGCTTAGGGTCAGGCCTGGTGGGCTAGCGCTGGTGACAGCACAATTGGCAGATCAGGTCTGGCTGGAAAGAAAAGCCAGTGGGAGGGGTTAGGAGAGAGGCAGGGATTATCTTCATTCCTGATCAATAGGATACGGCCCTACAGAGTAACAACATAGCTGTGAAACGTGTAAGAGAATACCTCCCCTAGGCTGGGCATATGTGACATACCTCGGGTGAAGTGTATGGCTCAGAGCCCAGGTCTTAGTCCACCAGCCCAGAGCCAGGTGTTTCATTTGATTTTTCATCTGAGAAGAGTCTAAGATTTGTTTCTAATGCCTTCAGCTGGATGATTTCTCAAAAGAAGTAATGAATATTGTTAAGTCCTTTATGAAGTCACGGCAGTCAGAATTTTTTTCCGGCAATATTATCTTTACATTATTTAAAATTCAGATCCCTTGTTATTATTGCTTACATTTGTATTTCTTTTGTAGAAGTTACAAACTGAGGAGTGGCATCAGCTTTGAAACTTTGGAAATAGGCCTCGGGGTTATATGAGAGTCACGGCCTAAGACAACTGTGTTCTAAATTGTCTATCTCCATACGACTGGGCAAATCACACCTGTCTTCTTGGAGCCTCAACTCCTCTGACTGGCGAGTTTAGATTAGATAAATCCTTAATTTCCTTCCAGCTTCAAATCTGAGCTTCCTTCAAAAGTCTAGGAAGTATAATTGTTCTCATTCAGTCATGTATTTCAACATTCATTGAACACCTACGTATCAGCCACAGTAAGAGGTACTAGAAATACAAAGAACAAGCCAAACGGTCCCGGCATCCCTGCGCACCTACCTAGGAAATCAGAATCAGGTGATATGGAAACTATGGGAGGTGGGAAAAGAGTCTCTGAGATGGTTGTGCAAGTACTGCATCTGAGAAGCCCAGCAGGACTATGGGCAGAGGGGAGGCTGTGTGTAGCAGGAGAGGATGGGCTTCATGTTACCTAGATCTGTGCTGCAACCAGACTCTACCATTTATTATAAAGGTGATGTTGGCATATTTCTTAGTATTTTCATCTATAAAATACCTACTTCAGAGTACTGTGCAGAGAGTAAATGAGACAGCACATGTAATGCTGTGGTAGGCAGTTGCTCAATCTAGAAGAGGTAACATATGAATGGACTTCTACAGAATGAATAGCAGTGAGTCTCAAGCTGAGGTGACCTGGTTTGTTTTAAGGAGAGAGTCATTTAAAGTGATGTTTGGTAAAAAGCAGTTCTTCCCTGTGACATTTGGATGCCTCTTTAATCAAAAGGCACCCTCAAGGAGGGCACTGTGATTGTTCTTTATGTTTCAAACACTGAAAAATAACCCAAATCAGCCATGATCGCAACAAATATTAAGGTTACATGATGAGGGAAACACTGGCTAGATAGTTCCTTCCAATCACTGTATCAACACACAGATTCTTCTGACACTTGCTGTGGCTCTGGCATCTAGAAACACTGACCAGTGGAGCCAGCTTGATTGGTTATGTATATAAAATTACCACATTTCTTCCCCAAATATCAAGGGGCTATGATAAGAAGTTACAACAATGGTCAATGGATATTCAGGAGACATTTTTCTATCCCTCTACACTACAGGGGAGAAAAATAAGGTGGCAACTTCCTCTTCTGTCTGTGATCAGTTGGGAAATTTGACTTTGAGGTACTTACGTCCTGGAATGCCATCTGTCTCTGTCCATGTCTGCAATAAACAGTCTGAATAGAGGGCCCCGCACAGGTTCTCAGATGAAACATTGATTAAGTTTTAGTAATCTTACCAGTAGGTAAGATCTAGTTTCTGTTTTAAAAATAACCTATACAACTTGTTTCTCAGAAGGAAAAAGAAACAAATAAATGCAAAAATTACAATAAATTCTATTTATGTGTCTGTAGAAGCAATGCAGATATATCAATTCCATGAGGCCCGTATTTTCCTGATTCAAAACTAAAAACAGGTATCAAAGAAAATAAAACTACAGACTAATACATAAATGCAAAAACATAAATGCAAAAGCCTTTTAAAATATATTAGCAAACCAAATTCAATAATGTATGAAAAAATTATTTACCCAGAAACGCAGTGTTGGTTTAATAGTTGAAAATCAGTTAATATAGCACACCATATTAATAGGATGAAGACACAAGAACACAATCATCTCAGTAAATGCAAAAAAAGCATTTAACAAAACCTAACATCCACTCACAGTAAAAATTCTCAACAAACTAGGAATATAAGGGAAGTTTCTTACCTGATAAAGTGCATCTACAAAAAAAAAAAAAAGCAAAACAAAATAAGCTAGTGCTAATATCATACTTAATGGTGAAAGACTGGATGCTTCTCCCTAAGACAGGAACAAGGCAAAGATAGCTGCTCTTGCCATCTCTAATTAACCTTGAACTGAGGTTGTAGCCAGTTCGATAAGAAAAAAATTTTAAGGTATCCAGATTAGAAAAAAGAAGTAAAACTCTCTTTATTCTCAGATGATATTGTCTTATACATAGAAAACTCTAAGGAGTCCCCTGCCCCCTGCCCAAAACTGCTAGAAGTAAAAAATGAGCTCAGCAAGGGCACTAGATACAAGATCAATACTTTAAAAATCAGTTGTGTTTCTATATACTAGCAACAATCTAAAACACAATAGGATCAAAAAATAACAAAATACTTGTGAATAAGTTTAACAAAAGAAGTGAAAGATTTGTACACTGAAAATTATAAAACATTGCTGAGAGAAATTAAAGTAGATCTAATTAAGTGGAAAACTATCCCATGTTCATCAATTGAAAGACTCAATATTTTTAGCATGGCAAATCTCCCCTAAATTGTTGTATACATTCAGTTCAATCCCCATCAAAATCCCAGTAGGCTTTGTGAAATTGATTGGCTGATCCTAAAATTTATATGGAAATTCAACATCATTGGTCATTGGGGAAATATAACTTAAAACCACAGGATAATCCTACACATTCACAAGAATGGCTGCAATTAAAAAGATGGACCTCCCCAAGTTTGGGTGAACATACAGAGAAACCTGATCCCTCATGCATTGCTGATGGAAATATAGAACAGAAACTGTTGGCAAATAGTCTGGCAGTTTCTTAAAACTAAAAGCTACCATATAACCCAGGAACTGTACTACTAGATGTTTATCCAGAAGACGTGTACAAGAATGTTTATAGCAGCATTGTACATAATAGACAAAAACTGGAAACTATTCAAATGTTTATCAGTTGGTGAATGGATAAAGAAAATGTGGTATATCCATATAACAGAATACTATTCAGTAATAAAAAAGTGATTGGCCCCTGCTTCTTCCTGTTCTCTTATAAACTGGAGTCTCCTTAGTTAAAAGCAAGCTAAGAAAGTGATGTACTGGCTTCTAGGAGGATCCTTAATATGGAAAATTCCCCAAATACAGAAAGGATTTTCAATTGCTATTGTTGGGTGTCATAAAACATGACAAATATCCACTGATATGCTCTTTTCAGGACCACAAATTTCTGGGGTCACAAACTTGGGACTTTGACCCAGGGCATTGAAATTTTTTAAGGCTCAAGGAAATGGATAGGAGAAAGAAATACATCAATGTCCAGAGCAGGCAATGCTTTGTATGTAGATCTGCTGTCTTCCCCCAAACACACAAAAGCAAGCTTTGTGCGCTGGCCAGAGCAGCAAAATTTCTAGGCATGGCCCTGCCACTTCCCTTTCTACTCCAGCTTCCTGAACCCCCTTGCTACCACTCACCAGCATTCTGAGCTCCTAAAGTTAGGCCCTCCAACCTGTCCTGCTCCCCACTTTATTGTCCTTAAGCTTTACTCTTGTTTCTCTGGCTCAAAAGCCACTTCTTATCGATATTATCCAAATTCTTTAATTTTCAGAAGCTCCATACTCTGGATACAACTTGTGATGGATGGCCTGTGATGTATCTGACCTATACTTCCCTGAATTCCCTTTCTTGTCTGTTTTCTATTAGGGTGGGCCATAGGGAAGATTCTCAGAGATTTGGAGGGCAGAAGGGAAGCAGTCATTTTGTGACTCACACACACAGTGTGCCGATTCACCTCATCGGCTCGAAGCAGCAACTAAGCCTGTAGCTTCTCTTCTACAGGCTGGATCCTGGATCCTCCCTTCAGCTCCTCCAACTCTGGAGCCAGGTGTTTGCATTCAGCTCTATGACACAGGGTCCTAGCTTCTATAGAGTAGCCTTGACACCAAGGTCAGAGGTCACAAGAACAGACAAACTTCAGTCTGTCCTTGTGGAATTCTCTCACGCTTGTGGTTTCCAGCTTTCTCTCGATCTCCCTACTTGACATCCATTATCACTTCCTGACTGCATGCACCATGGACTTCAAGCTCCAACACTGGACATGGAGACAACAGCTCATAGAGACTGCTTAACCATCTCACACGATTGTGGAAGACTAATTACCTGTAACCATAGACAGACAAGATCTCCTAGTGGTTCTGTTTCTCTGTCAGGAACACCCTTGTCCCCATCTCCCTAGCTTTACCCTCCACGGGCCTCCTCTTCTTTCAATACCCAGTTCTTCTATCAATTCCCCAGCCCCATGGCTAGAGGTGACACCTCCCTACACACACACACACACACAGCTGTGCAGCCCAAGCAGGCTGTTTGGAATCCCTAGAGCACCTGGCTCATTTTGCCTTTCATCTTAGGTATTTCTGCCCACGTCATTATCCCTTTACTAATGACTAGACTGTGCATCCTTCAAAGGCAGAGACCACGTGTCATACATTTTTAGGTCTCCTAAAGTATTTTCTACTGGCCTAACAATGAGCTGAAACTGGACTGAAAACTCCAGGGGGAGAAGAGATGGTTGGTAGGGAGATGAAGAGCTTCAAAATAAACCACATGTTTTACCACCTGCCTGCCTGGTGAGCTCATGTCCACATGGCAGCCTTAGGATGCCTCTTCTCTCCAGCAAAGAGCCAGGGATGTTGGTTTTACAGCAAGAAAACACAGAAAGGAAAGAATATAAGAAAGAGTATACCCAAGAGATTATTTACTAGTTCGTGAATTTTATGTGTAATAATGCCTATCAATGAGAAGGGGGAAAATCATCTTTAAAAAAACCCTTTTTTTTTTTGTTACCAAGGCTCTTTTACAGGAGCTCCGAATAATATAATGAGTAGAGCTATTATCCCAACTACAGTTTGCAAAGGTTGTTAATATAGACCACAGACCATTTTCAGTATGTAAAAAAGTCTAACAGAAATGGCTTGGCGAAAGAAAAAATAAAAGCTTTCTACTGCTAACAAGTTGCAATTCTTCCATCTTAACTGGGACTATTTGAGTTCAGGGTGGTAATATATATTATTCTAAGCTCATTATGAATTATATGTGTTCTTTGGTTACTTTAAAATTGAAGAAATTACTTGATGACTTGTTAATAAATACACATCATTTGTTAGGGAAAAAAATGTTTTAAAACAAAAATCCCTGTTAATAAAAATAAGGAGAATCTGAAAGGGTAAAGAGGTTGAGAACCATAAAACTGGATATTTATATTAGAATAGATATTAGAAACTGAGCCTTCAAAATATTAAGCATTTATTCCCTTTTTTTAATTTACATCTAAATTAGCAAATAGTGCAACAATGATTTCAGAAGTAGATTCATTAATGCCCCTTACCCATTTAGCCCATCCCCATCCCCAACCCCTCCAGTAACCCTCTGTTTGCCATATTTAAGAGTCTCTTATGTTTTGTTCCCCTCCCTGTTTTTATATTATTTTTGCTTCCCTTCTCTTGTGTTCATCTGTTCTGTGTCTTAAAGTCCTCATATAAGTCATATGATATTTGTCTCTAATTTCGCTTAGCATAATACCCTCTAGTTCTATCCACATAGTTGCAAATGGCAAGATTTCATTCTTTTTGATTGCTGAGTAATACTCCATTGTATATATATATACCACATCTTTATCCATTCATCCTTCGATGGACATTTGGGCTCTTTCCATACTTTGGCTATTGTTGTTAGTGCTGCTATAAACATTTGGGCACATGTGCCCCTTCAAAACAGCATACCTGTAATCCTTGGATAAATACCTAGTAGTGCAATTGCCAGGTTGTAGGGTAGTTCTATTTTTAGTTTTTTGAGGAACCTCCATACTGTTTTCCAGAGTGGCTGCACCAGTTTGCATTCCCACCAGCAGGGCAAAGAGAGCCTCTCTCCCCGCATCCTCACCAACATCTGTTGTTGCCTGAGTTGCTAATGTTAGCCATTCTGACAGGTGTGAGGTGGTAGCTCATTGTGGTTTTGATTTGTATTTCTCTGATGATGAGTGATGTGGAGCATTTTTTCATGTGTCGGCTGGCCACCTGGATGTCTTCTTTGGAGAAGTGTCCATGTCTTTTGCCCATTTCTTCACTGGATTGTTTTTTGAGTGTTGAATTTGATAAGTTCTTTATAGATTTTTGGATACTAACCCTTTATCTGATACGTCATTTGCAAATATCTTCTCCCATTCCATCGGTTGCCTTTTAGTTTTGCTGATCGTTTCCTTCGCTGTGCAGAAACTTTTTATTTTGATGAAGTTCCAATAGTTCATTTTTGCTTTTGTTTCTCTTGCCTCCAGAGATGTGTTGAGTAAGAAGTTGCTGTGGCCAAGATCAAAGAGGTTTTTGCCTGCTTTCTCCTTGAGGATTTTGATGGCTTCCTGTCTTACTTTTAGGTCTTTCATCCATTTTGAGTTTATTTTTGTCTCTGGTGTAAGAAAGTGGTCCAGGTTCATTTTTCTGCATGTTGCTGTCCAGTTTTCCCAGCACCACTTGCTGAAGAGACTGTCTTTATTCCATTGGATATGCTTTCCTGCTTTGTCAAAGATTAGTTGGCTATATGTTTGTGGGTCCATTTCTGGGTTCTCTGTTCGGTTCCATTGATCTAAGGGTTTTTGTTCCAGTACCATACTGTCTTGATGACTACAGCTTTGTAATACAGCTTGAAGTCCAGGATTGTGATGCCTCCTGCTTTGGTTTTCTTTTTCAAGATTGCTTTGGCTATTCAGGGTCTTTTCTGGTTCCATACAAATTTTAGGATTGTTTGTTCTAACTCTGTGAAGAATGCTGGTGTTATTTTGATAAGTATTGCATTAAATATGTAGATTGTTTTGGGTAGTATTGACATTTTAACAATATTTGTTCTTCCTATCCAGGAGCATGGAATATTTTTCCATTTTTTTGTGTGTCTTCTTCAATTTCTTTCATAAGCTTTCTACAGTTTTCAGTGTATAGATTTTTCACCTCTTTGGTTAGATGTATTCCCAGGTATTTCATGGTTTTTGGAGTACTCCTTTCTTGTTGATGGGATCATCCTGTAGACTATGAAAATGGTGGCATCAGATTTTCTACTTAATAACAGTGACTTGGGTAATTACAGTGATATAATTCAATGAGTTAAGGGAGAACAGTTTCAACAAAGAGGGAATAAAACAAAGGAAATGGCTCCTGAGAGTACCCCAGGTTTATACTATCAATTTCAATTTTCCTTCAAAACATTTCAAATCAAAAGAAAAATGAATCACTTTTACCTTACTTGAAAAACTACAGAAAATTAAGCTTTTATTTTGTAATTTTCCATTTGCTTTACTGGAAGATTTTTTATTTGGCTTTTTTTTTTGTGTTAGTTATATAGTCTATTGATTAATTCAACCCAATGCCAAGGAAGTAGGAATTGAGATGCTGGCAGATGTTGCTGCTTCTAGCAGATAGAATATATAAGAGAAGAGCCAGCCAGTTTCCATATTGTGGTTTCAATTAGAGCTTAGAATGAATAAACTCATCCAAGGAAATTCAGGATTCCACTGGCCCTGAGGAAATTCATAAGATGAATCACTTCTGTTTTATTCCCAAATAAACATAGATTTTCAAGTTCAAGCAGAGGTCAAATAAGCACGATTTCTCACTAAGCAAGCTTCTTTGTCAACATCTCCCTTCCAGGTAGGGGCCTCAAAGTAATGCAGGGCAGATACTGAGAGTTGGCCATTTTAGTCAGATGGGAGCCTGGGTATGAAAGGTCAGGCTGGCTGGGTAGATAGAAAGGTGGAGAGAGTATTACTATTGTGTGTGGTGGGTCACGGAGGCTCCAGTCATACTTAGTATTTTGATTTTGCAAAGGAAAACTAAGTAAGGTGTAATAATTTATTTCAAAATTTTTCAAATATATACACAAGTAGACCAAATTATCCAGACATACCCATCACCCAACTTCTACAATTAGCAATTCAAGGCCAGCCTTGTCTCATTTATGCCCCATCCATTTCCATGGCCTGCATAATTTTGATGCAAATCTCTGATGTTATAACATTTTATTCGTATGTATTTCCATATCTCTAAAAAACAAAATACAATACCATTAACTCAACCAAAAATCTAACAATATTCCTTAATATCTTCAAGTGTCCAGTTTGTATTTATATTTCCCTGGGGTGTCTTATGCATATTTTTAAGAACATAAGCTTTACTTGGAAGGTTAATTGACTCAGGTTTATGTTCTTGATTTCCTAATAAATTATAAACTGTTTGAGCAGAGGGGCTGTGTTTTGTTTATGCTTGCCTTTGAGTGTTTTGCCCAGACTTACGCCCAGATTTCACACAAAAGCTAATTAAGTACATGTATAATAAAAGAGCTTTTTATGACTCTTCATGTAATTACATTCACAAATCAGAAAAAAAATTACCACATTACCTGTCCAGATTTTTGCTACAGAAAACAGAAACAATATAGATGCTCAATTTCTGCAATTAAGTTGGAATGAAATGTCATATGTAGCATAATTAGGCAATTGCAAATCTGTAACATTGGCTACTTAAACTCTCTCTTGCTAGCTGTCATAATTTCTGACAACTTGAGAGATGGATTTTCAGAGAGTGACCCATTCTGTTGGTTTTGGCACAATATCCATGGGGACCAAAGAAATAGAACACCTCTGATAGGAGAAAAATGTGTTCTATGAATTTTAATGCAAAAAATTGAAGTTCCGTCTTATATTCAATCAAGGTAAATAATGTTGCATATCTCTGCACAGGATGTTCCCTCTCATACCATCTCCCCACCTGTTTCCCTCTCTCACTTTTCTCTGGTTCTTTTTAAAGTGCACAAATGAAATAGAGGACTTTATAGGAAAAAAAATGGAAGGATATGTATCCATAGGCATATGACCCTAATGAAAAAAGAAAGCTATGTACATCAAAATGGTAAGAGCTGCATTATTTTATAATAGCAAAAATTAAAAATAATCTGCATGTCTAAGACTAGAAGCATGGTTATATAAATTATATTCCAACCATTTACTGGGAATAGCTAAGGAATAATTATGCAGTTTTTAAAGTTAGAATTATAAAGACCAGGTAGCGACATAGAAAATGCTTAAGATGTGTTAGGTAAAAACAATCAGGGTTGAAATTTTATGGACACTATAATTTTAACTATGTAAAAAGTGTACCTATAAATATAAGACCAAAGGAAACAAAATAATAAGAGTGGTTATGTTAGTGTGGTTGAATTATACACGATTTTTTTTTTTTTTTTTTTTTTTTTTTTTTAAGAGAGAAGCACACAAGGAATCCCAAGCAGGCTCTGCCCTGGCAGCATGGAGCCTAACACAGGGCTCGATCTCACCAACCAGGAGATGGTGACCTGAGCTGAAATTGAGAATCAGATGCTTAACCAACTGAGCCACCAGGCACCCCATACATGTTTTTCAAAATATTATTCATCTGGCCTTTAGAATATGTTGGATAAATACCAATTTATGTTGTTTTTCTGCTCCCTCTAGCTAACACTTTAAAAAATTGTATGATTGTAGAGGCAATCTCTGCCCCTCCCCCACTCAAGCGCACGCGGTCTCTCTCTCTCCCTCTCCTCTCTCAAAATAAATACACTTTAAAAATTGTATAATTATAAATTAAAACTTCTTAAAGCTGTAAATAATAAAACTTTGGTTAATGGCATTAAATTTAGATGTTTTCTTTTCAAAGTCTGCATTCAGCTTATATATAAAAAATAATATATTTTTAGTTTTATACATAAAACTTTTACATAGTAGGGGCGCCTGGGTGGCTCAGTCAGTTGAGCATCCGACTTCAGCTCAGGTCACGATCTTGCGGTCCATGAGTTCGAGCCCTGCATCGGGCTCTGGGCTGATGGCTCAGAGCCTGGAGCCTGCTTCTGATTCTGTGTCTCCCTCTCTCTCTGCCCCTCCCCCGTTCATGCTCTGTCTCTCTCTGTCTCAAAAATAAATAAATGTTAAAAAAAAATTAAAAAAAAAAACAAAACTTTTACATAGTAAAGGAATAAGATTAACTTTGAAAAATGATGAAATAGGTGTGCCTGGCTGGCTCCATTGAAAGAGTGTGCAACACTTGATCTCAGGGTCATGAGTTTGAGTCCCACATTGGGTGTCAAGATTACTTAAATAAACTTTTAAAGATATGATAAAATAAAATCATTTTCTTTCTTTTTTTAAAAATAAGATCTACACCCAGTGTAGGGCTTGAACTCACCACCCTAAGATCAAAAACCACATGCTCTACCCTGAGCCTTCCAGGCACCCCTATTTTATTTCTTTCATTAGATTTTACCTCTCCTGTTACTTAAATAGTAAATACTATAATGTATTTAATAACACAGCACCTAGCAGGGATCCTTACACATTTAAGCCCTTGACAGGTATTAGCTGTATAGATTTGAAATCATTCAATTTTTTGTTCATTCAACAAATGTTTATTGAAGAACTACTTTACCCAATGAGTATTTTTGCTGACGTAGAAAGGCCAAATGATTTTTCAAGTTATGAAATATACATAAGACTATAAGAAATGTAAGTGAACAGCCTAACAGATTGTAAAATAAAGGTATCCACCTTCCCACTCAGGTCAAGAAACAGAACATCAGCACCCAGAATGCCAACACTGCCAGCCTCATCCTAACCCCTGCCTGCAACCCAGTGGTCACTGGGACAGAGGCAGATGTGTGGGGACACTCAGGATGCTCTAAGGCCCCTGATGTATAGGCCCTTCCAAGGCAGTGGGCATTTGCTCTTTTTAAATTTGCAAAAATAGAGGCACCTGGGTGGCTCAGTTGGTTAGCGTTCGGCTCTTGGTTTCAATTCAGGTCATGTGAATTGGTCATGTGAACAGGTCATGTGAAGCACAGGTCAAGCCCTGTGCTTCGAGCCTGTGTCGGGCTCTGTGCTGACAGTGTGGAGCCTGCTTGGGATTCTCCCTCTCTCTCTGCCCCTCTCCCACTTGCACTGTCTCTCAAAATACATAAACTTAACAAAAATTTGCAAAAGTAAATATTTCCTACATGATTAAGATTTCTTTGTACTTTCATAAATAATCTTGTATTCATAACTTCACCTATTTTTCTGAAATAGGGTCCCTCCAAATTGTAAAAGCCTCAGGCCTCACAAAATCTGGATCTGCCCCTAGGCAGAGTAATCCTGACTATTAGACGTTCTTTGCTTCCAGATGGATCACACAATGTGACACCATCCATTTCCCAATTAGAAATGTTCCACATGTTTCTGAGGGAGCCACTTAGAAGAATTGACTGGCCTTTCATGAGAACATGGTAAATGGTTTGGGTTTGGGTTTCACAGCAGTGGACCTCCAGAGCTGGCTTCCTCTTCTTGAGAGACAGTAACACAAGTCGAGGGTGCAAGGCTGGTGAATTAATCACCTTTGTAACTAGTCCCTCCACTGTGGACTCACGAACAGAAGCCTAGCTTGTTAGGCACACAGAATATTTACAACAAATCTGAATAGTTTGCCAACACTGAAAAATCAAGAGATTTCACGTGAAAAGTTGGCTTTCTGACTTCTTTTAAGCAATTGGAAGACATGAGCCCTCTGAGCCCACATTCCCCCTTGGCACTGGCTGGGTGGAGCCAAGGGACAGCTTCTTTCTGAAGCCAACCTCTTCCCTGAAACCCTGCTGCTTCACTTAAAAGATATTCTGGGGGCGCCTGGGTGGCTCAGTTGGTTGAGCGTCCGACTTCGCTCAGGTCATGATCTCGCGGTCCATGCGTTCAAGCCCCGCGTCGGACTCTGTGCTGACAGCTCAGAGCCTGGAGCTTGTTTCAGATTCTGTGTCTCCCTCTCTCTGACCCTCCCCTGTTCATGCTCTGTCTCTCTCTGTCTCAAAAATAAATAAACGTTAAAAAAAATTAAAAAAAAATATTCTGAGTGCGTGGTTCCTGGAGGCGTTTGTGAACCCTGATCTATTACCTTGCATTGATACAAATTAAATTTAAAGGTAACAAGGAGTAGGTTCCCCCAAGATACTCCAAGATGAGTTTCTGGTACCAATATTTCCTCAGCACTTTATAAAGGTGCTAATAAGGTATCCCCCAAATGGAGTTAAACTAACGATATACAACATGAATAAAATCAGAAATGTGCAAAGGTTCATCTCAAATGAAATAACTTCCCAATCAGAAGCAGTGAGAAGCAGCTAAACATAACTATAGATCTGTGGTTCTTGAATTTGAGGATGCATCAAAATCTCACCTGGAGACCTTGTTAAAACAGATTTCTGGGTCCCATCCCAACTTTTCTGATTCATTAGGTGTAGGTGGAGTGGGGCTGGGAATTTGCATTTCTAAGAAGTTCTGAGGTTTTGCCCAGGCTGCTGGTGCAGGAACGCTTTTTGAGAACCATTGCCACCTGTTAGTCAAAATGCTGTCTGTCCCCTGGCTAGAGGCCTGGGAGCTTGTTAGGAATGGAGAATCTCAGACCCTTTCCAGACCAATGGAATCAGGAGCAGGTGGTTTGTAGGAACATTACATTGTTGAAAATGTTTTATTTATTTTTGAGAGAGAGAGAGAGAGAGAGAGAGACAGAGAGAGAGAGAGACAGAGAGAGAGAGTGAGGGACAGAGAGAGGGGGGGTCACAAGACCCCAAGTGGGCTATGCTCTGAGAGCAGCAAGCCTGATGCAGAGCTCCAACTCACAGACTGTGTGGGATCATGACCTGAGCCTGAACTAAGGTCAGATGCTCAACCCACTGAGCCACCCAGGCACCCCAGAAGGTTACATTTGGAGATACACTGAGCTGTTCAAAAACACTCCTGGGAAAAATCACGTGGATGTTTGTTAAATATACAGAACACCAGACCTTTCTCTTAGAAATTCTTATTCAGAGATCTATTTTTGTTAAGTACTCCAGGTGATTCCTATCATTAGGAAAGCTTAGGATGAATAGGTCAATGGTGACTTAATAAATCTAAAGAAAGAACACGTTAGTAAAATGGGGGTGACCAAGAGAAACGTAGAAAAGTAGGAAATCCCAGAAGAGAAAACTGGTAGCATGATTTCAACTGTTTGAGGCTCTTTAGCCGCTGGTATGCATTTCTTTTGTGGGGAGAGATGCATCAAATTGTTAGATCGTATAAAATGCACCAAATTCCTTTCATCTGGGTCCCTGCCTATCAAGAACACTTGTCATTATAATGTGGCTTCCCTGTGCTTTTCACACCAGGAGAAACACAGCAGTCAAATCAATCTGAGTATTCTGATTTGACTCACAGGTACACCTTTCACTGTGAATCAAGAACTCATCATTAAGGTGTTGATATATTTTTCTGTGTGTTCTTCTTAGAGCTGTTTGATCTCTGAGAAATCAAACCACTTAAACAAAATGAAATTTCTGGGCATGTGTGTATGTTATTCTGATTGAAGAAGGGGCAAATTCTTTTGCCCATAAAGTTTTCTTATGTAGATTCTACTGTATCGTTTTTAACTTTTTTGTACATTCAAGTAAATCAGATTTTTTGAAAGAATTACATTAGCAAATAAAAGTCTTCAGACAATATAATAAAATCTGTAAAGCAGAGTTGGTGAGAAAATTGCTTTTAACAAAATTTTAGTTGACACACATTAGTTTCAGGTGTAGGGCGTAGTGACTGGACGACTTCAGGTGTTATGTTATGCTCACAAGTGTAGCTACCATCTGTCATTATACAATACTGTTACAATATCATTGACTGTATTCCTTATGCTGTGTGTTTGATCGCTGTGACTCACTTATCCTATAACTGGAAACTTGGATCTCCCACTCCCTTCACCCCATTTTGCCCATCCCCCACTCAATCCGGCAGCACAGGATTGTTCTCTGTGGAAATTGTCTTTATTTTTTAAAGTTTCTTTATTTCTTTTGAGAGAGAGAGAGAAAGTGAGTGTGCACACACAAGCAAAAGAGGGGGGGAGAGAGAGAGAGAGAGAGAGAGAGAGAGAGAGAGAGAGAGAGAGAGAGAGAGAGAGAATCCCAAGCAGGCTCTGTGCTGTCAGTGCAGAGCCTAATGTAGGGTTTAAAAACAAACTGTTAGATCATGACCTGAGCCAAAATCAAGAGTCAGATGCTTAACTGACTGAGCCACCCAGGTGCCCCTGGAAATTGTTTGAAATTAACAAATTCTTTCAGTTTTTGTAATGAAATATTGGCCTTCAGGAGTCCTATCTTTTCTCTTAATCTGTCTCCACAATTGTCCACAAGAAAGGCAAAATTTTACCCTTCTGCTTAAAAGACATAAATGATCACTGAATCTACCTGCTAAATAAGTTTTCCCAAATACCAGAGATGTCCGAAGTCTTTTTGTGAAGTACAAATCTCTGAAAATTAGACCACATTGCCTGCCCCCCGTCCGTCTACGCCCCACTCCCACCGTTTCATCCGGGAAATTAAATTCCTCACTGATGTTGAGCTATGGTATTTCTCTTAAGGTTTCAAGAGAATGATCTTGTTCTGGAAAGGAGACCACCAGAAGATCTTGTCTGGAGGGTGTTTGAATGTTAACCCCCATTCTGAAAGAACGGTTTTTATCTCCAAGGTTCTAACTCCACCGGAAGTTGCACTGAATTTTCTAGTAGGATGGCTTGGCAAGTAGCACACCTGTGACTCTCTGGTCAAACATGGGGGCCACGGTACCATTAAATTCTCCAGGTGAAGATCTGAAAGAACGAGGAGATATTTGGCCAAGGAGGGAACATTCTCAGAAAATGTGAAGAGGGGAATACAAGTTTGGATGAGTAAAGTTGCCTTTCCCTCTGCCTTGCTACTTCAGGAGGTAGCGTTATACAAGAAAGCAGAGGATTTGGGAATGAAAAGTCCTGGTTTCAGTTTTGGTCCCAACAGGTGTGGGAAGTATGATTGTGTGCAAATTATTCTCACAATCTCAGCTCCCTCAAATTGCTATGAGGATAATATAGGTGATTCCTCCCTTGGTGATAAAATATCAGCACATCATAAAATGCCTTATAAATGTGAGTTGTTATTGCGGGCACCATAACAATACCTTCAAATGTTTTTTAGCTTAATTTTTAAATAATTCATTATTAGTCTCTGACCAAGCAATTTACTTCTAGGAATTTATCCTAACAGATATAATTGTGTATGCACAAAATGAAATATTGTCTGGTTATTCACTGCACTTTTTGGTCATAGCAAGGCTTTGAAAACAATCTAGATATCCACCAGTAAACGTCTGGTTGAATAAGTCATGTCCATTTAGTGGGACAAATGGAACAAATGGAAAAACCGTGTAGCTCTGAAACAGACTAAGGAAACTCCCTGTATATGGTTATGGAAGCATCTCTAAGACACATGGTTAAATAACAAAAGCAAAGTGCAGAATTTGATCTTTACTGTAGAAGGTAGGAAATTAGACCACAGAGTTGTATTTGGTTTTGAGTGCATGGAGAAACACTGGAAGGATACACAACGAACAATTAATAGCGGCTCAAGGTTGCCAGGGGTGTGGGGGCTGTGGATAGGAGGGAGATTTTCCCTGTATACCTTTTAAAATACATTTTTAGGGTTTGAACCATGGGCATGTATTACCTATTCAAACATTAATACTTATCTGAGAAGAGACTAATGGCACTTACATGGCCAAGGAACTAAAGACCTATGACCCGTCTTGCATATAGATCTTCAATAATTGCTTGATGTATTGTATTAATGTGGAATGACTCCAGGGTTAGGGTGTGTGGTGGGTCTGGCTACAGAGGAGTAAGGAAGGTTGAGGGCAAGTGTTACTCATTGTGGATGGGGTAGACAACTTAGAATGACACATCAAAAATGGAAGCTCTAAGTGGGGCCAGATGGTCAATAGGAGAACAGAGTTAGGTGGGATGCCGGTCTGAATTGTGATTAGCATGACACCTGCTTTCAGTAATGGGGGAAAAACCACCATGCCTGATGACATAGGTAGTAATGATAAAGGAGTAACAATAACCGAGAAGAGAGAGAAGTCCCAAGTTTTGTTGCTGTTGTTAGTGTTTTTGTTTTTGTTTTTGTTTTTGTTTTTGTTTTTGGTGAGGAGGTGGTGGATTTGGAGAATTATTTCTAATCTAAACGAAGGGTTCAGCACAAAGCTAATGAGGGGTGGGATGTACAAAGAATGATGTTAGCCATCTTAGGAGGGAGGGAGTTACACCAAGGCTGTGACTTGGGAGGTTTAAGGGGAGAATGTTCACACTGCACTTGCAACTCGCTGTAGGAGTCTGAGCCAGTTAGAGGCACAGGGCATTCTGATTCCCATCATCCAGCACGTGGGAGACAAATGTCAGGGTGACAGGGTAATCATTGGTATCAGCTAGGATCTGCTAATGATCCAGGCACTCCCTGGTCCAGAAGGAACCTAGGGTTCTTCATGGGGGATGGGGGCAGATAGGCAAGACTGTTCTTAGTCGGATAGGCAAAGGCTGCGACTTTGAGAGCTGTGGAGCATGGCTGAGCCTCCTGGGATGCCCTGTACTTAGAGTCTGGTGGAGTAGAATGGCTACCCCAAGGCTGCAGCTCCCTGGGGCCAGCCCTCAGGGAGCAGTGTGTCATTAGCAGGAAGGCACTAATGACCCAAGGCTCCCTGCTCTGGGCTTGGAGGAAAGCATTTGGGGACATCCATCTCCTTCCCTCTCACCACACAGTTTAAATCACATTTTCCTCTTTCTGGGTGTCTTGAAGCTTGGTGTGAATATCTAGGAGTGCTTTTGGAGATCCCCTGATGAAAGGTGCAACAGAAGTGCAAGGTATTACTATCAACACTGTAAATATTTTAACCACAAGTGTCACGTGTACACAGAACATAGATGTACATTTCAACTTCTAATATTCCTAAGAGAACTATTTGAAGGTTAAGAAAGGCAAGCATGCAAGGGTGAGAAGAGAAGACAGTCGTGGAGAAAAACAGTGAGTTCAGCCAAGGAAGAGACCTCCCTACTCGGCCACCCTACGGAAGTGGTGACACCCACTCACACAGAGGCTGAAACCAGACAACCTGGGCCCCCGCCCCCACCCCCACCCCCCCCACCCCCGTGCCATCTACACACACGTGTCACAACGTATGTAAAAGATGGAGTTAGTCCAGCCCGTCCTTTGTGCAGGAAACATGCTGCTTCTGGGCGTGCTGCTGTCCCATTAACATGCAGGCTCTAGGACATGCCAGCCCGGCATCCTACTGTCACAGAGGGAGGGGACCATGGAGGCTTCCTCAGATGGCACCATAGTCTGCCTGTGGTTGACAGGTGCCTGGGTGACACTGGAGCAGACCAGAGCCGGGGGGGAGGGAGTGAAGAGGGGATGGAGTGATGCGTGTCCAGGTAGAGGTTTTCACCACCCCAGGACCCGGGAATTTTGCTGACAAGGATAACCAGCTGAGCTGGATTTAGAGCAGTTCCTTAATTGCTCTGGAGCAGTAACAGCAATTAAAAATTAATACTATCAGTTGTGTGTAAATGATGTTCTAGGCACAGTGCTGAAGGCCACCTCTACATTTTCTCATTTAATCTCCAAAACAACCCGGTGAGGTAGCACTGCCACCCACCTTGACAGATGAAGCTCAGGGAGTGTAAATGACTTTGCCAGAGACACTACAGCGAGCGGCGGCGAGAGGAGGGTCTGAATGCAAGAATTTTAACCTCCAAGGCTGTCTAGACTACAATGCTACGTGGCCTCGCCAGCAATTAAAAAGCAGCCATCAGGGCTCTTAACTTTTGTTGTTTTCTTCCTTGTCCTAGACCCGAACACAACGCGTCCAGAATGCTACTGTCGGAGATAAAGTAGCCAACTGCTGTCTTCCAGTCATACACCTCTGGTTTTGACCCATGCTTACAAATGGAGGTTATTCAAAAGAAAAGCTACTCTTAAGTCCTGGAGATGTGTACCAAGCTCTGTCTTCTCCACCTGGCCTGTCCAGCTCAGGCATCCATATCTGGTGCCTGTTTTGGACTCCCTGTCTCTAGTGTCTCTCCTCTCACCAATCTGTACTTCAGACTGTGGACAGAAACAGCTTTGAAAAACATGCCTGTTTGAAAATCTCCAGGGCTCCAGCTGCCTCCAGAATAAAGTCCTTTCCCTGCTGGGCAGACACTTCCCCAGCCCCTGCCTGCCGCACCCCGGTGCTCCAGCCCAAGCCGGATCGCTCTGTGCCCTGAACACTGAGCGCACTTCCATGCCTTACTGTTATTATTAGCCCTTGCTAGTCCCTCTCCCTGCAATGGCCTTATCTTACCTTCTTTCTCCGCTGGCAAATGGCTGTACTCCAAAGCCCCGTTCAAATGTCACTGCCTCTCCCTCAGCTTCCCAACCCAAAGTAGAATTTATGATGCCGCCCACCTGGCCCCCGTGGCACCTAGTGCACAGGTGTATCATGCTATGAATTATGGTGCGTTCTACACAGCTGGATCCTGTTTCCCATTAATTAGGGCAAGGGCAAAAAAAAACGTTTCTTACCATCTTGGTTTCCAGACGCTCTGGTGTGTATGGTGGTACCCGCTCTGTCTTTAGGAGGAACAGAGGCAGTCAGGTGCAAAGGAACTCTGTCCACACAGCACCGCAGGAGGCGGTGAATTTCACCAGCATGTGGGTACAACTGGCTTTAAATTCCTTCCATGAACATTATTACCTCTGACCAACACAGCGAGGTAACAAGGAAACCGAGAGCTTGATCTTATTCCACTGGAAGAGATGAAAGGGGGCAAATAGCAACCCCAAATTTCTACCAGAGCGCCTTTGCTTTTCCCGCTTTTAGAGTTTTGTTTGTTTTAGTTTTGTAGCCTCTGCTGCGAAAAATATCGCTTTCAAAAAGCGCTGGTTGAGATGGCCTTCTCCTTTTTTACCCCATGCTAAAATACCTGCAGGAACTTCTTCCCAATGGGTGTTCCAGGCTCTATTCTTCTCTTCCTCCATCCACTGGCATATTGCTGCCAGATGAAATTTTTAAAAATACTATTTGAATTATAAAACGTTCCTATGTAACATGTTAGATACGAAGCATAATTGTTTGATAAATATAACCAACCATCAGCCCTACAAGAACACTAGCGGTCGCTGGCATCCACCTCTATATGCCTCACCCATCTCAACCCCTGGCCCAATACCTAATACTTTAAATACCCTGTCTTTAACTTTATGATTCCAAGATTCATCCCTGTGGATATTCTTACCCTGTTTATTTTGTTGTTACATAGTATTCCACTGTGTGGCATACCAGGGTTACCTAGCCCTTCTCCTGCCAACCAACTGGGATTGCTTCCAGTGTTATGGGTAATGTGGCCATGAACATTCTTGGTGCACAAGTGCATCTGTGCATTTCTAGAAGTCAGGTCGTAGGGTATGCAGATGTTCAACCTTGTGAAATAATGTCGAAGTTTCTCAAAGGGGCTCTACTAGCCAAATTTTCTCCCAATCAAATTTTCCTTGCTAAAAAATAATTCAATATAACTGCCCCTTGCAAGATAAAGTCCAAACCTACTCCTCCATGCCAGTTAGTCTGGCCCCAACCTAAATGCCACACGTTTTCTCATATAGCCTCCCAAGGACCTCCCACTCCTGTTGGGCAGATCTGTTCTTGGATATAGAACACACCTTACTCATGTTCAATAGTGAAGCCTTGCTTCTTCATTTCTAGTCTATAAGTTCCCCCTCCCCACTCTTGCTCTGGGTTTCCTTCCTCTATGAGGTCTGCCTTGATTACACCTGCCCACAGAGCTCTCTCACCCCAACCCCTAAAATACCTATTTTCTGCACCAGTCACTTGACATCGGTCTTCACCCCCACCCACATCTTAGGATACTGAGTTTCATCCTGCCTTGTTGGAAAAATAGACGTTCTAACTAGGATGTGTAATCAGATTTGAGAACTCCACATTTCCAATTTTAGTATTTGGGACTTCCTCACCACTCTCTTGACAATGGAATTGCTTTCTTGGCAGCCAGGAGATAGATCAATTTTGGGTTTGATGTTTTCCCACATAACTTTTTTTTAGGTTTTATTTATTTATTTATTTTAACGTTTATTTATTTTTGAGACAGAGAGAGACAGAGCATGAATGGGGGAGGGGCAGAGAGAGAGGGAGACACAGAATCCGAAGCAGGCTCCAGGCTCTGAGCCATCAGCCCAGAGCCCAACGCGGGGCTCGAAACCACGGACCGTGAGATCATGACCTGAGCTGAAGTCGGACACTTAACCGACTGAGCCACCCAGGCGCCCCTATTTATTTATTTTTAATTTTTTTAAAGTTTATTTATTTTGAAAGAGAGAGGGGGAGAGTGCACGCACAAATGGGGGAAGGGTAGAGAGGAGAGACAGAATCCTAAGCAGGTTCCATGCCATCAGCACAGAACCTACAAACCACAAGATTATGACCCGAGCCGAGATCAAGAGTCAGACGCTTAACTGACTGCACCACCCAGACACCCCTTAGGTTTTATTTATGTAAGCAACCTCTACGCCCAGTATGGGGCTTGAACACAACCAGGAGATCAAGAGTTGCGCACTCCTCCAAACGAGCCAGTCAGGTGCCCCAGAAAAATTACTTTCAACTCAATCATATTTTCAGATTTGCATCCGTCTCTCAAACACGTCCATTTTCATCATGATTGTAAATGGGAGATAATTAAACAACTTTTTCTCTTCCAATCATTCTCTTTTGATCAAGTTGCTGCCCACCTTCCTAAAAGACACTACAGTACATACACTTTGAGGCAGAAACAAACTATATTAGCTTCCAATAAAAAAATATAATTCAATTTATTAGTATGAAATAGATAATTTATTGTGTTTGTGACCCAAGTACATGATTCTCAAATATTAGCCTAATTGTACAATCATTTAGTAAAACTGATGTTTATTAGACTCCGAGAAAAGCAGGAAGGCACTTTCTCTTTTTGGTGTACAGATACTATATTTAAGATACTGCTTAATTGGACATTTCTTTGATGGCATTTATTCTGCTTCTCTTTTGTCCGATTCCTCTTCCTCAAACTCGATTAAAGGAGCATGTCTGTTGGCCTGAGAACCTTCTTTGTAGAACACTTTCTTGATTGTGCCGTCCTTTGGGGCCTTTATGGTAAGCTGCAGGGACACAAGACACGACCGTGGCTGTAATGCTAATGAAGACTGAGCACACAGTAAGGCAACAGAGACGAAAGTGAAAAATAAAGCCAATTGTTTTGAGGTTTCTCAAGCATGGCACCCGAAGGAAATAACATTTTTATGGTGTGCTTTGCAGTTGTGAGGAGTCACTACTTTTACGTACCTGTAACACCTGCAAGGTCGCTAATCGGGAAGCTCTAGTCTAGCTGGTAATTCTCAACAAGTTTCACAGTAGAGTCTCACCCGGGAAGCTGTTAAAAACTGACGATCCTTGGGCCCCACTCCAGGAGATCCCAATTCAACCAGTCTGGGGAAGTAGTTTTTCAAAGCTCTCCCCCTCAGATGACCGTAACATGTGGTCCGGCTGAGAACTATTGGCCTACAATTTCTAAAGACCTAAAATAGCTACTCTAGTTTGACTGAGGTTTTCACTTTGATACTGATGCTTGGCATCCTAAGTTTGGCCTTAGAAAATACCAATGGTTAACAGTCAACTGGCTAACTGCCTGAATTTAAGGAATTGACAATTTCTTTGATTTTAGCATCAGAACTGACAGGTGCAGTTTCACCAAATTAAAATGAAAATATATTTAAGGGGAGGATGGTTTTAGTTTTGTTTCCTGCAGTTAATGTTTCATCAATCCATGGCTCTTAATATTTAAAATGGGTATTAGCTTACAAAGTAAGGCAAAAGAACAATTAGATCCGATAGTTCCCTAAGTTTAATTGGAAAGTGAACTTATGATTTCATTACCTCCATTTTCATGGCAATCATAACCATTAGAGAATCTCCAGCTTTTACTTTGTCTCCGACTTTCACAAATACCTAGAGATTAAGAGTGACAGGTTAATATTTAAAAACACAGAGGTTCCGGGGTGCCTGGGTGGCTCAGTCAGTTAAGCATCCGACTTGGGCTCAGGTCATGATCTCGCGGGTCGTGAGCTTGAGTGCCACATTGGGCTCTGTGCTGACAGCTCGGAGTCTGGAGTCTGTTTCGGATTCTGTGACTCCCTCGCTCTCTGCCCCTCCCCCGCTCATGCTCTGTCTCTGTCTCTCAAAAATAAATAAACAATAAAAAAATTTTTTTAAACACAGAGGTCCCTCGTGGTCCACAGAGGTGGTATATAAATGTACACAGTAGAAGTATGGGTCTGTCTGGTTGTCTTATCTGTCAAAGACAGGTGTACAGGTGCAAATCAGAGACCTACAGATCAATCTTGCACTGCTGGCCCTCTTGTCAGTGGGGAGCACTGCTTAGCTCCTTCTCCCCAACCCCAAACCATCTAGTTTTCCTTGAATCAGATGAATATGATTTATATATTTCAAGGTCCTTTTGTGTTTTAATAAATGTACAGACAAGACATACCACCAACAGGGGAAGAACCAATGCACTTAAATGTCATGGGCAGGGTAGTGGGGCATGCCTGGTTTTCTAGATTTTATAGGTAGTCTAGGATAGTGCTCCAAGTTTTGAGTGTCCTGTGTGGTAAATGTATAGACGGTCTTCATGTGAAAGAATTAAATTATTGGCAACCTTGGGGAAAAAAAAAACCCAAACCTTTATTTTCCATTTTTCATGTATAAGTGAACTCATATATCCCATATGGTCTCACTGTCTTCTTAGTTAACATGGTTATCAAGGAGTTTTTAGAAACATCACACAGTGGAATTAGGTTCCACAGTCAATGTGTAGAGCCGAAATTGTGAAAAATGAGAAACACCTCTGAAAGCCCCCAAATCACCCAATGCTGGGTGATGCTATAAGTGTTTGATGAAATCAATGGTCTAGGGGGCGGCTATAGGGAAAATGTGCATTTTTCCCCCATAGATGTTCAGGGATGCCTACATTTTGGAATGTACATGGAAACTGAGATTGAGTGAGTTAAAGGCAGATCAAAGTCTTTGAGCTCATACTCCCTCTGGGACAAACATGTGCAGAGGGGAACAGGGGGTGCAATCACTTTCACTACTTAAATAGTTATTGCCTCCTTCTTCTTTTTGGGTACCAACAATATAGAGTTGAATTTTTATGACTTGGATGCATTTAAAGGAACTCTACTATATTCAAGTGTATATATAAAAAAGACTACTAATCTACCACCATTTGAAGTTACTTCAGCATGGATCTTAATTCTGAATATATACAGCATTCAACACCAAACCTCATTGTTCTTCATCAGTACCAGCCTTTCAAATTTTATTTTAACACACATGTAGTTATGTACATTGGAAAAAAAATGTTATTTAATGATAAATTGTTTGTGTTAAATTTGACATTAAAAAATAGCCCTTTTGGGTAATGCTTGGTGAATGCTCCATTTTAATCATAAAAAGACAAATTTAGATTATTTATACTTTGATGGAAATTTCTACTTTCAAAAATAACAGTATCATAAATTAGGTAAACGGGTATTTTCATTGAAGACTGAACATAGAAAATCAATCTATCACATAGTCTCTTGTTTTAAGACTTTCCTTCCTTCCTGCCTGCCTGCCTGCCTGCTTTTATAGAGTGAGCAAACAGGGGAGGTGCAGAGGAAGAGGGCCACACTCAGCATGGAGCCTGATGCGGGGGCTCGATCTCATGACATGACCTGAGGTGAAATCAAGAGTCAGATGCTTAACCAACTGAGCCACCCAGGAGCCCTGAGATTTTATTTTATTTTTTAAAAATGTTTATTTATTTATTTTGAGGTGGGGGGGAGAAGAGAGAGAGAGAGAGAGAGAGAGAGAGAGAGAGAGAGAGAGAGAGAATGAATATCCCGGGCAGGCTGAATGCTGTCAGTGCAGACCCTGATGCCAGGCTTGATCCCATGAACCATGAGATCATGACCTGAGCCCAAATCAAGAGTCAGAGGCTTAAGAGACTGAGCCACCCAGGTGCCCCTAAAGATTTTATTTTTAAGTAATCTCTATACCCAACACAGAGCTTGAACTTACAACCCCAAGATCAAGAGTCACATGCTCTACCGACTAAGCCAGCTGGGTGTCCCAGTCTCTTGTTTTCTTCAAGAGGATACTTCCCAATGAGTGAGATTGGAGAGAGAAAAATAATATATATGACTAAGTTCAATGGAGATATTTACTGGGCCTTACTGAACATCATTCTGTATACATTCACATGATTACCTTTTCAATGGTACCCGTCATAGGAGCTATGGCACCTTCCTGAGTTCCATCTGAGCTCATTGAAGACAAGTATTTGGGGACTGGAATGTCAATCTGAGTACTTCCCGCCTGTAAACAGAAAACAAACTGGAACTGAAATCAAGTTCAAATCGCTGTAGTTTTGAATCACTGTTTCAAATCACTGTACCCTGAGATACAGGACTGTTTCCAAGCTATTTGTTAAATCTTTAATACCAGGGTTCTAATCTAGCTTTGTGATCTTAAGCAATTACTGAACTCCTCTTAGTCTTGGTTTCCCATTATAAAGGAGTATTGGCATCATGCCTCACAACAGGATTAAAGGAATTAATGTACGTAACTGTTGCTAAAAAATAGCCACTATCTGATAGCCATTTTGAGTAGCATCTCCACTATCAAGTGTTTAGACTAAGCCAGAAACTGTTCTTAACAGTTTTATACATATGTGTGTGTGTATATATATATATATATATATATAGTCATCAAAACAAGTTTATGAGGTAGGGAGGTACTGTTATTATTCCTGTTTATAGATGGGGGAACTGAAGCCAGGGAGTTTAACTTGCCATAGGTCACACAGCTGCTCAGAGGTAGAGCCAAGATTTGAACCAAAGCAGCTTCACATTCCAGAACTCCCGCTCATCACCACTCCACCAAACTGTCTCCACCACCATATTGTTCCGGCAATAACTATGGAAAGGAATGCCTAGTAAAGTGAAATCATCCTTGATTCTGTATACAGTAGTTTAATTACTGGAATATAAAGGACTATGATCTGTAAGGTGTTTTTCAAATGTGAGAAGACTCTGAAGAGGACACAGTGTATTTGATAATGCATTTTCTTTTCTGCCCGTGCAGAAACTATGGGCTCATCAGGCAGCAGGTCCGTGAGAGCAATGAGTCAGGAAATAAGCTCCTGACCAAAGATATGCCAGGCCTATCTCGATCATCAACCATCCTTTGACTGCCAAGACACTACCCCTTCTGACTGCCCCCATCCCCACAAGAAACATCCAGTTCATAGACTCGCTCTCAGCGGTCACCTCCTCCCAAATCCCCAGAATTCCAAGTGCCAGGAGGATGGGCAAAGTATTCAGGCATCAAATCTCAGAGAGAAGACTGCCCAATGGGCAGTAAGATACTCTCTGACAATAAGGATGTAAGGGCATGTTTCAGAATTAAAGGCAGAAAATGGTATGTGTCTATCAGGGAGAACATGTGTGGACAAAAGAACTAGGGAAGGCAGAAATGTGGCAAAGAAACAGAGTGGAGAAGGAAACACAGAGGAAAGGTCATGGCAGTGATGGAAGGAAGCAAGGTCTTTCTAATCTTTTAGTGAGATGCCTCCGGTCAAGCAATTTTCTCCCAAACCTCAACAGTGTTATTATAAAAAAGGGACATTACCATGGAAAATAGGTAAATAGTGTTTTCCAGGATAATTAGCTTAGTTTTACTAGCAACTCCATTAACAGAACATTTCAGGTAAGTGCAGTCTCCCTCATTACAAAGATCACCAAGGACTTGGAAAGTTTTATCTTGAATCTGAAAAAACAATAACAACAAAAAACAGAAAAATAAGATTCTTAAAAAATAAACAACCCTACAGAATTAATAAAATCAGAATCAATTCTTTACTGTTAACAGTTTCAAAAGGTAACAGGTGAAATATTTTTTTTAAAAAGCCCTGTAGGAACTTTGCCCCTAAGATTCATAAACAAAGTACTCTACATAGAAATAGCAGTTAAGATAATTAAAAGAAAAAAAAAAAAAAACCCAGAGAACATATCTATAGTGCCATAATGCTACAGATAAATGTTCATTTAAGAATAACAATAAAAATGTGAAATAGAGATACAAATCAAATTAAGTAAAATTATCACAATTCGGTTGACTATATTACATGTTAAGTATTCATTTCTGAGTACCTGAGGTCAAATTTGGTTTTACTATGCCAATGTCAGTAAAGAAAAAGGCCAGAACCACCTAATTAGATGGTGTATCTTTTATCTCCCCAAGATGTAGATAAAATTTATGGGTTTGAGTTATGAGTTAAGAAGATTAACTAGCTGGAGACAGCCACAATTTTTGCCCTTGAGGAGAGAGTGCCAAGAAACAGACTTCACACTTGATCTTTCAAGGAAGCTGACAAACGGACATGAAACCTTTCTGTTTTAAAAAATGTTTTCTCACATACACACCCAAGAAAAAAAAATTCCTTCACACACAGGAAATCCATTTAAATCTTCTCTATTTTTCATTTCAATTCCCATGAGGTTACTGTGAAAGTCCTGTGGCTATTCTTTCCAAATATACGATGTAGGCTAAGGTGAAACAGGTTACAGTGCAGTATTTATATGCTGCTTCTCATCTATCCTAAGTTAAATATGACATTTTACTGTGCTCTGTAACCTACTAAAACAGCCATGTGAATGTTTGTGAAATTCTCAGGACATAAAGGTTAGATGGGGAACAGTTTTGTTTAAAGATTTACACAAGCACATTCTAAATTTGTGAAATGTAGTAGTTCAATCTGGAGTTAACTTTACCAAGGGATATGAAGCATTCCCCAAACCAGAGGTACGAGTATCAGTTACAACTCTCATATACTAAAATACGTTGACCCCCTAGTTTTTCTGAATCTCAGTTTAAGAAATTGGTATCTCAGGGGCGCCTGGGTGGCTCAGTCGGTTAAGCATCCGACTTCAGCTCAGGTCATGATCTCGCAGTTCATGAGTTTGAGCCCTGCATCGGGCTCTGTGTTGACAGTGCAGAGCCTGGAGCCTGCTTTGGATTCTGTGTCTCCTTCTCTCTCTACCCCTTGCCCACTCACACTCTGTTTCTCTCTCTCTCAAAAATAAATAAGCTTTAAAAAGAAAGAAAGAAAGAAAATGGTATCTCATAGTATTGGCAGATCCAAAGTATCCTTGATCAATCAATTTTGTTGGACTTAACGTCGTTTGGCTCATATTACAAATGATTTATTCTAGTCTCTGATTTTGTACTTTAATATATAGGAATTTGGTTGAGTTCTCACATTGTTTTTTTAACCCTTTCAGCATTTCATTTTGTCAGTGTAATGGATTCTTTTCATTGAGGGCTATCATAAACATTTTGACTAGAGATTCTCAAATTATGACCTGTGGATCTCTTGGGGTCCCCAAGACCCTTCTTGGGGTCCACAATATCAAACTACTTCATAATAATACTAATGGTATTTGCCTTTTTTAAAAATTCTCATTCTCTCATGAACAAACAGTGGGATTTTCTAGAGACTGCAGGACATGTGATAATATTACTCTGATAGCTAATGAACGTGTGCTTGTGTAATCTTAGGTTTTAAATGTTCTCAGTTTATCCTACAACTCAACAACAACAAAAAACCAACCTGATTGTAAAAAGGCAAAAGACATGAATAGACATTTCTCCAAAGATGATATGGACAATTAGCATATGAAAAGATGCTCAACATCATTATTAATTATGGAAATGCAAATCAAAACCACAGTGAGATAACATTTCACACCCATTAGGATGGCTGTTAAAAAAAAGAAAAAAAAAACAAACAAACCCAGAAAGTCAATGTTGATGAGGATGTGGAGAAAAGGAAACCCTCCAATACTGTTGGTAGGAATGTAAAATGGTGCAGCCCCTACAGAAAACAGTATGGTAGTTCCTCAAAAAATTAAAAATAGAACATGAACATACAAACCAGCAATTCTGTTTGTGGGTGTATGTCCCAAAGGATTGAAAATAGGGTCTCAAAGATATATGTGTCCCCCATGTACACAGAAGCATTATTCATAATAGGCAAAAGGTGGAAGCAACCAAGACGAACCAATTCCATCAAGAGACGAACGAATAAACGAAGTGCGATATACAGAGGCAATGCAGTATCATTCCACTTTAAAAAGGAAGGAAACTTGGACATAAACTATGGCATAGAAGAACCTTAAAGACATTATGCTAAGTGAAATATCCAATCACAAAAGGACAAATGTTGAGTGATTTCATTTATATGAAGTACTTAAAGTAATCGAATTCATAGACACAGAGAGCCCACTGGTGTTTGCCAGGGGCTGAGGGGGGGTGGGCGGGGAAGGGGGCACATGGAGTGTTACTGTTTAAATGGGTACAGAGTTTCAGTTTTGCAAGAGGAAAAAAGAGATGGAAGGTGGTGGTGGTTGTACAACAATGTGATGGTATTTACACTCAAAAACGTTTAAAATGGTATATTTTACATTATGTATACTTTTGTAAAATATATATTAAAAATAACAGTAAGAAAAATATGCTCAGTTAAATTTTCTAAATGGTAAGTATTAATACATGTAATCAACACAAACAAAAGCTCTTTGAGGAGTCTCAGTAATTTGTAAGGGTATCCATGGATTTTGAGACCAAAAAGTTTGTGAATGGCTGCTTTAGATGTGAATACATGCACATACTTCAGGAATTCGTTAGCTGTCTAATTCAATGCTATTTTTTAAAACAGGTTTTCATACTTAGGGGAACCACAGCCAAACTGAGGAAACAATCAGAAAGTGTAGTAATTTCCCCAAATTGGTCTGAAATAAAAACACATGACATTCTCCTAACTATAGTCCAATGGCTTGGGAGAAACCAGAGTGTGAAAAAAGACCCTCCTCTGTATGAGAGAGATCAGAATTAGCTCTAAACTGTACAAAGAAAACCAGTAAGGCTTACCTGCATGCTATATGACCCATCGAGGTTATATGTGACAGCTATGGCTACATCTTTATGAAAAAGGGGGGAAAATTGAAGAAAAATTAGAAGACAATCATAGACGGGGATTCTAAAAATCTCTTTCAACCTAAAGATAACCAGCCTTTAGGGATACCAACATCTTTTAACTCCCTGACAAGATTTTTAAAAATCTATAGGTGAGTTCCAATAAAAGTGAATTTCAAACTTTTGTTTCTTAAAAAATGGACTTTTAGCAGACTCTTAACTATAGAGAACTGATGGTTACCAGAGGGGAGGTGGATGGGGGGATGGGTGAAATAGATGAAGGAGATCAAGAGTGTACTTATCTTGATGAGCACTGGGTAATATATGGAATTGCTGGATCACTATATTGTACACCTGAAACTAATAAAACACTCTATGTTAACTATACTAGATTAAAATTTTTTTAAAGAGGGAGTTTTAGCTCTTCTAATGTTGTAGGATATTTTAGATATTTTTCTCTAAACAAGGAAAGTTAAAGTGTTAAAATAGGAAATGCAATGAATTGGGAGAGAGAAATTCTCATTTAAGACCCAAATTTGCCATCTGTGGTGTGATCACCTCTGTGATCTTGACTGTCCTTTAAAATCTGAGTCCTGATTTTCTGCTCCATTCTGACCTGTTAAATGGGTATGAGAATGTAACAGTGATTAAATAAATGTGAAACTGCTGTGTAAACTGTAACCAACCATATAAATATAACATACAATATATTTCACATTATTTTGTGGACACAGAATTGGTTACGGACTTTCCTAGGAGATGGGAATCAAAAGCTCTGTGGTGCAGAGAATGCAGACCAAAGTCACTTCATCGACTCCTGATACTTTAACCACCATTTTGATGCTGCCAGCTCACATCTATTTCCAGCCCTGACCTTCCTTCTCCAGAACTCTGATTAGTCATTCCCAGCTGGATGCTCTATCGGCACCTTAAAGTGAACATGGTAGGTCCAATAAATCAAATCATGTCCCCACTCTGCCTGCATTCCCTCCCGCCCTGGGAGCTCCATGACTGGCACTAGTATTCTCCTGGTCACCCAGATTTAAAACCTGTCATCCTTACCTTCTCCTTTGCTTTCCACATGCAATAGCCACTACAAAGCTGCCACATCCTTCCCTACCTGTCCTGTTCATTTCTTCCTTTCGTTCCCATCACTCAACCCTGATTCAGGCTGATGGCCAAAGGCCTGGCTGACTCTGAGGTCTTCTTGGAACTTTTTGCTTCCTGTCTCAGCCCTTCCAGCTGATGCTGCCTAGCATGTCTCCTCTATATTCAAAATACTTGGCCTGGTACTGAAGGCCCTAAACTCAGTCGTATTTCCCACCCTTCTTCTACACAGCCCTATATTACAACGAAATGGGAACATGGGCCAATTAACATTCTCCATATGTGCCTCCAGCCTTCGCCCCACTGTGCCTCTTTGCTCCACTCCCCCTTCACTGTGTCACCAGTCCCAGCCACCCCAACTGAAACCTTGCCCCTTGTTGACATCATGCTCATTCGTGGTCTTTGGGAAAAGTCTGTCTATGTGGAATGAAGTTGCTCTTCTCTGAACATTTAGACACACTTCTGCATATAGAACACCATTATGATTCTTTCCTCATCCAGTTTTATGATGGAATAATTTTTCTCTTTATCCGTTTTTTTAAAAATTGCAAAAATAAAACTTCACAAAGGTCAAATACTGAAGTACATCAAGCAAAATGTGAAAGTCCTCTCTATTGCCCAGATAGAACTACTATTGAACTCTTTAACATGTGAGCCCCTTCAAGTTTTTTAAAATGCAAACTAGTATTTTTCTTTTATAAAAATAACATATTCTTATACATACTGTTCTGCAACCAACTTTTAAAAATTTATTTTTCCAACCTTTTTTTAATTAACATGTGACATACATATCCACTTTGTCTTTCAATAGTAGCAAGTTTAATGATGATGATGATAATGACGGCAACTAATGTTTATTGACCACTTGCTATGTGACATACAATGAGCTTTTGATGTGTTGTCTCATTTAATATCCACAACAACCCAAGGAAGTAATTACCACTACCATTCCCATTTATGGGTGAGGACACTTGATGCTTAGAGAGAGTGTGTCACTTGCCCAAGGGTCACAGACAACAGAGGAGCCAGAATTCAAACCCATAACAGTCTAACTCAAGGGTCTGCATTATGAACCACTGCACCATCTGTCTTCCCAACATACTCACTTCTCCTTTGCCAGATGGTAAATTCCTTAAGGAAGAAAAGTAGGGACAAACACATCTTTTTTTTCTCTTCTTCACATTACTCAGAACATCTATTTTTTCAGAAACTTTGTAATGAACATATAAGTAAATGAAACTTCTCCACCCTATGTCTTGTCAATATCTTTCATTCCTTCTTAAGAGAAAATGCATCCACTTACACCAGATTAGGTTTTTTTTTGATTTATGAAATATGAAAAGTATTTAGCTGACATGAATGCCAATAGAATCACAGTAAACACATTGCCAGGAAAAGTCTTTTTAAGAACATTTAAAAAAATTTGAATTATAATTGACATATAATATTAAATTAGTTTTGCATATACAACATAGTGATTCAGCAATGATATCCATTATGAAATGCTTACCATGATAAGTGTATCACAGTATTATTGACCATATTCCCTATCGTACTTTTCACTCCTATGACTTACTTGTTTTATAACTGGAAGTTTGTACCTCTTAATCCTCCCCACCATTTCATTCGCCCCCACCTCTTTTGGCAACCACTAGTTTGTTCTCTATATTTATGAGTCTGTTTCTCTCTTTGTTATTTGTTTATTCACTTGCTTTGTTTTTTAGATTCCACATATAAGTGAAATCACATGGTATTTGTCTTTCCCTGGCTTATTTCACTTAGTATAATACCATTTAGGTCCATCTATGTTATCACAAATGACAAGATTTTCATTCTTATGGCTGAGTAATATTTCATTGTGTATATATACCACATCTTCTTTATCTATTCATCTATCGATAACCCACAGCTAATATCATACTCAATGATAAAAAGCTGAAAGTTTGCCCCCTAAGGTCAGGAATAAGACAAGGATGTCCACTCTCACCACTTTTATTCAATACAGTACTGGAAGTCCTAGCCACAGCAATCAGACAAAAAAATAAATAAAAGGTATTCAACTGATAAGGAAGAAGTAACACTGCCATTATTTGCAGATAATATGATACCATATATCGAAAATCCTAAAAACTCTCCCAAAAAACTATTAGATCTAATAAGTAAATTCAGAAAGTTGCAAGATACAAAATCAACACACAAAAGTCTGAATTTTTTTTAAGTTTTATTTATTTATTTTGAGAGACAGAGAATGAGAGAGAGAGTGAGCACATAAGCAGGGGAGGGGCAGAGAGAGAATCCCAATCAGGCTCCCTGCTGTCAGCACGGAGCTCAATGAGGGGCTCAAACTCATGAACTGTGAGATCATGACTTGAGCCAAATCAACAGTCGGTGGCTTAACCGACTGAGCCACCCAGGCACCCCCTACTGCATTTCTATTCACTAATAATAAAATAGCAGAAAGGTAAATAAAGAAAACAACCCCATTTACAATTACATCAAAGAGAATAAATTCTTTCATATATTATAGGGCAACTGACCTTATTCCTCCCTCCCTTAGTTATCTCTAGACCTCCACAAGAGAACCTTAAACATCCTCTTACCTATTTTTTAAATTAATTAATTAATTTCAAGTCAGCTCTATGCCCAACATGAGGCTTGAACTCATGACCCCAAGATCAAGTCACATGCTCTACTCACTGAACCAATCAGGTATCCTATCCTTTTAATGTATTTAATAAGGTATGGAAGTTTAGCATGGTGCAGTGTTAGATAAGTGCATATACCCTGGGGTATGGGTTTGAATTCTGTTCCACCAATTACTTTTGTTATGATTTTAAGAAAATTATTAATCTCTCTAAACTTTGGTTCCCCATTTATAAAGTTGACACTAATAACAACACCAATTTCATTGGCTTGTTCTGAAAATGGAAATTAAATAATCCATGGAAAGAACTTAATAGCTGGCATATACCAAAAGCTCAATAAATCTTAGCTATTACTGTTACTACTGAGGGTAGGGCAGGATTCTGTGAAGCATGGCCACTAGCAACCAAGTAAGAATATTTTTCAAGCCTTAAATATTTAAAATACTTGATAATACCCACTGAGATCATTAAGAATTAGTTCTACTTTAGATTCATAAATGCTTCTGACTTCTTAAGACTTCCTGTTTGGTGTACTCACTTATTCAATCATGGTTACTGTTAATTAGCATTTATTAGAGACCCACCAGAACATTTCTGAAAACTATTACATTCAGGCCTGGGTTATCGTTGAAAAATAACTACCAAAAGGATGTAGTGAACAGCGATCATGTTGGTTTTCAATAATGTATTTGTTTTTTAATTTAAAAATTTAGGGGCGCCTGGGTGGCTTGGTCGGTTAAGCATCCGACTTCGGCTCAGGTCATGATCTCACGGTCCGTGGGTTCGAGCCCCGCGTCGGGCTCTGTGCTAACAGCCTGGAGCCTGTTTCAGATTCTGTGTCTCCATCTCTCTCTGCTCCTCCCCTGTTCATGCTCTGTCTCTCTCTGTCTCAAAAATAAATAAACGTTGGGGCGCCTGGGTGGCGCAGTCGGTTAAGCATCCGACTTCAGCCAGGTCACGATCTCGCGGTCCGTGAGTTCGAGCCCCGCGTCAGGCTCTGGGCTGATGGCTCGGAGCCTGGAGCCTGTTTCCGATTCTGTGTCTCCCTCTCTCTCTGCCCCTCCCCCATTCATGCTCTGTCTCTCTCTGTCCCAAAAATAAATAAAAAACGTTGAAAAAAAAAAAAATTTAAAAAAAAAAAATAAATAAATAAACGTTAAAAAAAAAAAAAAAAATAAATAAATAAAATAAAATAAAATAAAAATTTAAAAATTTCCAAGAAATGCAGCATAGTTCAAAACACTGCTAAGTGCTTCAGTGAAGATCCATACCAAATAACACAGTTGGCTCATCTGAAGTTTAATCACAAGTATGATTTTCTGTTTAATTTAGGTTGAAGAGGTCAATGAAACTTTACTGCTGCTGATACTTACATTCAGTATATAGGAGTCTAGAGTAAGATAATCCCAGATTTTGTAGGGCTTGGTTTTTAGGATGAAATGAATAAACACACTAGTATAAAATGGGTATTAGTAGATACTAGTGGATGTTTGCAAACTTTCTTTCCATGTACTCAGTGCATGTAAAGTAATGCCCATGTAGGTTC
This sequence comes from Panthera onca, assembly GCF_046562875.1. Lineage (NCBI taxonomy): Eukaryota > Metazoa > Chordata > Mammalia > Carnivora > Felidae > Panthera > Panthera onca. The sequence goes on along the minus strand of NC_138347.1, from coordinate 84,231,918 downwards.
ATGATGAAAAAATATCTCGAGCTTTAATCCAATCAACTTAGATGAAAAGGGGATTTGCTAAAAACTGAGTGCATGTCTACACAGAGTTGAGATAAAGAAGATTCTACTTTGTCTGGGGGTGGGGGGAGGGGGTTCCCATGAGCGGCAAGAAGATTCTGTTCTACCTGCTGGGTACATTTTTATAATGGAGCATTCACAGTTTAATGACACCTCACATTCAAGGTTAACTAGCTCTCTCGGCTCTGACTCTGTACCCATCCTGTTTCCTATGCAAACTGTCCAGCAGCAGAAGGGATGCTGCTATCATGGGATTCTGATCCCTCTGGTACGTTGTTCCAGCCACAAATTTATAAAAAATTTAAAATTTTAGATGTTAGCCTCTCCTGGCTTCAATTACAATAAATCAGTCCCACCCTCAGCCTACTCAAATTAGTTTGCAGTCAAAAATCAATTTTCCACTGGAGAAGTAAAAATAGCACAGGGGTCAAGGTCAGAAAGGCTGGATGTCAATCTCACTAGCCTTGAGTAAGTTCCTTCACCTTCTCTGCCTGTTTCATCAGCCATACATGGGTATGATAGGGATTCCCCCTTAATTAAATTATAGTGAAGATAAAAATTTACATGTGATCAGGTACTTAATAAATCATAGCTTCTTAGTAACCCTCTTCCACCTGAAACAATGCCTGAGTGGTGGGTAATCCTCCCTACTGGAGTAGTTTTGGATATTGTTTTTCTTATTTAAAAGTAGTACATTCTTGCTGAAGAAAAACTGCAAAGCAAAGAGAACAAAGAAGGATGATGGGGGTGGGGATGGAGGGAGGGAAATCCCCTTAAATTCTGCTACCCAGTGGTAACCTCACTAACATCGTGGCATATTTCATTTCAGTCATTTTGCTATGTATATTGTGTGACATATTTTTCAAATATTTACAAAATACAGAAAAAGTATAAAGAAGAAAAATAGCACTAATGTACCACCTGAGCCAATCAATTCTAGTACTCCTTCCAATGGTTAGGCTAGGGAGCTTAAAAAATGTAATTGACCGATCATGTCTGGGCTGAATCCTTTTTTTCCAGATAAGTGATATATTTCTATAAAGCACATTTCTCTTTTAATAAAACATTACTTACTCTTTTTACCATCCCTGAGAGTTATGTTTCTGGTGTAACAGGTATTCAGTCTTCTTCCACTGCTGGATGCAAAAGGGGAGTACCGATCTAGAAAAAAAATTCAAATTCAACAACAAATTTACAAACACCAAGCCTGACTTCATACCTTTCAAAAGAAAACATAAAACACCTGTCCTACACTGGCAGCTCAAATGTGTCTTCTTTGTTCTTCTCATTGCTCTAAATTTAAATTAGATACTTCAATTTACGTCTCAGAAAAGGTTATATGAAAAATTCCAGCTTGGCTAAAATCAGAGTATTTGCAGCCCAAGCTCTCTTCCTCTGGGGGCACAAGCCGCACAGTGGTCTCCCCTTCTTGGGCAAATGCGTTCCAGGTCACCAAAATCTCCACCACTCACTACTTTTCCTTTCACTTAGCCTCTTTGTGCGTCACTCGTCCTGCCCACAGGCGTGTCTGTTGGACAATATCCAGGAGCTACGGCATAGCTGAACTGAAGCAATTTATTCTGAAGTTCATGGGTGTGCCAGTATACATTATAAAAAGGAAGGAGAGAGTAAGAGGATGCTTGATTGTAACAATGCTATATTCAGGCTTAGCAACACTGTATGGGCATATTTGGAGGCATTTCATTTAGAATTGTAAAAGGACAGAATAAGAATACAGCATACATCTCCTAAAGATGTAGTTATATATTTTAAACTCTCAATATAACTTTCTTGAATGAATCTAGAAATTAAAGATCCTAATAAAAAAATCCTATAATAATATAATAATCCTAAAAATAATGAAGAGATAAATGGATTAATTTTTCTTTTTTCCTGTTTGCTCCAAAGCTCAGAGTTAGCCTAAAGTATATATTTTGGAGCAAGTTTGGGAGGGTTCAGATTTTGCTTATCTTATCTTATTTTATGTTTTGCATTCTTTCAGATTAGCAATCTATTTCATTTTTTAAGTTTATTTATTTTGAAAGACAGAGAGAGTACAGGAAGGGCAGAGAGAGAGGGAGAGAGAGAATCCCAGGCAGGTTCCGCACTGTCAGTGCAGGGCCCAGTGCGGGGCTTGAACCCATGAACTGTGAGATCATGACCTAAGCCAAAACCAAGAGTCAGAAACTTAACTGACTGAGCCACCCTGTGTCCCCAGATTTTGCTCAATTTAGAGGGAAGAACATTTTAATGGAGAACTGACTGAAACTGTAATAAGCTAATGAGTTTTCATTATGAATTTCTAGCTTCCTGAGGTGTTAGGGAGAGGTTGGGCAACAACTCAGTGGGGAAGCTGAAGCAGAGATGTGTGGGCGTGGCAACCAGGATGAATCTCTGCCATTTTCCTTCCCATGTTTAGATCCTCTGATTGGAGGAAGTGCCTAGGTCTCTAGTTAGACAGAAATTTGATCACAGAATGGAAAAGGAGAGGAGGAAATAACTCAACAATAAATTAACAGGTAATGAGAGTCCCCAATGCTCTGTCTTCAATCCCCAGGACCAAGGAAGTTGCGGTAGGTACAAGGATACAATAAGTAGGCCCTTGAGAAGCAGCGAATTAAAAAAGCTTTGGAAGGGGTCAGCACGGTACAGGAAGGACCAGCGTTTGGTTGAAAAAGAGCCCCAGCTCAACACTATTAGGCAATTAGTTAAGTTACATTTAATGGATTAAAAAAGTGTTTATGGATGCATCCATGATACGTGAATCTACTTCATACTAAAAAACCACTTAGCAGAGGACAGTGTCAACCACTGAGAGAAGAAAAGGGACACAAAAGTGTCATAAAGAAAGAAAAGCACCTCCGATGATTATTTATAAAATCCTGACAAGCAGAGGAAAGAGAAAAGCATTCCATACCTTGTGACTGAATTTTGAAAACATCAGACATAGCTTTCTCCTTGAGGATGAGACCCAGAGCTGCCTGGCATAAAAGCTCTTTGGCTGTGGCCTTCCGACTGGGCAACAGTTCTTTGCGGTGTTGAGGGATGAAATCGGTGTGTACGTTTCCAGCCTCAAACTCTGGGTGGCCAGACAGGCTAAGAAGGAAGTCAATGTTGGTGTGCAGTCCGACAATCTAGGAAGAGAATAAAGCCCATATCCCCAGTGAGTGGGAAAAAAACATTTTCCATAGAAATTTGCCATAGAAGTCTGTTCTTTGTACTAAAGATATTTCACCAGGGGCAACTCTTAAGAAAATTGAAAAACCTACTAAGGTACCACATGGCGATAGGACAACTCGTAAGCAAAACAAAACAAAACAAAACAAAAAACTCACTTCACCAACACTATGTATCTGGACTTAACACTTAAAATTACATTTTACAATACATTTAAAAAAATTTTTTTAATGTATGTTTATTTTTGAGAGAGAGAAAGAGAGAGAGAAGGAGAGGGGCAGAGAAAGAAGGAGACACGGATTCTGAAGCAGACTCCAGGCTCTGAACTGTCAGCACAGGGCCCGACGTGGGGCTTAAACTCACAGTGAGATCATAACCTGAGCCAAAGTCAGACGTTTAACCATCTGAGCCACCCACGTGCCCCACAACACATTTTAAAAGTAGTAAACTACATTTTATTCTTTATGATAAAGAGGACATAAGAGATGATGGTAGGTTAGGTAGTGTAGACATTTAATTGCCTCAGGCTACGTAAGTGATAAATGTTAAGAAACTTATATGAGATTTATTTGCAAGATACTGAAGACTTGCTGCTCGGAACACTCCCACAAAATAGGAAAACAGAGCATAGGATTTCTATACTGAGGAGGGGACAGCATTAAATGAGCTCAAAGGAGCTTCCTTCCAACACTAAAATCCAAATTTTACACATTGATATAAAAATAAAAAGGTATACATTGAACCTAGATCCATCCAATAAATGGGGTCAAGGGTAAAACCAGCTATCTGAGCCTTGGGTCCATTCATATATTCATTTACTAGCCATTTACTGAGCACCTTTTAGGTGCCAGGCCTTGCTCCAGGTACTGGGGTCATGATGAAGAACAAAACCTCACAGAGATAACAATATCTATAAACAAATATCTAATATGACATCAGGTCATATGAAGAAAAATAAGGCTGGTTAAGGGGAACGAGAACAGCAAAGGGTCCTATTTTAAATAAGATCACCTGGTTTCAAGCTATACCACAAAGCTGTAGTAATAAAAACAGTATGGTAGACTGAAACAAAAACAGAAATGAAGATCAGTGGAACAAGTGGATATAAACCCACACTTATATGGTTAACTAATCTATGGCAAAGGAGGCAAAAAACCATCTTTTCAATAATTGATATTGGGAAAACAGGATAGCTACATGTAAAAGAATGAAACCGGACCACTTTCTCACACCACACACAAAAATAAACTCAAAATGTATTAAAGACCTAACTGTAAGACCCAAAACAAAACTCCTAAAAGAAAACATAGGCAGTAATCTCTTGGATGTCAGCCTTAGCAACATATTTATGGATATGATTACTGAGGCAAGGGAAGCAAGAGCAAAATTAAACTACTGTGACTATACCAAACTAAAAAGCCTTTGCACAGTGAAAGAAACCATCAACACAATGAAAAGGTAACCTACTGAATGGGAGAAGATAGTTGCAAATGATATGTATGATAAGGGATTAGTATCCAAAATATATAAAGAACTATAACTCAACACCTAAAAAGCTAATAATCCAATTAAAAAGTGGGCAGAGGACCTGAAAAGACATTTATTTTTTCCAAAGACATACAAATGGTTGACACATGGAAAGATGCTCAACATCACTCATCATCAGGGAAATGCAAATCAAAACCACAATGAGATACCATTTTACACAAGTCAGAAAGGCTAGTATCAAAAAGACGGTAAATAACAAATGTTGGTGAGGACGTGGAGAAAAGGGAACGCTTGTGTGCTGTTGGTAGGAAGGACATGCTGGGTACAGCCACTGAAAAACAGTATGGAAGTTCCCCCCATATTAAAAACAGAAATATCATATGATCCAGTGACTCCACTAGTGGGTATTTGCCCATATAAAATGAAAACATGAATTAGAAAAGATATATGCAACCTTATGTTTATTGCAGCATTATTTACAATAGTCAAGATATGGAAGTAACCTCAGTGTCCATCAACAGATGAAGGATAAAGATGTGGTGTATACACATGATGGAATATTACCCAGCCAAAATAAAGAATGAAATCTTTGGGGCACCTGGGTGGCTAAGTTGGTTAAGCATTGACTCTTGGTTTTGGCTCAGATCATGATCTTGCAGCCTCATGGGCTCAAGCCCCAAGTCAGAATCTGCACTAACGGTGCAGAGCCTGCTTGGGATTCTCTGTCTCCCTCTCTCTTTGCCCCTCCCCTGCTTGTGCTCTCTCTGTCTCACTCAAAATAAATAAACTTAAAAAAAAAAAAAAAAAAAATGAAATCTTGCCATTTGTAACAACATGGATGGACTCAGAGGGTATTATACTAAGTGAAACAAGTGAGACAAAGACAAATACCATATGATTTCACTTATATTGTGGAATCTAAACCACAAAACAAACTAACAACAGAAACGAACTCATAAACAGGGACCTGGTAGTTGCCAGAGGGGAAGGTTGTGAAGGGAGAAGGTAAATAGGTGAATGGGATTAGGAGGTACAGACTTCTCACTATAAAATAAGTAAGGCACAGGGATGAAAAGTACAGTATAAGCAATACAGTCAATAATATTGGAATACCTTTGGTGACAGATGGTAACTACACTTAACGTGGTGAGCACTGTGTAAGGTACAGAACTGAATCACTATGCTATACACTTAAAACTAGTATAACATTGTGTATCAACTATACTTCAATTAAAAAAAAAAATTGGGCAGCCTGGGAAGACCTCTGAGGTGAACAGGAGCTGAGGATGCTGAGAAGGGAGTTTTGTGATCATGTAGGGAAAGAACATTCCGGAAGAGAGAACAGGAACACATGGCTCCATGCTGGGTATGTCTAGGGAATGGCAAGGAGACCAGTGTGGTTGGAGACACAGAGATCAGAGGTTAGATCAAATTAATGACATATAACAATCTGGATATCACAGGTTAATATGAAATCCTTTTATGAAGCTACATCAGTGTGGTCTGGGGCTTACTGCACCAAGGAAATTCATGTGCTACAGAAAAGCAACAAATTCTGTCAAATGGGTAAAACTGAACATAATTATTTTCCTTTGGAGAAAATAATACCAGACTGTAGGCCACACTTGTGTACTTGGTCTTATCTACAGGATGAATATGAGTTTCATATCAGATTTCAGTGAAGTATAACACTGACATTAATAGTTTTAGTCCTGCAATTTTTCTTTTCTAGCTGAATCAAGAAGTCCTTAAACTCTATTTTGACCCATGGGAATGTGAAATCATTTTGTTCCTGATGCATTGGTGGAAAGAAGCTGACAGGGACAAAGGCTGACCAATCGTGACAGACATACTTGGCGGTGGAGATACACAGATCATAAGGTCCCTAACATGGCCCCAGGTCACTCACGTTGTACTGACGAAGGCTGTACCTCAGTTTCGTTAAGGCCGCCTGGCGATCTGCTGCCCACACAACCAATTTCGCAATCATGGGGTCATAATGCACTGAAACTTCATCTCCTGAAATTGAAAAACCACAGTAGCTACTCTAAGTCCAAACTTAACATGATAAAATATGACATGCAAGACATTCTGCTGCGGCTTTAACGTTCACTTCATACCTAATCCTCAGGAGCTCTTGCATGGTAGTCGTTACCACGGTTTCATTCACGAGGAAATGAGGCTCACAGGGCTTTAAAAACTCACCACAAGTCTAAGGAGATTATGGCTATCCAAGAGCACCTAAAATAGTGATCCAATATCACACAGGCTGGCTGTCCCCATCCTCTCTTCCTCTGAACCTTGTTTTCCCTTCTCATTTTGGAAGCCAGCGCAAACTGCCTCTACCTTCTCCTGTCACAATCCCTTCTGCCCTTAGCATCCCCCTCCCTCCACCCCTCAGTCTCCTCATGAGAAAAATACAGATAACAATCCAACTATACTGTAGGGTTCTTAGGAGGATCGACAGTAAAAAGGCCAAGTGCCATACCTGGCAGAACTGATAAACAAATAGCACCCATCACTGCTATGACAGAGTCTTAGAGAACAAGAATCTGAACCAGGCAGCCCTGTAAGTTCAGGGCCATGCACACGAAGACCCAGTTGTAAGCGAGCTTGTGCCAACCAAGCTGCTGGTTGGAACAATAAAAAAAAAAAAAAATCTGAACCAGGCACATCTCACTGGTTAGAAATGGTTCAGGTCAAAAGGATGTGGTGTGTTATCAACAATACTGTTCTAGGACCACTGTGTGATTTTGGGCAGGTCATTTGACCCCTCTGAACTCCAGGGGCATCATCTATAAAATCAAGGGGTTAGATTACACTCCCTTATCCATCATCCACCCACCTACCCAGCCCAGCACTCACCAACACATATTGAACACCTTCTAGGCCCAGGCTTGAGCAAGATAACATGGAAGACACAGTCTCTCCCTTAAGAAACTTACAATATAATGGGAAAACTAGACAAGGAGTAAAAGGTTACTGTAAAATGATATAATAAGAAAAGGGCCCAATGAATCCACAAGGGGCTCGGGGAACGCAGTTGAGAAAGGTTGGGTAAATTTCTTGGAATGGATTATCCTTCCAGCGCTAAGATGTAAATCTGGGAGTCCTTCTCGGAATTACACCTGTTATTCTTGGAATACCTTTATTACATTACACTGCAAGTTTTGCTTGCCCCACAGATTCTTTCTTTTCTATTGCAACTGTTCTTTTTCCTCTCTAAAATGTTCTGCTGTTAAGTTAAAAAAAACTTAATATCAAATATTGCTGCGGTTTAGCCAGAGCTCTCAAAATTCTGCCAATTTGTCATCGAGAAGTCCTAATTCCTCATTTTGGCTTTCAAGACCCTGTGTGATTTGCTCTCAACCTGTATCTCTACCTGCATCTCCAACTATTCACCATCCTGAACACTTTTCTCCAGCCACATTATTTTCTTACAATTCTTCAAACACATCTTTAGCTAAGTTCTCCTTTCTTCACTTTTCTGTGTGCTCTTTAATCTGCCTACAAAAATCTACTCCAGACTTCCTCTTAGGAATGTGTCCTGGCTCCTGGCTATACTAGCCTAATATAACATCTAATCTTGAGAATTGCTTTTCATCATTCACCATCTGCAAAACTTCCCTGGCAATTAAAGTCAAGGTAGTAGTAACTCAGAGCATGGACTCTGGAGCCAGAAAGACTGGGTCTGAATCTTGGCTCCAAGAGTGACCTTGGGCAAGTCACTTAACTTCTCTGTGCCTTAGTTTCCTCATCTGGAAGATGGGGGTGCTAAGAACACCTACTCACAGGGTAGTTCTCATGGTTAAAGGAGCCTGCATAAAAAAGTCACCTAGGACAGTGTCCATAGTACATAGTAAATGCTAAATAATTGTTATGATCATTGTTATTAATCATATGCCGAACTGTGAGAGCTCTTGCACTGTTACTATTTTTTTCACTTTTCTTTATTTCTCTTATTATTGTTTAGCTTACACTAAGTTGATATATTAATCCTTCAGCTTGATATCAAGTCCCTTGGAGGCTGGAGGGTGTTGGGCATAGCAGGTATCGGTGACCTTTAATCACTTTTAGAAGTAGGCAGAGTAAAAATATAAAACAGTACACACAAAATTTGTTATTTAGGTATGAACAAGTACTGCTACATTTTAAAAAAGGGTGTATTGTTTAAAAACACTAGTTATTCTTTAAAAATAACTATTCCAGAAAGATAAATAAAGATTAATGAGAAATAAATTAAATCCTTTATGCTAAAACATACAAAGCATTTCCACAAGACACAGGGAAAAGAGGCTGTCCACAAATAATCATGCACTTAAAAAAAGACGGAGACTTTTTGTTTTATTTCACTTTACCTTGGCGCACTCCAGTTTCAATCCTGGTGCAAAGGTCTGCCTGAGGGGTGGAGAGATGCACTAAAGGCCCAGCCCCAGGCATGAAGTTATTGTCAGGATCTTCTGCATATATTCTAGCTTCAAAGGCATGGCCCTGCAGGGTTATTTCTTCTTGGCTCAAAGGAATCTTCTCTCCTGCTGCAATCTGATAAAAGAAGAGTATATGCTTCTGTGAAAATCCACCTTATGGCACCTATGAGACTTGGGAAGTTGATGGTCTTGCCTTTTTCTATGGAAAATGTATATTAGGGCTTTATAATGAAGCCAAATACAAACTAATTTTATCCACCTACCCAAGTTCTGGGCAAAAGCAAAATGAGGTTAAAAACACATGCAGTTTGGAAATAATATATTAATTACAATGGATTTCTAGAGTTTTTAAATAGAGAAAGCAGGAGAACTGACAACTAAATCATAAATATAAAAATATGTGTTTCTTCAATGTAATCACAACTAAAATTTCTTACTGGCAAGATAGTCTCAGTTTCCATTTAAAACTTTAGCGCTCAGTTACCAAACAAATCTTTTTTTTTTTTAATAGTTAATTATTAGTTGGTGTTTAGGACTACACTCACAGTTATGGCTAAAGTGTGGCATTTTTCATCTTTGAATCTTTTTTTTTTTTTTAAGTGTATTTATTTAAGTATACCCAATGTGGGGCTCAAACTCACAACCCCAAGATTAAGAGTCACATGCTCTACCAATTGAGACAGCCAGGCACCCCCATCTTTGTCTTCTTCATCACCAAGAGAGTGATAAAGCAAGACAGAAAGGGGAACATAATGGTTTTTCAATTTTGTTATATTAACATATATTGTATGATACCAGATTATAAACAGGATGATCATTATTGTTTATCACTACTACAATTGTATTATTTTGACTATTACATACCAGTACAATGACTCTCTCTCTTCAACTAGTATCATTTGGAAAGGCTATTGGAAGACATGCTGTCACTCTCTCTCTTTACTCCCTCCTTAAGTTTTCCTCCAACATGAGAAAAGGACAAACCAAGAAAGCAAAAGATATAGGGGAAAAAAACTAAGTAATTTAGCACCACTTGGAACTAAACAGGTAAGCTTGAAAAAGAGGCAAAGGTTTCATCTCTTTAAATCTGTAGATAAGGTAAATCGGGAACCACAGCAGTTAAGAATGAAAGGAAAATGGACTAAATTGAATGTCTTTACTGCATGGTGTTTTGAACCACACTCTGCAGCCATACTGCCTGGGTTCAGATTCTTTCTCTATACTTAACTCTGTTCTGGGCATACTCATATTCTGGGCAAGTTTCTTAACCTCTTGATGCCTCAGAGAAAAGTACATATAGTAAGCATTACATAAGTGTTAGCTATTGTCATTTCATTCATATCCTTTATAGTGAATTACTTTTTAATATTTTAATAAAGAATTCCATTTGTCTTAATATAAACAAGGAGGGCGAGTGGGTGGCTCAGTCAGTTGGGCATCAGACTCTTGATTTTGGCTCAGGCCACAATCCCAGGGTTGTGGGATCAAGCTCTGGGTTGGACTCTGTGCTGAGCATGGAGCCTTCTTGGGATTCTCTCTCTCCCTCTGCCCCTCTCCTCTGCTTGTGTGCATGCCCTCTCTCTCTAAAATAATGTGTGTGTGGGGCGCCTGGGTGGCGCAGTCGGTTAAGCGTCCGACTTCAGCCAGGTCACGATCTCGCGGTCCGTGAGTTCGAGCCCCGCGTCAGGCTCTGGGCTGATGGCTCGGAGCCTGGAGCCTGTTTCCGATTCTGTGTCTCCCTCTCTCTCTGCCCCTCCCCCGTTCATGCTCGGTCTCTCTCTGTCCCAAAAATAAATAAAAAATGTTGAAAAAAAAAAAAAATGTGTGTGTGTGTGTATACATATATATACACACAATATATATTATATATACATTATATAATGTATATATAGGTGTATGTATATATATGTGTGTATGTATGTGTGTATGTGTGTATATACACATACGTGTATGTGTATGTGTATGTATATACACATATGTGTATGTATATGTATATACACACATATATACACATACAAAGAAAAGAATAACCATGTGTCCATATTTCAAGATGTAATCTTATTTCTGACTATATAGCCCCATTTCAGTCTGGCTTGTCTTTGCCTATCTATTTTCCTCTCAAGTTGGCTTCTGTCTGAGCTCAGAAGAGATAGACCCTAACCATGCCTCTGCATACTTGGACATCTGTGCCATGGGAGTTCTCTCAGGCTTAGACTTTGACTCTTTGGAACTCCTGGGCCTTGGATACTTTTCCAGCTCCCCCTGAACATGGCTAGCCAATTGCATCTGCAGCCTGGACACTCACATCACTGTAGCCTTATTCTAGGGAGGTCCTGGTCCAAGGGGGCTGGTCCTGGAGCTTGAAGTCTTGACTCAATAAGTGGCGAGACTCCTTGTGTTACCTCTTCCTGGAAGCCAGACTCCAAAGTACCTTGAGCATTATAAATGAGGTCCAGTGGTATACTTAAGTTCTAGAATCCCTCCCCAGATAAGAAAAGCCTACTTCCCTTTTTAAAGAGCCTCTTTGAAGAGCCTCTTACAATTTCTTGAGATGCAGAAATAAAAGTCCACTAGTTCTCCTTATATCCAAAAGCTTTCTTTTCCCTTATTCCCTGGAAACATTTTATCCATCATGATTTCAAAATTCTGGACTCTCTTGGTTACTGCTTCATAAAAAAAAAAAAAAAAAAAAAAAAAAAATCCCCCTTTCCTTGAATTCTGGAAACATAAGCACTCTTTCCAAAACTTTCTAAATCCACAATTTTCCTGTTACTTACTAACACTTACTAGTCTGATGTGCCTGGTTTTCATTAGCCCTGGAGGCTACAGAGGCCCAAAAGAATCTTATGGTTCAATTAAAATCACCAATCATCCCCAATGAACCAAAAAAAATAACATCATATTATTGCCCACAGAAGTTCTGAAAAGACCAAATTATGAAAATAATCAAGACATTAACATCACAACATGCAAAAAAAAATTTAGATTCAGAATATATAAAGAACTAAGAATTCTACAGAGATCAGAAATATTTACACTTCTTAAACATTTTTTTCGTATTAAAAAAGCTGTGAAATCAATTGTTTTCAATAATAAGAGAAAAACAGACTAAGTTATTATTCACAATTGAAGGAATATGCTTTGTGGAACTCTAGTTAAAGCCAGGGCTTCTCAAACTATTTATAACAAAGGAACAATTATAGACTTATATTTTGGTAACATACAGTAGACATAAATAACATAGCAATGGCAAAAACGCTATAAAAATTTCTAAACACTTATTCTGAATGGGATATACTTATCCCACCATAGGCCAACAATGGTGTACAAGTCAGCAATTGCATGTGGCTCACTGTGTTGGTCTAGACTGTTACTTTGGCTCTTCATTCCCAACTCTTCCTTAGCTCATTTCACAGTGGCTAGCATCTATCCTGCCTCTAAAATCAAGTGCCTGGCCCTGAATAATGTGGCCTCAAGCAGAGCACAAGGCTTTGGTATTGAGATACTGCGGTCACAAGGAAGCCTCAGGGGCAACAGCTCACCTGCGCCTTGCCTAAGGAGAAATGATAGGAAGTGACAGGTTAGAAATATGAGTCCATAAAGTGACAATAATGTCACAGCAACAAATGAAGTATCATCTGTAATATCCCATTTTCCTGTCCTCGTGACAACTACAAGAATTGAACCCCTATCCAAAAGGACACCTTCTTTCAGAAGGCCAGCAGGTAACATATTCTCAAGATTGATCTTTAACAGAAAAAACGTCCCCACCCTAAGCTGCCACTCCACCAAGTCAGTTCCTGTGATCATCTCAGTAACAGGGTGTTCCACTTGCAGCCTTGTATTCATCTCCATGAAGTAGAAATTGTGCTTGGAGTCCATAATAAACTCCACAGTTCCTAAAAGATAAAACACAACAGTCACATTTCAACAGCATATAATAAGTAGAAATCAAAACCTTCCGTGATGTATTACACCAACTTTTATTGTTACCTTTATTCAATGTTAAAATTTTGCATTTCGTGAAGAAAATTATCTTACATTTTGCAGCAGCAAATGATTCTTAATCAAAAATAGGGAACCACACGAAATCTAGCAATAGAAAAGTATGTCTGGGGTTTTGAGCAAATGGTAGCTCAAGCTATGAATAGTCTCAACTGTCGCAGTAATGAGAACATGGTTGGACCATGTGTTATGGCTTCGGTGCACCAAGACCCCTGGAACTTCACACTGAAACATCCCATCTCACTCTCCCCCAGTAGAAAAAATATAACATTATTTCCACCAGACTGTAAGCTTTGGAGGTTTCCTTTAAGAGTCCTTTTGCTGGGGCGCCTGGGTGGCTCAGTTGGTTAAGCGGCCAACTTTGGCTCAGGTCATGATCCTGCCAGCGGCCATCCGTGAGTTCAAGCCCCACATCGGGCTCTGTGCTGACAGCTCAGAGCCCGGAGCCTGCTTTGGATTCTGTGTGTGTGTCTCTCTCTCTACCCTTTCCCTGCTAGTACTCTGTCTCTCTCTCTCAAAAATAAATAAACATTAAAAAAAAAAACAAAAACTCGTTTTGCTGGGGGGCGCCTGGGTGGCTCAGTCAGTTAAGTGTCTGACTTCAGCTTAGGTCATGATCTCACAGCTGGTGGTAGGTTCAAGCCCCACATGGGGCTCTATGCTGACAGCTTGGAGCCTGAAGCCTGGAGCCTGCTTTGAACTCTGTATCTCACCCTCTCTCTGCCCCGTTCACACTCTGTCTCTCCCTCAAGAATAAATTAACATTAAAAAAAAATTAAAAAAAAAAAAAAAGTCCTTTCGCTGGTGATGCACTGGAAGATTATTTAGCAACTAAAGCTATATCTTCCCCAACTTTATTAAGGCATAATTTCATATAATAAAATTTAACTTTTTAAAGTGTAGGACAGTATGCTGGGTTTCAGCACTTGAATACTGTCATATATCTACCACCACCATGAAAATGCAAAACATTTCCATCATCCAAAATGTTCCCTTGTTCCCCTTTGCAGTCAGTCCCTTCCCCAGGATGTTGGCTCCAAGCAATCACTGGCCTGTTTTCTATCATAGTTCTTTTCTAGAATGTCATATAAATGAAATCGTATAGTGTGTAGTGTTTTGTGTTTGAATTTTTTTCACTTAGCTGAAAGTTAGTTCCATATAATTTAAGACTTTTTCAAATTGTGGGTTATAACTGATTAGTGGCTTGCAAAGATTTAGCGAAGTCTTCCAGTTTCTGGCCCAGAAGAAGCTGAGAAGTCACCATTCTAACCCGACAAAAGTAAAAAGCCAAATAAACTGAAAAATCAACAATGTGTCTCAGATCCATCAGAGACGTGAGATCACAGGGCAAACCACTGCCCCTCAACCTACAGAGAAAGACAGGCAAATACAGAGATTCTCAACTTACTGAAGCAGAAACCCACAAACAAAACTTCTGCAGGAACAAGTACCAGAGGAGGAAAAACTGGACTGTGATTGACGATTTGCTGGACACTCAGTGTGGACAACTCTGAGGGTTACAAACTCCAAGGACAGTCCCCCCCCCCCCCCCGACCCCTGGCCCCGCCAAACTTCTGTGAGTTTTACCTGCAGGAGTTCTACCAGGTCCTCACAGTGAATACTAGAGAAAAACTCCCTTGAGCTTCTAGCAGTGGAAGGGGAAAAGGAACCGTCTGAAGTACACTGGAATTCTGTCCTGGACAAGATTCGTCCGTAAGAGAAATTATGTTACTAGACCCTAAACTATGGCAGTGTCATCAGAGCCTAATTAACGTAACTGGAGGGAGGGAAATACACAGTTCCAGCCATCTTGTCCCACAGAAGTGAGTAAATCAAAACAAGTACACAAAAAACACACTGAGAAGCACTGATGAAGTTCACCAAAACACTCAGACCTAATCACAAGACTACAGAACACTTCCCCTTCCCCACACCTAACCACCATATGACTAATGCCCTCTTTTCTGCAGTTCTTTTTACCTGATACATCAGGTCTGGCTATCAAGAAAAATCACAAGGCATACTAAGAGGCAAAAAAACACAGTTTAAAGAGATTGAAAAAGCATCAGAACAAGACTCAGAAATGACAGAAATGTTGGAATAATCAGACCAAGAACTTAAAAACATGCTGATTAATACACTAAGAGCTTTAATGGAAAAAGTGGACACTTGCAAGAACACATGGATAACATAAGCAGAAGCACGGAAATTCAAAGAAAGAATTGAAAAGAAACGCTAGAAATCAAAACACTGTAATAGAAATGAAGAATGCCTCTGATGGGCTCATCGGTAGACTGGACACAGCCAAGGAAAGAATTTCTGAGCTTGAGGATATGACAACAGAAACTTCCAAAACTAAAAGCAAAGACAAAAAAGACTGAAAAACAAACAGACGAAAAAAAAAACCCAAACAGAATATCCAAGAACTGTGGGCAACTAGAAAAGGTGTAACGTATGCATAACGGGAATACCAGAAAAACAAAAAAGAAAAGACCAGAAACAGTATTTGTAGCAATAATGACTGATAATTTCCCCATTAATGTCAAGACACTGAATCACATGCCTGGAAGGTCAGAGAACACCAAGCAGGATAAATGTCAAAAACCCCCTACACCTAGGCATATCATTTTCAAAGTACAGAAAATAAAAATGAATGAACGAATGAATGAATGAATCCTGAAAGAAGCTGGGGGCGGGAGGGGGGACACCTTACCTATAAAGAAGAAAGGGTAAGAATTACATATGACTTCAGAAACCAGGCAAGCAAGAACAGTGAAGTGAGTTATTCAAAGTGTTGAGTGAAAAAAATCATCAACCTAGTATTCTGTATCTTGTGGAGTTACAGTTATTTCTTGTGGAGAAATAAAGATTGTTCCAAATAAACAAAAATTGGGAGAATTTATTGGCAGTGGATCTACCTTGCAAGAAATGTTAAAAGAAGTTCTTTAGAGAGAAGGAAAGTGACACAGGGTCAATACTCCAAAAAGAAACAGCCTTAACGTGTATGCACCTAAGAACAGAGTGTCAAAAAAACTGAGAACTGCAAACAGATGAGTCTACCGATACAGTTGGAGATTTTAACAGTCCTCTATCAGAAATGGACAATCTAGCAGGCAGAGAAGTAAGGACATAGTTGAACTTAATAGTACCACCAATCAACTAGATACAATTGATGTCTATAGACTACTTTATCCAACAAGAGCAGATTACACATTCTCAAACTCACATGGAACATTCACCAAGACAGACCACATTCAGGGCCATAGAAAAGACCTTAACAAATTTAAAAGAAAAGGTATCATACAATGTTTGCTGTCAAGACCACAATTAAACTAAAAATCAATTGAACTAGAAATCAGTAATAGAAAGACAGCTGGAAAAAAATTCTTAAATACTTGCAGATTAAATAACATATTACAAAGTACCACATGGGTCAAGAAGAAATCCCAAGTGAAATTTAAAAATATTAAAACTACATAAAAATAGAAATATAACTTTAAAATTTGTGGGCTGCATTGAAAGCGGTGCTTAGAGGGAAATTTGTAGCACTGAATCCATATATTTGAAGAGAAGAAAGATCAAAATTAAGCTTCCATTATAGAAAACTAGAAAAAGAACAGCAAATTAATTCCAAAGTAAGCAGAAGAAAAGAAATAATAGAGTAGAAATATATGAAATTCAAAATAGAAAATCTATGGAGAAAACCAATAAAACCAGATCAATAAAATACACAAGTCTCTAGCCAAATTATTTAAGAAAAAAAGAAGAGACAAATTATTAATATTGGAAATGAAAGAAAGCAAATCAATATAGGTCTTGTTAATAATAATAAATTAATAATCCTATTAATAATTAATAGGATATTAAATGTGTATTATGAACAACTTTATGCCCATAAATTTGATAACTTAGATGAAATAGACCAATTCTTTCCAAGACACAATCTGCCAAAAGTCACACAAGGAAAAAAAATCACTCTGAAACAATCTGAATAGGCCTATATCTACTAAGGAAGTTGAAATAATCATTAATAACCTCCAAAACCTCCAAAATAGGCCCAGATTGGCTCACTGATGAGTTCTACCAAGCACTGAAGATAGAATTTATACCAATTCTCTATGATCTCTTCCAAAAGACAGAAGACAGAGTACTTCCTAACTCATTTTATGAGGACAATATTACCTTAATAACAAAACCAGAGAAAGATTACAAAAAAACTACAAATCAAATCTCTTATAAATGTGGATGCAGTAATCCTTAACAAAATATTAGCAAATAAAATCTAACAATGTGTAAAAATAAGTATGTACAACGACCAAGTGGGATTTATCCCAGGAATGCAAGGCTGGTCCAACATTTGAAAATCAATCAAGGTAATCCATCATATCACTAAGCTAAAGAAGAACCACAAGATTATATCAATAGATGCAGAAAAGCATTTGATGAAATCCAATACCTAATTATAATAAAAACTCTTGACAAACTAGGAATAGAGAGGAACTTCCTCAATTTGATAAAGAAGATTTACAAAAACTTACAGCTAACATTATATTCAATGGTGAGAAACCAGCTTTCCCACTAAGATCAGAAATAAGGGAAGGATGCCCACTCTCACCATTCCTTTTCAGCATCATACTGTAAGTCCTAGCTAATGCAAAACAAGAAAAGGAAATAAAGGGTATACAGATTGTGAAGGAAAAGATGAAACTGTCTCATTACAGATGGCTTATCTATGTAGAAAATCCAAAAGAACTGACCAAAAAATGCCTCAAACTAATAAGTGATCATATCAAGGTTACAAGATACAAGGTTAATATATAAAAGTCAATTGTTTTCCTATATATGAAGAACAAATAGAATTTGAAATTAAAAACACAGTATCATTTACACAGGCACTCCCAAAATGAAATAGGTATAAATCTAACAAAATATGTACTAGATCTATATGAGGAAACTACAAAATTCTGATGAAAGAAGTCAAGAAAGAACAAAATGGAAAAATATTCCATGTTCATTGATAAGAAGACTCAGCATCATCAAGATGTCAGTTCTCCCAACTTGTTCTATTAGAGACAACACAATCTCAATCAAAACCCCAGGAAGTTATTTTGTGGATATCAAAAAATTGATTCTAGTGTTTTATATGGAGAAAAAACCCAGAATAGCCAATTCAATATTGAGGGAGAATAACAAAGTTGGAGGACTGACACTATCTGAGTTCAAGACTTACTATAAAGCTACAGTATTCAAAACAATGAAGTACTAGGGAAAGAACAAATAAATAGATCAGTGAAACAGAACACATAGCCTAGAAATAAACCTATATAAATAATTGATCTTTTTTTTTTTTTTTAACGTTTATTTATTTTTGAGACAGAGAGACAGAGCATGAATGGGAGAGGGTCAGAGAGAGGGAGACACAGAATCTGAAACAGGCTCCAGGCTCTGAGCTGTCAGCACAGAGCCCGACGCGGGGCTCGAACTCACGGAGTTCGAGCGTGTCAATTGATCTTTGAAAGCGCCCCTAGTCAATTGATCTTTGACAAAAGAGCAAAGGCGGGGCGCCTGGGTGGCTCAGTCGGTTAGGCGGCCGACTTCGGCTCAGGTCATGATCTCGCGGTCCGTGAGTTTGAGCCCCGCGTCGGCCTCTGTGCTGACAGCTCAGAGCCTGGAGCCTGTTTCAGATTCTGTGTCTCCCTCTCTCTGACCCTCCCCCATTCATGCTCTGTCTCTCTGTCTCAAAAATAAACGTTAAAAAAAAATTAAAAAAAAAAAAAAAAAAAAAGAGCAAAGGCAACGCAATGGAGCAAAGATAGTCTTTTCCAAAAATGGTGCTGGAACAACTGTACAGCTACATGCAAAAAAATGAATCTAGACACAGACCTTATATACCCTTCACAAAAATTAACTTAAAATGGATCACAGACCTAAATTTAGAACACAAAATCATAAAATTCTTAGAAGGCAGCAGGAGAAAACCTAGATGACCTTGAGTATAGTGATGTCTTTTTAGATACAACAGCAAAGGCATGATTCATTAAAGAAATAATTGATAAGGCAGGCTTCATTGAAATTAAAAACTTACGCTCTGCAAAAGATAATGTCAAAAGAATGAGAAGATAAGCCACCAACTGAGAGAAAATACTTGCAAAAGATACTTCTGATAAAGGACTGGTATCCAAAATATACAAAGAAATCTTAAAGCTCAATAATAAAACAAACAGTCCAATTTAAAAAATGGGCAAAACACCTGAACAGACCTCAGTGAAGAAGAAACACAGATGGCAAGTAAGCATATGAAAAGATGCTCCACATCATATGTTATTAGGGAAATACAAATTAAAATGAGACACCACTACACACCTATTAAATGGAACACTGACAATACCAAATGCTAGTGAAGATGTGGAGCAACAGGAACTCTCACACATTGCTGGTGGGAATGCAAAATGGTACAGACACTTTGGAAGAAAGTCTGGCAGCTTCTTACAAAACTAAACACATACTCTTACCATATGATCCACTGACCAAACTGTTTGGTATTTACCTAAATAAATTGAAACTGTCCACACAAAACTCTGCACACAGATTTTTATAACTGTTTTTTTTTTTTTTTAATTTTTTTTTTTAATGTTTATTTATTATTGAGAGACAGGGAGAGACAGAGCATGAGCATGGGAGGGGCAGAGAGAGAGGGAGACACAGAATCCAAAGGAGGCTCCAAGCTCTGAGCTGGCAGCACAGAGCCCCACGCGGGGCTCGAACTCACAAACCGCAAGATCATGACCTGAGCCGAAGTCAGACGCTCAACCGACTGAGCCACCCAGGCGCCCCTATAACTGTTTTATTTATAACTGCCAAACTTAGAAGCACCCAAGATGTCTTTCAGTAGGTGACAGGATAAATTGTGGTATATCCAGACAATGGGATATGATTCAACACTAAACAGAAATGACCAAGTCATGAAAAGATATGGAGGAAACTTAAATGCCTATTACTAAGTGAAAAAAAGCCAATCTTAGAAGGCTATAAACTGTATGGTTTCATCTATATGATATTCTGGAAAAGGCAGAACTATGGAGGCAATAGAAAGATCAGAGGTTGTCAGGAGTTAAAGACAGGGAGGGATAAAAAGCAGAGCACAGAGGATACCAGAGGCATTGAAAGTACTCTATGACACTACGATGGTGGATACATGTCATTCTACATTTTTCCAAATGTATAATGTATAACAATATCATAGAATGTACATCATCAAGAGTGAACCCTAATGTAAACTATGGATTCTAGATGATAATGACATGTCATTATAGGTTTATTCATTGTAACAAATGAATCACTGGGATGTTGATAGTTGGGGAGGCCGTGCAAGTGTGGGCATGGGGGTATGGGAACTCTCTGTACTTTTCACTCAGGTTTCCCATGAAACTAAAACTGCTCTAAAAAAATTATTTACTAATTTTAAAAAATGCAAAAGAAATCATTTTAGTGATTTTATTCTAAAATAGGATAGAAAATATCAAATAGCATTACACATAATTAGGGTTAAGTACTGTTTAGTGAATTTTTTTTTCAAATATACATGTATATAAACATAAATACTTATGTGTATATACTGGGTCTCAATGTAAACTGTATTTCTTTTTCTTTTTTTAACATTTATTTATTTTCAAGAGACAGAGAGAGACAGAGTGAGAGTGAGGGAGGGGCAGTGAGAGAGGGGGACACAGAATCTGAAGCAGGCTCCAGGCTCTGAGCTCTCAGCACAGAGCCTGATGCAGGGCTTGAACCCGCCAACGGTGATATCATGACCTGAGCTGAAGTCAGATGCTTAACCGACTGAGCCACCCAGGAGCCCCAAAATGTATTTCTTAATGTGGATATAATTTGTAAAAGTTTGAAAGCCAATGATTTAAAGTTATATGTTTCTTTTGCCTTCTGAACATAAATATTGCTTCTCCTCTATTCAAAGTAAATCTTAGCATACCTGCTCCAACATAATTTACAGCTTTAGCAGCTCTGACTGCAGCTTCTCCAAGCTTTTTTCTTACATCAGAGTTAATACCAGGCTGTGAAAAAAATATTTAAAATAAATTTTGATTAGTACTTTGCCCTACTAGAAATTTCCATTAAGATCCAATATTGCGTTTCTAGGTATCAAACATTGAAGCGATAATGAGGATAAATAGCTAATGTTATACATTTCATCAAGAAATACATCCCATACCATAGTCAACTGTCCCTATACCAGACTTTAATGGTTCTGTGAGTAATTTCTATGAACTGCAGATATTATTCAGCAGAATGACTTACTTATCTCCTTATCTACATTACTTTCAGGACTATATTCCTGCTTCAAATTACATGCACCAATATGAAAACTCTGAGTGATCTCTATTTTGTTTAAAGATGACAGAGCAATCTGGGCCACGTGCCCAACAATTATCTTAGAATAATGGTAAACCTTGATATTCCAAGTTAATAAGACAGGTTCACAAAAAGAACTGTAGGTTAAAAAGTAGGCAAAGGTTTCAACATTTAAAAATAGACATATATTTAAGCTATTATTGTTTGAAAAAAAAAGCTTTACTGAAATTATTATTGACATTTACCTCAAACCATACAATGTACTCTACAACAAAAATTAAAATTTGAAAACAGTGTGAGACTGTTTAAACAAACTGATTAAACAGAAACCTCAGATCCTGACCTTCTAGAAGTACCTACTGAAAAGGAAACATGTATAAAACCTTGGGCAAGAGAGAAGCCTCTGGACAATAGCAGGCTCAAAAGAAATGCAAATCGAAGAAGAGGTAACAAATCAATCAAGAGGCAGGGTCAAAGAAATGTAAACAATTAATTCCAAGGGGGCAAAAGTTGCCAAATAGGAGCAAATCTCTCTCCTCTATAAGAAACCTCTAAGGCATATATTAGAGGACTAATATATTTTAGGAACATCTGAAATAGCAGTTAAGATAAAGAATCTTCTTCATAAAAAATACATTCAATGAACCAGGCCAATCCATTCCTCAAACGTTCCCATTAAATATAATTTAAAATCTACATGGAAACATTATGCAGTTGCTCACTGTAAGTCAGACACAGATCTTCCTCAATTTATAGTACGGTTATGTTGGATAAACCCATCATAAGTTAAAAATATCAGAAGTTGAAAATGCATTTAATACACGTAACCTACCAAACATCATAACTTAACCTAGTCTACCTTAAATATGCTCAGAACGCTCACATTAGCTTACAGCCGGGCAGAATCATCTGAAGTAAAAATTACTCTATAATAAAGGGTAGAGTATCTCATGTTATTTGTTGAATACTGAGTACTGAGTGTAAGAACTAGCACGGATAAGAATAATTTTAAGTATATTAGTCCTTTACCCTCATGACAGTGTGGCTAACTGGGAGCCGTGGTTTGCAGCCACTGTCAAGCATCACAAGACAGCATCACACCACATTATCACTAGCCCAGGAAAAGATGAAAATTCAAAATTTGAAGTATGATGTCTACTAAGTATGTATCACTTTTGCACCAGTGTAAAGTAAAAAAGTTCTAAGTTGAATCACCATAAGTCAGGCACAGTCTGTACTTGGATCAGAGCAGATTTTCCTAGATACCATCCAGAAGAATCACGGCCTTGTTGTGTGCCCTCTCTATGGTAGCCCAAGAATATCAACTCCCTCCTCATCCTCAGTGCTGCAGTGGGGCCTTACCATTATATTACCACTGGGAAGCAGTTATTCAGACACTAACTTCACAGATTTCTGATGTGAAAATCAGAGCGATTGAGGTTTATGTTACAGAGAAGCTGTCTTTACAAGGTCCTTACCCCTGGGGCTTCCTCAATGATCTTCTGATGTCTCCTCTGTATACTACAATCTCTTTCAAACAAGTATACAGCATTGCCATGGTAGTCACCAAACACCTGGACTTCTACGTGCCTATTTAAAAACACAATGAAAAAGTTTCCATTTGTAGAATAAACATTCTAGAAAAAAATTTATGTATATGAAGTGATTAGGAAATGAGACAGAAAACATAGGAGACTATATTTATGACCTCAGAGTAGGGGCAAATCACAAGTACAAACTGTCAAGGAAAACACTGATAAATCCTACCTCAAAATTACAAATTATAGACACATTTCATACTCACGTTCAAAAAGCCAATGAAAACGTTTTTATGATCAGGGAATTTTTAGTTTTTGTTTCTTTTAAATTTTTTTTTTAAATGTTTATTTATTTTTGAGACAGAGAGTGTAAGCAAGGGAGGGGCAGAGAGATAGGGAAACATAGAATCTGAAGCAAGTTCCAGGCTCTGAGCTGTCAGCACAGAGCCTGACACGGGGCTCAAACTCTTGGACCACAAGATCATGACGTGAGTCGAAGTCAGATGCTTAACAGACTGAGCCACCCAGGCACCCCAATCAGGGGATTTTTAAAAATCAACTCTTATGGTCAGACTTTATAAACTAAGGCAGACTAAAAATTACAATGGCTCATCCGTAAAAAGGTTAAGAAATAAAGTAATATAGATGATTAATTAAAAAAAAAAGACCATTATATCATAAAAACAAAAAAGGCACTTTAAAGTGGAGTCTAACATAGTAAAATTTTGAGAAATCATATTAAGAGTAAATGCAGGGGCGCCTGGGTGGCTCAGTCAGTTAAGCATACTTTGATTTTGGCCCAGGTCACGATCTCATGGTTGTGAGATCAAGCCCCATGTCATGCACTGACAGTGCGGAGCCTGCTTAGGATTCTGTCTCTCCTGTTCTCTCTCTGCCCCCAACCCCTGCTCATTCTCTCTCTCTCAATAAATAAACTTAAAAAAAAAGAGTAGATGTACATAACACTATGGAAAATAAGCATAAACAGACCATTTGGTGAACATGAAAGCACTCTTCTCAGTAGCTTTATTTTGATAAGTTCACTCTGTAGTTCACCTCAAATATTCACCACCATGATGTAGAAATGAGTGATCAGCAAGTGCTTTTCCTGTTTTTAAAAATAAAAATTGTCAAAAAGAAAAAAAAAAAACAGGAAAGTTCTCGTAAATGTACTGTTTTAGCACAATAGCTCATTTCTGTTCCTTTTTGTTCACCACATGAAGCCACTTCATTAAACCACTTAGAAGAATTTAGTTTCTTGATATACCATTTCTACCGAATGTTCGATTTAAAATTTTCCAAACTGTCCAACACATTCTCTTGACAAAATAATAGGAGGTGATTTCTTGTTTTTGGATCTGCCTTCTTGAGTTTTCCTCCCCCTTTCATTTACCTTTAAGTTATCATCACCAAACAATCTCTTGCTATTACTGCTCTGGACAAACTGTTGTCTGTGAGATCAATTAGGAAAAGAAAAATAAGGATTTTATTTGACCTTCACTCATTCCTTCTCTAATGCTCTTCCTTTCTTTATGGAGATCCAAATTTCTGATCTGTATCATTTTCCTTCTCTCTGAAGAACTTCTCTTATCATTTCTTACAAGTCAAGTTTTGTTTGTCTGAGGAAGTCTCTCTCTTTCCCTCATGTTTGAAGGACAGTTTCACTGGACACAGAATTCTATATTAGGGTTTTTTTTTTCTTTCAACGCTTTATAAATATTTCACTCCACCTTATTCTTGCTTAAGCCTGGTATACTTATCCTTGTTTCTCTATAGGTAAGGGGTTCTTACCCCTTGTGTTTTTTTCCAAGATTTTCTATTTGTCTTTGGTTTCCTGCAGTCTGAATAGTATTCAAAAATGTTTTGATATTTATTCTGCTTGGTGTCCTCTGAGCTTCCTGGTGCTATGGTTTGGTTTTTGGGACATTAGAAAATTTGGTAATTTTGGAACATTTCTGGTCATTATCACTGCAAATATTTCTCTTGGTTTCTTTCTTCCCCTTGTAGTGTTCAAATAATACACTTTACTTCTTTTAAAATTGTCCCACAGTCATTAGACATTATGTTCTGTTTGTTTTCATTCTTATTTCTCTTTGCATTTCTATTTGGGAAGTTTCCACTGACATATGTTCAAGGTCGCTGATTCTTTCCTCAGCTGTGTCCGGTCTACTAAGGAGTCCATCAAATGCATTCTTATTTCTGTTCCAGTGTTTTTGATTCCTAGCATTTTCTTTTGACTTTTCTCTTAGAATGTCTGTCTCTCTGCTTACAGTTCCCAAATGTTCTTGCATGTGGTCTGCTCAGTCCATTAGAGCCCTTAACATATTAATCAGTTACTTTAACCTCTATATCTGATAATTCCAGAATTTGTGGTTCTGGTGTTTGCTTTGTCTCCTCACACCGTGCTTTTTCTTGCCTTTTAGCATGCCTTGTAATTTTTTTTGTTAAAAGCCATACATGAGGTATCACATAATGATAAATAAAGCAAACAGACTTTTAATGTAAGGTTTAATGTTAACCTAGCTAGGAGACTGGGTTTAATGTCTGCAGTAGCTGTAGGTACCAAAGGCTTGTATCCTCTAGGGTCCTTGTTTTGTTTTGTTTCTCCTGTTGTCTTTGACTATGAACTCTTCTTAAATAGAGCCTGTGCCTTGCAGTTCTTACCCCATTATTATACTGGGGCCCTGGTGACATGGTAGAAGGGCGCAGGGGAGAGAAAACATTCTGTAATCTAATGATTAAATCTCAGAATTTTATTTTATATCTATCTATCTATCTTAATCTCAGTCTTTTAGTGGGCCTGTATCCTTGTATACTACAGGCGTCTATGCTCATGAACACACCATCCTCTTTTTTTCTTTCTTTCCTTCTTTCTTTCTTTTTCTTTGTATCTATCTATCTATCTATCTATCTATCTATCTATCTATCTATCTATCTATCTTTAGAGTAATCTGTACACCCAACATGAAACCTGAACTCACGACCCCAAGATCAAGAGTCCCACGCTTTACTTACTGAGCCAGTCAGGAGCCCCTGAGAAGTGTTTCTTAGCATTTTTTTCTTTCTTTACATAAAATAGGAAAGCTGGAAAGGGGTGAGAGTTGGCTAACTGCCCTTCTCACAGGACAGAAAAGGTGCTGGTAAAATTTCCCCTGCAGAGCTGGCCTTTGTTAGGGACAACAGATCACTCTGGGCCTATTTCAAATGGTTACAATTCTCCTCTCTCTGTCCCCAAGCAGGAGGGAATTTTTCCTGGATTCTCACTGTGAGAACCTGGTGGTGTTCTTGAAGGGAAAACTCATGAAAATTCGGGGTTCCCCTAACACTGGACCTTGAGGAGTTTCTCACTATCAAGCTAGTCAACACCCAGACTCCAGTAAGTTACCAAAATCCCCACAGAAGTGTTCCTATCAGTTTATGGGTGCAGTGGCTTCTGCTCTGGGCAAGCGGACCTTGACTGTGATTCGCTGTATTCATGCGCCATCCAGATTTCAGGGTGGTGGTCTGCCCTGCGGCCCCAGCTCTCTGATGCGTCTAAAATTCACTGACTCTCATTTTGTTCAGATTTTTACTTGCTTTTCGGATGCGGGTGACAACCTCCAAACTCTTTACGTGTTGGAATCGAACGGTTTGCTTTTCAAATTCCAACTGTAAAATTTTACTTCTATTGACACTCCCTTTTCTTTTAGCTGCTTCCGGGAAAGAGGCACTGTAGCAAGGACTCCAGGTTTTGAAAGAAACACACACCAGCAGCACAACGCAGCTTTTTTTCCGAGTTCTCAGAAGTTGGAAATACTTATTCCTTTCGCTGCTTATAAGAGAAACTAATTGAGGATCTGTGTTCTGTTATGATTTCTGTAGTCTTCGGATCGCTTTTGTTATTTTCCTTTTTCTAACTAATCCTTTGCTGTGCTGCTTTATCTAACATAGAGATTCTGCAGCACAGTGTGTAAGAACCAGGAGGTGCACCAAATCTCAGCTGTTCCAATTCAGCCACTGCTGGGATCTGGCTACATAGACAGAGACAGCTGGAGTCAACCAAGAACGCCTTGGTATTTTCTAAGAGTTCTATAGTTTTTATTTTCCTAACTACATTTTTAACCCATCTAGAATATATATTGAATATAAAATGAGAGAGGAACCTGATTTCTTTTTTATCTTCCAAAATAGTACACTTTGAAGATTGTTTTCTATCCCAGCCTTTCAGATAAGCTCAACAGTTCTGAGCAGATTTATAAAACATCTTGATATCTACTTTCCTCAGTTATAAGCACCACCTTGACAATCTTCCAGCACTCCATTAACTCAACAGCTAATTATTTAGTAATTAATTAATCAATTACTATAATTAATTGTTATATAGTAAAATAGTTAATTACCATGACATTAAAATATTACTAGAAAATTCAGAATAAATATATACAGAAATACTATTACTCCTATTAGGAGAATGAGATTATGAGTGACTTTGTTTTCTATCATCTGTATTTTCCATGTTTGTAATGTGGAAATTTATATTTGTTTATAATAATATATACAATAATATAATAAGTATAAATATAGTAATATTTATATTACTTCTATATTATAAAAAAATATTATTATTGATGCCTGTCATGAAGAAAGTAGCATGCCAGGTGATATATAGGGGAAAACAAAAAGGAACATACTACCACGTCGTTGATTCCCAAGAGCTTCCAAGCTATTGGGGAAACAAATTACAATGTGAGGTAATATACAGCTAACATTTCACATGCAAAGAATTTACATCTTGGAAAAATGTTATTGAGTTATGGTCACTGGAATAGCTAGCTGATGGCTCCACGGCAATTCTAACTCAAGAGCATGCCAATTTGGATAGTCAGCCTATTCTCCTTTGAAATGTATTGTGAAAGGGAGCCCTCAGTTGACCCTGGAATTTCCTCCAGTTTTGCCTCACTTTCCACTAAGGTGGAAATATGACGCACTCTCCTAATCAACTGGCCTATTTTAAAATTCACTTTTGTTTTTACTATCAAACTCTAAATGAATTTAGCTTAGCATGCCATGCTTAGGGTCAATTCGAAGTTTTGTAGCACTTGAAACAAAAACAATTTGGGGGCCATCTTTAAGAAGAATACAAAATTAGGTATAAGATCTTAGAAGAGGCTCAGACAAGGGAAGGGCCTGAAGCTTCAGGGTATATTACCTTCAAGGTAAATCCCTCTCCTTTCACATAGTTCCCAAGTGAATTATTCTTTATAGAGTCACTTAACCAACAGGTTTTATATACATATATATAATTACCACAAAATCTATGAAACGAGAAGCTTTTATAGTCAGTATCTTATTTTAAGCAATACATGTGAAAGTAAAATCCCAGAAAATAAAAAAATTAGAAATTCACGTGGCATTTGTTATAGCAGTACCTAGAGAAGCAGTTTAGTGCAGTGTCTTAGAGTGTGAATTCTGAATTCAAATCCCAGCTTCACCACTTCCCAACTGGGAGACCTCAAGCAAGTCATATGACCACTCTGTTCCTCAGTGTCCTCACCTGCAAAATAGGAATAGGCCTACCCACAGGATTGTTGCAGGAATTAGATCAGAATTAGGACGGTAAGATTATGGTAAGTGAAATATAAGGGTGAGGTGTTAGTATTATTACTTGTTAACATATCACTTACAATTCAATTTAGGTATCTATTTCTGAAAATCTCAATGGATGCTTATAGAGTTCTGTAACATAAAACTTAATTTTTTATAAGAATTGTTAAAAAAAATTTTAATGTTTAATTTTGAGAGAGAGAGAGAGACAGAGAGAGAAGCAGAGAGAGGGAGACACAGAATCCAAAGCAGGCTCCAGGCTCTGAGCTGTCAGCAAAGAACCCTACGCGGGACTCGAACTCACAAACCATGAGATCATGACCTGAGCCGAAGTTGGACACTTAACCGAGTGAGTCACCCAGGTGCCCCCCGCTTTTTTTTATTTTGAAAAAAACCCTAAGTTCCATCAATAAGAAATTGACTGAATAAATTAATGGTACATCAATATCATGGAACTATTAAGCCTAATAAAAAGAATAAGGTAGACCTATATTTACTGACAGAAAGATGGCTATGATGTAATATTAGCATGTAATACTATGTAAGATTCTACTCACTGCACTTCTGTATGTAGTTTGTACTCTGTGAGTATACGTATGTGTATTTCTATTCACTTAGAAAATACCTGGAGGGATGCATACCATACTACACTAAGTGGTTACATCAGGGGGTGGGATTGGGGAATTTAATGTACTTATTATGTACTACTAGAACTTTACATTTCATATAGTTTGCCTACATTTCTTTTAAAGTTTAATTTTAAAAATCTGACTCAGAAAAAAAGCCAAACCCACCTTGGCGTGTCCACAAACTTCTCAATCAGCATAGCATCATCATTGAAAGACTTCTTAGCTTCTCTCCGTGCTGATTCTAACTGCTCTTGAAATTCTTCTTCAGATCTAACGATCCTCATTCCCTAAGAGGGCAAGATAGTTAAGACCGCAAACTAAATAAAACAGAGAAGACTATCCTGAAATGAAAAACATGAGCACGCACAATCTTACTTTTCCTCCTCCACCACGGACGGCTTTAATCATGACAGGATAACCTATTCTCCCCGCATGCTCCCTCAGACACCGATCCGACTGGTCCTCTCCATGATATCCCTCCACAACAGGCACTCCCGCAGCAGCCATTATGGATTTGGATGTGCTTTCGAATAAAAAAGAGGAGGTGCCTCAATTCTGCGAATTATTTCATACAAGAGAAGAACAAAACAGCCCAATCTACAAAATACAAGGGAACTTTTTAAATAAAATATCCCAGAGGTTAAAAAAAAAAAAAAAAAAGACTGCAGTCTGAGACAACAAATATTAACACAAATATTAAAATATTAGTTTTCTTGTGATAACTAGGAATCCAGTTTTTTATGTGATAGTTCATCCCACCTTGTTTTTAATTCCCCAAACTTGGGGGAGAGGGGAAAGTGGGTGATGGGCATGGAGGAGGGCACTCGTTGGGATGAACACTGGGTGTTGTAGGGAAACCAATTTGACAATATATTTAAAAAAAAAATTCCCCAAACTAATCCAGATATTGATTAGAAACGCTAATGAATTGAACACTTCTGTAACTCACTGGAGTGGCAGACAAACCACATAAGCCTATAACAACAACCATGGATTACCATATCTATTATAGATAGACCATTTCAATTGACCTTCCTATGGTTATATTTAAAAGATATAAACTCATACCTCTTTATACCCATGTCTCTAATTGCAGATGAAGGAGGACCTATAAAAATAATTCCTTCTTGTTTGCAGAGTTCGGCAAATTCCATGTTTTCTGAAAGAAAACCATATCCTGGATGGATAGCCTAGAAGTGAGAATGGAAGGACAAACTTAGCACTGTGATGCAGGTGACGTCATATTTCTGAGGAAGCCTCTCCCTACACTGGTGATAGGTACACTATGGGTACTATCAAGATCTGTTTCCAAAGACATATCTGAAACGTTCATACTAAAGTTCTGAAGACTTACCTGAACCAGAAAAATCTATACTTCTTTTTACTGTGGTAATATATACACAACATAAAATTTACCATTTTAACCACTTTTAAGCGTACAGTTCATTGGCATTAATGGACATTCATAATGCTGTGCAACCGTCACCACTATCCATTTCCAGAATGTTGCCATCACCCAAACGGAGACTCTGTACCCATTAAATATTAATTCCACAGTCCCTGATTACCTCTATTTTACTTTCTGTCTCTGTGAATACCCAATCGAGGCACCTAATATAAATGGAATTGTACAATATTTCTTTTTGTGTACAGCTTATTTCATTTAGCATTATGTTTTCAAGTTCTTCCATGTTGTTGCATGTGTCAGAATTCCATTCCTTTTCATGGCTGGATAATATTACTGCATATTCCACAGTTTTTTTTACACAGTCATCTTTTGATGGACGTGTGGATTGTTTCCACCTTTTGCTTTTGTGACTAACACTGCTATGAACATTAGTGTACAAGTACCTGTTTGAGTCGCTGCTTTAAATTCTTTTAGGTATTTAAGTGAAATTGTTGGATCATATAGAAGAATCTGTATTTTATTTTTTACATGCTTTTAAAAATTTGTTTATTTTGAGAGAGTGTGAGCATGAGCAGGGGAGGGGCAGACAGAGAATCCCAAGCAGGCTCTGCACTGTCAATTCGTGGGGCTTGAACCCATGAAACACAAGATCATGACCCAAGCCAAAATCAAGAGTCGGATGCTTAACCGACTAAGCCACCCCAGGTGCTCCCCAAATCGGTATTTTAATTATACTGCTATTAGGATAGAATGTCAATTGAATATTTGCAAGCAGGAGTAAAGGGCGGGGGGGGGGGGGGGGGGGGGGGCGGTGGAGGGTGTTGTTCACTCTGTCTCCATACAAAGCTGGCCTGGAATTGAAACCATGGTACCCAAAAGCTGAAAGGAACACACTAGCAC
Organism: Panthera onca; assembly: GCF_046562875.1. NCBI lineage: Eukaryota > Metazoa > Chordata > Mammalia > Carnivora > Felidae > Panthera > Panthera onca. The sequence goes on along the minus strand of NC_138347.1, from coordinate 84,200,339 downwards.
AATAATACCTTGTTTATCTTCAGGTCACTATCTGCCAATGTCACCTTTCCAGAAAAAAAGCTAAGAAGCAAACAAAAAGTCATATATTAAAGTCTACATACACTTTAGTGAACAAGGACCTCCTTATATGTTAACCTAGTCACTTAAAACTTACTCAGAATTTTAAGAAATTTATCTGGTTTTCTAGCCCACAGAACAGGAAAATTAGTACCCGAAGAACAGTATGATTCCTAAGAGCAAACATACTGACAGCAAAAAGGGAGAATACAGAGGAAAGCAAAAAGCAGAATAGGCTTACATGATTCAGTGAGGGATAAAGCAACTTCTTCTCTAACCTCAACAGCCCCGAAGGCATTTTTGTTCTTCAAAGATAATAAGTATATATAATAATTATAACCAAGAGGATGTAAGAAGAAAAAAGCACAGCCAACACTACTTCAAAACAGATAAATTCAAAGAATATTTATGTTTCAAAATTAAAGGGGTGCCCTTCAGATATCTGGGAAAGTCACATGAACAGAAAAACCCAAATCTTAGTGACAGCAAACAACAAAATCCTAGATAATAAAATGCTAGACAATCACATTTTAATGTCAGTTTGATGTCTTTTTTTTAAATGTTTATATTTATTTTTTTAGAGAGAAAAAGAGAGAGTACACACATGCACACATACGAGCAGGGGAGGGGCAGAGAGAGAGGGAGAAAGAGACTCCTGAGCAGGCTCCATGCTTTAAGTGCACTCGGACTCGGGGCTTGAACTCATGAACCGAACCGTGAGATCATGACCTGAGCCAAAATGAAGAGTCAGTTAAGTAACTGACTAAGCCACCCAGGTGCCCCCCAAGTTGGAAGTCTTTTAAACCAAAGTTCAATTTTAGTAATTTTATATAAATATCAAATATTATTTATTTGAGGCAAAGTGAAACAGGTCTACCTCCCAGTCCTCCTTGGTTTTTTAGCAGCTTTTGTTTTTAGGCACGTTTTACAATACACAGCATTCACTCATGTATAGTTTGATGAATTTAACAAATTTATACAACTGTACAACTATTACTACAATCCAGTTTTAGAACACTTATATCACTTGAAAAAGTTCCTCTGTGCTTCTATGCATTATTGATTAATCCCTGTTCCCAGAACCAAGCAATTACTGACCTGTTTTTTGATCTCTTAGAATTTTGTGATTTTTAAGAAATCTCATATAAATGGAACCACATAGTACGTAGTCTTATGTGTCTGGCTTCTTTAACTTAGCCTAATGTTCTGTGGTTCAGCCTTGTTGTATGCATCATAGTTCATTTCTTTTTATAAATCTTTTTACATTTGTTTACGCACTGAATGGATATCCCACATTTTGTTTATCATTCATTTGGATTTTTCCAGTTTTGGACTATTTTGAATAATGCTGTTATGAACACTCATGTACAAGTAAGTCTGTGTGAACATATTTTTCATTTCTCTTGGGTAAATACCCCGGAGCACAAGCAATTGTTGGGTCAAAATATGGTAAATATACGCTTAACTTCTTAAAAAACAGCCAGTTTTCTAAAGTGGCTGTACTATTTTGAGTTTCCACCAGCAATGTATGATGGTTCTAAGTTTCTCCATATCCCTGTCAACATGAGGTATTATCAGTCTTTTTGATTTTAGCCTTTCTATTGTGTATGCAGTAATACTGCATTCTTCTTATTTTATTTTTTTTGTGATACTGCATTCTTAAAACATCTTCATTGACATGTAATTAATATGCCATAAACTTAGCCAATCCAATGATTTTTATTACTATTCAGAATTGTGCAATCATTACCATAGTCTGTTACTAAGATCTAATAATGTAACTTTTCATTACCCTAAAAAGAAACTCCATGCCTGTTAGCAGTTATCTTCCATTCCTTACATATGTCCAGGCCTATGGAGCCACTAATCCACTTTGTTTCTAGAGATCTGCTTATTTTGGACATTCCATATAAATGGAATCACATAATACATACAGTCTTCAGTGACTGGCTTCTTTCACTGAACACAACATTTTCAAGGTTCATACATTTTTTAGCATGTATCAGCACATCACTCCTTTTCATTGGTGATTTTAGGTTTATCTTTTTGCATATAAATATCCAATTGTTCCAGCACAATCTGTTGAAAAGACTATATTTTCCACTGAATTACTTTACCGCCTTTGTTAAAAAATGAATTGACCATATATGTGTGAGTTTATTTGGGGAGTTCCTATGTGGCTGCACTGACTATATTTACTCTTCTGATAGCATACTGTCTTGGTTACTGTAGCTTTATAATGCATTCTGAAATCTGAGAGTCTACAAATTTATTGTCTTTTCAAGATTCTTTTAACTATATACTAGACCTTTGGGCTATTTTAGGACCAGCTTGTCAATATCGACCAAAAAAAAGCCAACTGGGATTTTGATAAAGGCTGCCTTAAATTTACAGACCAATCTGGAAAGAACTGCCGTCGTAACATATTGATTCTTCCAATGATACATCTATCCATTTATTTAGAACTTCTTTTCTTGCAGCAACATGTTATAGTTTTCATACATAGGTCTTCAACTGATTTTGCTAACTGATTTTTACTAATGTTATTGTGAATATAACTGTTTCCTTAATTTCATTTTCAAGGTGAGGTGTTGCTAGCCTCCTTTCTTTTGAACAGATACTTAATTCAAGAGAACTCTGATGAACTAGATAAATATTCTTTCTCTATAACTAAAAAGAAAGGCAGCTGTTTCCTTACAAAAATAAAGTCCAACCACACATTATGGGAATGGCCTCAAGAAGTTTTAGCTGATTTATATTAAGAACAATTTAATATATCCAGGTCACAGAATTCTTGAGCATTTGAATATATCGGAAAGGAAAACTCAACAACACTACTGTAACCAGGGAGCTAATTTCTCTAGCCATCAGGTATGTATGTATTTAGCCGCCAATTCACTCTAGTGGATCACAGGATTGTAAGCCTGTTAACGTCGTTCATTCCATAGTACTAACATGCCTTTACCAGTAAAGATACAAACTGTTGTCTCCTACCCTTAAATCTCTGCCAAAATAATTTATTCCATGCTTTTAGTTTGTAACCTTTCTGCTGCGCTTGTTCAAACGTATGTACAGATCCAAAGTTGTTGCTGTTGGCTCTATCTTCAAGCAGAAATGAGATATGTTCTTCCCATGGTGGAGAGAACAAGTCATACTCTTTATTTTTTTCACTTATTTTTGTTTAACGTTTATTTATTTTGAGAGAGAGAGCAAATGGGAGAGGGGCAGAGAGAGAGAGAGAGGGGGAGACATGGAATCCCAAGAATCCCGATGTAGGGCTTGAACTCACAAACCGTGAGATAATGACCTGAGCCAAAATGAAGAGTTGGATGCCTAGCCAACTGAGTCACCCCGGCACCCCTCATTTATTATTTTTTTAATAGGCTCCACACCCAGTGTGGTGCCCAATGTGGGGCTTGAACTCACGATCCCGAGATCAAGACCTGAGCTGAGATTAAGAGTTGGATGCTTAACCGAGTAAGCCACCCAGGTGTCTGAAGCCTGAAATTTCTGAGTAAATACTACCTTCCCTTTTCTCAAAATGCAGGGCAACGAAGTTCTACTGCTCAGCCTCGTCTGATATAGGGCTAGAAGTCAGGAGACTCTTGTTTAATCCTGTCTTATTCAATGATAAATTTTGCTTTCAAAGCACCTGGGGAGCTTAATAAAAATGCAAAGTATGCCTAAAAATATAAACTACAGTGGCTTGGGGTGAGGCCTAAGAGTCTGCATTTCTACAGTGTTCCCAAACAATGCCATGGAAAATGCTCTGATTAGCGAGATTAGATGATTTTGGATATCATGTAACCTTCTGTGCATTAGATTTTACATTTGTAAAATGGAGGTAATAATACTGTGTCATATATGTTCAAACACGTGATAAACATATGAAGTGCTATTTCTGTTATAGTGCTTGCATTCCTAAGGAAATATATAAAGTCCATGTATTAGTATCATCTCTGTACATTCCTAGGGGTTTTTTACTCCAAGAGATAACTAAAAAGTTTAGAAACAAACATATTTTAAGTACCTGCGTGTATAAATTAATGCCTAAGTTATTCAGTCTAGGAACTGATTCTAAAGAACAGAACACTGGGGTGCCTGGGTGGCTCAGTTGGTTAAGCGTCCGACTCTTGATTTCAGCTCAGGTCATGATCTCACTGTTGGTGAGTTTGAGCCCTGCATGGGGCTTTGTGCTGACAGCTGTGGAGCCTGCTTGGGATTCTCTCCACGCCCCCCTCCCTGCCCCTCTCTCGCTCACGCTCTCTCTCTCAAAATAAAATAAATAAACTTTAGGGAAAAAAAAAAAAAAGAAGTGAACCGGATGCAGTGTTTATCAGCCCCACCTTTGCCCCCATCCATCCCGCCAGTCTAAGCCAGACCGGCATGATCTTATTACCTGAGCAGCAGAGATCTTGGCCACTTGAATGATTTTCTCCATAGAAAGGTAGCTCTGCTGGGAGGGAGCGGGGCCAATAGAATATGCTTCATCTGCCTGTTGAGGAATATTACATGCTTACACGGCTAGCACACACTAGTACACGACAGAACTGCTTCAGGGTCATCTGATTATTATAAATAAAAAGGGTGGCTCCCCAAGAACAATGCAAGAAATAAGAAACAGAAGGACCAGCTCATGTCTATGTTATAAAAATAAGCCAGTTTGGAATCTTTGCAAGAAGAGGATGCCCAAACTTGATTTTTATGTATAAACTAAACACTAGATAGAGTGAAATAAAATGTCTTTAGGATAAAAAGCAATAGGCATTAACCACAGTATCATCATTAGTAACAATAATAACTTTAAAAGTATCTAATGCCAAAACTTTGCCAATTTGCCAAGAGACAAAACATAGGACAGTTGTATACAGCAAGAAATAAAATTATGAAGTTTACTGAAGTTTATATAATTATTTAGGCAGGATGATAATGCTCTTTCTATCCATTTGTGAACTCCTTTATACCATCCTTTAAAACTTTCACATAATCACTGCATCCCTTGAAGCAGACAAGACAGAAAACATCATTCATTTATTCAAAGACTTACTGAATGCCGACCATGTGCCATGCTTTGAGGTGGGAGCTGCCTGTACAAGAGTAAACAATGTCCCTGTCTAGAGGGAGACAGACATCAAACACACATTCATATATTTAATGACAACTGTGAGAAAGGTCATGAAGGAAAAACAAAGGACACAATGCAGGCGAAGAGGAAGACTGATCAGGCCTAAGGGTGCTCAAAGAAAGACTGGGAAGGAAGATCAGCGGCTCCTCCAGGATGACCAGGGCTTGGCCAGACAAATGGGTGCAGGATGTGGAGTTGAGAACAGGAATGGAGATGGGGGCAAGCCTCCCAAACAGAGCAAACAACATATATGAAGGTCCTGGGGTGGGAAGAAACTTGGCCCATTTGAGGGACTGACAGAGAAGCTTGGGTGGCTGGAGCCCAGTGGCTCCAAGGGGTCAGGGACCAGAGATGTGTCTGGACAGACCAGGGAGCACAGATTTCAGAGGGCCTCACGGGAGGTTAAAGCTTTGGATTTTCTCCTAAGGTAACACATAATGAGGTTTTTTTGGTTGTCATTTTTTGTTTCTAAACTTTAATTCCACAAAACACAAATCCATTCTCCTTCTAAGAAACGTGAATAGGGGCACCTGGGTGGCTCAGTCAGTTGGGCATCAGACTTTGGCTCAGGTCATGATCTCGCGGTACAGGAGTTCGAGCCCCACATTGAGCTCTGTGCTAACAGCTCAGAGCCTGGAGCCTGCTTCGGATTCTGTGTCTCCCTCTCTCTCTGCCCCTCCCTTACTTTCTCTCTTTCTCTTTCTCTCTCTCTTCATCTCTAAAAAAAAAAAAATTAAAAAATTAAAATAAGGTGAATAATAATACAAAGGCAAAGGAGTCTTTTGGCACCACCTTCTCCCTCACTTCAAACCTCCTCCAGATAAAACCACTATGATCTCTGGGACATATTTTTTCCATATCCATATTCCTATTTATTTATATATATTTACATAAACACATACAGTTTTAGTTTTTAGTTTTTACACAAACAGGATCAAACTCCTGTAATTGTTGTTTTCATTAACAGTAGGTCTTGGGAGCTCTTTCCTTGCTAGTGCACATACGTCTACCTCATTTTTTATAACAATGGCATAATGTCCCACAGTATGGAGACACCAAAGTTCATTTAACCACGTACATCTGAACAGACATTTAGGTCATAATGGCAAAAAACTGGATGCTAGCAGCATTCCTATGCATGCCTCTGCTTGCACATGCATGTGAACATGTCTCTGGACAGAGATCTAGAGGTATGTTTGCAAGGCTGGGTGAAGGCTAGTTGATCATCCCTTGAACTGGTGTCACCAACACACATCTCCATCAATGTACCAATTTCTAACCACATTAACCAACACTGAATATTATCCGTCTTTTAAATTCTTGCTAGTCTGGTAGATGATAAAAAGGCTTAAGTTATTTAAAGCAGAGGAGTAAGAAAATCTGATTTTAGGCAATCAGTCTGGATGAAACATAGAACATACCGTGGGAGAGGTCAAGATGAAAGTAGGGAGACCACTTAGGAGGCTACCACATCGGGCCGGTGGGGGTGATGCCAGCTACGACTTAAGGTACTGGTGGCAGAGGGCAGAAAGAAGCGGAAAGAAGTGTTTGGGAAACAGAATAAACAGCACTTGGTGACTGTCTAGATGGGGAAAGGGAAGGATGTAGAGTGACAGGAAGACAGAAGATGTTCAAATACTCCCAGATCTCTGGCATTATAGTTTTTAGGGGCAATGGTGGTGTCATCTGCTGAGTGAGGGAAGTGTGCAGGAAAAGCAGCTTCACCACAGATCAAAGTCATGAGTTCCACGTCAGGCATATTAGTTTGGTACCTGTCGCATATCCACGTGGAGACGTCAAGTGGGCAGCTGGGTATACCTATATCACACTCAAAATGAAGTCTGGGCTAGAAACAGAAATTCGGAAGTGTTTAGCAAAGCCATGGGAGCAGACGAAGTAGAGTGACAGAATACAGTGCGAAAAGAAGATGGAAGATCCTTGAAAAGGTAAGAGGAGGACTCCAGAGCACAGGAAGACAAGTGGCCTTGAACGGGACAAGGGCAGACACAGATGCAGTGAAGAGATTCTGCGGCAGGAAGCACAGTTCTGCTTTCCCTGTGAATCAAGATCGTCTGCTGAGAATAGGTGGGTGGAGGGAGAGTCAGCAGCTAGAATGGCACAAAGCAGGCTTGAGATGGTCAACACACAGAATGAGAGAGAAAAGTGCCCAGAGAGCGGAGGCTGGTTGCCATTAATTTGTCGCTGCTCAATCTTGCTGTGGGCCAGTAGTTGAATTCACCCATGGTTGGCTCTGTCTGGTAAACAATAGCTAGTAACAACTGGTAGCACTTACAGACCTCAGGGAAATGGGATCCTTTCAGTTATAATTTTATAGTTAAGCCAAGGCTCAGAAACATCAGATGACTTGTCAAAGATCCCCTGGCCAGTATGTGGTAGTTGCTAAGACTGGGATCTGGATCCTTCTTGTACATCAGGGACCTGGATATGTGCCACTCAAAGTATGATCTGTGGCCACATTCTGTGAACTGTTTTAACCAACCCTTGATAAGACAGGACCTTGCTGGTAAGTCAACTAAACACAGCAAAACACACTGTTCAGTTCAACTGGTGTTACGTTTGGAAAATGTATCCCAACAGGGATAATTAGTGAGCAGTTTGAACTTACCCACTTATGTCCTATTAACACTAGCAAACATAAAATGTCAACATAAAGGAGTAAAATACCAACATAGTAAACAAATACAATCACAAAATTTGACTTTCGGTTTTTAACAACATACCATGTCTACATGCATGGAATTCTTGTCGGCCTCACTATAAACAGCCACAGACTGTATTCCCATTTTTTTGGCTGTTCGTATCACCCTGCAGGCAATTTCTCCTCTGTTTGCAATGAGGACCTTGGCAATGTTTCGTCCTGCTTAAAACACCATGAAAATCATACACAAATGTTATTGGAGAACAAAGAATGAGAAAGCAAAATAAAGATTCCATTATATTAATCAGCTGATAAACATTTGTTTTGGTAAAATTAGCATAACAGAGTCTCAAATAGTCATTTTAACTAATATTAGTGCATTTCCTCTCACTGAAATTCAAGATACCCTTTTCTAAAAAAATGTCTATTTACTTTGAGAGAGAGAGAGAGAGAGAGAGAGAGAGAGAGAGAGAGAGAGAGAGGGAGGAAGGATTCCAAGCAGGCTCCACACTGTCAGCGCACAGTCTGATGCGGGGCTCAAAGTCACGAACTGTGAGATCATGACCTGAGCCAAACTCAAGAGCCGGACGCTTAACCGACTAAGCCACCCAAATGCCCCTGAAACCCAAGATACCCTCATTAACATAAACTCTTATATTATTCAGCTTTTTCGACTTTAAAATGAAAAGATGCTTTGATATGCCAAAGGTCAAATTACAATAGCCCCAAAAAACCCCTCATAGTTAATAATAATTAGTCTTTAGTAAGTACTTTTTATGCCGCAGGTCCTGTGCTAAAGACTCAATCTGGATTTAAATCCTCACAATAATCCTATGGAGTAGATACTATTATTGTTACATAAATTTTAAAGATAAAGGAATTACAATTAAAAGAAACACTACTTTCCTGAAATTATGCTCATTTTGTCCTGAAAGTATACTGGCTAAAAGAAATAGCAGGTCCAGGATTTGAACCCAGGTTAGGTTCACCTCAGAATCTGAACTTGCAGTCACTCAACTCCATCGCCTCTATCCCTCTGCACGCAAACACAGGGACGTATGGCTCTCTTGCATGAACACTGAGTGCCGCACCAGGGCACTGGCATCCATGCCACAGGACATGTTACTGTGTTAATATGTAAAATGCACTTCCGTATCACACATGAAATAAATGCTCCTGGGCAGTTTATAATGGCTATTATTCTAAAACAAATAAGGTTTTCTATAACTTAAAACAACGTTTCCCTATGGGGATCTATGGAGTCTGAGTTGTCACAGGTCACAGGAGCTGCTGGGATGAAGTATGCATGCGTGTGTTGTGGGGAGGAAGCTGCACCCAATCAACCGTGTCTACACTTTCACACGTTTTATCGTTGGGAATTCCGCGTAAAATTTTATTTGAAAAAATGTCTGCCACTTATCAGAACGGTTTTAAAGCACTGATTTAGACCATCAGAGTTATGCCTTTCCAATTCATGGCACTGAACGGGATCAGACAGACGGAAGTAGCGACGTAAATGTAAATGTTTCCAATTATTTCTGTATATATTGTAGACTCAACAACGGGAGATTTGACATAAAAGAGGTGGAAACCATGGCTCAATACGTACTAAGAAAATGATCATGAAAATCCCAAATTTCAAAAATACATGAGCACTAATTCTATATATACAAATTAAGGAATTAAGCATTTCCCTCTCTTAGTTCATAATCTGCAAAGCCAAAGCAAATCAAGAACGTACCTGCGGTTGTTGAATACTTCATGGTTCTCTGTCTCCAAGTCCATCTCCTAGCAAATGAATCCAAATGGAATAATAATTAAACAGGATATACAAGATCAGTCATTGTCGTTTCAAAAGAATCAAACATTTTTTAAATGTTTACTTTAGAGAGAGAGAGTGTGTGTGTGTGTCAGAGTGCATAGGGGAAAGGGCAGTGAGAGAGAGAGACACGGAATCTGAAACAGGCTCCAGGCTCCACGCTCTGAGCTGTCAGCACAGAGCCTGACACAGGGCTTGAACTCACCAGCTGTGAGATCATGACCTGAGGTGAAGTCGGAGGCTTCAGGCGCCCCTCAGTCATTATATGATTTATTAATTCAAAACCTGAAACCAAGTCTAGATGTGACCTTAGTTAAGCCTGAAGCCTACAAAGTGACTTAATAAGACTTTCTTTGAGGGAAGAAAATTACCCTAGAAACCGGAAGTTACAGTTTTGGCCGTTCTCTCTGGCACTGTGTGTCCTTGAATGGATCACCTAACCTGCTTGCTCCAGAGGCTGGCAAATGGCCACAGAGTCACAATTAGAAAGCCAAGGTACTTCAAGATCATACAGTTCAGCTTTTTCAAACTCTTTCAACTCAAGTAAAATTGTATCTGACTTCACAAGTTGGTACACACACAAAACAGAATTTTCGTGACAGAACATTTTCTCTGTGTTTTGATGCTTTCTGTTCTATTCCACTTTATTAAATAAAATATGCTGGTCAAACAACAGTTTGAAAAATACCAATCTTCTTCAACCCCTGATAATTAAGGTTTGAGCAATTAAGCCCAGAGAAGTAAAGAGAAGGAGCTGATCAAGGGCAGCAGAAAGACTGCTGGCTGTGGGGCCAGAAGAGCCCCCACTGACCAGCTGCTGGTGACACCAGGCAAGTCATTTTACATCAGTGTTTCTCCAGTCTTTTTTCATTATGGCCCCCTAATGCAAAAACATAAATACTAAGATTTTGTAGGAGCAGTCGAGCCTTGGAGTAACTATGGTAACATCTAAGATTTTTTCGCTCTCAAGACCCAGTTTTCACTTTACAACTCAGACTTCAGTGTCCTCACACAGGACGGGAGACACCAAGAGATACTTCTCAGTTTTCAAAGTAGACAACTTAAGCTGAATCCTTGTATTAATAAGAAATGGAGAATAAGGGAGGCTAAGTGACTTGTCTGAGGTGTCTTAACTAGGTAGAAGTTTACTAAGGTCTAAAACAATTTTTAAGTTCCATGATACATATTGATACAGCAAGTAACAAAACTTTAACCCAGAGGTAACAGAAAGCAGGCCAGATTTACTTTAGGAACAAAAAAGTGTAAGTATAATGCCTATCTGGTGTCAGCTAAAAAGAATACACTGGGAAAAAACCAAATTACAGAAGGAATTCCACCATAGGCTTTTCCACCCATACATGGGAGATTTGTTAAAACTATGGTCATAAAGAACTAATCATTTTAGATCATGTACACAGCGGGTGATAAAAACCACAATGTACATTAGATACTAAGCAACTATGTATGTGTAGCATGTATACACTATGCATATAGCTACGTAACTGAACAGAACTAGCATTTCACTGGGGCAGGGGTGCAGGGGGCGGGATTATAACAGTAGGTCAGACAGTCATTACTCTCTGATGCAAACTCAATCAGATGTTGCCATCCGTGAAGGGCTGGTGGGAAGACCCACAGCTTTGGCACTTGAGTCCCACAAGACAGCTTTCTCAGGAGGCTATTGCTTTCCCACTTCTTTCCAATTTGACTGACCTCATTCTCTTAATCTTCAAGGAGAAAGACTGTTTTTCCTTATCTTTAAAAGGTATCTTCTGGTTCACAGCATCTTCCCATCACATTCTTCAGATAAGTTTTTTATAAGATTCAAGGCTTGTCCTGGACAGATTTATCTATAAAATGGCTGTTTCTTGGTAAATCCAGCTTAAGATCCTGATTAAGTTTCAAGGCCATTGCTGAACTAAAGTTTTCCTCTGTGATTTTGTAGTGAAAACAGACCGACAATCACATACAGACACACTACTTAACATAATCCTCGATCTCAATGATGTTTTGATAGGTCTATTCCATTTTTCACCATTATCCAAGCTATAGCTTAAAACAATGGCTTAAACAAACAAAATTAAGAAGTTGCTTCCATGAGATAATCCCACCCTGATTCAACATAAATTCTATACCAGTATACTCTCATTTCTAAAATTCCACCATTAGACTTCATTTCTCTTTGTTACTGGAGAATTATGACATACAAGACATGAAAATACTCTCTATAATGATAAGATTTGTAATTCCTTAATGCCATTAACAACTGTAACATTTTCCAGGATGACAGCTACCTGAGAACAGTTCTACACACAGTAGGGAAGATTTGAGAGGGAGAGGGAAGAGAGAGAAAATGGTCTGTGTAATATCCTGAAGAGCCCTGGAAACCTAAGAAAAGAAAAACCAGGAGAAAGAAAAGAGCATTAACATTACTTTCACCAACTGTCTTATTTTACTCTGGGGCTAGTTCTACAATTAAGTAACTCAAATCTAAATACCTCTCCAGTAATTTGTGGAAAATAAAAGCAAACAAAAGCTGTATTTATGGATTGATTCATATGCACCAGATTGTTTGAGCCTCTTTCCATGTATTAATTCATTTAATTCACACAGTGCTAGGTACTAATATTATCTCCTCTAGGAATAGTATCATCACCTCCTCCTAAGTCAGGAAACTGAAGCACAGAGATATTAAGTAATGTGCCCAAGGTTGGGCACACAGCTAGAGAGTAGCAAAGCTGAGAACCCTGGCTTCTGACAGCACAGTCTGTGCCCTTCAGCACTAAGCTACCCTGTCTTTCCAGAACACAGGAGGAGGTGAAGAGGAGGAAGAAACAAAGCAAGGTAAAGAAGCCTGCTACCAGGAGACCTGAGGATGTCTTCACTACCAAATTTATTGTCATTGAAACTTACAGCTCAAAATTTGAAACTGATCTGGGGTCAGGTTAGTTAGAGTCATAGCTTTGTTCAAACTTGCCTCTGAGAACTTTTAACAAACCAACCTCTCACCCTCTGGAAGGTAAATTTACTTTTGTTAGCTTGATCCATTCCAACAATGAGAAAGAACTCCACAGAGTCTCTGAACCGGACACCTGACCGGGGCTAGCTGAACCGAAAGGGGCTCGAGGGGCGTCCTGGCTCCATTTCTTACTCCTTGTGTAAACTTGAGCAAGTCGTTGACCCCTCTGAGCTTCACCAGAACGGGGATCATCAACACTCCCCACACAGGGAATGCAGTGAAAGCACCATGTTAACGGTTAGCAGCTGTACAAGCGTCTCTCTTGCCCCTGTAGCGAGGGAAGCAGGGATGTGGCAGGCCCAGCTCCACCCCTCCCCCACTGCCCGAAAATGGAAAAACAGAGGCAAATAGAGGCTGCAGAGTGGATACGGGGAGCAAGGGGAAGAAAAGGAAGGGCTGGGTGTGAACAGGTCTCTCTCCCGATGCCAAGACAGAGCAGAACACCGTGAAAGGGGCTGGGGTTTTCCTAACGCTCTCCCCTCCTCCTGCTCGATCCTCGGTCCCCGCGCACCTCTCTCGGCGTGCAGGAGTCCATTTACACCACCCCTGCCTCCGACCCCGGACGCTGATCCACTGCCCCTCCGCCTCAAGTTACCTCGGCGGCAGCAGCAGGCTCGGGACTCGCAGCCACCGGTTCTTCTCTGCCGCCAAGAGCAGCACCGACACCGCAGAGGTTGCCGCCATGGCTCCACAACCCGGTCGCTCTCCGACTTCTGGTTACACCAGCTGCTTCCCACTCCCTGCAAAACCTTTCCTCCGCTCCGGAAGCCTATTGTCCTTCACAGGCCACCGTCCAAGTCCCAGTCAGGCGCTAGGCCTCTAAAGTGTGGTGGGGGCCTCTCCGTCAAAACCAATCAAAGAACAGAGCAGGACTTCGGAGGCGACGGTTGGCCAATCGTCCACAAGCCCGCGGAGGTGTGGTCCCTACTTCTCCTTGGCGCAGTGCCTACTGAACCAGGGGTTGGCCCTCATTCACCAAAGGACCTGCGGGTCTGGCTTGCTGTTTCTTCTACTGGCCCGCAGGGTTCCCTCGTTCTCGTCGGGCTTTAAGGAGAACATTCCTCTTGATCTTTATCATTAAAGGTGCGAGAAAGTGGGGGAAGAGGAGTCCCGGGGGAAAACTCAAATGCAGTGAAGGGCAAGATACATAACTTTCTAGTGTTCTCAAGAAAGGGGAGGAAAAAAAAAAAAAAACAAATAAAAAACAAATAAAATAAAAAAGTCACAACTACTTGAACTTTTAAATAAGTGTTTTAGTTGGCTTGGGAAAAAGAGGAAGTCAAACCGAAATTGCAGAATATCTAGAAAATAAAAATACGGCATACAGATGCTTGTTTGGACATAGTTAAAGCTGGCTCATAAGCAAATTTATAGTGGAAGTAAATTAATTATCCAATTTAAGGGTTAAAAATATGAAAATAAACATAGGAAAGCAGAATAAAGAAACTGGTAATGATAAAAGAAATTAATAAATTAAGAAGCTAGTAATAAAGGCTAATAAATCCAGAGGTTAGAAAAGAAATTAATAACAGCAAAATCGTTTAACCAGAAGGGGGGGGGGGGCAATGCACATTTGCTGTGATAAAAAAAAAATAAGTGGGAAAAAGTCACATACAGAAAACAAATTATAGATTTGACTAGTTTTGCTCAACTTTAAGCAAATAAATTTGAAAACTTGGATAAAATGGATGATGTAATAAGAAAATAAAATGTACCAAAATAGATCCTGAGATGGAAAATCTAATCAAACGATTACCATAGAAGAACGAGAAAATGTTACCAAAGAACTATCTTTCCACTACTTCAGTTCCACCTTCACCTCCAAAACACGTGGCCCACCTTCTCTCACAAGGAAGTTCCACCAAAATGGTAAATAGTAGTTGACTCCAGTGCTATTAATTCTGTCTTAGAGCACACACACACAAAGAAAGTCTTTCATTCTTTCTATGAAGAGAACATGTCATTGGTACCAAAATTACCAAAGATAGCATGCACACATAATATAGTCCAATTTCACTTATGAATATCAATGCAAAAACTGCCAAATGTTTTATTAATTAAAGTATCTGGTAGCATGTGAAAATAATATAATATACCATGACTTAGGTTTATTCCAGAAATATAAGAATGATTCAATATTAATATAATTAATTAATCTTACTAATAGTTTAAAAGAAAAAAAGCCTGTGTTCATAGATGCTTAACAGGTCCTTGCTAAAATGGAACATACAGGGGCGCCTGGGTGGCTCAGTCGGTTAAGCGGCTGACTTCGGCTCAGGTCGCGATCTCGCGGTCCGTGAGTTCGAGCCCCGCGTCAGGCTCTGTGCTGACAGCTCAGAGCCTGGAGCCTGTTTCAGGTTCTGTGTCTCCCTCTCTCTGACCCTCCCCCGTTCATGCTCTGTCTCTCTCTGTCTCACAAATAAATAAACGTTAAAAAAAAAAAACAAAAAACAGCTGGTTTATAGGAGGTTTTAAAAAAATAAAAAATAAATAAATAAAATGGAACATACATTTTAGATTTTAAGACTTAATAATTAAAGAAGTGATATTTGGACAAGAGGCTAGTTCTCTGAGAAAAAAAGTTGAACCCCTAATCACTTCTTAACACCTAAAATCAAAATAAGTTCCAAGTGAATAAGAGATTAAGTGTAAAAGATGGAAGCATGAAAGAACTAGAAGACACCATGGGAGACTTTAAAAGAGGAAGGTTTTTTCTAGGTGTAACACAATACTCAAACTATAACAGAAAAAGAATTAATAAATTCAACTATATAATTTTTTGAAGATATGCAGAGCAAAACATACTTAGGAAAAAACAAACAGTAAATTGGGAATAATTTTATAACTCTTATCACAGATGAAGGGCTCCTTTCTTAATATATAAATAACCCCCACAAATAAATAAGAAAAGAGAACTATAATGTAATAGAAAGCTGTCAAAGAATATGAGCAGACCAATGAAACAAAGTAGAAAGCCCAGAAAGAAACCCATGCATATATATGATCAACTAGTCGTTGACAAGAGCGCCAGATACACGTAATGGGGAGAGGATGGTCTCCTTAGTAAATGGTGCTGGGAAAACTGGATGCCCTCATGCAAAAGAATGAAACTGGACCTCTGTCTTATACCACTAGAGGAAAACATACGGAAAAAGCTCCTTGGCATTGGTCTTGGCAATGATTTTTTTCGATATGACACCGAAAGCAAAGGCAACAAAAGCAAAAGTAAACAAGTTGGGACTACATCAAGCTAAAAAGCTTCAGCACAGCAAAGGAGACAGTCAACAAATGAAAAGGCAACTTAAGAACGGGAAAACATAATTGCAAACCCTATATCTGATAAGAGGTTTTGTTGGGGAACGTCATCAAAAAAGATATGACTGACGATTAATCCTTGAGCTGGACTCAGGTGCTCAAAGGCTCCTCACTCCCTCCCCTATCCTTAGAATGTGGGTTCTGCTTGCCTTTCCCACTCCCAGAGGCTGCTCCAAGGACACAGCCTTGAGATGGTGATGTGGTGTTGAAAACGACTGGAGGGTATATGTGACTGAATCCAATTAGGACCTCTTTATAAACTTTTAAGATCTAGCAGGCAGGTGTGGGGATCCAATTGTCTTGCTGCTGCCCAAGACAAGCTTCATATGTAAGTTCTCCTTGCTTATTAAAACTGCCACCTTACCAACCTGGAGTGACCTGCCCCTTCCTTTAGTCTCTCCTTGCCCTCCTTGTATTGGGGCTAAATTTAGATTACATCTGGGAAGCTCCCAGGAGGGTTACAAGCCAACAGGTTAATACCTACAACATACAAAGAATTCATTCAACTCAATAGCAAAAAACCCCAAATAATCCAACTTAAAAATGATCAAAGGATTGGAATAGCCACTTTTACAAAGAAGACATACAAATAGCCAGCACCTATGTCAAAAGGTGCTCAACATTTCTAATCATCAGGGAAATACAAATCAAAACCACAATGAGGGGCACCAGGGTGGCTCAGTGGTTAAGCCTCTAGCTTTTGGTTTTGGCTCAGGTTATGATCTCCCAGTTTGTGAGATCCAGCCCCACGTAGATTTTGTGGACCAGTTTCTATCACAACTATTCAACTCTGCTGTAAAGCAGCCATAGACAACATGTAAACAAAAGGGCCCGGATAGCTATACTCCACAAAACTTTATTTACAAAAACAGATGTCCAAACCATGAGCTATAGTTTATTGACCTCTGTCTTATTACCCATTTGACAACTGATTACTGCTAGACCCATCTGACTTTATTGCTTAGTGGATATGACAGAATCCAGCTCAAAATGGGCTATTCTGGATATAGGGTAAGTTGGTGTCCCAAAGTCAAGTGTTCTAGGACCCAGTAACATGCCAAGAGCTGACTCTTAAAGGGCATCTATTTCTCTGCAGCAAATGGCATGGCCTCGGCCTTACTCCAGAACACCCAGGACCTGTGTTATGATTCTCCCGCTGGAGGTTGCCAAAAATTCCATACTGTCCCTTTTTCACCACTGATATCTCCAACACCCTGAGGTCTGCCTGATTGTAGAGCTCAAGCAGTAGGGCTGATTGCATTACGGCCTAGTTGCTGTACTGCCCTCTCCTGTTCTGGCCCCACTCAAAACTGATAACTTTCTATGTCACCTGGTAAATGAGCAGACGACTTTTCCTAGCTGTGGAATGTTGCCTCCAGAACCTAAGAACCTATGGTTTCTTCTTTGTAGAAAGGATGCAACATGCAAAACATCTGCATTTTATTTTGAAGTGGATATATGGCATGGCCCTGACCCCCTGGCTCCCTAAAAATTTCAATGAACTAGTCAGTCCCTGAATCCTCATAGGGTTTGTCTCCTGCTTCCTGGAGTACATATTTCTTACCAAGACCTCCAACATAATAATCGCTTTGTGCTTGTCTAATTAGCATAATGTCATCAAAATAATGGTTCAGTGCGATGTCCTGTGGGGTATCTGTGTGGTCCAGATCTCTTTGGATTATATTATGACGGAGAGTTAACACATCCCTGAGGCAAAGCTATCAGTTAATGTCGTAGAGCAATGAGCCAACTACCAGCCTTTGTGAAAAGGCAAATCTGCCTGAGCAGCAGCTGGTCCGTACACTGTTAGCACCAGAGCCTGAGAGGCTTCTCTCCTGGGGAGGTGCTACACCTGGGATAGAGTTGGTAGCGGGCTGGAAAGGGCCATGCCCTCATTACCCTTTGTATAGTTTCCTATTAAGCCATTATTATTAGTGTAAATACTGGAATTTATTTACCTGAATTCCCCCCAGAAAGTACCAGTAATTGAACCTTGAAAATGGACCTGGAATAGCCAGCATCCAAGATGGTCACCGTTGATTTCCACCTCTCCTGGTCTTTACTCCCACATTGTACCAGAGATGGTTGGTGTGACCAATAGAATACAGCACAGGTGATGGTATGTAACTTTTGGGAATAGGTGGTCAGTGTCTCTCTCTTGAATCACTCACCTGGGGAAAGTCAGCTGTCATGATGTGAGCATTCCTATAGATATGCCACATGGTGTGAACTTGGAAGCAGATCCTTCAGCCCCAGTTGAACTTTCAGATGACTGTAGCTCTGGTCAGCAGTTTAGATGCCACCTGGTAAGAGACCCTGAGCCAGAACCACCCAGGTAAGCTGCTGTCAGATTTCTGACCCTCAGAAACTGTGAGAAAATAAATGTTTGTTGTTTTAAGCTGCTAAGTTTTGAGTTAACTTGTTAAGTAGATATACAGGACTAATACACCTAATACAGGACTTCTTATTTATCTCAATCCACAACAGAGTGTATGGTATTTAGAAAGTCCTTATTCAGTGATGGTTGAATGAGTGAATAAATGGATGGATGAATTCGTGGCAGCACTTAAGTAAACCAGTAATCCAGTCTGTTAGTCTGGTCTAAGAGTTGAGAGATTTAACTTATAACTTTAATATGGTTCACTTCTCAAAAATTCAGATTCTTTCAAATAGGTCTTCCTACCTGGTAATAAAGTGGTAGTAGAGAATAAAACAAAACGAATTATAGAAAGATGATTTAACTTACTGATTCAAGCAAAACTCTCCACTACCATAGTAAAAAGTTTTTATAGCATGAAAATTGAGTTATCAGAAATGAAAGACATAAATTAACCTCCAAAATAAGTTTTTATTACAAAAACTTCTAATTCAACTCATATTCCATTAAGACTAAACCAAGGACCTTGCCAAGCCTACTGACTCATAAGAGAACAAATCAGGAAAGTCATTATGTACTCTGGGGTGACCCAAATTATTCCTTTCCTAAAGAATTCTAGGGGTATGTGGTCTTTTCTGTTAGTATACTTAGTTCGTTTGTTTAGTTGTAAGAACAAGCAGTGAATACAATTCTTGGCAGGCTGCTCTACAGAATAAAGTGTCCTAGAATAGAAAATGTGGTTCTAACAGAGCAGAAGAAGCAAGTTACCACAAGGGGGGGATCTACCTTCAAGAAAGAAAAGTTGGCTGGAGGTTAGATTTCTGTTTTCAAAGAAATAAAAAATGAGTTGAGATGTTTACTCCATTCCTTTATCTTTAGATCCACAGCTGCACAGTCCCATAAAAATGAGAAACTGATGTTTTGCAGAGCCCCTTAGTGTCCTTCAAGGAGGCAGAGAACTTTATTAAAGATCTCCTATTTCATTATCTATCAAGTCCTTTCATGTCCCCTTATCTCTTATGATTCTGGAGAAATTCCTTTTCTCTGTGAAAAAAAGGAGCACTTGCTGGTGTGAGGCTTCAGGCAGAATTCAGTGTCATTGTTCTTGTAGCCAAGTTGATGTAGTGAAGTCCATAGACGTTGGCACCAGACCAACTGGCAGTCAAATTTTGGCTCTGCCATTTGTTAGCTGGGTGACATTGAGGTGATCAATTTCCTTAAGTCTGAGTTTACTCATCTATAAGTTGGGAGGATTAAATGGAATGTATCTAAACTTAGCCAAGTGTCTGGCATATATGTGTTCAACTATTAAGGATTATGTTTCTTGCTTATTATTTAATTCTGTTGTCTGTAGCCACCTAATTCTTAGCCTTTAGTGATTCTGCAGGAGGAGTCATCAAGATTAAAAGTATAAGCTAATTTGTTCCTCTTGTTGGCGTCACATCAAACCTAGACAAACTGTGATATAGTGGGATTTTTGATGATTAAAAAAAAATTAAAGTGGAAAGGAGGTAAGCAGATCATCAGACATGTATATCATATAAAACATGGATAAGAAAAGTTCTGGAAGTCCATTTTATAGACAAAGAAGAGGCATTTTTTTTTTATTGGGAAAGATGAAGGATAAAATAAAATTCCAATGTGCACAGGTAGCATTAGTTACAATTAACATTTTAGTTTATAATTTGGGAGCATATACCACTTTACATGCATTATAACATATCTCAAATGTTGATTTGAATGGTTAAAATATTTTGAAGGAAACTGGAAAATACTCAAGCAGATCACTATATCTTTCATAAAATAAACAAAAAATATGTAGAAATTGATTTGTGGCTTGAACTTAAATCAGAAATGACTTAGTTTTTGTGAAAGATAGTGGTTTATATTGTCAGAAGGACTCACTCTAAGGGAAGTCCCCAACATTCTGGAAATGATGAAAGAATTCTCTAAACTCCATTATTTTCTTTTCCTCTGGGAACGAATTAGATTCTCTGGTATCCAGATGATTCACGTCTTAGGCGGATTCCATAGACAATCAAACCCACAGCGCAGAGACCAAGCACAATGGCCCCAATCACAGGAAGCACAATTGTGTAGTCAGATGAACACTCGTCAACTAAGAGAGGGAGAAAGAAAAAAATACAATATAGCAGGTAAGGTTTGGTGAGGAAAGACCAGAAAGCAGACTAGAGTGGGAAGAATATGAACTTTTGAGTCAAATCCAAGCTTGACTTTTTTTTTTTTAATTGAAGTATAGTTTATATGCCACCAAGCTTGACTTTTAATTTCACCACTAACTATGTGAACTTGGATGAGTTATTGAAACTTGCAATTTCCTCATTTATAAAATAAGCAAATAATGTATAAGATTCTTGGGGGATTAAACAAGATACCCTTATCTTTGCAGCAATTAATAGGTTTTTTTTTTTTGTTTTTTTTTTTAAGGCTCCATGCCCAACATGGAGTCTAATGCAGGGCTCAAACTCAGGATCCTGAGATCAGGAATTGAGCTGAGATCAAGAGTCTGACTCCTAACCAACTGAGCTACCTAGGCACCCCCAGCAATTAATAGATACTTAATAATCGTTAGACATGTTTTCTTCCAGGTGTGTTCTCTGAAAAGTAGAATGTGCTTACATACAAGAGATTGTTGTTAGATTATACCTGATCTCTTGAAAACATGTGATGTTTATCTACTTTGTAAAATATTTTTTGGCTACACTTAAAGTTCTAATTATTTATGAGAGCTTAAAGATGAACATTTGTAAATTTGTCAAAACTTTTTTCTTTAGAGGCATCTGGGTGGCTCAGTTGGTTAGGCATCCGACTCTTGGTTTCAGCTCAGGTCATGATCTCGTGGTTCATGGGTTCAAGCCCTTGGGTCATGATCTCATGGTTCGTGGGTTCAAGCTGTCAGCGCAGAGCCTGCTTAGGTTTCTCTCTCTCCATTTCTCTCTCTCTGTGCCCGCCCACCCCCACCCCCCCGCTTGTGCGCACACGCACATTCTGTCTCAAAATAAATGAATAAACTTTGAAAATAAAAATTTTTTTCTTTATTTCATTAGAGAGTATTTATTCTGTTTGTTTAAAATGTAGTCAGTCTCAACTGGAGAAAGGTGGAGAGCCATGAGGATAAAAGGGAACTTGATTGAATACAAATAAGTATAGAGAACTATATCTTATTCAAGGATAGAGAAAAGGCAATAGATGAATGGTTAAAGAAGATGTGATATATGTATGTATATACACACATATACACACAATTGAATATAATGCAGCCATAAAAAGAATGAGATCTTGCATTTGAAACAACCTGGATGGACCTGGATGCTCAGTGAAATAAGTCAGATTGAGGAAGACAAATACCATATCATTTCTACACATATGTGGAATCTAAAAAACGAAAACACAAGAATAAACAAACAAAAAGCAGAATCAGGTCTATAAATACATAAAAAAAAACTGATGGGGAGGAAAGGGGAATAGGGGAACGGGTAAAATGAGTGAAGAGGAGTAGGAGACACAGGCTTCCAGTTATGGAACGAATAAGTCACAGGGATGAAAGGTACAGCATAGAGAATATAGTCAATGATATTATAATAGCGGTGCATGGTGACAGGTGTAGCTACACTTGTGGTGAACATAATAACCTATAGGGAAGTTGAATCACTACTTTGTCCACCTGAAACTAATGTAATACCATGTGTCAGCTGTACTCAAATTAAAAAAAAAAAAAAAGTAAAGAAGAAAAATCTCCAGCATATGTTAAGGGGAAAAAAGTAACGCAGAGAAAAATGCATATAGTACTACAATGTTTTATGTAAGTAAAGAGGAAATGAAGATATATTTCTTGCATTTACTTAAAGAAGACCTGGAAGGATAAATGCATGATAAACCAATAAAAGTAATGGCCTGTAGATGGCTAAGGGGAGAACGGGATGAAGAAGAACAAGGTGAGGGCAAGGGTTTGTAAGGTAAAACGTCATATCATCTTAGTTTAAGACAAATGCAAAGAAAAATTGTAATGAAAATTTCAAATATTTGAATAAATATCTCATAAGATCATGAAAAATAAAAAGAATAGATATGAGAATATATTCATGAGATTGTCGCATGAACCAATATCAAAACAAACCAAGGATCAATTCTCACCTGAGGTCGGACAAAAAAGGATCAGGAGGGACCAGGGAGAGAGAACGATAGAGACTCAACAAATCTGTACAAGACACGCACTGTGCTTGTCCTATACTATTTCATTTGGCAGTGACAATATTTACATAATGATGATAATATATACCTTATTGATGTAACAAAAAACAGTGATATAACAATAAAAGGGATGTTGTTAAGAGTATGAAATCCTTATCTGCCATAATAAGAAGTTTAAAGCTAATAAATTGAGAAATAGAAAAGCTTTTTAACATTTTTTAAAAGAATTATTGAGGGATGTCTGGGTGGCTCAGTCGATGAAGCGTCCAATTTCGGATCAGGTCAAAATCTCGCCATTTGTGAGTTTAAGCCCTGCTTCGCGCTCTCTGCTGACAGCTCAGAGCCTAGAGCCTGATTCAGATTCTGTGTCTTCCTTCTCTCTGTCCCTCCCATGCTCATGCTCTGTCTCTTTCTGTTTCTCAATAATACATAAACTTTAAAAAAATTAAAAAAAGAATTATTGAGATAGTTACCATAAGAAATTATTAAAATTAGTTAAAAGTACTTTGTCTCTTAGAGGAAGGGCAGGGAAATGTTACGTTTCATGATAAGCCCTTTTGGAGTACACAATTTTGTTATTTAGTATATTAGTAAATATGTATTTCTTAGATAAAAAAGAACGTTGACAAATTAAGAAGTTAATTTGATTAGAATGATTTGGGAAAAGATACAAAAATGTTAAAACAAAATGCAAAGCACCTACCTATTGACCAAAATGTGAAACACATATGCTAAAATAATTCCACCATAGGGTATTATAAAGATCTATTCATGTAAGTACACAAAGGTATGTTACAATAATCTCATTTAAAAAAAAATTTTTTTTTAACGTTTATTTATTTTTGAGACAGAGAGAGACAGAGCACGAACGGGGGAGGGTCAGAGAGAGGGAGACACAGAATCCAAAACAGGCTCCAGGCTCTGAGCTGTCAGCACAGAGCCTGACGGGGGGCTCAAACTCACGGACTGCGAGATCTTGACCTGAGCTGAAGTCGGCTGCCCAACCGACTGAGCCACCCAGGCACCCCATACAATAATCTCATTTTATGAGAGCAAAATGGGCAATCCAGATATCCATCAAAAATGTTAAATGGTATATCCATACAATAGAAGATATTGTGGCCACTAAAAAGAATGTGGTGGATCTCAGTGTGCTGACAGAGAAGTTCCCTAGAATCATGGAGCATTGCATGAACCCCAAAAAAACTACAGGTATGCCGGAAGTGAAAAGATAGACAAGATGCTGGGGAAGGGCTGGGATGGGAGTAGACAGCAGCCTTCACTTTCCATATAATTTAACACTAATTAATATCACATAGCTTAAATGTTGTTAAAATGCAGAAAAGTGGGGCACCTGGGTGGCTCAGTCGGTTGAGCGACCGACTGTTGATTTCTGCTCAGGTCATGATCCCAGAGTCATGAGATTGAGCCCCCCATCAGACTCCGTGCTGAGTGTGGAGCCTCCTTGAGCCCCCCCAGCAGACTCGGTGCTGAGTGTGGAGCCTGTTTGAGATTCCCTCGCCCTCTGCCCCTCCCCTGTTCACATGTGCATGCACATGCTCTCTCTAAAATAAAACAATAATAATAATAATAATAAAATGCAGAAAAGTACACAAAGAAAACAATGATCTGATCACCACAATTCTTCCATTTCAATGAATCACTGCAAACCTAGGAAGGCAATTGCTTCCTCTGTATATAGATGAGTGTGTGTGTGTGCTCATGTGTATGCCTGACAAAACATCATTCAATTTTCAAAAAATGATATTTTTCTCTTTACAAATAATTAAGATGATTTAGAAAAGCACAAATAAAAAAATAAAAACTGTAGGAGAGGAAGAAATTTCTTCTTTCCTCCAAGATTCTTCCAGCTGGTTTAAGAATTACAGATTAAAAGGAGGAAAAAAACCCTAAGTTTTATTATATGTGCACAGTAATTCATCAGTAATGAAATTGATACCCAAAGAAATGACCAATGCAGGCAGTTTCTATGCATTTTAAACAAAGAGATACTGCATTTGTGAGGATTTGACAGGATAAAGAGAACAGATGTTTGGGAGCTTCAATTAGTAAGGAATTCTAAGTGGAATTTGGGCTGAGATAGCAGATTAATAAAAAGTAACAGGTTTGTTTCTATAGCTTTCTTCGCTTTAACGTTCCTCTCTCTGGTGACAGGATGTGTTTTTACTGTGTGTTTTACAGGGAGGGTACCTTTCATATGGGAGATTTCCTGCTTTCAGGGTGACCGAGGAGGGTCTGAATGTCCTTGCACTGGCCGTTTCCCAAGTAGCTTCGACTCAAAATAATCAGTATGCCATTGTGGTACATTTTGGGCCAGCCTCCCCCGGAACCCTTTCAAAACCAATCACCTGAAAACCACCCACCCAGAAATTATCCTTGCGAAAACATGGACAAATATAATTTCAGGCATCTTTCTTTACAACTATAAGGACATGGGTAGAAAAATATATACACATACTTTTATTAAAATAGGATCATACAAATGCTATTTTACCAAAATTGCTTATTTTAATTTAATTGATTTCACAGAAGAAAAAAGCTAAAACAAAACTGGGAAAGCTACCGAACTTCAAATAAATGTAACTTTGTCACAGGAAATATTGTTTCATAAAAGATCTCTTTAAGGTTCAAAAAAGAGACTATAAATACACCCTAAAGGGTTATGAAGTGCATTAAGAGGTTATGAAATAAGTGAGAGACGGTATGCATTTTCTAAACTCTGTGTTTCCAATGTAGACATTATCTATTGATAATGTTTTGAAAGATTAGCGCTAACAGATTCCCTTCTCTCTCTCTTATTCCCAACTCAAATTTTGAATAAATGTATTATTTTTTTACAAAATTTTTAATGTTTATTTTTGAGAGAGAGAGAGAGAAAGACAGAGCACAAGTGGGGGAGGGGCAGAAAGCAAGGGAAGCAGGCTCCAGGTTCCCAGCTGTCAGCACAGAGCCCAACAAGGGGCTCCATCTCAGGACCCCGCACCCCACCCCCAACCATGAGATCATGACCTGAGCCAAAGTCAGATGCTTAACTGACTGAGCCACCCAGGTGCCCCTGAATAGATATATTATTTTTTAAATCATTGTTCTGGTTTATAACATTTCAATTCTATTTGATAACTATCATTCCAATAGTTTAAAAAAATATGTTTCAAATATATAACACACATTCCTGATTCAAAGTCAAAATAATACAAAATGCTGTACGTTGAGAAGTTCCACTTTCACCTTTGTCTCATCGTTTTTGTTACCCCTGTCTTAACCACTGGTTTTCTATATACATTTCCAATGTTTCAGGTATAAGCAAAAATGAAAATATATTTTATTTCCTCCTTTTTTCACTATTATGCATTATGTTTTTTCATTTAACAATATATTTTGGGTAACTTTCCTATACATACATAAAAATGTATGTTCTCATTCTTGCTTATAACTATATTCTGTTGTGGGATGTATCTGTTCCAGACTGATGGACACTTCGCTTGTTTCAAACTTTTACTATTACAAATAATGTTGTAATGAAAAACCATGTACATGGTTTTCATATACAAGATGTATCTGTATGATAAATTTTCAGACCCATAGTTGTTTAATGCTTTTTCCATTTATCTATTTAAATAGATAAAATGTTTTTTTGTGTTTTTTTTTTTAATTTTTTTTTTAACGTTTATTTATTTTTGAGACAGAGAGAGACAGAGCATGAACAGGGGCGGGGCAGAGAGAGAGGGAGACACAGAATCTGAAACAGGCTCCAGGCTCTGAGCTGTCAGCACAGAGCCCGACGCGGGGCTTGAACTCACGGACCGTGAGATCATGACCTGAGCTGAAGTTGGATGCTTAACCGACCAAGCCACCCAGGCGCCCCGATAAAATGTTTTTTTTAAAAAAACTGTGGCTTCTCTATTCCAGAGAGATACTTGCTTATGTTCTTGTTTATAATGTGGCTTCTCTCTGATCTTACCAAATTTCGTTGTCAAACACTATCTTTAAGAAAATCTCCTTGGTGTTATATCTCTTGAATTATTTCATGTTTGAGGATACCTGCCTATTATCTTAGTAAATGATATTTCGGAGTCACACTTTCTTTCCCTTAGGATTTTGTAGGTGTTGTTTGCTGGCTTTAAATGTTATAGGTGATTTGGTTTTTTAATGGAGAGGGAGAATTTGTATGTCTAAAGAATTCTTTATCTTTAAAGTTCTATAGCTTAGTTTGACTGTATCTTAATGTTAAGCTTTCTTTTAAGAAAATATTTATTTTGAGAGACAGAGAGAGTGCAGCGCTTGTGTGTTCTACATGCATGCACACACAAGTGGGGAAGGAGCTGAGAGAGGGAGAGAGAGAATCCCAAGCAGGCTCCTCACTGTCAGCACAGAGCCCTATGCAGGACTCAATCCCAACTGTGAGACCATGACCTGAGCAGACATCAAGAGTTGGACACTCAACCGACTGAGCCACCCAGGTGCCCAATGTTAAGCTTTCTGTGTCTATTTTTTCCTGGGATACACTGTGCTCTTGCAATCTGCAACTTCAAACATTTATCTTAAGCAAAATCTCTAAAACCATCAAATTTATCTTCTTCCTATTTTTGAACTCTCTACTTCAGAGGCACCAATTATCCTTATTTTAGACAATCTGAATATCTCCCATACCTAGCAGCTGCCTTATCATGGTATGATCTTATTTTTTATCTGCATTAAATGCTTATTTCAGTTCTTTTCTCTTGAAGATAACTCATTTTTCAGCTCTATTTTGCCTCTTACTATTTGTTACTGTGCATTGCTTTGATACTCAATTTGTTCACTCATAGGAATGAACTCTCCCATTCACCTCACTCTTTCATTATAACATTTCACCCCTGAGTTCTAGTTATATGGAATTCACACTCTTATTAAGTGATTCTCAGCAAAATCAATTGTCAGGGATTTCTGTTTCTTGAGTTACGTTTTCTTTGTATTTTATCAACTATATTCCTTTCTAACTCTCCCTCCTTTAATTGTGGTAAAATATACATAACATAAAATTAACTGTTTTTTTAATGTTTTATTTACTTTGGCGGGGGGGGGGGGGGTGTGGGGAGGCAGAGCGAGAGGGAGATGCATTATCCAAAGCAGACTACAGGCTCTGAATTGTCAGCACAGAGCCTAATGAGGAGCTTGAACCCACGAACTGTGAGATCATGACCTGAGCCAAAGTGGGACGCTTAACTGACTGAGCCACCCAGGTGTCCCTTAACTGTTTTCAAGTGTACACTTCAGTGACATTAAGTAAATTCACAGTTTGTGCAACCATCACCACTATCCATTTCCAGAACATTTTTCATCTTGCCAAACTAAAACTCTGTAGCCATATTTTAATCTAATCTTATTCTTACATTCTTTTGCTGCAATAATTTTGCATAGTGGTCATGCACCTTGTTTCATCTTGCTTATGCTTGGGCATTTCATCCATGACATTGAATTTCCTTTAATATCATCTGGGTAAATTAGGATATTTCTTCCCATTGTGAGATCAGTTAATGTTTCCCATTGAACTACCTATTTGGATTCTTTCTTCTTTTCTGTACCTTGGGAATTAGCTATAGTCTGGGGGTACCCTGGGATTTGGGGTTGGTTCCCCAGTTCACTTCTATAAGTCTCTGTGTTTACCCTGCTTCCTTTTCCCAGTAGCCATTTTCACTACTCCTAGATGAGAAGAGATAAAATGACCAAGCTTTTTCTCTCCAGTTTTAGGAATGGTAGTATGTGTTCACAGGATTTTTTTTTTTCTTTCATATGGCTTCTTGGTGTGTGTGCTAGGGAAGCAGGTGTCCTGCTGAGCTCTCAACTCTTCCTCTGAATCTTGTTTCTTTTTTGTTCACCAGTTTTCAAAGTGTGTTGCATTAGCTTATATTTCCACTGCTACTGGTGATTTTTAAACACCCTTTCCCCTTCCACCCATCTACTAGATAATGAGGAAGGAAAATTCTGTGGGGAAAATTTAGTCACTATTTTAACTCTACTTTTTCATTTTATGTATTTCTGTAATACTTAAAACAAATTTAAAAATTTAACAGAATTTAATTTAAATACTTGTTTAAGTATTCAAATTTTAAATCATCTACATATATCTTTTGTTTCCATTTTTTTTCTTAAAAATTAAGAATCAGTACTGCAGAATAAATTATAACCATTTTAACCAATTTACTGTATGGGGCAAAACCAAAATTGGGCAGACATTTCTACACATTTGTTAATCAACGTCTTGTCTGTTTATGTAATTCTTTAATCACATATTTGTGGAAAACCTAAAAACAATAACAATTCTAAACATAATTAAGTAAATTATTATATAATGTTGATAGCATATTCATGATAGCAGCCATAATAATGACACTTTGCAAATTTAATAGCATAGAGAAATGCTTATGATGCACAGGTAACAAAGGATTTCAAATTGTGTACTCTGTATGCTTCCAGTTAGCAAAACAATACTCATGAGAGGGAAATACATCAATATGAACAATGGATGGTTATTTCCAGGTGGGCATTAGTGAAGGTTTCTATTATCTCTAGGTGGGTTGCAGAGGGAGGGGCGAATTCAGGATGCCCTATCCTCAGCAGAAGAGAAAATGGAGTTGAAACTCGCCGGACAGGCAAGCAGCAGGTACACTCACTAAAGGCAAGGGTCAAGCGCCTGCCAGCCCCGCCCCGCCCCCCCACCCCCCTCCCAGGCAGGGCTTCCCGGGGTGCGCATAGCAGCCTCCTGCCCCGACGCCAGAAAGCGACAAGCAGCGCTCTGCAAGGAAGCCTCGGGCTCCTGGACCTGCAGCCGCAATAGGCAGACTCGGAGGCAGCTCCAGAGGGATCCAGGGGCGGAGAAAGAACCTCTTTCCAACAGGTAGCTGGCCGCATTCTCAATCCGAGACCCTCCCCGGAACTCACGCAGAAAGTGGGCAGAACTGAGAGGCCGGAACGCATCCGGGCTTTATTTAGCAGTCTTTCAAAGGACAGCTTTGCTCTTTTTGCTTACTAGAATGTTAGTTCACGGTAAATTAAAAGATAATTGGCGGGTGTGTGTGAGGGGGTACACAACAGGACTCTAAGCAGCAGCCACTCTAAAGAACTCACCGAAGATGGTAGAAAGGAAAATTGAACTTAAGTGAACTGCCTTATCCCCCTCTCCTTGATTTTAATTCCGCTTCTTTCCCGTGTGCTGTGGGGGAAATGTCCACACACTAGAAGAGGAACGTTCCTTTAGTCATTCTACAGGATGGTGAGGAGCATGGTGAATAAGCAGCTTGTGCTCTACAGTATAGAACCTTTCAAGTACGGGAGTCAGGAACGGGGTACTTGTTGATGCCTGCTGGAGGGACCGGCTGGAGGGACCGGCTGGAAGGGCCTGCTGGAGATGGAGAGAGAGAGCATCTCTCCAAAGGCAAGCCCTCGCTGGTAAAACAGTTACTTTGGGAAACACCAGGTCCTCCCATCCCAGATTTTCATCAACATCAACTGTTATAAGAAGGAAACAGGAATGTCCTGACACTGTAAACGTCGTCAGGGGCTCTTGAAGCTCTCTTGAACCTCTGCCCTCCCCACCCTCACTTCTGAGAAAGTGGAGACAGCTAAAATCCTTCCAGGGAAAGCCAGTACATGCCCTAGGTAAACAGTGGTTATACAGCTGTTGCCAACCTTCATACACTTCCTGTTCAAAACAATGAATGGCACCTCTGGCAATACAGAAAAACAAAACTACCTGTTAGGAAAAGCAGTTGAAAACATCCAGAAGCCCATTCCTCCCCCTTGTCTCTGAAATGAAAACCTCGATTCTCCCATTTAAACAATGTAATAGAAAAGCACAAGTAACATTCCAAGCCATATTTGATAGACTTTTTCTTCCCCGTCCGGTCAGGAACCTCCTGGTTTATGATGTTCTTGGTAAAGCTTTGCTTAAAAGGAAAAGTGTGTGATAATCTGGCGTAGATCTACCTGTTCTGCTTGCCATTCCTGATCATTTTTGATGCTTAGCCTGCATCCCCTCCCTACTGTGGCCCAAATTAACAAATGTACAAGTATAGACTAGAATCAAAGAAAATAAAGACAAAGCAGAGAAAAAAAGCGTTAAGAAGGCAGACAACAAATGAAGGTGAAGAATTTGGATCTTCTTTCGTTTGGCAAGATCTTTGATATGTCCTTTCTATTTTTAAAAAATGAAATGTTGGGGGACACTTGAATGTCTCCATCAGTTGAGCATTCGACTTCCCCTCAGGTCATGATCTCAAGGTTCATGAGTTCGAGCCCCACATTGGGCTCTGTGCTGTCAGTGCAGAGCCCACTTTGGATCCTCTGCCACCTGCCCCCACCCCCCCCCCCCCCCGCACACCTTCCGTGTTTCGCACGCTCTCTCTTAAAAAATAAACATTTTAAAAAAATGAAATGTTGGGAAGCTATCTAGTTTGTTTTTATTTTTACTAATAACACATTATAATAGCATAGAATGTCTTTTTAAATTTTTTTTTTTAACGTTTATTTATTTTTGAGACAGAGAGAGACAGAGCATGAACAGGGGAGGAGCAGAGAGAGAGGGAGACACAGAATCTGAAACAGGCTCCAGGCTCTGAGCTGTCAGCACAGAGCCCGATGCGGGGCTCAAACTCACGGACCGTGAGATCATGACCTGAGCCGAAGTCGGACGCTCAACCGACCAAGCCACCCAGGCGCCCCTAGAATGTCTTTTTAAAAATAATAGTCTATTAACACCATTCTGTAATTCAAGTAAATCAGGAATTGGGCACAATTCAGGAGCTTTAAATGACTTTAGAATCTATTTTGAAATGGATTGGTTTTTAAAGAGGTAATATATACATTTTAACTAGATATTGAGACTCTTCAAAATGTGTAAGAAAAATCAGTGCTGTTTGAAAATGTCGTTCTACAATTCTCCCTTTGGGTATTTGCTCTCTCCCTCTCCCAAGCATGTCCCTACTTCTTATCCCTAATTCTCAAAGCCAGCCCTCTATTACCAGGTGTGGAAGATGGAATTCAAGCCTATGGCACAGCCTCCCTATGCCAACAGGAGAAAGTGGTGGCTACATTTTAATTAGCCTTCAGATGGCCCCTGGGGGAAAACTGGGTTTCCTAATAAGATTGGGAGGGTGGGATAGGCTACTAGAAGAACTGATTCCTTCACTTCAGGCTGAATATGAAGCCAGAATTCCCAAGGCCTTAACCTTGCACACTTTGAAGAAGGTGGGGCTTTACACGCGTTCATATCCTCTACTGGGCCTCTTTCTGGCCACCAGGCATGCTGTTAGCAAAACGACAAGCAGTCCTGCGATACTCAGGCCCACGGCCACAGGGATTTCTCTCCTGTTTCTGTCACTGAAGCATTCATCCGCTGCAATTGAAGTCAGAGTAACAGGTGTTACAGGCTGGCCACAATGCTGGGAAGTGATACTGCCCCTGCCTGCCTCAGCCTGACAGAGAAGGAAACCCAGAGAGAGACGGAGCTGCTGGGCTTCCCACCTGCTGCCTCAGACACACAGGTGAAAACGAGGAAGATAGGGTCAGCGCAATGATCTGAAATGTGCAGTGTTTGTGATCACTTAAGGACTAAATTAAACTGCAGATACCCAGTCCCCACATCCTGGAAATTAGTTTTGATGGATTGGAGGTGGGGTCCAGGGGATTCCGATGCAGCTGGGAGGCAGATCCAACTTTGGGAAATCTTGGTTTGGTCTAGAGAGTCAGGATCAGAACTGTAAGCCACAGTAAGTTCTGGGGTCATGTTTCCCAACTCTGGAAACAGGGACCTGTGTCAAATTGCATGGCCAAAGTTTTCTATTCAAATGCTGCTTCTTACAGTGGCTGCCGGACGGTCTGGGGCTGGAGAAATCATTTTCAGGCTCTGGGATTTTAGTTCCCTAAAATGGGTTGAGAATGTGGGAGGCTGAGAATTGGATGAGAGGGTGAGGGAAGGAGGGGGAAAAATGAAAAGATAGTTTTCTACATCTCCCTTTGGGCACTGCTAATAGAAGTCAGGTGTATGTTGCTGAAAGGTGTTATTTCTCATCTCTGCCACTACCAGGTTTCATACACCTGCTCACTTCCTGCTTCACAGAGGTTCTGAGCCGGAGGAAGAGCAAATGCGTACCTCATTTAAGGTCACATGATTAATAACAGAGGCTTTTCAAATCCTCATTATGAATTTTTAAGTTTCCCCAGATTGGAAGTTTTCGGATAAGATGACAGAGTGGGGCCAACCTACTAAGAAATATTACTATTTTTATCTTGGTGCTGTGGTAAAGGTCCAAAATGGAGGCAGAGATTTTAAGACTCAGACAAAACCTACAGAAATTAGGGGATCTGAGGCAAGCCACACTTTATTCCTTCTTCTGCTCAATGCTTCCCAGCAAGTATGTCAGAAGTGTTTTGTAGGCACATCTTCAATTTTATAATGGAACTCAAAGAGAAGTTGGATTCACATTACAGAAATTTAAGTTACAGCTAATCTTCCAGCTAAATCTGTTTATGAAAACTGAGAGGTAGTCATAACGTCATTAGTTATTATGAAAGGAATGTTTTAGAAACTGAAATTCAATTCCTGCACATATGTAGAAATCCTTGTAACCCATTTTCCCAGCGGGGAAAAAAAGGACTTTTTCAGAAAGTCAGCCTGGTCTGTCCCTGGCCTTCTTCCTAGGACCTGCTTCCCTCTGTGGTGGTTAAAACTCAAAGCAGAAGTTGCATGGGAACTAAGACCAGCTACAAGGAAGCTCTAGTCAGGAGAACTGAGTTCATAATTGAAAACAGGGTGCCCAACAGAGTATATTTCTATCTTGAAATATTCCATCTTTCTCTTTTCCCTCTGCAAGTGGGAAAGAATCTATTCTGAAATCTTGAATTTTAGATATTACTAATACTCAGGATCTTTAAAGTCTCTCAAAATACCTGAGTTAACTAGTACTCAGTAGCTTGTAAAGAGGAAGTTGTAGGTGGTATTTTCTGACTTTTTGATTCAGTCAGTGAGTGTGTGTGTGTGTGTGTGTGTGTGTGTGTGTGTGTGTTGGAGGAGTCAGAATACATGTTTTAGTCATATAAAGAGAACATATCCTGCTGTGGGAGGACAAGGGTGGGTTAAGGTGTCTGATTTTGAGGTTGGTTGACTCAGAGGAATGGCAGGAGGGGAACTTGGCCCTAAAAGCTTTATAGAATCATACTATTCTAGGAAGCTCATGTGATTCTTGTCCCTTTGACAACTGCACACACAAAAAACAACTTGATACTATCCCTGGGTCTCTGAAGTTTATGTTTGTGACATGATGAAGATTTAACTTACCATTTCCAAATTGGTCGTCTTCAAAATCAAAGGCTTGAAATTGGACATTCATTGTTTTCAGTTGAAGCTGGGTTGACAGCTGGATGCTCTGCTCACTCACACACTTGAAGGAATGCCCAACCACAGTCTCAAACATCACCATAGCACTTTTCATTCCTTGGTAAATTTTCTCTGAAAACACAAAGATGAATTATAGACACATCAGAATCTTGGCATATATCCAATGAGTTCCAGCGGTTACTGGGTGGCCCATGTATAGTTAAATGGCCTTCATTTACATATGGCTTTCAGGGGTTCTGCCCTGTCCTCATGAAAAACCACTCTTCTGCTCTTGGGGACTTCTTCCTGTATTCTGTAGCATGTGGGGGCAAAGTCACATGAATTAGAATGTGACAACATTGAAATGAGAACTTTTAGGACTTTTTCTTCAGTTGTTTTAAGTCATTGGGGGCAGTGGTGGGGACTATTGTCAGTGTTTGGGGACTACAGAGAAGTGCCCAGAAAAACTTCAGAAACAAGAGAAGATCGCTCTCTGTGACAGTCACATGAACCCTTAATGAATCAGAATAGACATCCAAAGTCTCCAAGTGGAGCATTTACATATTACTAGATTATATTAATACAGCAAGAGGACAGGCTAATCCCATCATTAGGAAGGGTTGTTACATCCATCCACATGGAAACAGAGAAGGGAGAGGCCCATCTCTGCCCATTTAAGTGCTGCTGGGGAGAGAATGTTCTGCTTAAGGACTGGCCCTGTTTGTTTCCTGACAGGTACGCCCGCTTCAAGGTGGATGGGGCTAAACATTTTAATCATATAATTAACTCCATTTGCTCTAATTTTACATTCATCAAACACCCTTCTGATTATACTTTGCTTCTTGAATGGGAGAAAGTTCACTGGCCAGAGGACCCAACTATCTAGTCCCCTTGGCATGACGGTGTAAGAAACAGTTGCATGAAAAATGCACAAATTTGCATTCTGATTTTATGCATCAATTTCATGACCTTGGTTTAACATCAGCCTCCTTGAAGAAACAGACAATACATAAGGGGGTGCTGACAGCTCTCATGATTGAGGACCAGACTATGGACCTTAGTGAATTCACCCAAGTGTGCCTCCAAGGAATACCCATGGGCTATTAATAAGGGAGCTTGTGAATTCACCAAAGTTGTGCCTGCAGGGAATACCCATGGGCTGTTAATGAGGGAGCTTGAAAGTCTCCCTCCTTTTCTGTCTCTGTGGATGTGTTGCCT
This sequence comes from Panthera onca, assembly GCF_046562875.1. Taxonomy (NCBI): domain Eukaryota; kingdom Metazoa; phylum Chordata; class Mammalia; order Carnivora; family Felidae; genus Panthera; species Panthera onca. The sequence continues at coordinate 84,165,164 of NC_138347.1, read as the reverse complement.
GTGCCTAAGGTAACATCCCACATTAAGGGTCTGCTTGCTATGTGCCGGGTGCTGTGCAGGTACTCTACGTGTACCTTCCTGTTTAATTCTCATAACAACCATTTGAGACTGGTTCTACTTTCTCCATTTTACAGACAAGGAAATGGAGATTTGGAGAATTGAAAACATTTGCCTAAGATTCTACAATTAGTAAGTGGAATTTGGACTCAAGCAATCTGATTGTAGAGCTTGCTATCTTTTTTTTTTTTTTTTTTTTTTTTTTTTTTTTTTTTTTTTAAGAGAGAGGGAGAGAGAGCATGAGCAGGGGAGAGGGGCACAGGGATAGGGATAGAGAGAATCTTAAGCAGATTCCATGCCCAGTGCGGAGCCTGATGTGGGGCTTGATCCCACGACCCTGGGACCATGATCTGAACCCAAATCAACAGTCAGATGCTCAACCCACTGAGCCACCCAGGTACCCCTCTAGAGCTTTTTATCTTAACCACTACCCGATTGCTGTCTCCTGCCATTACTGTACTATTTACTGTAGACTCTTCATTGGCACATGCAAATGTCCTACATGATGTACTGAATTATCCATGTGTACTACTATACCATGTGTTATACCCCAGGGTAATTGTCTACTACTACTACTACTGCTGCTGCTATCACTCCCAATAACATTACAACAGTCACTACCTCTGTAAGTACAACTGACTACTGTTACTAATACCATCACCATCACCACTGATGTGCAAATTGTCATTATTGTAACTACTATAGCTCCTGCTACTACTGCTGAGCCTGGATTATTGGGACCTAGAATTCTTTTATCCCCTTTCTCAGCTTCTAACTTAGCTTCTGGTCTGACTTATCCTTCCCTTGCTTCTTGAGACATCACTACCTTATTCCTGGCTAAAATTTGGTCCATGCCTAGTGATAACATTAGCTAATTTATGTTAGCATTCATAATATTTATTCCCCAGCCTATATGAGTTTACTTGTCTACGTGAGTTACTATGTGAAAGTGAGTTGTCAACTATGACATCTTACTTACTTTTAACCAATAATCATTGACAACATCCTCTTGAACAATATCGGTATCATATATCTACTATTCTAGATAGACATTTCTCCACATTTTCATTTCCTGGCAAGTTTCTTTAGTATAAGCTCCTTAATAAGATAAGTTTAAGCCAGTCAAAAGATAGAAGTTTAAAAAGGAGAAAACAGACATGAAAACTGTTTGTACAGTACCTGGCACCTAAGAGGTGCTTAACAGTGGTTTGTTATCTAAGTCTGGGCTTTCCAGAGAAACGTCTGATCCCTCTGAGCAATTCCCCCAACTTGACTGGGAGCATTACCTTTCTAGACACGAACACTGTAGGAGTTCTCTCGAATGACCCCACTGAGGGCAATTCTCTATGTAGCAACTGGACTGAATCTTTATAAATATAAACCATGATATATCATTTTTCTATACCAAACCCTCCAATGACATCCTTTTACACTTTAGACTAAAATTCAAAGTCCTTACCTTGCCCTACCCACAAGACCTACATGCTCTGGCCTGGATGCCCCACAGATCTTCTCTGCTGCTTTGCTCACTCTCTTGCTGACCCCTGAACACATGAGCAACTTCATTCCTTAGGACTTGTGTATCTGTTGTTCCCACCACCGGAAAAAAGCTTCCCCAGGCCCAGATGCCCCCAGATGAGGTATCTCTCTGCTCAAACCTCACCTCTTCAGAGAGGCCTTCCTTCTTAGAGGGCTTCCTAAAGGTCTCACTTAAAATATCTTTCCAGTCCGCTCCACAAGGACCTGCTTGTGTTTGCTCATAGAACTTAATGCTACTTAACTATTATAATTTAATGATCTTTTTATGTTCCTTTCCTCACTTCTAGAATGTAAGTTCCATGACAGCAGGGACTATATGTTTGGATAAATGGATTTCTACTGCCTATTAGAGGGCTTGGCACCCAGCTGGCACTAACTACATTTTTGTAGAATAAATGCATAATTTCAAGAGTATAGAAAAAACTGCACCATCAATAGCAAATCTGTCCAAAAGTCATTAAACTCTTTATTGTTGCTTTAATGATCTCTGCTTTAATGATATCTGACATAATTTAGTCCAACCTCCTTCGTGAGCAGATGAGCAAACTGAAGCAAACAAAGATGTAGTAAGTTCACCTGCTTTAGTCTATTTCTCCAAAGCAGCATCAAAGATTAGTAAACTCAATGGACTGAAAAATGAGTGAACCAGAAGCACAGCACCAGAGCTGGTAGAATAGCCTTCTCTGACTACTTACCTGGATTTGAGACTGTCAAATAGGCTCTCACTTCACTGATATAATAGGAGTTTTCATCCTGTAAAACAGCAGTGTGTTAACCTTTGGGCAATCTGTTTTTATGTTTACGATCCTGGTTTACAAACTTTAACTATTAAATCCTGGATATGGGGATTTGGGAGTATGTTGGTATCGAGCCATAATTGTGTTTGAAAACTTCAAAAAAACTTCAAAAAAACTATTCAAAATAAATAATAAGTAATGCCTTACCCTTGCCCCCAAATGTCTGTACTTCATACTTGCTGCTATAGCCTAAAATTCAAATTCCACCAGCCCAGAGTCCCTTCAGGTGGACCAAGTTTCTTCTTGTTAAAATACATACACATCTGGAAGATGGAGAGGTTGGAGGGGTATGCAGTAAGCTTTTACTAGTAATTAATATCTTAGGGTAGAGATTCAAACTGAGGCCACTCATCTTAAAGACTACCATGGGTAGACTTCATGGGGCTCATAAACTCTTTGGGTGTGCAAAATTTTACGTGCATTTTCCTGGGTAGAGTATCAATTGCTTTAAATAGATTAAAGGGTTCATGTCTCCAAAATGGCTAGATAGGGCCACCATGAGGGATTCTGGAAAAAAAATGATCTCCTCTGAGATCACTGGGTGTTCTCTAGAAGAAGACCCCAAGTGACCATGTTCAGAAACATAAGGCAGTGTTCCACATTTATTTAGGAATTGTTCAAAAACAAAATGAACCATTACAAAATAGCCCTATAATCTCCTGAGAGACTAAAGGTATGACATTAAAGGGAATTGAACTGAGATATGAAAGGGTAAGTTTAAAAAGGAGGTTTTGAGTTTTCTTATTTTTTATTTTTTTTTATTTTTTGGAGGGGGAATTTAAAGTAGGTGATTTGTTATTATTTGTAAGCATTCATTTTCTAATGAATAGTTTTCTAACTATCCATGAGTAAGAGTGAGCAACCAAAATCAGAATCCAAAATGGAGTTACCTTTAGAAGTTCCAAGTCTAGTCATTAAAGAAATTAGTAATAATAATCTTGACTATATTACAGTCCATTTGTGTATTATTTGTAGATGAAATGATGATTCCCTATACAATATAAGGCTTCCAGAAATACAAACTGTTTTAGTAAGGTAAGCTAGCTGCTATTGACACATTCAACTCTAGATCCTATAATTCATCGAACAACACCTACCACATACTGGCTTCTTACCTTATGCCAGGCACTGGAGCAGACACTTCTATGCCATGCCTTATTTAATCCTCACAACAACTATGAGAAGAAATAAAGGCTCACTGACATGCTCAAGGTCACAGCCCTAATGGGTGGCAGGGGAAGATATGACCCCAAGCTTCTTGTCTCCAAGTCTAATGTTTAATTCCTCTTATATCCACTCCACACCAGGAATTGTTCTAGGTCATAGAAAAAGAAGAAGAAGAAGAAGAAGAAGAAGAAGAAGAAGAAGAAGAAGAAGAAGAAGAAGAAGGAGGAGGAGGAGGAGGAAGAAGAGGAGGAGGAGAAGACCTGGTTCCTTCCTTCTACATACTCAGTCTTAGGTCTCAAAGGCAAGGTAAACTATGTGCTTGAACCGTCCATTTGTTTTAGAGAAAAACATCTGTGACCCAGGCCCTTCTTGGGTCACTTTCACAAACCACTACTCAGATTATTCTTTATTTGGGGTCCTTTTTAGCATATAAGAGACCTGTAATTCAGGGCTCAAAGTCACTGTTACAAGATCCCTACCCTATCCTAAGAGCAGAAAGGATCCTTTGAAGAGATTTAAGCAGAACATTGGCACGAGCATAACTTTGTTTTTTGAAATTGCTTAGGTGGCAGTGTGAGATTGCTTTAAGGAACAGTAAGAGAACAGTGATGAGGCCAGCTCTCAGGTCCACAGGAGACCTCCTGGAATCTTCCCCTTCCTGTGGCATCTGCTTGATCTATTTTCACATTAGGAAAAGCTCTGTATTTCTATAAAAGCTTCACAGTTTACTAAGTGCATGCTTTCACCTACATTGCCTCCTTTGAGCCTCACAACACCCCCCTGAGAGAGAATAAATATTATCAACCCATTTGGCAGCTGAGAACAAAGAGGCTCAGAGGAGTTAGGCATCTACCTCTAATTCACATTCTTTGTAGGCAAGACAAAACAAAATCTGGTCTACAGGATCCTGCCCTACATTTTCCTCTGTGGGATATGTGGGTTTAGACAAAACAAATTCATTGTGCAAGAATTTTCTTTCATATTCCCTGAAATGCAGGTGTCCATATTTAGCCATCTATTGGAAGTAGGACCAGCTACACAGTTTGTGGGGCCTAGTACAAAATGGAAATGTAGGATCTCTTGTTCAAAAATCATTTAAGAATTTTAGGAGGTGACAGCAAATCTTAAGCCAAGCAGGGGCCCAGCTGACTGCACAGGTCACATGCTCATGAAGCCAGCCCTGACAGGAAGAGCCATTCCTGCTCCCCAGCTCTATAGGGCCAATGCCAAAAGTGAGACCTTCCAGAGCAGATGGCAGAGTGCTCACATTCACTGTTAAGTTCACCTTAATGATGTAACAGGACAGTCTGGAGCTGGTATCCAGGTTTCCTTCCATTTTGACTGAGTCAAAATTAGCCAAATGTTTCCTAGGCCTGAGCTGATGTCTATTGTTATGATAAAGGAAAAGCATTTGTTAGGTGAATTCATGTAAACAAAAGGGCAGAAGGATGTTTAGTATCCTTGAGATTCCTAGTTTTATAAAATTTATCCTACTGATACCAAATGAGTCTTATCTAGACAATTGTGCCCACTTTTTCTGTACAGTTGTGGTGTCACAGGATGTTCTTAAAGAAAATAAAATTGTCTTTTTTTTAAAGTAATCTCTACATCCAATACGTGGCTTGAACTCACAACCTCAAGATCAAGAGTTAATATACTCCACCAACTGAGCCAGCCATGTGCCCCCAAATTGTCTTTTATTTAAACTAGAGCAAAGCACTTATTTTTAGATTCAGAAGTTCAGAATTTAGCATAATTTGAACGGTAGTGGGGCTGAAGTTTATTAAAAAATTTTTTTAATGTTTATTTATTTTTGAGAGGAAGACAGAGCACGAGTTGGGGAGGGGCAAAGAGAGAGGGAGACACAGAATCTGAAGCAGGCTCCAGACTCTGAGCTGTCAGCACAGAGCCTGACATGGCCTCAAACCCATGGACTGGAGGTCATGACCTGAGCCAAAGTCGGATGCTTAACCAACTGAGCCACCCAGGTGCCCCTGAAGTTTATTTTATTTTATTTTATTTTATTTTATTTTATTTTATTTTATTGTATTGTATTGTATTTTATTAAAACATTTTTCAATGTTTATTTATTTTTGCGCACATGTGAGAGAGAGACAGAGTGTAATTGAGGGAGGGGTAGAGAGAGAGGGAGACACAGAATCTGAAGCAGGCTCCAGGCTCTGAGCTGTCAGCACAGAGCTTGACGTGGGGCTCAAATCCATGAACCGTGAGATTATGACCTGAGCTGAAGTCCGGTGCTTACCCAACTGAGCCAGCAGGTCCCCCTGAAGTTTATTTTATATAAAGGGTTGGCAAGTTTTTTTTTTTTCTTTTTTATGTAAAAAGCCAGTCAGTAAATATTTTAGACTTCACGGTTCTGTGTAGGTGACACTCAATTCCACTACCGTAGCCCAGAAGCAGCCACAGACAACACATAAACAAGCAAGTGTGGCCACGTTCGAATGAACTTCATTTATAGACACTGAAATTTGAATTTCATATGATTTTCATATGCTATGCAATGTTCTCCTCCCCCTGCCCAAGCCATTGAAAAATGTAACAGCCATTCTTAGGCTGGAGACTATAAATTTTTTTGGTGGCAGCCTGAATTTGGTCTGAGAGCCACAGCTTGTCAACTCCTGGTGCCCACCATCAATGAAAAACAAGGTTGCAGAACAAATCAGTTGGTAATGAAACGTTATAAAGAGAGTGGTTAACCTCCTATTTAGGAGAACAAAGCTTTGCTAATAATTTTTAAATACTAATTTAAAAATATTTTTTGTTCCCATGTAGCTACTTGAATTGTCAAATCTTTGTGAACATTCCAAAAAAATTTTTTTTATTTATGCAGAAGGATGAGGAAAATTATAGCAAGATTTACCTCTTAGTTTGATGTGAAGATTAAATGAAAGAATCCATGTAAAAAATGTACCACAGAGTCTTCACACGAATTTTAACCAGTGTAGGAGCGCCTAGGTGGCTCAGTTGGTTAAGTGTCCGACTCCTGATTTCAGCTCAGGTCATGATCTCATGATTCATGAGATCAAGCCCCATGTCAAGCTCTGCATTGGCAGTGCGGAGCCTGCTTTGGGATTCTCTCTCTCCCTCTCTGTCCCTCCCCCACCCTCACCCACAAATAAATAAACAATAAAAAATGTAACCAGTGTTATTCACAATGGTAATAATAAATTCAATTGCCCCTTCTTAGTAAACCTCTTTCATAGCACTCCAATGAGCATTTTTTGTCTATTTCCTAGATCTCAGATCTACCACAGATAGAGAACAAGCAAGTGAGGTGAGCTTCGACAGTACTACTGATTAAAGAAACAGCTGAAGCCTCAGCTCTGGGGAATGGGAGTCAGGTGGGTACAGAGGAGGGGCTGGAGGGCTTGGGAGCTTCAAGCAGATGGCAGACTTAACCCAAAGTCCAGGGGAAATTACAAGTTATACATCATGCACTTCATAGTATCTGCTTTCTCCTTTGAAGGCCACAAAGTGATTCTCTGCCAGATGGTTTTTTTTTTTTTTTTTGCATTTGGGGTTCAGGTTGGAGAGTGACAAATATCAACCATGCTGGATTCTTGAAAACAAAGTGAAAATCTTTTGTGTATCCATCAGCATTGACAAAAGGGGGCTAAGGACTCCTAACAGCTAAATGTGGTACTTCAGTACTTACAGTGTGTCCATTTGAATGGATCACTTACAAAAGTCCCATTTCACCATTCAACAAATGGGATGCTGACACAGTGGCTCCTCATTGCCAGTATCTAAGAGCTCTGCAATATCTCATTAGAGAGGTCCTGATTCCTCAAGGGACCTAAACATCCTCCTTAGCAAAGGACCAGGTCCAGAGCAAGCTAGCCAATCAACTTGCTCAGGAAGGCAGTATATCAATGACCTTGAGGCCCTGGGTCCTCTCCTTAACTTCAGCAAAATGCACTGTAGGAGTTTCATAGTCACAGATATTCAGGATGTGGATTTTGTCTTCAACATCGATCAGACCTTTTTTGCTCAGCATTGTTGTGACTACATCAAGAAACCTTTGCTCTGTATACAGCAAAAGGAAGCGAAAGAGGCTGTTTCTTTGGAGCTGCTGATCTACTTTTTGGCAGCTTGGCCCAGAGTCTTTGTGAAATTTAGATTCACCCCTTTATTGATTTATTTCCTCATCAAACATTTGCTAAAGACATACTATATACAAAGTCAGGGCTGAGCACTGTGAATAATCACAGACATGCCTTCAAGACAGTAAAATGTGCAACAAGTGCATTAATGGAGGTCAGGGAACAACCAATGAAGGGTCAGGAAACCAAAAGAAGAAAGTCTCCCAGTTTTGTCTGGGATGGAGGTGGGGGCTGGGGGGGTGAGGAGATTTCATAGGGTGAAGATATCTGAGCCATCTTAAAGCATGAATGCAAAAGGGCCTGAGGGATGGTAGGGGCATTCCAGGCAGAGGGAAAAGCATAAGGGAAAATAGGGCATGAAATAGTACAGCATTCTTGGGAAGTTCTAAATAGTGCATTCTGAGGGTATTAGCATTTGAACCCTGATAACAGTTCTCAGGAGTTTGTAAGTTAATAGGGCTCCCAATGCCCCTGCAAGGCTCTGGGTATATACCAGGGTGGCGGACAGCATTCACTTTCCAGACCTTGGCTGGCAAAACACTCCCTGATTCAGTACCCCTGCCCCAGGCCACTGATTTCTCCCATGTCCCACTTCCAAGTCAGGGCTGGAAGCCTTGAGCTGCCCTGCCCATCAGGTGGATGAGAAGGGGACAGTGTCGAGCACGGAAAAATAAACTCTACACAAAGTTACTGAAAGATGTTCTAAGACAAACTTATCCTAACAGGAAGGAAGTTGTGGGGAGTGGGGGAAGGGAGGTATATTTATCTTGCACCTGAAGGGTCTGAACAACTTTCAGCTTTGTCGCCTTAATCAAATGAGACACTGACATGGAAAGGTTTTCAGTTCTTTAAACAATGAAATGAGAAAGGAAACCCACCTCTCCTACCCCACTATGGGCCAGATGCCACCCTCAGCACTGTCACATATATTAACCTCGTTCAACTTCACAGCAGCCCAACAAAATAGGGACTCGTTGGCCCCATCTTACATAGGAGGAAACAGGCTCAGAAAGAGAGGTAGAGACTTGTTCATGGTCATGTAGAAATGACATGGATAATTTAAGTCCCAATTGAACAACATCAAGGGACAGTTCAGGATACAGAATTTTCTTTACATTTCTGTCATTGGCAGTATTTCAATTTAAAAACTTATGAATTATCTTACATGTTTTGAAACCTGCAACTATAGCCTGTATTTCTTTTATTTTCTCCTATAATGTCTGGTTCTGTGTTCAGGACAAAGTAGGTGCTTAGTAAACTCAGGCTGTTAATTCAGCCTTGCTCACCAGCATCCATTTGCCATTCTACAACTTGGTTCTCATTTATAACATTTATTATGTTACAATGAACATAAACTATTTTCCAAGGCTCTCTTTTTCTCTAGAGCAGTGGTTCTCGACCAGGCGTGATTTTTCCTCCAGGGGACATTTGGCAATGTCTAGAGTTATTTGGGGTTGTCACAAATGGGGCTGGGTGTTGCTACTGGCATTCAGTAGGTAGAGGCCAGGGAGACTGTTCAGTATCCCACCAAGGCACAAGACAGCCCCCACCACAGACTTATCTGGCCCCAAATGTTAATACTGCCGCTGTTGAGAAGCACTGGTCTAGAAGGTAGCAATGTTTGAAAAGTGGCCAACAGAATTGTTGAGGCCATTTCTCTCGTGGAAGAATCTAGATGGCCTTCCTGCCTAAATGCATTTCACACAGTCCACATGTTAGGGCAGAGCATCCGCAGGCCAAATTTGGCTTACAACTGTGTTCCGTTTGGCCAGCATTGTTCAAGTTTTCAAAAAGTGTGCTGCCAACATTTAAAAATAAAAGAGTCTGGATTTCTGCCTTGTCTTGAACAATCAGAAGATCTGATGACACTGGTTTCTCATTACCTCCTGAGGGAAATGGTATGTAAGCTATTCAACAACTGGTATAGCAAGGCAGAAGCCACTTAGAATGTAGACCCGACCATCCAGAATGAATGTCCACCATAAAAGACAGTGACAGTCCCCAGGGAGAGGTGCCAGCCCAGCCACTGGCACCACCAGGCAGAGCTGAGGAGTGGCGGCCCCTCTGGGGAAGATGGCACTCTCTACCTCTCCCTTTTGTCACCTCACTCCCGAGGCTTGCCTCTGTCATCTCATTACTCCGACATTTTCCTTATGCAGACTTCATGGGAAAGTGAAGTCTTTGTCAAATGCGAGAAAATAAAAAAATAAAGACTGCCTGTTTCACGGAAAAAAATTCTTCCTAGCCTATTCTCTCATTAAGTTCTATGTTTAGCACCTGTGATCCTTGAATTTGTGGCTACGAGTGGCTTAAACAAGTTCTGTTCTAAAATGCAGAAATTCTCCTGAAGGACTAAGGCTGGTGGGACTTTACTTTCTATAAGCCTCTTTGCTCCTCTTATTATAGAGCTAAGGTCAGCTGCTTAAGAAATTGGTGCTGGGGAATGAAATGAATAAAGTGAATTTGGTTGGAGGGACTCTGGCAAAGCAGCTATTGCCAACTTGGGGCCTTGGATAGGGGTTTTCCTTGCTCCTTCCAGAGATGGGTGGAGGGAGAAATGCACTGCTGGTCCTTCCAGCTCTATCTCTATATTCATTTCCTGTCCACACCTCTGGAGGCATAGAGATTTCCAGAAAGGCAGAGGCTCAACACTCGGGTGGAGTTTGATCAGAGTCCAGTCCCAAAGCATTAGAAAGGCAGGCATAGAGGGCATCAGGAGACGGAAAAAAGGAGCAAAAAGAGACATTACAAGGTGCCAAAGAAACCCCTGCTTGATGGCCTGTCTAAGGCAGTGGCCACTGAGTGCTACAAACACTGGAGTTTTCTAATGCTTTCCCTCAGACAATCAGTCACACATGCAGTAGTCTGGGCGGAATCAAGCCTTGAGCTAAAGCATAAGTACTTGTGCTTGTATCCTCTGCCCTTTTGCTGAAATGACTTTAAAAGAATTCCTGACCCCTCTGAAGGTTTAACCTCAGTTGTCCCAGAGTAGAGCACGGATTCTTCCCTGAATGTTCTTCTGGTGTGAGAGAGTATGTTTTTACCATTTGGTATTGAAAGGAACCCCTTGGCTTCTCAAGTGCATCTCTTCCTATGGAGAAAAGTATGTACATGCAGGATAATGGAGGATAAAGCTTTTGACGCCAACTTAACATCATCAACAACAACAGCCCTTTATTGAACTTTGTTATGTACCAAGCACTGTGCTAGACAATTTACACATTACCATTTCTGATTCTCCCAAGGGTCCCACTAAGGAGGTGTAATTATTTCCATTTTATAGATGAGAAAACATGTCCCAACTAGTCCAAGATCATGTGGCTGAGAGCCAATCTTGACTTGTTTCAGGTCAAAGCCTACACTCATTCCTCCGCAAGATCTCCTACCCAATACCCCTCTAATTTCAGGGGTCACATTTGATAGCTAAGAAGGAGGCCCACACCAAGTCTCAGCAGCAAGGGTTTTCTTAGCACCTCCTCCCAGGCTCTTGCTTGGCCTGTTTGAATGACACTTTGAGAGAAGCAGGGGCAAGTCTCTCCTTTGAGAGTGCGATGACCATCATTGTATCCCCAAGACATTTGCCTACTTCAGTCATTGTAATCATAGCTTCTGGCTATTGAACATCTGCTTTCCAAGTATTGGACAATGCTCTTTACAGAGGTGATCTTTAATTCCTTTCCCCCACTTTTCAAATGTGAAAATAAAGTTTAGACAAGTTAAGTTGCCTGCTTAATGTCACAAGGTGAGCGAGTGACAGAGTCAAATTTGTACCCAAGACTCTCTGACCTCACATCCATAGTATTTCTACTCCATTCTGTTGTCTACCCTTTTCATAATATGGTCTGGGAAACCCAGTGCCAGGTTAGTACCTAAATCTTGCCTGCTGCAGTTGGAAAGAACCCACTGTGACATTTGATCGTGGTTTTAGAATAATTCTGTTTCTGTGTGCCCACTGGGAATTTCTATGAGTCTGTTGATCTGTACAGCTTCCTCCTTTGGGTAGTTTGTAAAGGGCACCTGTGGCTGGATTCCCCAAAGCCAAGCCTCCCCTAAGAGGCATTGAAGCCCTTCTTGGACTGCACAGAGGAGGCTGAAGGGGGAAGGAGGCAAACATAAGATGTTGACACTTCCCTCTTCTCCATCTCCATACCCCTCACTCTTATCAGGGAATATCTCAAAAGGCTCTGAGATCTACTTCCTTTGGAGCTGAAAGTGAAGTGTGTGGTTGCACCACTGGGCCCCAGGGTGAAAGAAAGGGAAAGCAATGCTAGAGCCATTTGGTATGAAGGAGCTCAGCCCTCACCTTCGTAAATGTGAGATTCACAAATCCACCGTGGAAATTCAAGAGAAGGTTGGATTTTCGAGAGCCACAGTTCCCAGAAGACTCCGTTGCATTGGGGTCGATGTTGAAGTATCTCTGAGTTGAAAAAACCTAAACCAAATAAAATAGATCAGATCAATGAAATGAAGAAGAAAATTCTAGCTAGGGAACCAGGCGCAAAGGCTAGTAAGTGAATCTGAAACTCAAGTCTAGTTTATGTTCACTTGAAAGTTTCAAAGTCCCCAGAAAACTCCTATCGTTTCCAAACTGCTTTATGTTCAAAAGAGTTTTTAAAGGAGTTCTCCTACAGAAAGCGTTCCTTGATAGATAATTTATAGCCAGTCTATTCCCAATATACCACATGGAATTTGATTGTTGTTAAATTAAATATGTTAAAAGGTACTACAAGAAAGTGTTTGCTGTCTAATATACTTCAGTTTCAAATGAAAACCTGAATGTGGAAGTTTTATAAAACCTGTGCAAAAAAGAAAGTATTGCTTTAATGGTGATTTCTTCAGTAAAGCAAATAATCTCAGCCCTATCCCCACTCCTTCTAATCTTTTTTATCTGGAATTTTGATACTAATGTCACAGTTGGCTAGAACCATGGAGACTAATCCAAATCTCTCACTTCACAGGAAAGTTGCCGAGGCTTGAAGTCATCAGGAGGTGTAAGGCCAGGTTGGGCTCAACACTGAACTTACCCCAACACTCTGCCCATGTTGGCTAAAACTGAGAGGTTTGCATAGTTACAATTTGGATGTGTGCCTTCTTCTATCCAGTCACTATTGGTTTCTGTTTTTATATGTATTCTAAAACAGATTCACTGTTTTTTAATATATGAGGTTTATTCATTTATTTTGAGAGAGAGAGAGAAAGAGAGAGGGTGAGGGGGGGAACAGAGAAAATCCCAAGCAGGCACCCTATTGCCAGCCCAAAGCCCGGCGCGGGGCTTGAATTCATGAACTGTGGGATCACGACCCAGGAGGAAATCAAGAGTCAGTCGCTCAACCGACTGAGCCACCCAGGCACCCCAAAAACCCAGGCACCCATTCACCTTTTAATGGAGCACCTTGGAGAAAGAGGAGTCTACAGCTATTTGTTTCATTAAAATATGACACAAGATGCAGGGGGATGTTTATTCTTACCAAGACACACTGCATTCAAACTTTTTGAAGATAGTGTTACAGTCCTATGGCGCCAACTTACCGACTCTGTGTCTTGAACCGTTAGCTCTATCCCCATCTCTGCTTTGATACAGAGCCTGCTTCCATTCAGAACTTGATAAATTCCGGTCTTGGCTGATGAAGGCTGAGGTGCCAGAGTGGGCCCAGGAGCCATGGTGGCAGGTGAGGCTGTTTGGGTGGTATTGTGTGCAGCTGTGGTGGCTCCTGAGGTGTGCATGGGTTGAGTAGACTTCTGACTGGTTGTGCTGTTATGTGGTGAGGTGGACAACATTGCTGGAAGGGTGGTCTGGTTACTGGGTTGGGTGGTTTTCCTAGTTGTGGGGCTGTTTCCTGTTGTATGGGCTGGTGGGGTGATGGTGGTTGGCAGTGAACTTGGCGCTGCCCTGGAGCCAATGGAGGCCTCAGTGCCTGGAGCAGCTGTGTGTGAGTTATTGGGTGTGGCCGGGGTTGTGACTAAGGTGTGGACTGTGGTGCTGGTAGATGGGGTACTGTTTATAGTTTCCAAGGAAGTTGTTCCTAGAGTTCTTATTGTTGTGTGTGTGATTGGGGGTTCAGAGCTGGAGGTTGTGGCAGCTCTCTGAGAGGTGACATGACCATCTGTTGATCTTACTGCTGAAGTTTTGGGAGGTACTTGGTTAGTTGGTTGTAGGAAAGGTTTTGCTATGGCCTGCACTGTTGTTGCGGTTGTAGGCTGATAGTCCGAAGTTTCTGGGAACACTTTAGCTCTTATTTGACTGCCATAATGCAAAATCACTGCAAATTAGGAAACAAAAGTGTTACCACACTCATAGCTCACATTAGTGAGTCCCTCCCCCACCCGCATTTTAATGTTTCTTCACTACAAATTAACACTTTTATTTATTTATTTACTTACTTTTCTCTTTGGGATAGTGACTCTGTTGCCTTCACATCCATATACTCAGAAATGTAACTGTTGGATCACATGGTGGTTCTACCTTGAATTCTTTTCTAAGTTTATTATTTATTTTTTTTTTAATTTTTATTTCTTTATATAATTTGTTGTCAAATTGGTTTCCATACAACACCCAGTGCTCATCCCAACAGATGCCCTCCTCCATGCCCATCACCCACTATTTATTTATTTTTTAAAAAATTTTAGGGGCGCCTGGGTGGCTCAGTCGGTTGAGCGTCCGACTTCAGCTCAGGTCATGATCTCGTGGTGTGTGAGTTCGAGCCCCACGTCGGGCTCTGTGCTGACAGCTCAGAGCCTGGAGCCTGCTTCGGATTCTGTGTCTCCCTCTCTCTCTGCCCCGCCCCTGCTCATGCTCTGTCTCTCTCTGTCTCAAAAATAAATAAAAACATTAAAAAAATTTTTTTTTAATTTTAATGTTTATTTTTTGAGAGAAAGAGAGAGAGAGAGACAGAGAGCATGAGCAGGGGGAGAGGCAGAGAGAGAGGGAGACACAAAATCTGAAGCAAGCTCCAGGCTCTGAGCTGTCAGCACAGAGCCTGACGCAGGGCTTGAACCCACGAACTGTAAGATCATGACCTGAGTTGAAGTTGGACGCTTAACCAACTGAGCCACCCAGGCACCCCTACTTTTTAATTTTTGAGAGAGAGATACAGATTGAGCAGGAGAGGAACAGAGAGGGAGAATACCAAGCAGACTCCACACTGTCAGTGAAGAGCCCAATGAAGAGCTTGAACTCATGAACTGTGAGATCATGACGTGAGTTGAAACCAAGAGACATCCCTGAAATCTTTTAAAGATAAATATGATTTTTTTTTATTTTTTCCAAACATGCTTATTTACACACAATCATACAATCCCAGGTTTGAAAGGAGTTTTAACAATCATCTAGTCCAAACCTTAATCTGATGTGTAAATTGTACCTACGAATTTGCCATGTGTTCATCCAATGTAAGCATGATTCCCTCCAATGATAGGAGATTCATTTCCCTTCCATTTTTGCTTTTGTTGCCAATTTTTAAGTATATTTATTTTGGGGGATGGAAGGACAGAGAGAAAGGGTGGATGGGGAGAGAATCCCAAGCAGGCTCAGCAGGCTCTGTACTGCCAACGGGGAGCCCGATGCAGGGTTCGAACTCATGAACTGTAAGATCATGACCTGAGCTGAAACCAGGAGTTGGGCGCTTAACCCCAGCACCCCTTGCTGCCAGTTTTTGTAAATATAGATCAGTTTCTGTCTGGTTCCTATTGTTTGCTTAACCTTTTGAATGGCCCAGGCTTTCTCAACCAGGAAAGAAAATTAAGCCCTAATTGCTCTGACGTATTTGGTGGGCTATCCTTCATAGTTTGGCTTAAATGCCAGCTCTTCAGAGTCTTCCCTGTCATTCTTACATAAAATAGCTCCCCACCCCACAATTCCACATCACAGTGTTATATTCATTGCCTGCACTGGACTAATCACAACCTGTAATTATGTAAGGGGATAAGGGGATGGTATTAACATATTTAACAGTAAGCCTGGCCAGACAGTGTGTACCAGCACAATGATAGTCCTGATTATATGTTTATTTATTGGTTTATTTATTGACTGTGAATCTCTCCCACAAGATTAAAAGTAACTTCAACGTGGGAATTGTGTGCATTTTTTTTTTTTTTTTTTTTTACCACCAGTGCCTATGCATGAGAAGTGTTCATATGAATTGGATGAACAGATGACTGGATGAGTAAATGAGGATAACAGCACTGAATACCATTGTAGACCTTCTAGGATTATTGTGAGGCTCAAACTAGTTGGTTTAAGTGAAGTCTTCCTAGACCATTAAGCATACCTGTAGTGTGTGTTACTGTCACAGGTTCTCTCCTGGGCCATCTCTCTCTCTTTTTTTAATTTATTTTTTATTATATATATAATTTTTTAAATTTAAATTTTAGTTAACATACAGTGCAATATTGGTTTCAGGAGTAGAATTCAGTTATTCATCACTTATGTACAGCACCCAGTACTTATCACAAGTGTCTCCTGGGCCATCTCTTGAGGGTAGAAGTCCTCTGGCTCTTTTTCAACCCAAATAGTTCTATCCTTGCCTCCTCTCAAACACACAGCAAATCAGAAAACTGAAAACAATGCAGATGATGTTCCTTGTGAGTTTATGATCAGGTCCACTGAGAGATGGCTTTGTCTCTTCAATGCTATGGTTTCATTGTATTTGCTCATTGTATTTACACTCACTGGAGCTGGAGCTCCCCAGTGCTGGCCAGTGACTTGGGAAAACATGGGAAAAGGAAAAAGGAGATCACTCTATGCTGGTGTTTCACATCTAATCAAAATTATCCATAAACTCCTTTACTATCTCGCTCTTTCATTCACTACATTTCTAAGTGGTTACTTTTCCTATAATAATAACAATAAAATCTCCAAGTTACTGGACACTAATTATGTGGCAGGCCTCAGGTCAAGGGTCATCTTTCACCAATTCCTCAAAAAACCCTCTGATGGGTTCTATCTTTATCCATCTTTCAGATGAGGAAACTCAGGTTTAGAAAAATCCCATCGACTTGACCATAATCCCACAACTAGTAAATTGTGGAGGTGAGACACCTAGTAAGTTCTGGAAGCAAGACTTGAGTCCCTGTCTGACCCAAAGCCTGCCCTTGGATTTGGGATTAGTGGAGATGGTGTGTGTGTCACTGGGAAGAACGGTGAGCGAAGAGACAAAAACAGAGAAGAAGAGCAGTGTGTTTCTCCAGTGACCCCAATTCACCAAACCCTCATAATGGCGGTTGGTGGTGAGGTTTTCAAAGGCTCAGATGCTAAAATAGTGATTATTTTCCAGAAGAAAAATTCTAACTTCAAGCCTACTAGTAACACTTGTGAAATATTTCTGCACAGCTGGCTTGAAAAATGAGAAAGACAAAAATATCAGTTAAAATTGTCTTAAATGACCTTTTAGAAAGGCTTGTTAATGACATTATGTGAGACTATTATTAAAGGTATTTTTTTTGTATCTAAAATGCTCATTTAGATAATTTGAAATGTATAATAACGTGAGAGTTGTGGATTTTATGCACTGCAGCTTTACTTTGTAAGCCTTTATTTTTTATGCCTACGTTGTAGAATTTGGAGCAAAACTTTCCATTTCAAGGTTGTTATGAAGGTTGACAATTGTGGAAGATTTACTTTCACAATTCATCTGGGCCAAACCTGAGTTGCTGGTTCCTCAGTCATGACCACAACAGAAACTCCATTAAGTTTATACTATTACTATGGAGAAAGAGAATTCACTCCCAGGTGTACTTTCCAGGAATATCTTGTAGTGATAAGCAAAGACTGATTCAGAGAATTCTGAGAGACTGGAAACCATTTGCTTTTTGTTCTCTTGGGGAGATATTAGATCCTTGATAAAATCTCACTGTGCACAGCTTATGCTTATGAGCTAAAGCAAATCTTCTCAACTGAGTAGCACACCCTATAAAAGGGGGAGCCTTTCTCATACTGTAATTAAAAGTCCTCTCTCAGTAGTGATGAGTGAACTCAAACAAGGGGGAAAAGCACATTGGTCATTCATGAATTCACAGCATCCCAAACAGGACCAGACAACTCATGATACCCATCAAGATGTGCTTTGTATGCAGGAAGTACTTGTGGGGTGGCTGGAGATGATGGCAGTCCATGGTGTCTTGATATGGTGTGTGGCTTTGTGGTGGGCAGAAGGCTGGGCCGGCAGGTGGCTGGATCAAAAATGTCAGAATGTGTTACAGATTGAACCAGAGTGTGTTCCTGGATAGAACTGGGAAATATTGTTCTAATAGTCTTCTCCTTCCCCTCTGTGGCTTCTCCCTTCCCCATTTCCCCATAGAACTGTGGGATATAAAAGATGGGCAGGAATTAGATGGATAACTGACAGGAGTAGGTATGCTGTGCACTATGAAATATTCTAGAAAGTTCAAATGTTTATTAGGTACTTAATAGAAATAATATTCTGGAAAATACACTGTTTTGTAAAATCTATGCATATGACCACACATATATGACCAATCTTTGTCAAAACTGGGTCACAGTTCTTAAACAGGACCTTTGACCCTGTAAAGGTTTCGTTTATTTCACCAGTCTGTCTGAGACCCATCAAGAGGGCAGTGGGCAGAGGTGAGGGCAAGGCAAAGCTCAGAATCTGTGTCAACTCTTCCTCTACTCAGAAGAACACAGCTCTGGAGTTCACATGCCAATTTGTGAAGCCCATACCCCCAACCCCCACCATCTTCTCTCCAGGATTCAGGAGTCTCAGCCAACAGGTACCCAGGACTGAGACCCATTGCTTGGACTCTAGATGATGACCTGCCGGAAGAGGTGTGAGAAGGCTGGGACCCCCTACAACCACAGAAGGAGCTGAGAGATGACTTTTCAGCCCAGCCCTGGGGAAGTCAGGGACCATGCAAGGGCTTTTTCTCTAGGTACTTTCCAGATGGCTGGTCCTTCCCAGATAGCATTTGTTTGGTTTCCCTGCCACACCCAATTCAATGGATCTGAGGGGCTTCTTCTGAGCCAAGCTCCATGCCAGGCATGGGGTCTTTGTTCTCAGGGGCCCAAAGCCTTGTGAGACAGACACATAACTGGACCACACTCCTCGAGGTGACCAGAGTTATTATAGAAGGAGGTATTGAGTGCTATGGGATGCAGTGGGGAATCCAACACAAGGGAAATTCTTTAGGCAGTTAAGAAAGTAAGTGGTATCCCAGGCAGGATGAAAAATATGTGCAAAGGCACAGGGTCTTCAGAGCCTGGTATGTCTGGATAACAGCAAGGGGGTAAGTATGGTAGGGACATAAGAAAGAGGGAAGTGAGGTAAGGGACCAGGAGGGAACAGGCCTGGCAGGTCTTGGAGGCTACACTTTGTCTGGAGTTGGGAACACAGTTGGCAAGTAAATGGAGCCCTGTGGCCATATCCAGGGTCAGGGAATTGAATTTAGCCCCCAGATACTTTCTCTGGCACCTCCCCAGGCAGCAGAAGTAGCCCCAGCTGGGTGCTGCAGGAAGACTGTTTCTGGCACGATTTAAACTTCAGTTTTAGCAAAAAGATGTAAATCTTATCTCTGTTACTTTCCTGTGGGACTTGAGATTCAAAAAGGACCCTCGTAAAGAAGGGGCTCCAGTCCTGTGGCATAGACTGCTGGCTAATTACTCCCAATCCAGCCTCCCCTTTTTCCTTAGTCACAGAACTGCAAATTCAAGCTGAGGATTTGATGCCTGAAATAGAGAACCCTGCCTCCAAGACTCTTTTCCTGCTTGGTGGGAATATGTGACTGGATTTGAGGCAAAGCAGTAGAAGTTGTAGGGTTATATGGGCCTTCCAGGAGGGCTGCTTGTAGGGCTGCTTGCTTAGTCACCTTCAATACCTCTCTATTGCCTTTGTGTTTTCCTTTTCAAGCCAGCCTGCAACTTGTATGTGATGGTTGGAGCTGCAGCAAACACTTAGAACCATGAAAAGACCTTGCAGGTGAACATCACACATAGGAGGGTGGGCCTATAATAATGAGCCCCTCACCAGACCTGGTGTGAATTCTTCTGGACTTGTCTTCACATGAAGGAGAAACAAGCATTTATCTCATTTATTTTGCTATCTTTTGTCTCCTATGAGCAGCTGAATCTAAACACAACTGATACAAACTTAAATCCCTTCATTTTATGGGGGAAGAATTTGACACCAGGGAAGCAAAGTGACTGGATAAAAATTACAGAGCTAGTTTACCTGGAAGCTATGTCTCTCCTACCAAAATGTCCAATGGTTTTTGCTCATCTCCAGTTCAACAAGTACCTCTTGAACCTATGCATACAGGGCTGCGTGGTGCAGTGGTACAGAGCATGGGCCCTGACAGCAGGCTTCCTGGATACAAATCTCAGGCTGCCACTTGTTAGCTGAGTGACTATGGATAATTCCCTAACCTGCCTCAGTACCCTCATCTGGAAAATGGGGCCCCTTCACACACTTCATTCACTAGGTTCACCCTAGAGAATTTGCAGCTCAGAGAGGAAAGGGCAGGGTAGACACTTCCTCTGAAACTGCCTGTGAATTTATTGAGCTCTCATTATATTTCTGACCCTGCCAGTCATCTGACACTCTCTGAACAGGTGCTCACACACAGGTCATGGAGGGTTACTGCTAGACTGAGATCTTTTGCTTTTTTATTCGCTTAGAGTTTGCCTTTTGCCTCCAGAAGAATGTGACACTCTAATTCTGAAAACATGGCAGAAGTAAAGCAGCCTGGATTAGGACACTGGCCTGACTCTTCACCCAACTTTCCTGACAGTTCATGTTGTAGTCAAGTGCCTCTGCATCCCTCATGTGAGCATGTTATTAGCAGGGCCATATGGAGAGAATTGGTTCCTTCAAGTGTTCAACTCAGTGCTTCTAGAAGAAATTGTGGATTAGCCATCAAGTAGATAACAGCACACAAGAGGACCCAATGTCCAAGGGACAAAATGCTCTTCATAAAAGCAGAGGGTGGGCACATAAAATAATCATTAAGAGCTCAGTTACCCAGGGGGCCTGGGTGGCTCAGCCAGTTAAGCATCCAATTCTTGGTTTCGGCTCAGGTGATGATCTCACAGTTCTGTGAGATGGAGCCCAGAGTAGGGCTCTGCGCTGACAGCACTGAGCCTGCTTGGGATTCTCCCTCTCCTCTCTCTCTCCTTCCCCCACTTGATCTCTCTGTCTCTCTCAGAATAAATAAACTTAAAAAAAAAAAAAGCTCAGTTTCCCAGATAGCTTCTCTGATCTGAATTATAGTAGTACTTAAAAAAAAATTTCTTGACTCCTTGGTTTATACCTCTCTGAAATGGCATAATTTGTAAGACCACATCTCATTCACCTTCACACTTTGCTGTTTATATAATATAAACACGGCACTTCCGTTCGTAATAAACAGGAAAAGCAAGGCATAATGTGCTTTTCCCAGGCAGTGTAGCAACAGCCCCATCTCTAAGCCCCTGCTCAATTCTCCATCTCTTAACTGTAAGTGATTTCTACAAACTTGCCCTGATAAGGTGCCCAGAACCCATTTGGAACCCAGGCATAGTGTCACTGTCTTCTGGAGTTGACACCTACTCTACTAGACTCACGGACAACAAGCCCAAGCTGTGAAAGCCCTTGAGGAAAAAAATGAAAGCGTGCTCTGTGTTGAGGAGGAGATATTCCCACACCAAATACCACAGTAGCTAAAGCCATGCTGCAGCTATCTCAGTCTCTCCTGTCTTACCTTGGTCAGTGGCACTAGCATGCATTAGGACTTAATAGGACCAGAGGCAGCACAGTAAGCCATGGGGGTCACTCACCAGCCAGGGACACGAAGAACACTACCGCTGCAGAGAGCTGCCAGGGCATGACTGGGGAGCCAGAGAGAGGCCTCGCCGAGGGCTGGCCCTGCTGCTGCACTGCTGCCAGGCTCAGCACTTCTTGATCTTCTGAATAGTACAAGGTTAATTCCAGGGAAGGCTCCAGGAACAAAGAAGATACCTCTCTTTGCCCCTCATTCACTTGTGGCAGAGAAACCAACGTCACTTTCATTATGAGAAGTAGCTGAAACTCCCTCCCAAGTGGTACGCTGAGTGGGGAAGGAAACCAGAAGTGGCCCTTGTGTGAAAGCAGCCACTTTCATCTCTGCCTTTAGTGTTTGTGAGGGGCGGGGATCACACCCTTCCCCCTACTCCAGCCAAGGTGAAGGGCATCTGAGACCATTTCTCCACAGGACGTGGCGGACCTGTGGCAGTGCCAGCTTCTTTTTCTCATGAGTTAGGCCTCCATTTTTCTCTAAGATCTTAAGTACATTTCTGTAAACCCAAAGACTCTTCCCAGCCAGGAGAAAGCCAACCCCTCATTCATGAAGGTGAGCAGGAGTCTTCAAACTCCATGTCTAGAGCACTGTCTCTGTGTGTATTCACAAAAAGTCTGAGGTAACTCTGCTCTATGCCCATGGCCACATCACCTTGTAGGGAATATAAGGAGTACAAGCTTAGGAATCAGGGAGAGCTGGGTTTGAATCTGGCCACCAGTTGTATGACCTTGGGTAATGTCTCTGAGCCTCAGTTTCTTCTGCTGTACAATAGGCATGATATTGCCTACTCTCAGGTGCTTTATCTCAGACACAAAAAATATTCAATATCTTGGAAAGGCAACCTTCCCATGTCCTATCTCCTTTCTCTTCTAATTAGACAAAACAATGATTTATCTCTTAGGGCTGTGAGTCCCAGTGAGGAATACACATTTAGGAAGTATATTAGGATACCCTCCTGAATACTAGGTTTAGGGCTTTCAGCTTAGTCTCAAATAATTTCCTGAAAAACAACTTTGGCTACAATGATTTGATCTTACTATGTTGCTGTAAACACTCTAATCAAGCAAGTTTACCAAAGCGAATAGTGTGTTTCCAAATTGAAATTTTTATGGTGGAAGGTGAAGATTAATATGTATCAGTAAATCTAATTTTAGCAACTTTGGACTAATATTCTGGACTTTGAGTCAATTTATTCAACAGACGATAATTAAGCAGATACTATATGCCAGACACTCTTCTTACTCCATTTAAGCCCTACAGCCGCCCTATATGGGAACAATTATCATTGCTGGCCCATTTCACAGATGGGGAAATTGAGCACTGAGAGGTTAACCAAAGTCACTTAGGTAATAAATGAAGAAGTTGGGTTGTGAATCCAGTTTGGCTTGAGAGTCTAGGATTTTAAGCACTATGTCGTACTACTGCTGAAGAGGTGTTCTAGACTAGAATATGATATTAATTTTCAAGTTGCTTATTGCCTAGATGAGAAATAATATTTATTAATATACAATAGTAGCCAGAGTGACTGACCAATTGTTTGCTGCTTAGAGCTACACTAGATGAGGAAAGCAATAGTCAGAGATGACCTGGTGGTTGTTAGACCTTGGAGAGACTTGAAAGTCATATAGGATGTGGATAGTTGGAGAATACCAATAATATATTATATTATTATTATTATTATTAATATAACAACCAATAAATAGCATTAATAAATATTAATATTAATAATTATTAATTATTATTATATTGTTATTATTATTTATTTCTATAGAAGGACCCTCTACTGTGTGTGTGGCACTGTGTAATGCATATGTCACTCTTCAAGGTAGGTTTTTAAAATCTCAGTTTTACTGATGTGGAAACTGAAACACTCAGCATCATACAATAGGCTAAGATTTGCATTATGGCCTGCCTAGCCCTGAAATCTGTGCTCTGTATCCTGGCACACAGGGAGCAAAATCTCTTGAGTGGTTATGAGCCTGACTAGAGGGTACTGGGAGCAGTGGGGAGTATGGTTGAAATGTCAAGTTAGTGTCATTTCGGAGAGGCCAAAACACCAGATTGAGGAGTTCGCCTCAACCCAAGAGGTCATGGGCGCCACTGAACATTTTGAAGGAAGAAGTTGTACATGAAAACAGGGGTTAGCTTGGCACATGGTAAAGGTTCTGTGGCTTTTGGGGGAGAAGACTCAATGGTTGATCCAGTCAACATTTGCTGGAAGATGTCTGGAACCAATCTCCTGAGCAGATCAGAGGATCAGAGTCTTGGAATTGTTTTTCAGGATTCTGCTTTTAACTAGAGAAGAGATGCCACATCTGGGTGTATCAGAAGCCATTGGAAACTCTAAGCACTGTGTCAGATGCATCCCATAAATTTCGGTGTGTTGTGACTTCATTTTCATTCATCCCAAATTACTTCCTAATTTCCATTGTGATTTCTTCTTTGACCCATTATTAGGGTTATTTAGGAATTTGTTGTTTAATTTCCACAGATTTGTAAATTCCACAAATTTCCTTCTGTTATTGATTTCTAGTTTCATTCCAATAGGATTAAAGAACATACCTATGACTTCAATACCTTCAGATTTATTGAGACAAGTCAATATGTTATGGCCTACCATATGACCAATCCTGAAGAATGTTGTATGTGCATTTGAGACAAATGTGTATTCTGCTTTTGTTGGGGCTGGAGCATTCCCATTGTCTGTAGTGTTCAAGACTATTTCCTGCTTGGTCTTTTGTCCAATTGTTTTACCCGTTATTGAAAGTATGGTACTGAAGACTCCAATTACTGTTATTGTATTGTCTATTTCTCCCTTCAATTCTGTCAGTGTTTCCTTAACATATTTTGGGGCTCTGTTGTCAGGCTTCTCTGTGTTAATGATTTTTATATATTCTTGATAGAATGATCCTTTTATAATTAGACAATGTCCTTCTTTGCCTCTATTAACAATTTTTGTTTTAAAATCTATTTTGTCTAATATTACTACAGGTACTCCAGCTCTCATTTGGTTACTCTGTACATGGTATATCTTTTTCCACCTTTTTATTTTCAATCTATTTGTGTCCTTGAGTCTAAAGTGTGTCTTTGCAGACAGCATATCATGAGGTCATTTTTTTTAATTCATTCTGCCAGTACCTGGATTTTAATTATGTGTTTGACCCATTTACATTTCATGTGACTACATTAAATGTAAGATTTATGCCTGTCATTTTGCTTTTGTTTTCTATGTCTTTTTTGTTCCTCCACTCCTTCATTACTGTCTTCAAATGGATTAAAAAGATTTTTCTGGTATACGGTTTTAATTCCCTTGTCCTATTTACCATATATTAAAAGTTACTTTCTTAGTAGCTTCCCTGAATATTATATTGAACATCTCAGCCTCTAGTACTAATACCACCTTAATTTCAATAGCACATAAAACCTTTGCTTGTATATAGCTCCACTGCCTTCCCTCCACAGTTTTTGCTGCTATTGCCATACAAATTACTTCTTTATACATCGTATATCCATCATCATGGGTTTATAATGACTACTTTATGCAGTTGTCTTTTACACCAGATAAAAGACTATCTTGCTATCTTGTTTGTGTTCCCCCCAAATTCATATATTGGAGGCCCAATATGGTGGTATTTGGAGGTGGGGATTTTCCGAGGTAATTAGGTCACAATGGTGGAGCCATTGACTGGATTAGAGTCCTTGCAGGAAGAGGAAGAGAGCTAGCCCTCACTCTGTTCTTCACCAAGGGGGGAAACAGCAAGAAGGTAGCTAGCTGTCTACGGGTCAGGAAGCAGGCCCTCACCAGAACCCAACCATGCCAGTTCCCTGATCTCAGACTCCTCAGCCTCCAAAACTGAGAAATAAATCTGTTGTTTAAGCATCCAGTCTATGGTAATTTGTTATAGCAGCCAGAGCTAGGACAAACCAACAAAAAATATATTTATTAGGTCTTTTATATTTACCCATGTAGTTACATTTACTGGTTTATTCCTTCATATGGATTCGAGTTACTGTCTAGTAACCTTGAATTTCTGCCTGAAGGACTCCTTTTACTATTTCTCGTAGGGTAGGTTTCCAAGTGATAAATTAGCTCAGTTTTTGTTTATCTGGAATGTCATAATTTCTCTTTCAGTTTTTGAAGAATAATTTTGTGGATATAGAATTTTTACTTGACAATCTTTTTCTTTTAGCTCTTTAAATATATCAGCTTACCTTTTGGCCTCAATGATTTCTCATGAGAAATCTATTAATCTTACTGAGGGCTGTATATGGTTTGAGATGTGGATGCAAATTCATTGCTTTGCATAGAGAAAACTGGCTGTTCCAGATCCAATTATTGAAATGATTATCCTTTCTTCACACTATTGCTTTTGTACTTTTGTTGAATATCAGTTGTCCATATATATCTGTTCCACTGTTATCATTTTATGTCAAGATCAAATTGTCTTGATTGCTGTAACTTTTTCATAAACCTTGATTTCAGGTATTGTTAGCCCTCCAACTTCGTTCTATTCAACATTGTTTAGGCTTCTCCCTTCCCATTCCTTAATTCTCTCTCTTATGCTTAAAATTAGCAAATAAACAGTGAATCTAGACATTCCAGCCATGGACGCTAACCCAAGCAGAGACCCAGGTTTGTGCTCTCTTCCTCTCTCTACCCATGATCTCAGGTATCCCATGTGGCTCTCAGGTATCCCATGTACCTTCCAGAATTTGTGAGTAATAAATCTGCAAAGTTCCCTGATGGTTTCTTGCTGAAGTGCATCCTGGAGTCATAGTAAGAACCACAAGGGCCTGTCCAACCACAATATTAGCCCCTGTAGGAAGAAATGTTTGTGGGGGCTCTCTATGAGTAATGCAGTTCAGGTGAGTGCCTCAGGCATTTCTAGGCTAAGGCCAACACAACACGGCGGGGGGGGGGGGGGGGGGCGGGCAGGAGTGGACAACACAATCCATCTCATTACAATGGTCTTGTTAAATGTTCCGTGTACACTTAAGAACAATATGTGTATTCTTCTGTTGTTGTATTCAATGTTCTATAAATGTTAATTAGGTTAAATTGGTTGATAGTGTTATTCAAATATTCTATATTCTTCCTGATTTTCTATTGCTGTATCAATTCTTGCAAGAGAGGAGTTGAAGTATCTGACTGTAATTATGGATTTGTTTATTTCTCTTTGCAGTTCTGTTTTTGTTTTGTGTATTCTGAAGCTCTGTCACTGATGGGTAAATGTTTAGGATTGCTATATCCTCTTGATGGATTAACCACCTTATCATTCTTTAATAATCTTTATTTTGGTTATATTCTTTATTCTTTTTTTAAATTATTTATTTATTTTTTAAATTTTCATCCAAATTAGTTAGCATATAGTGCAACGATGATTTCAGGGGTAGATCCCTCAATGTCCCTTAACCCCTTAGCCCATCCCCCCTCCAGTAACCCTCTGTTCTCCATATTTAAGAGTCTCTTATGTTTTTGTCCCCCTCCCTGTTTTTTTTTTTTTTGCTTCCCTTCCCTTATGTACATCTGTTTTTCATCTTAAAGTCCTCCTATGAGTGAAGTCATATGATATTTGTCTTTCTCTAATTTCGCTTAGCATAATACCCTCTAGTTCCATCCACATAGTTGCAAATGGCAAGATTTAATTCTTTTTGATTGCCGAGTAATACTCCATTATATATATGTACCACATCTTCTTTATCCATTCATCCATCGATGGACATTTGGGCTCTTTCCATACTTCGGCTATTGTTGATAGTGCTGCTGTAAACATTCAGGTGCATGTGCCCCTTCAAAACAGCATACGTGTATCCCTTGGATAAATACCTAGTAGTGCAATTGCTGGGTTGTAGGGTAGTTCTATTTTTAATTTTTTGAGGAATCTCCATACTGTTTTCCAGAGTGGACGCACCAGTTTGCATTCCCACCAGCCATGCAAAAGAGATCCTCTTTCTCCACATCCTCATCAACATCTGTTGTTGCCTGAGTTGTTAATGTTAGCCATTCTGACAGGTGTCAGGTGGTATCTCATGGTGGTTTTGATTTGTATTTCCCCAATGATGAGTGATGTGGAGCATTAAAAAAAATTTTTTTAATGTTTATTTATTTTTGAGAGAGACAGAGACAGAATGCGAGTGGGTTAGGGGCAGAGAGCGAGGGAGACACAGAATCCAAAGCAGGCTCCAGGTTCTGAGCTGTCAGCACAGAACCCGATACAGGGCTTGAACTCATTATCTGTGAGATCATGACCTGAGCTGAAGTCTGACGCTCAACCAACTGAGCCACCCAGGTGCCCTTAATGTGGAGCATTTTTTCATGTGTCAGTTGGCCATCCGGATGTCTTCTTTGGAGAAGTGTCTATTCATGTCTTTTGTGCATTTCTTCACTGGATTATGTTTTTTTGGGTGTTGAGTTTGATAAGTTCTTTATAGATTTTGGATACTAACCCTTTATCTGATATGTCATTTGCAAATATCTTCTCCCATTCTGTTGGTTGCCTTTTAGTTTTGCTGATTGTTTCCTTCACTGTGCAGAAGTTTTTTATTTTGATGAGGTCCCAATAGTTCATTTTTGCTTTTGTTTCCCTTTCCTCCAGAGACATGTTGACTAAGAGGTTGCTGCGGCCGCGGTCAAAGAGGTTTTTGCCTGCTTTCTCCTTGAGGATTTTGATGGCTTCCTGTCTTACTTTTAGGTCTTTCATCCATTTTGAGTTTATTTTTGTCTCTGGTGTAAGAAAGTGGTCCAGCTTCATTTTTCTGCATGTTGCTGTCCAGTTTTCCCAGCACCACTTGCTGAAGAGACTTGTCTTTATTCCATTGAATATTCTTTCCTGCTTTGTCAAATATTAGTTGGCCAAACATTTGTGGGGCCATTTCTGGGTTCTCTCTTCTGTTTCATTGATCTGAATGTCTGTTTTTGTTCTGTCTTGATGATTACAGCTTTGTAATACAGCTTGAAGTCTGCCATATTCTTTATTCTGGGACTTACTTTGTTTTATATTAACATGGTCATTCTAGCTTTGTTTTTGTTTTTGTTTTTTGGATTAGTGCTAACACAGTATAACTTTTTCTATTGTTTTACTTTTAATCTATTTGTGTCTTTATACCACTAACAGATAAACTGAAGCATATTAAAATTTTTGCTTATTTGAGGGGCACCTTGGTGGCTCAGTTGGTTAAGCATCTGACTTCAGGTCGGTCATGATCTCATGGTTTGTGAGTTCGAGCCCCTCGTTGGGCTCTGTGTTGACAGCTCGGAACCTGAAGCCTGCTTCAGATTCTGTGTCTCCCTCTCTCTCTCTGCTCCTCCTTTGCTCACGCTCTGTCTCTCAAAAATAAATAAATGTTAAACATTTAAAAAAAATTTATTTGAGCAAAAATCAATTCAAATAGGGCAGTGATAAACCAGAAGTGATTAGGAGTGCTCACTGTCAGGAACTAGTGGAAAGATGTTTATAGAGAAGAGGTGGAAGCAAAGCAAGGAAATTATTGAATTGGCTATAGCCTAATTGGTTGCATTATTTGAGAAAATTGAGTTGGCTGTTTGTGGTTGGTTGTGCTTAGGTTTCAATTTCCCAATCTTGAGGCATTATAGGCATAGGTTTTGGTTTGCTTGCCTATGCTACTAAGACATTAAAGCCACCTTAGTCTACTGGACTCCTTGTTTAATTAATCAAACAATACTTAAAGTGTGTTTTTTTAAGCAGGCCACAAGGGTGGTGTTTTTGTTTGTTTTTTAAATATCCATTTGACAATCACTCTTTTTTTTTTTCTTAAAGTACTTATTTATTTGAGAGACAGACAGAGAGTGAGTGAGGGAGAGGGGCAGAGGGAGAGAGAGAGAGAGAGAGAGAGGGAACGGATCTCAAGCAGGCTCCATGCTTAGCATGGAGCCTGATGTAGGGTGTGATCCCAAGACCCTGTGGTCAATAACCTGGGCTGAAATCAAGAGTTAGACTCTCAACCCACTGAGCAGCCCAGATGCCTGATGATCACTCCTCTTTAATTGAGGTATTAAGACCATATGATTATTGATATGGTCAGGTTTATATCTACCATCTTGGCCATTGTTTTCTATTTTTCTTGTCTGTTCTTGGTTTCATTTCTCTTCTTTCTCTACCAACTCTTGCATTAGTTGCATATTTTAAATTCCATTTTATTTCATTTGTTGGATTATTTTTTAAAACTCTGCATGTTTATTTTAGTGTTTGCTTTAGAGTTTACAGTATATATCTTTAAGGTATCACAACGGATCTTCAAATGATTCTATAACACTTCACGTATAATATAGAAAACTTACAACAGTATACTTCAACTTCTTTCCTCTTGGCCTCAGTTCTATGGTTGCCATACATTTTAATTCTGCATTTATTATAAGCTCCACAACATATAGTTATTTTTTATTTAAACCATCAATCATCATTTAAAGAGAAATAAATAATAGGGGAAAAAAGCTTTTGTACTTACTCATGTGATTATGATTTCTCGTAGTCTTCATTCCTCTGTGTAGATCCTTGATCTGCTGTTGCTATAGTTACTTCCAATTCCTCAAGTGTTACCTGTGTTTAGGGTATGGATGTGTCCACTCCACCCTCAGTTTAGGTCTTCCCTGGTATATGTCAGAAAGCCTCTCTCAGCATGCACCTTGGGCTCTTCCTGCAGTATCCCACTGTTGCTTGAATGTTTGTCAGTCAGCCTGGTGGTGAGGGCTGGAGAGTGAGTGCTCTGTTCTGATTCTCAATCATGTGGGCACTATGCCCCCAGGTCTTGGAGTGGGAGGCTGTGTGTGATCTTCAAAGTTTCTCTCCTCCCCCTATGAGCAGTTCTGGACCTGGCACATATTCCTGCCTCTCCCTCAGGATCAGAGATTTGGTTTTTATTCTGTTGTCTTTCCTCAGTTCCAGTTGGATTTATCAGCCTTCTAAGGCTGTGTTTATTGCCCTTCCTTCAGCACTTGGGTTTGCTTTTGTTCTGTAGGAAAGATAAGGAAATAGGTTCTGAGCATAGTTGCATGCCTTTTCTACAGCAACTGATATTCCCCTCTCCTGGTCTGTGACGGGAGGGTTGCTTTCTTAGGACTTTTGCTAATCATTTTTGTGAGTGCCCACTGGGGTTATTGGAAAAAGTTTGCAAGTGGATGCAAATTTCCATGGTATCTGTGGCCCCCAGGGTTTTCATTTTCTCTTGCAAGCCCATATTAGGCCATTAACTAAATTCTCCCTGCTAGTGTATAGCAGTGCCTGCTTCAGGTAAGCAAGTGGTTGAGCCCCATCTCTCTTTGTGGGTGCCTTTTCTTAGATTTCAGGTCATGTGGTTGCCCTATGAACTGAGCTCTTTCATGGGTCCAAGAAAAGTGAATCTGCATATTTTCCAGATTTTTTGATCTTGTAAGTATCAGGATGGTGCTCTTTATAGTTTCCTACATCTCAAGCAGAAAACATTATTTTTAAAAACTGCATAGAATTTGCTCGTATGCCAGTATGATACTTTATTAACCAGCTTTTTATTATGTAATACATTTGTTATCTCTTTTTGCTTTGCAAACTACCCTCCAAAACTTAGCACTTGAAAACAACTATTGTCTCATGGTCCTCTGGTAATGAATTCAAGGGCAGCTTAGCTGAATTCTTCTGGCTCTGGGTCTCTCATGAAGTTTTAGTTAAGACATGGAGCTACAGTTATCTAAAGGCATGACTAGGGCTGGAGGATCTAATTCCAAGGTGGCTCATGACTGTTGGCAGGAGGCTTGAGTTCCTGCTACGTGGGTCTCTCCATACAGCTGCCTCACTGTCCTCTCAGTGTGGTAGCTCGCTTCTTCCACAGTGAGTAATCCAAGAGAGAGAATGAGGAAGAAGCCAAAATGCTTTTTATCACCCAGTGTGAAAAATCAATTACCACCACTTCCACCACATTCTATTTATCAGGGTCATTAGTACAGCCCACACTCAAAGGGAGGGTAATTGGACTCTGCTCTTTGAAGACAGGAGTACCAATTTGGGGATAAATTTTAACACTATCACAGACACTTAGGGTGTTCCCTATCTCTCACTGCTTGTTTTCCTGTTAAAAGTAGTGTTAAAATGAACACCTGTACAACTTGTTCATTTGTATGAATAGATCATTAAAATGAATTCCTAGAAGTGGAATTGCTAGATCAAGTCATATACATATTTTAAAATGTTGAAAGCTATTAAAAATTGTCTTTTAAAAAGCTAGTACTAATTTACACTCTTACCAACAGTCTGAGAGTGCTCATTTTTTTGTATCTTCTCCAATACTGAGTATTATCAGAGTTTTAAATGTTGGACAGTCTGGTAACGAGAAATGAGTATCATTGTTTTGCTTCTTTTCATGTATTTGTTGGATTTTGAATTTCTTTTTTTTTTAATTTATTTATTTTGGTGGGGGGAGGAGGCAGAGAGAGGGAGACAGAGAATTCCAGGCAGGCTCTGGCTGTCAGCACAGATGTGGGGCTCAAACCAACAATCTAGGAGATCATGACCTGAGTCCAAATAAAGAGTAGGATGCTTAATCGATTGAGCCTCCCAGGTGCCCCTTGAATTTCTTTTTCTGTGTATATTTGTGTCCTTTGTCCATTTTTTCTATTATTGTTGCTGATTTGTAAAAGCTCTTTATATATCATGGAAAATTAGTTTTATGCCCATGTTTTGAAAATGTATTTGTTTTGAATCTTTAATTGTTCTTTTTTTCTATATTTGTTTTTGCCTCTTATGTAGTCTGAACTGTCAAGATTTTCTTTCGTAGCTTCTGGTTTTTGTTTTTGCCTAGAAAAGCTTTACTCTATTCAAAATCATTTTTAAACGTTTTGACTTGCATGATTTCTTTAAGTCACATAATTGAACAATATGAATAGTTTTAAGGGCTTATCCTCCCTCCCCCCCACCCCCGCCCCCAAACTGCTATACAGTGGTCCCAGCACCACTTTCACACACGATTCATCTTCTTTGTTGAGAACTAATTTGAAATGCCTTTTTTCATGCTTTAAATTCTGAGATGTATCTCGGTCCATTTCAAGATTCTCTACTCTGTTCCTCTAATGTTTGTTTATTCCCATAGTATGTGTTCTCTGGTAAATTAAAGTACTATGATATAAACCTACAATTTTTGCTACTTTAATAGCCATTTTTGAAAGTTTACCCATACATAAAGAATGCTACCAGATTAAAGATGCAATTGACAAATATTTTACAGAGAATTGGTGCTGTGTTTTCTGTTGTCTCTGATAGTAAACCTGGAACACTAAAGACACTTGAAACATGTCGACTGAGTAAGCAAAAGCTAGTGTGGTAATAGAACCCTAGCCTAGGGGTTAGAGGACATGGATTCTAGTCCCTGCTTTACTTCAAGCTGGTAGGTGACAGTGACACAAAGTTGTCAAAACTGTAGTTGGGGGACACGCGGGTGGCTCAATCAGTTCAGTGTCTGACTCGATCTCAGCTTAGGTCATGGTCTCATAGTGTGTGAGTTCCAGCCCCATGTCAGGCTATGCATTGTCAGTGTGGAGCCTGCTTGGGATTCTTTCTCTCCCCTTTTCTCTGTTCCTCCCTTGCGCTCATGCTTTCTCTCAAAATAAATAAATAAACATTAAAAAAAAAAAAAAAGCTGTGGTTGGGCAACAGCTTCCCAGCTAGGTTCCCAAGGAAACATCAGAAGGAACGAACCTGGGACACCAAATGACTGTGTGGAGCAGAGCAGCCTACACACATAACCCACACTGTTTCGTGAGACATAAATATTCTTTAAGTTATGTTCCACAAAGAGAAGGATTCCGTGGTCAGCTAAGTTTGGGAAATCATGCAGTGTTTTTTGTTTTCTGCTTTTAAGTAGGCATCATGGCCAATGTAGGGCTTGAACTCATGAAGCTGAGATCAAGAGTCACATGCTCTACCAAATGAGCCAGTGAGGCACCCTGAGAAGTCATGAGTTTAACAGAAATGTACAGACTTCCTTCACGAAAGAGTTCTCAGTTCCTTTAATTCACTAACTTGTATCAACCAAATGAGAAATCGAATATGTAGTATTTTAAAAATAGGTTAGAGAAATTTTTTTTCAGGGCACCTGAATGGCTTGGCCAGTTGGGTGGCTGACTCTTGATCTCAGCTCAGGTCTCGATCTCAGGATCATGAGTTCAGGCCCTGCGTTAGGCTCTGTGCTGAGCATGAAACCTACATAAAAAAAAATTTTTTTTGATTGTGAGATTAACTCATTGAACCCTTACACTCTTCCGCCTACTTTGCAAAATATGCTCTGGGAAATGCTGGTTTAAAGGATCTCGAACTTGTCTAATTATTTGATAAGGCACAGCTGGTGTTTAGTGCAGACTCAGACTCCAGCCAGATTTCACAGACTCAGACTGCTTTTAGTGAACTGTTTCAGCCAGGGCACTTTCCTCCAGGGCTATAGCATTCCCACACCTCAGCAACAAGTTGAAATGCATCCCTCTCATGGGCAACAGGCAACACTCACTATAAAGCTATAAATGAATTGAATAACTAGTGGAACGTGGCTGCAAGATTTTATCTGATGGTTTTCAATTCTTTTCCATTGACTCAAATAGAAAGATGACATAAGTTTCACTCATAAAAGAGCCACTTTTTTTCTTGTTTCTCTCAGAGGACACCGATAAGCAGAGCAGCTGTGTGGGGCTTAGGCAAAGAAGCCAGAGTGGAAAGTCACAGCAGGCTACTATGGAGCACCTGGGGGCAGCATCAGCAATGATGTCCGGAACTGAAATGGCTCCTCTGTCGCCCACCTGTGATGCAGGATTTGTGGAGAGGCTCCTCACGTGAGGCCTGGGAGGTCTGGGCATTTTGACCTCTGCCAGCACCAGCGAGGGTGGCTGATTTTGTAGATACAGAAAACGATCGGGGCCCAAAGGATTGGGAGAGCTTTGGGCTGTCTCTGCAGTGGGCTCGTCAACAGTCAAAGTGTTTAAGAGGATCCAGGTGATGCGTTTCCTGACTATTCTAATAGTCAGAATCCAGAAGATTCCTCCATCCAGCCCCAGTACTTACATGTTCTCACGGAGAAACGGATATGGTGATGGGTAAGACAATCGGAGAGACCAAAGTAGAGAAGTGTGCTGAGAAACGTATTCAAGACTGACTGAATAATGTGTTCTATAAAAAGTGTGAAAATATGCCATCATAGATCGTGAAGGACTATACTTTCTTTTGACCTGGTAGACGTGTCCAGTGCTGTTAATGCAGCAAAGGGCTCTGTGTGCTTTAAAAGCTCTCTATTGATTCACAAGCTTGGGCTGGATCTGAAGCAGGTTCCCCACTTTAGGAAGGCATCCCCACAAACTTTCAAGGGGTGCTGAATGCAGTTACAGGCTACGATTGGTTCGACAAGAGCTCAGTTCCCACGGTGCTGGTCTGCAGAACTCCCCTAAGAGACCCCGCGGGGGCTCTGCTCTGCTCTGCCTCCTCTGCAGCTGGAGTCACCTGCGCTTCACAGCTGGCTGGTCTCAACCCTCCTCTCTCCCCACGGATGTTTAAGAAGCAGGAATCAAAAGATAGAAGAGGGAGGCACTCACCTCCAAGAGTGAGTGGGAAGGAGTGAATGGACCAAGGATAAAGCCAGGAATGAGATGAAGAATTCCAGGAATGACAAGTCAGAGGATCTTGTAAGCTGTGGTTGGAACCCTAAGATCAGGAAGAGCACTGACTCCTGATGTCGCTCCCTACTCTCTTGCAGACTGGCTGTGAGGACCAAATGAGGTCCTACCTGTCAAGCACCAGGGACTTTCTGAACCCTGTGGCCCAGTGGCCTCTGTCAATGCATTCTCTCTGCCATGCATCCCTCCTCCGTGCCTCCGTGCCTATGCATGACCAGGATATCCTTCTCCTTCTCCACTTGGAGAAAACGCTTGCTCCAGGAGACCAGCTCAGATGTCAGCCCATCCCTGACTACATCAGGAAGTCAGTGGCAGGGTTCCGTGCCCCATAGTATTTGTCACACTGTGTTGTGATGATCTGTTTCCACATCTGTCTCCCTCAACTGCACTGAGAGTTTCTCACTCACCTTCACACCTCCATGGTCTCTTCTGATGCCAACACCTTCTTGAGGACAGGGGTGCTCAGGAAATAGGTGTTGAGTAGAAAGAACAAACAAATAAATAAATGTTCTTATAGCCAAAATGGAACAATGTAAGTTGGAAAATAATGCAAGTAGAAGGAAATAAGATTTCCTATAGGTTTGGGAAGAACTTTATTTTAGTGTGCAAATAATGAATACTGTAGTCTACAAATTTGAAACACATTCCATCAAGAAAGATACTTTGTCATTAGGAAAGGGGCACAAGAGAGTAGCTCCACAATATAACTTTCTGAAAACTTTCAAAGAACACTCTGCTGGACAATTGTGAAGAGCCTTTCCCTGATAGTCTGTCCCTTAGTCTCTGCCCTTTTTTGGCCATAAAAGTCCAAGGGCTTCTTTATGAACACAGTGAGACACTTATTTTTGTTTTCTTGAATTCTAGAACTATTTTCTTAAGTCACATGGGAGACAGTCCTCAGGTGTTTAAGAAAAAAGTTCCCACTCCATTTTGGAAACAAATCAGGGGACCAAAAACTTAGCTAGATCCCATGTCCAGTGAAAAGTTGAAATCAAATCACCACAACAATTCCCAAACTAACTAAATTCAAAACTAATACTCTAAAAGTAAACAACTCCAGAGCTCAGTGGGTTGCTTATTTGCCATATTTTTCAGCTTTCAGCCATCCTTCTAGTCTCTGCTTTGTGGCCCCAGGGCCACTCACCTCCTTTGCCAGCTTGCTCCCTGTCAGCTTTGGCCAATAGGGCAGACTGATGGGAGGACCAAGGAGGGGAGAGCGACCCCCGTGTGCTGACCTCCTGCCAGCTTCCCCCTGGCAACTGCTCTTCACACTGAGAGCAACAGCTGGTTCCAGTAGCTGCCCTTTGCCATTTTCCCAACACTTCCACAAGCAGCCTCATCACCCCGCCTTCAGAGACTCCAGCACCAGCTGGCAGCACCCTCTATGGAGAGTTCTGCATCCAGCTCTTGGACCAAATTCCAACTCATGGGACACCTGTCCCATGGGGCAGCACCTCCCCCTCAGACTGTGGGCCACCTCCATCCAACCTCTTCCCTTTGCTCCTTCAGCCAGTGGGCTGGTAGCTGCTCCTTATGGCTAACATCTCCATGATCTCACATTACCATGTTTTCTCCTGTTAAAATCTCCAATAACTGGGTAACAATTCCTTATACTAAATTCTCTCTGTTAAAGTAACTGCTGTTGTGTCTTTCTCTTGTTCGGATCCCCTAGACTAATTCTAATAGTAAATAATTCTGAAAATAAATCTGAAAATAAAATAAGTAAAAATACAAAATAGAAAAAAATTTTTAAATGGCAAAGATGTAACTAAAAAGAAATAGAGAATAAGTTACCGAAAATAAATCAAAACTAAATATGTCCAAATCTCTGAAAATAAAAAATTCAGGAAATATAATGCTCAAAAATGCAACAGCTGAAAATAAAATAATTTAAAACCAAATAACTAACATAAATAAATGGATGTAAAAATAACCCCAAATCTAAACTGAAAAAAATAAGTGTGACTATAAGTAACTCTAAAACTAACAAGGGAAAAACCTCTAAAATAACTAAAGCCACTTTGTCTGGAAATAAATAATTTTAAATAATTCTAAAACTTTTAGTGAATTATTAGCAGTCAACAAAAAACTAAAAATAATTTGAAAATTCCAATAACTAAAAAAAAAATAACTATAAAAGTAAATAACTCAAATACTAATAATTGTAAAGATAATTAAAAATAATTCTAGAGCTAATTTGGAAATGTATAACTTAAAATAACTGTATATAAGAAACTGAAAATAACTCAAAAACTAAATAACCCTGAAAACAAAATTATAAACAGATAACTTTAAAGCTATAAAATTAAATAACTAGAAAACTATAAATAAAAGTAAAATTAGACGAAAAATAATAAAAATAAAAATAACTGAAACTAATTTAAAAACTAATAAATCTAAAAACGAACTACCTCCGACGTTAACATTTGTAACCAACCCTCTCTGAAAGGATACAATCCCGTTACAAAGTAACGCAAACACCACAGGAACATTCTTTTGGGGATTTAGGGAGAAGAGCACAGGGCTGCCTCTGTAGTTTCTGCTCTTCCAAGGTTCGCAAAGAAGATTCTCAACGGATCTCCCCACTCCCATCCCAGGAAAAATCTGACGATGTCTGCAGGCATTTTTGATTGTCATAATTTGGGTGAGTGGATGGGAGAGCGGTTTTACTGGCATCTGTGGGTAGAGGCCAGGGATGCTGCCAAACACTTGCACAAGGCAGTCCCCCCTCCCCCCCACCCCGCCCAAAGAATTATCCAGCCCCCAAAGTCTAAATGCCAACGTTGAAAAACCTTGGGCAGGACCCCGCAGGACTGGGCTCCGCTAACCTCTGCAGGAGCGGTAGAGCAGCTCGGGGGGTCGCGGGCGTTTGCACGAAATCCCGGCGCTCGAGTAGGCCAGTGTGGAGCAGCCCCGAAGTTCACGGACGTCTTCAGCTAGTCCCAGCGCACGCGCAGGCGCGTGTGAAGCAGCCCCGAGGTTCGCGGGTGTCCGCACGGAGTCTCGACGCTCGCGCAGGCGCGTGTGAAGCAGCCCCGAGGTTCGCGGGTGTCCACACGGAGTCTCGACGCTCGCGCAGGCGCGTGTGAAGCAGCCCCGAGGTTCGCGGGTGTCTGCACGGAGTCCCGGCGCTCGCGCAGGCGCGTGGGGAGCAGTCCTGAGGTTCGCGGGCGTCTGCACCGAGTCCCGGCGCTCGCGCAGGCGCCTGAACAGCCCGAAGGCTACTGCACCGAGTCCCGGCGCTCGCGCAGGCGCGTGTGGAGCAGCCCCGAGGTTCGCGGGCGTCTGAGCCGAGTCCCCAGGGCTAACGCTGACGCGTGCGAAACAGCTCCCAGGTCCTCAGCGGCCCTCGCCGGGAGGGTGGCCTCCGCGGGCAGGCCGTGGGCCCTTCCTCAGGCTTCTGGAAGGCGGTCCTATCTCACCCCACCCCCACCCCCAGTGGCAGATCCGCAGGGTCCGAGGCGGCCCCTTGGCTGCTTTCCCGCTGGAGGGTGGGCCGGGCCCTCGGCGTCCGCAGCAGGCCGGGCCCGGAATGGAGGCGGCGTGGGGAGGCCCGGCCGAGCGGGGGAGCCGCGGTGTTCTAGAACCAGTGTCAGTTCTCGGGGGAGGGGGTGCGCAGGCATCCTTCCCCCGCCTGCTCTGCTTTCGCCCGGAAACTAGTCGCGTCCCCCGCAGGGCCGAGCAAGGCAGCGGGCACCGCAGCGCTCTCCTTAGTTGTGTTTGTTGGCCTAAAATTCCAAGAAGAAAGTCAGAGGAGCAACGGCTACCAGATTCGCTTACTGTTTGTTCTTTCTCTTTCACACTCAAACGTCCTCATCGCCGCTTTCCTTTTTCCCCTGGACGCTTTCTCCCGTTTCCAGGACAGATTTGGAGGAACACGTTTCATAACTGTCGTCCAACTGGAAGAGTCCGGACAGCTGGAAGGGAGGGGACAGTGGTGAACCCTCAGAGTTAGCAGGGCCGAGGAGTGCCCAAGCCCAAGCCAGGCGCGACCTGTGATTCCCGCCGGCTCC
Source organism: Panthera onca (assembly GCF_046562875.1). Taxonomy (NCBI): domain Eukaryota; kingdom Metazoa; phylum Chordata; class Mammalia; order Carnivora; family Felidae; genus Panthera; species Panthera onca. The sequence continues at coordinate 84,126,064 of NC_138347.1, read as the reverse complement.
GGCGGGTTGGGGCCCACCCTAGTTCTCCCAAGGGGTCACTGGGGTCCCGGCAGGAGCCCCACATTTATGATCAGAAGCCAGAGCAATGCGAAGGAGATGGGGATGAGGGACATGCCAGGCTGGGAGGGTCTGAGACACTTTGCAGAGCCAGTGACCTCAGCTTCCTGGGTTAGGCCTCGTCCTTATGGGTATGCATCACGAAAAGGGGAGGGACATGGAAGAGGGAGAGAAAGAGGAGGCAGGAGAAGCTGATGAAATCGAATTGAGGGAGAAAATGAAGGAGATAAGAAGGAAATAAATTACACTCAGAGCACTGTTCTCCTTTTCCATATCTTCTGCACCTTCGGGATGGTCAAAGGTTTCCATGGAGGTAAACTCCTTGCTGGAGCAGCCTTGGGGAAAGAAAGGGAAGAATTTGACCTGCTGTGCAGGAGAGGGCCTGGGAGGATTGGTTCTGCTGCCAGTGGCCAGATGTCCTAGGAGGCAGTGCCTGTCCCCAAGAACCTCTTCTCCTCATCTCTAACTCCTGCTCTCCCAGGACCTGGATGGCTTCACCTGGGTGGGAGGTGGAGGTCTGTCCTCTTAAGGTTCTCTTTCCCAGCTCAAATTTGTAACCATGACCCCGAGAAGATCTGTCTATGTGGTGTTCATAGCCCTACTCCTGGTCCTCCAAGAAAACGGTCAGTCTTTTTGTGCTTGACAACCTTCCTGTCCTCCACCCTTCTTCCCTCTCTTCTTTTCCCCCTTTTCTCGCCCCTGATTCCTATTTCTTTGGTAGCCTCTGTCACTGCTCTCCCCATGGGAAATCAGAGGAGTGAGTACATCCTGCCTCTCTCTTCCAATGAGCTGATAAACCGATTAGTCACCACTGTGCACCTGCCATGAGCCTGGGGCTGTTAAGACACTGAGGGGAACAGCAATCTCCACCAAACACTGAACCCTACTCTGTGCCTGCTGGGATGCCAGTTTGTCAAAAGTTAAGCTTCACATGGCCCTCTAAGGGCCTTAGCTCCATTTTACAGATGAGAAACTGGGATGAGAGAGGAATAATCACTTGGCCATGTCCCCTCGGCTGCAAGCACTGCAGCTGGGTTCTACAAGTCTCGCCTTTACCTCTCACTGAGCTTCAACAGAATAATCAATCTTGCAGGAATCGGAGTGCAGGACCAAGTCTCTGTTTGGTGACAACTCAAGGGCAGGGGTTAGGGTATGGCCTTGAAGGGCGTGGACAGGGCATGGGGGGTGAGAGCATTCTGGACACAGGAAATGAGAAGAGGGAGCGGAAGGAGTCTACAGTTGGAGTTAGTGGCACAGTTCTGTCAGCAAGCAGGAAGTGTGCAAGTGGGAGCTCCCTGACCTGCTGCCCAGAGGACCCCCAAGCTGCATTCTGGGGCCCAGGGTTCTCCCCAGGGCAGAAGTTGGGGGGCCGTGCCAGCCAAACTGGGAGCAGCCAGGCAGCCCTTTCCTGGAGGCCTCCAGGAACCCTGCCTGGTGCCGGAGGGTTTTGAGGCAGCTGGACACAGTGCTCTCAGATTGCAGCAAACTTGCTTTAATTTCCAGTCCCCAGAAGTGGTGGGGTGAGGGGTAGAGGGCAGAGGAGAAACTGGCTCCCACCGTCCTCCTCCAGATGTGACTCAGGGACATCTGCAGTAACGCCCAGAGACTCCTCTTTAGGGTGGTCATTCAACACGATCCCCTTATGCCCAGAGCAGGCAGTGAGGACAAGGAATGGCAGTCTTGCTGAAAGGCTGTAAGGGAGGAATGGAGAAGACTTGCCCTTGACCACCTACCATGGGAACAGAAGGGTTGAGTCTCCAGGGGCTGTGGCCTCAGTGTCCCAGACAAAGCCAGGCCGGCAGGGCTGGGGTGGGGTGAAGGGTAGTGGCCAGGGACCCAAGAGCCACCCACTGGGAGGCCAGGGGTGAGGCCGGGCTCTGAGGCCTCTGGCAGCCATGGAGCACTCAGGACCTGGGGCTGGCAGGGCTGGGGGACAATGTGGGAACTGGGAGACCTGACAGCCAGTTCCAGCCACTCCACAGGTAAGTGGCACCTGGGGTAAAGTGATGACCAGTCACTGGTGGCTGCTTTCCTCTCCCTCCTGGGGGCCCTGCCGCAGGGGGACGGGGTCTTCAGCCTGGCGCAGGGCTGGCACAGAGGACCTCTCACACACTTGGCCACACATTGACTGCATTATTTCAGGGTCGTCTGGGCCATTTCCTGTCTCCAGGAAGGATCTGTCTGAGCCTGGAAAGAGAATCGACCCTCCCAGCGCTGACAATATCCAGATACCCCCTCCCTGCTGGGGACTGTCAGCACACAGGGTACCCCAGGTGAGGGTGGAGGACACCCTCAGTTTAGTCCAGAGTTTTCCATACTCCTTAGAGATGCCAACATCGCGTCCACACAGACTACATTTCTAAAAGGAAAACTGTTTGTGGAACAATATTACCCTTACAGGTATGATGTCCTCATCTGATCTATTCTATGCTCTTATTCTATTCTACTTTATTCTACTGTGTTCTATTCTATCCCATTCTATTCTGGGACACAGAGGAGGAGAGGGGCTGTGGAGGTGGTGGGGTCACAACAATCCCCTCACAACAAGACCCTTCGAGGGAGAGTTTCTTCTGACACAGCCCGCAGCTGCTCTGGGTGAGCCCTCACTCGTCTCCCCCTTGGGCCCTGGGGCCCTTGGCAACAGTGACTATACTCTATTCACCCAGCATCCCCCGCGGCTCCTGGAAGGAGCTCAGAATTTTCAGGACCCGCAAGCCTTCCTTTGACTGAAGGAGAACGTCCTTCAGTCAAAGCTGGAAATGTGGGGGCCAAAAGTGCAGCTCACAGGATGAGTTTTGCAAATCTTTGTCATTTGCATATTTAATCCCTTCCTCCTGGATCCACTGGCCATGGGCTCCTAGGGGTCTTAGGTACTATAGCGGTGACAGCACTATGGAGACCCAGAATTTTGGGCTCAGGGTCTGGCAGGTCATATGAGTGAATAAAGGAAAGACCCCCTCTGCCCAGTGGTAGGAGCAGGGGCTTTGAAGTCAGTGAGACCGAGTGCAGTTCTGACTTTGCCACTCACTCACTAGCTGTGTGATCTTGGGTAAGTCACTTAACCTCTCTGAGCATCTTTTCTTGTCTGTAAAAATGGGGATAATAATATCTATCACAGCTTTGATATAAGGATTAGCAGAAAGGTTTATAAAGTAAAATGTCTCGTACATCTTAGGAATTTAATAAATAACACCTGTTATGATTACTGTTAATAGCGATTACAATAATACCAAAGAGAAGGTCTCAGAACAGCTCTTGGTACTCCAAGTATGCTATTACTACTCATGTTTGGGGGAGATTTGTTTGCTATTGTCTTCACCCTCATAAATATCTGGGGGAAGAAACAAATTATAGAGGTAATAAATGGCTTTAAAAGGAAACGCAGAGTACTCACACACACACACACACACACACACACACACACACACACACACGAAAACCCAAACACACACAGGCCCTTGAAAAATACTCAATTTGATATCAGCAAAATTTTAAGTGACAGTTGCATTCTTGAAAAATGAGCAGAATGGCTCTGGTACCAGTCAAGTTCTAGTTATATGTTGAGAAGACACTTTGAGTCTCTGTGGTTCTCCTGGTCCACGTACCAGAATAAGCATAAAGAGTGTTGGCAGAGAGAGAGAGGGATACGAAGAATGGGGAAGGTGGGCTGTAAAAATTCATGCTAGTAAGGACTGGTGTGTATTCTGTTTTCCTCCAGTGGATGATCTTTCTAGCATACATCACATATCCTAACTGGTTTGGGGAATTTAGTTTTAGCACTTAGTGTTTAGACTTCTGATCTTTTATTTTGGTTTAAAAATGGAATGAAATGTATGTATGTATGTATGTATGTATGTATGTATGTATGTATGTATGTATTGGGGGGGAGGGGCAGAGGCAGAGGCGAGAGGGAGGATCCTAAGCAGGCTCCATGGGCAGCGTGGAGCCCAGCATGAAGCCTAACTCAGGGCTTGAACCCACCAATGTGAGATGATGACCAAACTGAAATCAAGCTGGTTGCTTAACCAACTGAGCCACCGAGGCACACCCTAAAAATTGAATGAAATTTATTAACAAGTGAATCTATTGGTGAGTTGAAATTATCCTCTTCAATATACATGTTTTTGGTAAATTACAAATTTGGAAGATAAAATCACGCCTTTCCCCTTTCTGTCCACTGGATGGCACGATGGGACCATTGTAGATCCCACTAGTTCAGAGGCAGCTATTACCCATTGATTTCAAATGGGCAAACTATTTTTATTTTGTTTCAAACTAGATTTTTCCCTATCCCTTACAATTATGCAAGAACTTTTTAAGGGCCACCTCTATCATGTGAACTAAAGTACATCATTTTTACCTGGGGGCACAAAGAAGTAAAGTAATTCATCCAAAGACACAGAGCTGGGTTTGAGCTGTGAGCCCTTAACCATTGCGCTGTGCTGCTAAGCTCCTTCTCTGTCTTCTGGGAGTTAACCCATGGGGTCACTTTATGCCTAAACCATCCCAGTTGCTCTCCACAGCTCACAACAGAAGAGATCTCCAGGTTGTTTCCACAGGTACTAGGCTGGATTAGGATCTTTCTGCTTGGTGGCCCAGAGTGTAAATTATGTAAACATTGAAGTTGGTCTGTATCTGAAGTGCCCATTTCCTTTGCAAATCTGCCTTTGGCCAAGAGGAAGAAAATCACTGCTATGCATTCAATTAATTACTTTCAGGCTGCACACATTCTCAAAGCACCTTATTTTTGTTTTGTTTTGTTTTAAAAGTGTGTTTTCTGTTGTCAGAATCCTTGCCAACTTGTAGGGCAGTCTGAGCTTGTTGTCTTGGGACTTTCAGAGCTGCTAGGAGCTGGGGTCAAAGACACTTCAGAACAAGGAAACCACCCCCAGCTCAGCAATCAGCTGCCATCAGATGTTCTGGGTTGGAACAGGCCCACAGGTGGGTTGTAGGAGGAGCTGATATGTCTAGTTGGGTTTTGTCAAGGCTTATCCATTAAACCAAAAATTTAATAGGAATTTTTCAAGAAGACTGAAATATAAAGACCCCTAATCTGTTTGTGTAGTATGGCTCCAATTTTTTTTAAAATATGCATTTCTATAGACAAAAAGTTTAGAGTAAAATATTTACAGTGGTTATTTCCAGTTATGTGTGATTTGCATTTTGTTTGTACTTTTCTGCATTACATTCTAAATTTTAATATACATATGTATTATTTTTATAATCAGAAAATGAAACTTGTAATATTTACCTTTAAGAAGTGTTTATTTTTGAGAGAGAGAGAGAAAGAGAGAGAGAGAGAGTGAGCATGAGTGGGGGGGGGTTGCCAAAGAGAGGGGGACAGAGGATCTGAAGCAGGCTTTGCACTGACAGCAGTGAGCCTGATGCTGGGTTCAAACTTGTGAACTGTGAGATCATGACCCGAGTCAAAGTCAGATGCTCAACCAACTCTCTCTCTCTCTCTCTCTCTCTCTCTCTCTCTCTCTCTCTCTCTCTCTCTCAAAATAAGTATTTGTTAAAAATTAAAAAAATGGTCAGTTATCTGAAATAACCCACAATCTCACCAGAGAAGACTGTTTGCTATACCTTATTTTCTTTATCATAAGAGTACATGAAAAAATTTTAAATAATAATATAATCAATTATCTAGGCCTAAAAGGAAATTCCCCCAAATCAGCAAACAACCCTTATGTACTACACTAAATGGCTCACAGACATTAAAGCAGTCTCCCCTCCACCCCAAGACCCTGAGGGAACCAGACCCACAGTTATGTCTGCACAGGGGCCTATGGCTAAGGGCTAGCAGACAGACTCTACCTCTGTTACCTTTGTGGCACAATGGTTATTCTCATTTTACATATCTTTCAATGTCCAGGACTCAGAAAATCAGGGATAAAATAGAATTCAGAATTCAAAAATTTCAGTGTGATTCTGGCTAGTAAAATACTGTTGGAGCTTAGCTCCTTTATGTTAGCCAATAACACCAGAAAAAGCAGACTCCTCTATTTTGTGACTGTCTCACCTTGAAATTGCTTAGGTTCTAAGAGGTTCCCACCTCACTGCCTTGCCCTGTCCAGGCCTTACCACTACTAGCATGAGGAGTGCTAGCATTCCACCCCTCAGGCTTGCACTGGAGGAAACAATTGGCCCTAATCATCATTAGGAGATCAGGCTGCCTAACAGAGGCAGAGAGGAATGTGTCTGGTGCTTAGGTGATCCACTGGGACATCCTCCAATACTTCCACACCCAGCTGTAACTCTAAGTGAGTGAGTAAAAGAACAATAGTCAGACAAGAGTCTGGGGCACCCACTGCACATGCAACCAGCAGAAGAGGAGAAGGAAGGGGTATGTAGAATGAGTGGAAGGGAGAGGATGACAAAAGTACAACCTAAGGACCAATTGCAGCAGTAGGTGGCGCACATTAAAGTTAAGTAGGACTCTTACTATGTCCCCTGGTGGAGATTCCCTGCCTTGGGAACAGGCCTTGAGACTCACTGAGACTAAAGTTGCAGAGATGAGGACAAATACCTTGTGTGAGTCACTAGAGTGTGATAATGATAAGGGCACAACTCATTTGACCTCCTGGCTCCCAGATTTCATATATTCTGCCTATTGAGGCACAGTGCCATAAAATGGCCATTGGTTTAAGGTGCATACTGCATCCTGAAGATTAGCACCCTGACCCCACAGTGTCATGCTTAAACAAACTGTTGCTCATCCTTGCCTTCAAGAGGCTATTCCATGGCTCTATCTGGCTGGCAGCTTCTAAATGGGGTAGGACCAGTAGGTCGGTCCTGTGATCATATGCCCACAGCTGAGTCTCTCCATTCTAAGCAAAGTTATGGAATAACTTTATAGTATATATAGTTGGATAATATCCATCTGGGAGCTCAGCGTCAATCTGTGCTGGCCGGCTGGACAGTCGACAGTGGCAGGAGCTACATCAGTCTTGATGACAAGGAGCCCATGCTGCTGGGCCCATGCATAGCTTCTGACTCTGCTGCAAAGGCTTCTCTCTACTTATGAGCCCACCGTGCAGGTGCTGGGGTGACGAGGAAAGAGCGGCTGATACCTGCTGGCCAAGTCATCCAGGTGGTGTAGTTGTCTGGCACCTTTTCTGCAACTGATATTCTCTAGTAGGTATGAAAATGATACAAAGATTCTCACATTTTGAGCTTAAGTCTATGGGTCTTGTGCCTCTTCCCCAGTCAGATCATGTTATAATTAGATGCTAATCATTATCCTGGAAGGAAGGTGGGGACGCATCCTGAGAAGGAAGGGTAAGCATCGCCTTGTATGTCTCATCTGCAACTTCTGCATAATCTTGGGGGTAAGAAGGGTCTGATTCCCAACAAGGGGGGGGGGGGTGGGACACTTACGCCAGCCCAGGGGGACAAGGGGCATATACCTAGATATCCTCATCACAAGTTTTAGAGTCCCACATTTTCCCTACCAGGGCCTGACTTGCTTGCTCATCTACTAGCACTAGGAGCCCAAAATGATTAGGTAGCAGACTTGCCTGGGCTGAGAATTCATCCTTCTTCCACACACAGCCATGCTGTAGAAGATGAGGGCCTGAACGCTGGCAAGGAGGTTCATTCTCATATTGGGCTTTAAACTGGTGGTTAATCTGATCCTGTCACTCTCTTCACTCTCTTCAGTGCATCAGTGGTGCTTAGCAATAGCCTCCCACTTCTATGCTCCTGATACTTAATATTTCCCCTAAACTTCCCAAATACTAGAGACATCACACCAACTGGTACATCCCTGTCCACCTATATCTGACCCCAGGTGTCACCACAGGTGAAGATCTTAGCCACTGAACTGCTACCACAAACCAGGGACCAGGGCTTTCAACAGTCCACCCACCAACAGAAATGGAGTCCTCTGCCATCTGGCTGGCAAGTGACCTATTAATGCCAGAATCCCATCCTTCCTTTCTAGGACCTCTGCTGGTAGTGTCTTAGGTTTCTCAGAAGCAGATTGCACAAGAGAGTTGTGGAGAAAGGGCTTCCAGAGGAAACCTGTAAGAGCACTGAGGACAGAAGCCAGGGCAGGGAAGACGCCAGGCGCAGATGTGGTCTCAGCTCAAGTCTAGCATCAGCCTGATCTCCTAGGAAACCCTGGAGCATAGATGGTGCTACACGTGTCTCCTTTGAGGCAGAAGGGCTGGTTTTTGTACCCTGAATCAGTTAGTCATTGGCTGGCTATAAACTGCCCCTGTGGGAGGCCATAACCTCTCAGGCATTTCCTGGCTAGACAGCTCTGGTCAGCTGAGGGCTGGACAGTGGGTACACACACCTGGTAAAAAGGATGTGGGCAAGGTGTCAACAGCCTCTATTACATTACTGTGTGTGATTTTTTTAATTAAAAAATGAATAGACTTTAGAGCAGTTTTAGGTTTACAGAAAACTTGAGCAGAAAATAGAGTTCCCATATAACCTCTCTACACTCACTCCCTACATAGTATCTCTATTATTAACATGTTACATTAGTGTGGAACATTTGTTACAATTAGTGAACCTATACTGATACATTATTATTAACTAAAGTCCACAGGTTACATCAGGGTTTACTCTTTGTGTTGGATAGTTCTGTGGGTTTTGACAAAAGCGCAATGTCATGTGTCTGCCATTATAATATACAGAGTAGTTTCACTGGCCCTAAAATTTTGTGCTCAACCTGTTCATCCCCTCTTCCCCAAATCCCTGGTAACCACTGATCTTTTTACTGTCTCTATATAGTTTTGTTTTCTCCAGAGTGTCAAATAGTTGGAATCATACAATATGTATCTTCAAACTGGATTCTTTCACTTAGCAATATGCACTTAAATTTCCTCATGTCTTTTTGTGGCTTGATAGCTCTTTTTTTAAAAAAATTTTTTTAACGTTTATTTGTTTTTGAGACAGAGAGAGACAGAACATGAACGGGGGGAGGGTCAGAGAGAGGGAGACACAGAATCTGAAACAGGCTCCAGGCTCTGAGCTGTCAGCACAGAGCCCAAAGCGGGGCTCGAACTCACGGACCATGAGATCATGACCTGAGCCGAAGTCGGCCACTTAACTGACTGAGCCACCCAGGCGGCCCAGCTCATTTCTTTTTATTCCTGAATAATTTCCCATTGTATGGATATATCACAGTTTGCAACTCATTTGGGTAAATACCACAGAATATGATTGTTGGCCTGTATGGTAAAACTATTTTTAGCTTTTGTAAGAAACTCTCAAACTACCATTTTGCATTGTCACCAGCAGAGAATGAGAGTTCCTGGTGCTTTGTACCATCACCAGCATTTGGTATTTTCAGTGTACTATATACTACTTTTCACACTGTAACTCTTGAGTTTTGCTTTTTGGTTTCTGGGTTTGTTTTGTTATGTTTTGCTTTGAGGTGTCAGCCAGTCTTCTGAAGAGCTGACTGGTTTTTGTGAAACTAACTTGTGAAAAAGTTGTCAAAGTTCACAGGACATAATGGTTATTCCCTTGTTATCTCCCTGACTCCTGAAGCCAGCCTGCTTTCCTAGCATTGAACTGTGAGCACACACACACACACACACACACACACACACACACACACAAACAGCCTACAACCAAGTCTAGACGAAGGCACACTTAACCAAATGTTATCCATTCTTCTGCTTATCTCAAACCTTTGAGTCTGATCACTTGGAATTAGCAGAATAGACAGAAGAAAAAACAGAAAGGCACCGGGACAATCCACATCCTTATGTTTTAGGTGAGGGAGTTATAACTTATCAAGTGCTCATATCTATAAATTTATAGATTATGCCACTGTTGATGATTGTATACCAACGTCTTCAAGCAAAGAGTCTTTTAACAGTCTCTCTCTCTCTTTTTTTTTAACATTTATTTATTTTTGAGACAGAGAGACAGAGCATGAACAGGGGAGGAGCAGAGAGAGAGGGAGACACAGAATCCGAAACAGGCTCCAGGCTCTGAGCTGTCAGCACAGAGCCCGACGCGGGGCCCGAACTCACGGACCGTGAGATCATGACCTGAGCCGAAGTCGGACGCTCAACCGACCAAGCCACCCAGGCGCCCCTTAACAGTCTCTTTAAGAGAATATTGGCACATGGGGTGCCTGGGTGGCTCAGTTCATTGGGCATCTGACTCAGGCTCAGGGCATGATCTCGCGGTCCATGAGTTCAAGCCCCACATCAGGCTCTGTGTTGACATCTCAGAGTCTGGAGCCTGCTTCAGATTCTGTACCTCCCTCTCTCTCTGCCCCTCCCCCACTCATGCTTTGTGTCTCTATTTCTCTGAAAAATAAACATTAAAAAAAAAAGAGAGAGAGAATCTTGGCACATGAAAAAGGGAGTTAAATGCTTCAAGAAACAAAACATACTTTAGGACTAGATAAGGCTGGATAAGGTCAATTTTCTAATAGTCCTCGATAATCTGAAGAGTCACCTGTTAAATAACCTAGAATGGAATTCTCAACACACATTTTACTCATCTGTAGGGCCCCAGCTGAAAGGACAGTCCATTACCAGGGGTTTTCCTTCATTTTAGCTTTTCAAAATGCAAAAGAAAGTCACGATGTAACTTGATCAGAGACAGTATTGGGGGATAAAGCTAATTATTTAGATGAAAATCTGATTTTATCTTATCCTTAAAAATTTTTTTTTAATATTTATTTTTCAGAGAGAGAGAACATGCACGAGCAGGGGAGGGGCAGAGAGAGAGGGAGACAGAGGATCCAAGCAGACTCTGCACCATCAGCACAGAGCCCAATGTGGGGCTCAGATCCACATACTGTGAGATCATGACCTAAGCTGAAGTCAGACACTTAAGCGACTGAGTCACCCAGGCGTCCCTGATTTTATCTTTTTTTAAAAAGTTTTTCACAAGCCATTATAAAATCTCCATGGAAAACAAAACATAAAAATTTCATACCTCCCAGAGATTTTACTACATTCTATAGAGAGATAGGTCTTATTGTGAAAAGCAAATTTAGGCACTATATTCTATAAACTCTCACCAGCCGAGATTTTTCTCAAGCTTAACTTTTCCTGGTCTGTATTAAGAAGAAAACAAGGTCATTTTGTATTTTCCAAATATAAAATTTTATTTTTTAAAGATTTTTTTTAAAAAGTTTATTTATTTATTTTTTTTTTTTTTGAGAGAGAGAGAGAGAGAGAGAGAGAAAGAGAGAAAGAGAGGGAAACAGGATCCCAAGCAGGCTCTGCACTGTCAGCACAGAGTCCAATGTGGGGCTCAAACTCACAGAACTGTGAGATCATGACTTGAGCCGAAATCAAGACTGAGCCATCCCGGCACCCCCCAAATATAAAATATTGTAACTCACATATATACCCTAATTGAGAATCACTGCTTTATTAAAGGCATTGCCACCAATATTTGTTGACCAAGACTGCACATCCAATCACTTATTATGTGACCATCTTCCTGTTAATTTGCCATTTCATGCTCATTAGCATCCAAGAGTCTAGAAGTCTGACCAATAAGCATAACGTTAATTAGCTTTGCCCCTGAGTTGGGGTGTGGGGTCTGTGTATATTTCTTCAATGACTTTTGTACTTTGTAGGTACTCAGTAAATGTATTTTGTACTAAAATTCCTTCCAGATGCCTTTTCTAAATAAACTGTAGGCCTAAATACATACTTCATGTCCCATGAAATTAATTACATAATAGTCCCAAACTGAAGTCTCAAATACTAAATCAAGACTTGAATTATGGGCAGTGGTAACAGCATAAAGTAGAAGGTCTATTGGAAAAGGTTATCTTCATTTTAAACAGGCAAGGACAGAAAAGATGGCAACAAACACAGCACATTCAGAGCCCTGTAAACCATAATCTGTTATGTCATTAGAATATAAAATGCTTCCATACTTGTTCTTTTTGATCCCATACCCAATTTTAGCCACCAGAAAACCGACACACAAAGAAATCAGGGCTGAAGCCTTGTGGGGAAGCACCTGGATCAAGTGTTCCTAACCTTTCCCTGGAAAAGCTCTGAGAGGAGGTGAAATCCATAAATCCTGGACACAGCAAGAAATAAAGTTGCCATGACCCAGTGTCTTTATTCCCAAGCAGAGACATACTGGCAATCTCTTATCCCTACAATCATTTCCTTAAAAGGGCAGCTTTTCCAAAGAGGGAGTCACATTAGATGTGAAACATTTGCCCTTCTTGTTAATTCTGGCCTAATTAGAGCCACACAAATGAATAGCAGAAAACCGATTTTATATCTTTCTTCTCACTCACATAATTAAGGAAGGGGCTGAGAATCAGGCAATGTCTTCCTCAGCTTCTAAAGAGCTGGTATCCCCCATCACTCCCCCACTCTCCCACTGGGTCCTACCTTTAATCCCATGTGTGCCGGCGACTGGGTCTTCCTAACTGCTGGTAGCTCTTTTCATATTTTCAATCCAGGGAACAAATCCCATTCCATTGCCTTTTCTTTAGAGAAATATACACGAATGTTGAACCATTGGAAAGAATGGCACATGCATTCCTCCCTATGTCTGTTGGAGTGGTGCTGGCTCACTCGGGTTCTCCTAAAGTTTCAAGGAGCTGCTTCATCCTCCTCCTTCACCATAGTCTAGGACCTGCCTTGGCTCTGAGCATGACAGTCAACAAGGGAATGTTCAATGGACACCATTTGCTGGATTATACAGTTAACTTCGAACTGGCTGCAAGTCTTTTTTTTTTTTTAAGATTTTATTTTTAAGTAATCTCTCCACCCACCATGGGGCTCAAACTTATGATCCCTAGGTCAAGAGTTGCATGCTCTATCAACTGAGCCAGCCAGGTGCCCCTGGCTACAAGTCTTAAAGTGGGAGAGGTGAGGAGGAGGAATCCCCTTTCATCCTCGTAAAAGCTGTTTCATGGGCTTGCTATAGCTCCCTCCTCCTCTCTTCCCTGTCCTGAAATGCCAACTATTATATTAATTCTTTTGGGTTAGATTAGCTCAACACTTGCTAGGCTCTGGAGGTCTGAGATGAATGAGATGTGTCCTGAGCTAAACGTCATCACCTCTGACTCTGCTTGCAGAGTGGTTTGCCAGCCTGATGTGATTATTCAATGAGTTCTTTTATTTGTTTATTCACTAAACATTTACTGAGCACCTATGAGTGCTAGGCCTTTATATAATATGAGGCCTAAGGGAAGTTAAAACTAATAAGACAACCTTCATTCTCTAGAGGAATTCGTGGTGTAATGGGAAGAAAAAATTAAACACACCATAAAATTATAATAGAGCCTATTAGATGCTGTAGTAGAGTACTCTGTCTAGCACAGTCCTCACCCCCTCACCTCTATCATCTTTTTGACTGAGGGCCTGGGTGCCTCCATTAGGATCAAGCCAAAGGAGCCTAGGAAAACTAAGCAGGCACTGTACCTGAATTGGATTACAGGTTCATTCAACAATCACTTATTAAGTACTTTCTGAGTGCCTTGCACAGGGCGAGGAGTTACAGATGGAGAATGTTTTTGAGTGGGCAGGCATAGATGGGGATAAGGAGCACCTTTCCCAAATCCCTTCTGAGTCTGTACTGCCCCTTCCTCCTGGCTGTCTCCAGAGGCACCCTGGAAAATGTTTTTGATTTGGTGTTTCCATTTTCTTTGGGTAAATACCCAGAAGTGGAATCACTAGATAGTATGGCAGTTTTATTTTTAGTTTCTAAATGAATCTTCATACTCTTTTCCATAGTGGCTGCACCAATTAACATCCCCACCAACAATGCTTGAGAGTTCCCTTTTCTTCACATCCTCAGCAACATTTGTTATTTCTTGTCTTTTTGATAGTAGCCATTCTGACAGGTGTGAGGTGATACTCTTTGTGGTTTTGATTTGTATTTCCCTGATGATGAGTGATGGTGAGCATCTTTTCATGTGTCTGTTGGCCAGCTGTATGTCTTCTTTGGAAAACTGTCTATTCAGTTCCTCTGTTCATTTTTTAATCAGACTATTTGTGTTTTTTGGCATCGGATTATAGGAGTTCCTTATTTATTTTGGATATTTATGCCTTATTGTATGTATCATTTGCAAATGTTTTCTCCCATTCAGCAGGTTGCCTTTTAGGTTTTTGATGGTTTAGTTTGCCTTTTTGGTTTCCTTTGCTGTGTAAAAGCTTTTTAGTTTGATGTAGTCCCAATAGTTTACACTTTTGCTCTTGCTTCCTTGGCTTGGGAGATTTTTCCAGAAAAATATTGCTAAGGTTGATTTCCAAGAGGTACTGTCTGTTTTAGGACTTTTGTGGTTTAGGGTCTTACACTTAGGTCTTTAATCCATTTTGAGTTTATTTTTGTGTATGGTATAAGAAAGTGGCCCAGTCTAATTCTATTGAATATAGCTGTCCAGCTTTCCCAACACAATTTTTGGGGGAAACTGTCTTTCTCCCATTATATGTTCTTGCCTCCTTTCTTATAGATTAGTTAACCATATAAGCATGGGTTTGTGGCACCTGGATGGCTCAGTCAGTTGAGTGTCTGACTTCGGCTCAGGTCATGATGTCACGGTTTGTGAGTTCAAGCCCCACATTGGGCTCTGTGCTGTCAGTACAGAGCCACTCCAGATCCTCTTTTCCTCCCTCTCTCTCTAGAAAATAAATAAACATTTAAAAAAAACCCACATGGGTTTATTTCTGGGCTATCATTTGTGTTCCACTGATCTATGTCTATTTTTGTGCAAGCACCATACTCTTTTGGTTACTATAGATTTATAGTATATATTGAAATCTGGGATTGTGATACCTCCAGCTTTGTTCTTCTTTCTCAGTATTGTTCTGGCTATTCGGGGGTCTTTTGTGGTTTCATTCAAATTAGAAGATTTTTGTTCTAGAGGCACCATGGTGGCGCAGTCGGTTAAGCCTTTGACTCTTGGTTTCAGCTTAGGTTGTGATCTCACAGTTCGTGGGTTTAAGCCCCATGGTGGGCTCTGTGCTGACAGCATGGAGCCTGCTTGGGATTCTGTCTTTCCCTCTTTATCTGCTCCTCTCTCTCTCTCTCTCTCTCTCTCAATAAATAAATAAACTTTAAAAATTTTTTATAAAAAAATATTTTGTTCTAGTTTTGTGAAAAACACTATTGGTATTTTGATTGGGATTGCATTGAATCTGTAGATTGCTTTGGATAGTATGGACATTTTAACAATATTTGTTCTTTCAAGCATAGTATATTTTTCTATTTATTTGTGTCATCTCTTATTTCTTTCATCAATGTCTTACAGTTTTTGAAGTACAGGTCTTTCATCTTTGGTTAAATTTATTCCTAGGTATTTAATACTTTTATTTTATTATTTTATTTTATGCAATTATAAATGGGACTTTTAATTTTTAATTTCCCTGTCTGCTATATCATTAGTAGTGTATAAAAACAAAACAGATTTCTGTATATTGATTTTGTATCCTATGACTTTACTGAATTCATTTATTACTTCTAATAGGTTCTTTGGTGGAGTCTTTAGGGTTTTCTATGTATAGAAAGTTTAGTATAGTTTTCTATGTCATTTGCAAATAGTGAAAATTTTACTTCTTGCTTATCAATTTAGATGCCTTTTATTTCTTTTTCTTGTCTGATTGCTATGGCTAGGATCTCCAGTATTATGTTAAATAAAAATGGTGAGAATGGACATCCTTGTCTTGTTCCTGATGTTAGAGGAAAAGCTCTCAGTTTTTTACCAATAAATATGATGTTAACTGTGGGCTTTTCATATAGGCCTTTATTATGTTGAGGTATGTTTCCTCTAAACCTATCTTGTTGAGAGATTTTTTTTCTAATTTTTTTTTAAACATTTATTTATTTTTGAGACAGAGAGAGACAGAGCATGAACAGGGGAGGGTCAGAGAGAGAGGGAGACACAGAATCTGAAACAGGCTCCAGGCTCTGAGCCATCAGCACAGAGCCCGACGCGGGGCTGGAACTCACAGATCATGAGATCATGACCTGAGCCGAAGTCGGACGCTCAACCAACTGAGCCACCCAGGCGCCCCAGAGAGAGATTTTATCATAAATGGATGTTGAATGTTGTCAGATGCTTTTTCTGCCTCTATTGAAATGATTGTATGATTTTGATCCCTCATTTTATTAATATAGTATATCACATTGATTGCTTTACATATATTAAACTATCCTTGTATCCCTGGAATAAATCCCACTTGATTGTGGTGAATGAACCTTTTAATGTATTTTTGAATTCAGCTTGCTAATATTTTTTTGAGGATTTTTGCATCTGTGTTCATCAGAGATGTTCATCTATACTTTTCTTTTTTTATAGTATCTTTGGTTTTGCTATTAGGGTAATGATGGCCTCATAGCATGAATGTGGAAGCATTACTTCCTCTTCTATTTTTTGGAATGGTTTGAAAAGAATAGATACTAAATCTTTTTTAAATGTTTGGTGGAATTCACTTGTGAAGCCATCTTGTCCTGGACTTTTGTTTGTTGGGAGTTGTTGTTGTTGTTGTTTCCTTAATTACTGATTCAATTTCATTACTAGTAATTGGTCCGTTCAGATTTTCTTTTTCTTCCTGATTCAGTCTCGGAAGATTGCACATTTCTAGGAATCTATCCATTTTTTCTAGGTTGTCCAATTTGTTGGCATATAAATTTTCATAGTAATCTCTTATAATCCTTTGTTTTTCTCTGGTGTCAATTGTAACTGCTCTGTCATTTCTGATTTTATTGGAGTCCTCTCTTATTCTCTTGCTGAGCCTAGTTAAAGGTTCATCAGTTTCATTTAACTTTATGAAGAGCCCGCTCTTAGTTTCATTGATCTTTTCTATATTTTTAAGTTTCTATTTCATTTATTTCCATTCTGATTTTTATTACTTCCTTCCTTCTACTAACTTTAGCTTTTGTTTTATTTTTTTTTAGTTCCTTTATATGTGAGGTTAAATTGTTTATTTGAGATTTTTCTTCTTTCTTGAAGTAGGTCTGTACCACTATAAACTTCCTTTTAGAAGAGCTTTCGCTATGTTGCAAACATTTTGAACTGTAGTGTTTTCATTTTCATTTGTCTGCAGGTATTTTTTAATTTTTACTTTGATTTCTTCATTGACCCATTGGTCGTTTAGTAACATGTTATTTAGCTTCCATGTTTTTGTTTCTTCTAGTATTTTCCTGTAACTGATTTTCATACTGTTGTGGTTGGAAAAGATGCCTGATATGATTTCAGTCTTCTTAAATTAATTGAAACTGGGTTTTTGACCTTTCATGTGATCTGTCCCAGAGAATGTTTGTGGGGTTCTGCTTCTTATCTATATTTTACATTCCTGTCACAACCTAGGGAGCACAGGGTTAGGACTTGAGTAGGGCTTGAGAGGCCACACTGAAGAAGGTAGCAAACACAGAGACACGGTTTAGGGGAGAAACAGATTGCAGCTGCTGCAGAGGGGAGGCAGTCATGGTCACAGAGAAGGATGAGAGAGAGAGAGAGAGAGAGGAGCACACAGGGGAATGTACAAGGAGAACATTTCTATAGCCATTGACTTAGAAAATGAGAGGGGCTGAATTTTCATGGGTTCTTGCAACCAATGGGGCTTAAAGCCTGCAGTTTTAAAGGCTTGGCTGGGACAGAGCTGGAGGACACTGAGCTATTCCTGGAGAAAAGGCAGGCAAACAACCCAGGGGGCTACAGCTTGGAAAGAGCATCTGGAGAGTGCCTGGGGCACACAAATGGGGGAGATTATTTGCTCTTCTGAGAGCTTGTCCTTGAGAAGCAGCATTCAGACACGTCTCTTTGGGAACAAAGGAGCTGGTTAGGGCTATTTCCTTTTCCAGGCCCTCAGCATAAACAGAGCCACCTGTGAGAAGCAGTATAGTGCTGACACGGCTGCCTAACTTGCTTACACTAAGCCCCACCCCCCTGTGCTCTACTACCCTTCCACTACCATTCTGTCTTCCTGCCTCAGTCCCAGTGTGGCAAGCCCCACCCCCAGAAGAGCCCCACCCCTGCCTCAGTCCCAGTGTGGCAAGCCCCACCCCACCAGCAAAAACCCCTTCCCACACCATGTTGCCCAATCAGAAAGTTTTGCAGGGCCCTAGTTCCAGTGGAGGAGGTGACAGGTCTCATTTCACAAGCAGACCAGAGCACACCTCTGTTAAAGCTTGCCACATTCAGGGCAGGGATCAAACACTGCTCACAGCAAGCAAGGAGAGCCTCTGCAGATGACTGGCCTGAGGGATACAGCAGCCAGAACATAGTAGAGTGCACGCAGCACACACTGGAGGCCCTCCCTGAAGCACCAGGCCCAGGGCACTACATGACCTCTTCTTCATAAGGCCATTATTTCCAGCAGCAGGAGACATAACTGGCTTTTCTAGCATACAGAAGAAGGCAGAAACTTAGACAAAATGCCAAGATGGAGTAATTCATCACAAATGAAAGAACAAGATAAGGCCACGGCCAGAGATCTAAGTGAAACAGATGTAAGTAACATGCCTCAGAGAGAATTTAAAGCAACAATTATAAGGATACTCATTGGGCTTGAGAAAAGAATAGGGGACATGTGAGACCCTTACCTCAGAGATAAAAGAACTAAAAAAGAATCAGAGATGAAGAGTGCAATAAATGAGATTAGAAACATGGTTGATGCAATTTGAATAGTAGGCTGGAATAATCAGAGGAATGAATTAAAGACCTAGAAGACAAACTAATGGAAGGCAATAAAGCTGAACAAAAGAGGGAAAGGAGAATTATGCAAAACGAGAATAGACTTAGGGAATTTAGTGTATCCATCAAATGTAATAACATTAGTATTACAGGAGTCCCAGAAGAAGAGAAAGAGGGGCAGAAAATTCATTTGAAGAAATAATAGCTGAAAACTTCCCTAATCTGAGGAAGGAAACAGACATCCAGATCCAGGATGCACAAAAGCAACCAAAATTAACAAAAGCAACCAAAAACCATAAAATACCTAGGAATAAATTAACAAAAGCAACCAAAAACCATAAAATACCTACGAATAAATCTAACCAAAGAGCTGAAAAATCTATACATTGAAAACTATAAAAAGCTTATAAAGAAATTGAAGAAGACATACAAAAATAAAAATGGAAAAATACTCCATGCTCATGGAATGGAGGAACAAATATTGTTAAAATGTTAATACTACCCAGAGCAATCTACGTATTTAATGCAATCCCTCTCAAAATAACACCAGCATTCTTCACCGAGCTAGAACAAATAATCCTAAAATTTGTATGGAACCAGATAATACCCAAAATAGCCAAAGCAATTCTGAAAAAGAAAACCAAGTCTGGAGGCATCACAATTCCGGACTTCAAGATGTATTACAAGGCTGTAATCATAAAGACACTATGGCATAAAAACAGATGCTCAGATCAATGGAACAGAATAGAGAACCCAGAAATGGACCCACAAATGTATGGCCGACTAATCTTTGACAAAGCAGGAAAGAATATCCAATGAAATAAAGATAGTCTCTTAAGCAAATGGTGTTGGGAAAACTGGACAGCAACATGCAGAAGAATGAATCTGGACCACTTTCTTACACCATACACAAAAATAAACTCAAAATGGATGAAAAACCTAAACATAAGACAGAAGCCATCAAAATCCTCGAGGAGAAAGCAGGCAAAAACCTCTTTCACCTCGGCTGCAGCAACTTCTTACTCAACATGTCTCTGGAGGCAAAGGAAACAAAACCAAAAATTAACTATTGGGACCTCATCAAGATAAAAAGCCAAGAATACTCTATCCAGCAAGGCTA
Source organism: Panthera onca (assembly GCF_046562875.1). Taxonomy (NCBI): domain Eukaryota; kingdom Metazoa; phylum Chordata; class Mammalia; order Carnivora; family Felidae; genus Panthera; species Panthera onca. Next base: position 84,106,289 of record NC_138347.1, on the reverse strand, counting down.
TCATTCAGAATAGAAGGAAAGAAAAAGAGTTTCCCAGACAAACAAAAACTAAAGGAGCTCATGACCACTAAACCAGCCCTGCAAGAAATATTAAAGGAGACTCTGTGAGTGGAAAAGAGATACTAAAAGTGACAATATAAAGGCAGGAAATACAAAAGCAGTAAAAATGAATATTTCTGTAAAAATCAGTCAAGGAACTCACACACAAAAAAGGATATAAAATATAATAACATATACCTAAAACATGGGGAGGGGAATGGGTTCAAATTTGAAAGACTATCAACTTAATATAGACTTAAAATATCAACTTAAAGTAGACTGCTATTTGCAGAAGAGGTTATATAAACCTAATGGCAACCATATATCAAAAACCACTAAGAAACATGCAAAAAATAAAGAGAAATAAATCCCAATATATCACTAAAGAAAATCAGCAAAACATGAAAGAGAGAAAGACGAGAAAGGTCAGAGAAAATCTCCAGAAACAACCACAAAACAAGAAATAAAATGGCAATAAATACATATCTATCAATAATTACTATGAATGTAAATGGATAAATGCCCTTATCAAAGACATAGGGTGTCTGAATGGATAAAGAAAAAAACCAAGACCCATCTAAATGCTGCCTCCAAGAGACTCACTTTAGACCTAATGACACCTGTAGGTTAAAATTGAGTGGTTGGAGGGGCGCCTGGGTGGCTCAGTTGGTTAAGCATCTGACTTCACCTCAGGTCATGATCTCACAGTTCGTGGGTTCAAGCCCTGCATCGGGCTTTGTGCTAACAGCTTGGAGCCCGGAGCCTGCTTCAGATTCTGTGTCTCCCTCTCTCTCTCTCTGCCCCTCCCCTACTCATGCTCTGTCTCTCTCTCAAAAATAATAAACATTGGGGCGCCTGGGTGGCGCAGTCGGTTAAGCGTCCGACTTCAGCCAGGTCACGATCTCACGGTCCGTGAGTTCGAGCCCCGCGTCAGGCTCTGGGCTGATGGCTCAGAGCCTGGAGCCTGTTTCCGATTCTGTGTCTCCCTCTCTCTCTGTCCCTCCCCCGTTCATGCTCTGTCTCTCTCTGTCCCAAAAATAAATAAACGTTGAAAAAAAAAAAAAATAATAAACATTAAAAAAATTTTTTTTAAAAAGGGGCACCTGGGTGGCTCAGTCAGTTAAATACCCAACTTCAGCTCAGGTCATGATCTCACAGTCTGTGAGTTCGAGCCCCGCATCATCGGGCTCTGTGCTGACAGCTCAGAGCCTGGAGCCTGCTTTGGATTCTGTGTCTCCCACTCTTTTGGCCCCTCCCCTACTCATGTTCTGTCTCTCTCTTTCAAAGGTGAATAAACGTTAAAAAAAAAAAAAAGTGCGTGTTGGGAAAGATATTTTTAATGTAAATGGATGTCAAAAGAAAGCCAGAATAGCAACACTTACAGTGGACAAACTAGACTTTAAAACAAAGACTGTAACAAGAGACAAAGAAGGGCACTATATAATAATAAAGGGGACAATCCAACAAGAAGATAAAACAATTGTAAATGTTTATGCATCCAACATGGAAGCATGCAAATATATAAAATAGTAACAAACATAAAGGAAATAATTGATAATAATACAATAATAGTAGGGGACTTTAACACTCCACTTACATCAATGGACAGATCATCTAAACAAAATCAATAAGGAAACAATGGCTTTGAATGACACACTGGACTAGGTGGACTTAACAAATATATTCAGCACATTCCATCCTAAAACAGCAGAATATACACTCTTTCCAAGTGCACATGGAACATTCTCCAGAATAGATCACATGTGAGGTCACAAACAGGACTCAACAAATAACAAAAAGACTGAAGTCATACCATGCACCTTTTCTGACCACAACACTGTGAAACTAGAAGTCAACTACAAGGAAAAGTCTGGAAAGACCACAAATAATACATGGAGGTTAAACAACATTGTTACTAAACAATGAATAGATAAACCATGAAATCAAAGAAGAAATAAAAAAATACATGGAGACAAATGAAAATGAAAACACAACCTTTGGGATGCAGCAAAAGTGGTCCTAGGAGAGAAATATATAACAATACAGGCCTACCTCAAGAAGCAAGAAAAATCTCAAATAAACACCTAACCTTATACCTCAAGGAACTAGAAAGGGAAATACAAATGAAACCTAAAGCCAGCAGAAAGAAGGAAATAAAAAAGATTAGAACAGAAATAAATGATATAGAATCTAAAAAAATAAAATAATGGAACAGATCAATGAAACCAGAAGCTGGTTATTTGAAAAAAATAATAAAATTGATAAACCTCTAGCCAGACATATCAAAAAGAAAAATATTTATGCATTCACCTGTTAATGGATAAAGAAATTGGGGTATATCCAAACAATGGAATACTACACAGCACTTAAAGGAATACACTACTGTTACACAAAAACACAAAAATTATGCTAAGTGAGAGAAACCAGACCAAAAAAAGTACATGCTGTATGATTCTCTTTCTGAAACGATAGAAAATTCAAACCAATCTTTAGTTATAAAAAGATCAGTGACCACCTGGAAAGCAGTGGGGGATGAGGGAAGAACAGGAGAAAGGTAATAAAAAGGGGTATGATCTTGTAGGGGTGATAGATGTGTTCATTATCTTGACTGTGGTGATGCTTTCACAGGTGTGTACATGTGTCAAAACTTATCAGATTGTATATTTTAAATATGTGCAGTTTATTTTGTTAATTATACCTCAATAAAGGCATTTAAAAAATAATAGTTTAAGGCCTTGTCCAGAAACTTTAATAAGCTAAAATGCATATTCCAAGTCATTAACCACAGCTATCCTAATTCCACAGTTCTAGGATAGGACCCAGATACCTGCATTTGTAACAAGCTCTTCAAGTAATTCTAAGGCAGGCTATCCCTAAATCATCCTTTGTGAAACTATGGTAAGGATTTCTAGTACAATCTTGTGACTAGAATGTTGCTTCTGGGGAAAACAGGTAACTTGTTCTACTGGGGTTATTACATCTTCCTGTTTTATGTCTCCAGAGCTCTCATATTCAATTACCTTAACATATATTTAGTATAGTATTAATAGTTCAAAAGCAAAAGTAGTTTTTCCCCATATTAACTTTATATAAATTAAAACAAACTACATAATGTAGTATTATTTCTTGGCAAAGGCCAGAAATTTAAATAAGAAACTTACATCACTTGGTTGTTGTGACAGAAAACTGATGTGGTGGTTTTCCAATCACCCTTCTTAGATTATCTTTTTCTACATCTTGTGATGCATACTCACCCTTGCATCTTCCTATCCACCTAATGGTCAGAGAAGACACGAAAGAATGTGAAATGGTCGCATTCCTGCTAAGTCTCTAAGGACAAAGTTTATCTTTTCATAGTCACATAACTTTCCTTACCAAACACAACAACCATTATCAGTATAAATGATAGGAGAGAGATTTTCCACATGAGACTAGTATTTCTTAGCCTTCACATTACCTGAAGGAAATATCTGAACTCAATTGATCAAGCTTATTGTGAATTTTTCCTATCAAATATCCCTGCTGTTATGAGGATCAATTGAAAAAACAAATGTGAAAGAGCAAAGCCTACTCAAAGATGAGTTTTAATTATTAAAAGGCATTCAGCAAGTGATACCTGTGAAAATAGTTCAGGAGAAAAAATAAAAACCCTAAAAAATGGTCTCCTCCATGAAAACATGGAAAAAACTGGCAAAAACAGAAACAATACTTTCAGAACACTAGAAATTAAGCAAAGGCTTACAGCAATCAGGGGAATATTTATTCAAGAAAAATGGCAGTATCTTAGTATGTATGAACAGTGAGCTTTGTGGTATTTTAGCTGCCCTATTCCCAACCAACCTCTCCTTCTTGATGGTAGCTTTGGAAACCAACAGCCTGCAGTCATGGTGAAAATTAACAACCTGGCAGCCATAGGAGGCAGAACGAGGTTGGAGTTCAATCAAAGTTTCATTTCCAGAGAACTGTCATTATCCGACTTGCTTGGGAGTTCTTTGGAACACCCTACTTACAAGGCTGTCTTTCTTAGACCAATTCAGAGCTTGCACAGTGTGAAAAACCTTTTCCCTGGGGATATTTGTAGAAAATTACTAGAGGCAATTGTTTAACTTGTTGGCTGCCCGAGGCACTGGATAACAGCTGGGACAAAAATAGGCTAATCAAAAGTTTAAAAGGTAAAACTTGGGAATGAGATGCCCATAGTGGCTTTCAAAAGCTCCCAATATTCCTTAGAATCTAGAAGACCATGTGTACATGCCCAAGTCTGTATGTATGTTCATGAAAAATCTGAGAAGGTCTTATGCTCTCATCTCTGGTTGATCTTGGGGCTCTGTACAAATAGGAAGTGAAAGCTAAGGTGGAACTGTCACCTGCTTGTCTATGTGTTGAAGGTGTACTCCATTATCCACACAGAACTCCTGGCAAGGACTGGAAAAATCACTAAACAAACAATAACAAAACAACAAATGATACCAACAAAAAACACTGGAGATAGAGATGACTTTGGTTTCCAAAATTGCCATATTATATTATTTTAAACATCCAGTTTTCAGCAGAAAAATTGTAAGCCATGTAAAGAAGCAAGAAAGCATGGCCCATATGTAGAAAAAAGAAAAAAAGCAATCAAGAGAAACTGTCCCTGAGGAAGCCAAGATATTAGACTTCCTAGACCAAGACTTTAAATCAACTATTTATAAAATGTTCAAAGAATTAAAGGAAACCAAAAAAAAAAAAAAAAAAAAAAAAGAACTAAAGGAAAGTATGAGAACAAACACTCATCAAATTGAGAAAATAGAGAGAAATTATATTTAAAAGGGGCCAGTAGAAATTCTGGGTTGAAAAGTATAATAACCAAAAAGAAAAATTCAGTAGAGTGGCTCAATAGCAAATTTGAGCAGGCAGAAGAGTAAGAGAACTTAGATATAGATCAATTGAAACTATCCAGTTTGAGGAAGAAAAAGAAAAAGAATGAAAAAGAATTTATTTATTTTATTATTTTATTTTATTTTTGTAATAGTTTTTTTTTTTTTTTTAATTTTTTTTTTCAACGTTTTTTATTTATTTTTGGGACAGAGAGAGACAGAGCATGAACGGGGGAGGGGCAGAGAGAGAGGGAGACACAGAATCGGAAACAGGCTCCAGGCTCCGAGCCATCAGCCCAGAGCCTGATGCGGGGCTCGAACTCACGGACCGTGAGATCGTGACCTGGCTGAAGTCGGACGCTTAACCGACTGCGCCACCCAGGCGCCCCTGTAATAGTTTTTTAATTAAAAAATTTTTAATGTTTATTATTTTTGAGAGAGAGAGAGAGACAGAGCATGAGTGGGGGAGGGGCACAGAGAGAGGGAGAAACAGAATCTGAAGTAGGCTTCAGGCTCTGAGCTGTCAGCACAGAGCCCAGGGTGGGGCTCAAACTCATGAACCGCGAGATCATGACCTGAGCTGAAATCTGACACTGAACCATCTGAGCCACCCAGGTGCCCCAAGAATGAAAAAGAATTTATAGAGCCACTAAGAATCTGTAGGACACCATCAAGCACACCAATATAGACAGAATGGGAGTCCCAGAAGAAGACAAAAACAAAGAGGCTGAAAGAATACTTAAAGAAATAATGGCTGAAGACTTCCCAAATTTGATGAAAAAACTAATCTACACATCCAATTATCTACAAACTCCAAGAAATATAAATTCAAAGAGATACACCTAGATATATCAAACTGTCAAAAGAGAAAGAATCTGAAAGTAGTAAGAGAAAAGCCGCTTGTCATATGCAAGAGATTTTCAAATAAGATTAATAGTTGATTTCTTATCAGAAACTATGGAGGCCACAAAACAATGGCACGACATATTCAAAGTGCTTAAAGAAAAAGACTCAACCAAAAATTCTGCATCGATGGTCAATTGATTTTCAACAAGGGTGTTGTCTTAGTTTAAGCTGCTATAACAAAGTACCATAGACTGGGTGGCTTATAAACAACAGAAATTTATTTCTTACAGTTCTAGAGGTTTGGAAATCTTAGATCACATGGTTGTGTTCTGGTGAGGGTTCTCTTCTAGGTTGAGGTTGCTGACTTCTCATTATATCCTCACATAGCAGAGAGCAGAGATAGGAAGAAAATTCTCTCATGGCATTTATGATGGCATTAATCCTATTCATGTCAGCTCCGCTCTTATAACCTCATCTACTCCTAATTACCTCCCAAAGTCTTCACTTCCTAATACCATTGGGTAAAGTTCCAACATATGAATTTGGGGGGAATACAAACATTGTTAAGTCACTTGAATCCATAAAAAGTGCCCAGACCATTCATGAAGAACAGAACAGTCTTTTTAACAAATGGTTCAGGGACAATAGGATATACACATGTGGAAGAATAAGCTTAGATCCCTAATTCAAAGATTAACTCACAGTGGATCAAGGAGTTAAAAACAAATTTTTAGAAGAAAGCACAGGTATAAATCTTGGATTATGCAATGATTTCTTTTTTTTTTTTTAATGTTTATTTATTTATTTTGAGAGATAGAGGGCTGGATAGAGAGAGACGGAGAGACAGAATCCCAGGCAGGCTCTGCACTGACAATGCGGGGCTTGATCACACAAACCATGAGATCATGACCAGAGCTGAAATCAGGAGTTGGATGCTTAACCAACAAAGCTACTCAGGCGCCATTAGGCAATGATTTTTTAGATATGACGCCAAAACACAAACAACCAAAGAAAAAAAAGATAAATTAGACTTCAACAAAGAAGTCATCAAGAAAGCGAAAAGACAAGCCACAGAATGTGAAAAAATATTTGTAAATCATATATCTGATAAAAGTCTAGTACCCAGAATATAGAGGTTTTATATATAGGCGTTGTATAGACATTTCTTCACAGAAAATATACAAATGGCCAATAAGTTGGGGCACCTGGGTGGCTTAGTTGGTTGGCTCAGGTCATGATCTCACGGTTTGTGGGTTCGAGCCCCACGTCGGGCTCTGCGCTGACAGCTCAGAGCGTGGTGCCTGCTTCGGATTCTGTGTCTGTCTCTCTCTCTGCCCCTCCCCTGCTCATGCTCTGTCTCTCTCTGTCTCAAAAATAAACAAACATTAAAAAAAAAATTTAACATTTATTTATTTTTGAGAGAGACAGAGCATGAGCAGAGAAGGGACTATCAGCACAGAGCCTGACGCAGGGCTCGAACTCACAGACCGTGAGATCATGACCTGAGCCGAAGTCGGACACCTAACCGACTGAGCCACCCAGTTGCCCCTAAAAAAAATTTTTTTAAATGGTCAATAGGCACATGAAAAGATGCTCAATATTACTAGCATTAGGGAAGTGCAAATCAAAACCACAATGAGCTACCATTTCATATTTATTGAGATGGCTATAATAATAATAGTAATAATAAAAAGACAATAACAAGTGTTGGTGAGGGAAGGGAGAAGATGGAACCCTCATACATTGCTGGTGCAAACAAGAAATGGTAGTAGTGCTTTGGAAAACAATTTGGAAATTCCTCAGAAAGTTAGCATAGAGTTAGTGTTACCATATGGCCCAGAAATTATTTATATATATTATACATGTATACATGTATAATATATATATGTATTTTTCCCAGAGGTTCACACAAAAACTTATACACAAGTTTCCATAGCAGCATTATTCATACTATCCAAAAAATGGAAACAACCAAAATATCCATCAGCTTATGAATGGATAAACAGATATGTTATATCCATACAATGTACTATATCTCAGCTATGGAAAGGAATAAAGTACTGAGACATGCTACAATATGGATGAACACTGGAAAAATTTTGCTGGGTGAAAGAAACTAAACAGAACATGCCACATGTTATATGATTCTGTTTCTGTAAAATGTCCAGAAGAAGAAAATCCATAGAGATAGAAAGCAGATTCACAGTTGCCAGGGTCAGAGGGGAGGAGGAAGATGGGGAATGATTGCCAATGGGCACAGGGTTTTATTGTTGGGGAGCGTGATGAAAATGTTCTGGTGACGGTTGTACAACCTTGTGAAGAGATCAAAACCCACTGAACTATACACTTGAATAAGAGTGCATTTTATGGTATGCTAATTATATCTCAGCTTAAAAAAAAAAAAAAGGCAGTACAGCTTCTGAAAGTAGTACTGGCCATTTAAATCCCCATAACATAGGGGTGCCTGGGTGGCTCAGTCGGTTGGACGTCCAACTTAGGCTCAGGTCATGATCTCGCGGTCTGTGAGTTCGAGCCCCGCGTCGGGCTCTGTGCTGACAGCTCAGAGCCCGGAGCCTGTTTTGGATTGTGTCTCCCTCTCTCTCTGACCTTCCCCCGTTCATGCTCTGTCTCTCTCTGTCTCTCTCTGTCTCAAAATGAATAAATGTTAAAAAAAAATCCCCATAACATAATCTTGGGTGGGTTTGGGATTTGGGGTTGAGAAAGTTGACCTCGACAATTTGGTATGTAGGGGGAACACAGTTGAAAGGGACACATCCACACACAACCACACACACACACACATACAAACCCCACACAACTTAAAGCAAGCATAGGTGCTTCCAGGTGCCATGAAAATGTGGCCACAGTTATTTTCCTGGCAAACCATTTTCTTTAACAATATCCCCAGTGTGCACACCCACCACAAAATTAGAATCAGTATAACTCTGCAGACTAAAGTCAGCAGGGTAACCTTACCTTTAATATTGTTTTGCTGTTCCATTAGTAATTTACTTATTTCTGAAAACCAACAATCTCTGATTTCCTTTGAAGTTGCCTGCAATTGCAGATAAGAAGACACTCTGAGTATCAGATCACGTGGAACATTAATTGGACAGGGTTTTTATTTTCTGGATAACCTTTAGAATAATGAGATAGAAAACACTTGCCAAGTCATGGAACACAATAAGGAAAGAGTAGAAGACATCTGTGAGGAAGGCATGAGCTTTACCTGCAGGATGTATTTCTCAAGTCCATTTCGGTTGGCAACTTCAAACTTTCTGTTGCTCCCCCTTCCAAGCTGGCGAACTGAAAGTGTCTTCAGCTATTGTAAAGAAAGAAGAAAAACTGCTGTACCACCGTTGTCTGATTTTTAAACTGTCCCCGTCAGCCACTCTAGTTCTTTCTACCCTTGGTAGTTCTCTTCTATCTTCCTTTCACATGTTTTGTTGTCTGTTAATGGCCCCAAGGAGCATAAAGCACACAGTGTCATCTCTCTTCTCTGTTTCAGGGGACAACACAGACTGTATCTTTTCATGGAGTCCTCAACCTTTAAGCAAAGAGATCATCTCTCCTTTAACACCTAAGTATTTCACAAATCTGTATATAATAGTAACCGAATTAGTCTCCACTAAGAAACATAAATAACAAAAGCTACTATGAACAATTAGCAACTTCAATCACAAAAGCACAAATGTGTGTGTGTTGCACACATGCATGTGTGTGGGGGGGGGAGGGGGGTCTCCTCACCAGCTATGAAATATTTCCTACACAGGCGAGAGATGATGCTTGGTGTAGACGTGGGTTCCTACACCTCCAGAGCCAGGATATTGTCAACGCTTGTATGCAAAGATGTGTGGTTGAGAAGGGTAAGTCAAAGATGAAATCCAGCCCATGTTCTAATCACCAAGTCTTTCACCCCTCTGCCTGGAGGGTACTTTCCCAATTAATTTGTCCAGACAGGCTGCCATATGGTCCCTTTTCTCTACCTAGCACTCTTTTCTCAATGCCAGCCCTGACCCTGTTCAGTGACTGATTACCAGCTTGACTTTGGAGTTAGAAAGATCTGGATGTGGAGTCTAGTTCTGTTGTGTGGCATTTGGCAAGTTAACCTCTCCTCTCTAGGCTTTAGTTTCCTGATCTGTAAAACAAGGATATTGATATTTCTCTCCATAGAAATATTGCTGCTGATTCCCAAATGCAACAGGACCCCTTTACCTTCATGGATTTCTTAAAGCTGTAATGAGGAGATAGGCCCTGGTCACTGGGCTCCATTCGTATCTTACAGAACACGATTCCTCTTTCAAAAAGATAGATTTGCCTCTGGCTGGGCTTAAATCGAATAAAATCCTTCATTTTATAACGATCCTTGTGAACTGTCCAGACACTGAAAGAACCATGCATCAACAGCTTGCCCAGTTTCCTGATGTCATCCTTTGGGAAACACAGACATACATAAAAATAAGCTGTTACATTTCTTGACAGGGAAAGAGCCCATAAGGGTCTATTTCCAAATTATAAAGCGTGCTTATTTGAAGTTGACAATTTTGAAAGTGCCAATCAGGCTCATCTATCACTAAATCAAAACTACAATTTTGTGAGCTTCACTGAGCATGGCACCTTTCAGTTATGTAGGGATATAGTTCAGCTGTGCAAGGTAAGAAACATAAAGCATGTTAGAAATACTTGAAGTAAAGATACTGGTACTCTGATATTTTTGTCTTTAGAGTTATTTCAGCTAGCAGACTTCTGTTTCCTCTTCTTTGTTTTTGATACATGACAGTCTACTTTAAAAGGGCAAGAAATTCACATTTAGGTATGTTCAGGAGTGACAGAATTTTTGCTGCATTATGGACCTATTCCATAATAATCCATGCATTTCATCTGTATCCTAACATCTGCTTTGGGTATGAGAAGCTGAGAACGTGAGATTTGTTCTGAAGGAAAAAAGCTTAATATCCCCTAATCTTCATAACATTGTAATGGAAATAGTAATTACATTCAACTTTGTGTTTTTCAGAGTGAGCGGATGGGGCAAAGATAACCCCAAATGACAAAATGTTTTAGAAAGTCTATTTGGCTTCAGGGACCATTTTACGATGCTTATCCCTCCACTAGCAAACCCACCTTTCTCCTGTGTCTGGTTAAAAGTCCAAATTAGTGACTCTGCCATCTCTGACCTGTCTCCAAAGGGTAGCGGAGTGAGATGAGCTAAGAATATTGTATTTTATCTTGTATTTTTAAAAAAACTAGACCACTTGAGGTAGATAATAAAGAATTTATTTCCCTAAAGGAAAACACCAAAAGGAGAAAATTATTTGAAAAGGACCAGGAAAGAGAATTTTCCCTGAGTTATGCCTAGCTGACATAAATCCTTACAATTCCTGAGAGTTAATACTAGAAATATGTGCATTATTTATAACTGGGCATTTTTATAATTTATTGTTTATATTGAGCAAACTGTGAATATTAAAATGATTTGCTGCACTTCTGAAATTCTAAAATAAAAACTTCAAGAAGTGAAGTTGGTGCTTACGGTGCTATTTTTCTCTTTTTGCTTTGTACAGTTTACACGTGTAAACTGTGGTGAGTGAAGGAATAAAGAGCCCCAAGCCATAAGGACTGTGCCCCTGAAAGCATGACACTCTTGCTTTGACTGCACAGGCTCAGCTTGACCAGGCTCCAAAACAGGTAGATAATGGGTTCATGAGGACCCCTGAAAAATTCTTCACTTTTTCCACATCCTTCCAGGAGCCACTGTGGCAATTGCAGTGATTGCATTCTCCTTTAAACCCATTCAGTTTCTACTATATACACATAAATAATTCAGGAAATACGTTTTCATCAAGGCCATTGGCAAAAGTAGGTGCTTAATATTTGCCACATGAACAGCTATAATCAGTAGTTTCTATTTTATTTTTTTAAGCTTACTTATTTTACTTTGGTGGGGGGCATAAGCAGGGGAGGGGCAGAGACAGAGGGAGACAGAGAATCTCATGCCAGTCCCCGCTGTTAGCACAGAGCCCAATGCGGGGCTCTAATCCGTGAGCTGTGAGATCATGACCTGAGCCGAAATCAAGAGTCAGATGCTTAACCAACTGAGCCATCCAGGCACCCTGGTAGTTTCTATTTTAAAATGTATTTATATTCCACCTCATTAAAAAAATTGATATATCTTATAAAAATATATACAATACAAGCAGACAGAAAATAACCAAGGAAATTAGGGTGAAAAAAAGATTAAAATAAAGATGAAGAAGTTGTACATAAAACCCATATAATAAAGCCATGTAAACCTGTTGCAGACAAGATTCTGACCTTCTAGTGGGCAGTACAGAGGGAAACACTATATGATACATTATGCCCCAAAACATACCCAAACCAGTTGTTCAGGAAACACACAGCAATTCCTATTAATGAGATATGAGAGAAATTTCTTCCATGGGTCCTGGTCCTCAATAAAGAATCACTGAGTCAAATACTGAACATGTCCTCAACCATACCCCAGAATAGATAGACAAGTGGATTTTAGGTAAAGCTGTTTTCTGACAACACATTTGGTGAACGTGCAGGCATCACTTCGAAGCACAGCTGGTAAAAGCAATTCTAAAAGAAACCCGAATGATGGGGGAGTGGGGAACAAGTCCAGGCGTGTACTCTCTAATGACCTGTGGAGAGCTGGGTGAGGTTAGTTAAAGTGACTGCCAAGGCCATGAGGATACTGCCTTGTCTATAGCTTTGCTGAAGAGGCAACTTTAGGTGGCGATGTTGTCTTTATCACCTCTGCTCTTTCCACCTCATCCCTCCAGCAGCCACAGCTGTCTGCACCTTAGTAGGCAATTGACCAACAGATATAAATTCAGAGAGGGGCCAGCCAACTTGACTGTTGTCTGAACTAAGGCAGTAATCCACAGGAATTGTAGCTGTGAGATGCGTTGTAAGAGAGCAAGAGGTGTAAAATACAATTAGGTAGCAGAGCAATAAAGTGAGTCACCAGAAACTATGAGGAAGAGGACAAGACATGGACAGAGGGAACGAACCAGTCAGTGGGTGGTGAGAGGAGAAGACATCAGGTGTGTGGATGTATCTGGCACATACAGGCAGGGCACACAGGTGAAAACCTCCACTTCTCCCAAGCCAAGGCCCTAGAGCTGCTATGAGTCCTGGAATTGTCCCATTCCCACCTCTGTGAGCCCAGCTCTTTGTTCTGACTCTTCCCAAGGCTCTATGGTCACCTATTCCAGTAAGCCCATCATCACTGGAGGTCAATGGAGGGAACTGCTGGGTCTTTTGAGTCCAGCTGAAACAGAAGGGCTGCATGTCATCCAGGTATTTGCATACACTTTCTAGGGACCACACTTGTGATGGGATTGGACATCTCAATGCTCAAGGCCCATCTTGCAGCAGCCAAGGGTGTGTGCCCTATGCAGAGCTGATGAAGAGCAGGTGCACAAGTATTACCACCAGCGAGGATGTATGCTGGCATGGAGGCAACCCCACCTCCCAAAGGCAAGGGCAGGGGGATCCCTCTGAGCAAGATCAAAGATGACCCTTGATCATCTTTTCAACTATATGTATCCTTTCTTTCCAATTAGATTGAAGTTGGTTCCAGGGCCGGAGACCACATGCATAACTCCTGCAGATATATGTCCCTTTGACATATAATATTTATTCGTTTACTGGCACGAGTACCTGGGGGGACATGAAACTAAATGCTCCACACTGTGAGGAAACTAATTTGGTGATGCCCCAGTACTAGATTGAACAATGTCTCCAAAAAAACTCATGTCCACCTGGGGCCTCAGAATGTGACCTTATTTGGAAATAAGGTGTTTGCAGTTGTACTTAGCTAAAAGGAAATCCTCCTAGAATAGGGTGGGCCCTAATGCAATGACTAGTGTCCTCATGAGAAGAGAAAACAGAGACGCAGACACAGGCACACACATAGAGGTGACTCCATGAAGACAGGCAGAAACTGGAGTGATGCAGCTATAAGCCAAGGAATGCCGAGAATTGCTGGCAACTACTAGAAGCCAGGGGTGAAAGCAAGGAAGGAGGATTCTTTCCTAGAGTCTTCAGACGGAGCAAAGGCCTGATATCACCCTGATTTTTTACTTTTAGCCTCCAGAACTGTGGAGCTTTTTTATTGCAGCTCTAGGAAATGAATATATCTGCAAACCAGGTTTTCTAGTAATGATGTAATATTTGTGGCCATCACTTTGGTGTGTTGAATCTTTTTAAGTTTTTTTAATGTTTATTTATTTTTGAGAGAGATAGAAAGAGAGACAAAGCATGAGTGGGGGCGGGGCAGAGAGAGAGACACACACAGAATCCGAAGCAGGCTCCAGGCTCTGCACTGTCAGCACAGAGCCCGATGCAGGACTCGAACTCACGAGCAGTGAGATCATGACCCGAGCCGAAGTTGGACACTTAACCAACTGAGCCACCCAGGCACCCCTGGTGTGTTGCATCTAATAGATATCAACTCAGAGATACAACACAGGGGCTATCCCAAAACAAATAATGACATGAAAAGTCAGATGGCCTCCTCCATGTGGGAAATGATGGCAATATAAACTAGTAACTATTACCATTTTTCATGTGTGGAATTTTGTAGGTAAGAACTCTGATAGAAGAATTTCAAATGTGACTATATCAGCGAAATGAAAAATCTGGCCGGGAGAGTGTCTACTGAACACGGCCTCAAGAAAGAGACCACTTTCGGATGCCCAGGTTTCCATCCCTGGCAGTGACAGCAATGTGACAAGGATATATATTTCTTGCACAAAGACATAGGAAACATCTGGATAAATGCATCAGCACAAAGTCCAGAAACAAAAAGAAGAAGCCATAGGACAGAAAAGCCCCTTAATACAATCACCAGAAGCAAAGGGGTTCCTTCCTTTCCGGTCTGATCAAGTACCCAAGGAAGTCAGCTGTAGGGCCCTTTCTTCAGCATCTACCAGCTGCCAGGCACAGTGCTAGCTGCTTTTATTGTGATTAATCCTCATTAACTCCTTACAACCAACCGCCCTTAGACACAGGTGTCTTGAGCGTGGGAAGAAGCACAACGCAATTTCACTGAGTTGTTAAGATTATTTACTCAGTCTTATCTCTGCAGCCAACACTACGGTAAGTAAAGTAGGAACTAAAATAAAATACCTGGCCTTAGCCCACAAAACTTGCAATAAAAATATATCCTTTATTGAATGGCATAATTTGTTCCAGAAAATAACCTTTACTACTCAACTTTGGAACTTGTTCCTGGCAAGTCAGGATTTAAAAGGACTCTATACAAATCTCTATTTTATGCGTTGGATTGAATAGAGGGGACACTTTTTTTTTTTTTTTTTTTTTTTTTTTTTTTGCCAATGGAGGGAATAAATGACATCTCGGTGTTCCACAAAATAAACTTTCTTAAAACAAAATTTTTTTTTTTAGTTTCTGTGATAAAATTAAACCAAGAACTAACTGAGTGTACAACAGGAATAACATTGTAAATATCAGGAGGGAATATTTTCAGTTGTTTTAATTATGCATTCACCCACTGAAGTTCAGTGTCCTTCCTTTTCAGAACCACGTTAATATTGGATACCAAGTAGTGAAACTAACAGGTTAAGTTCTAGGTTTGTCCACACACTCAGCACATGATTGTAAACACCCTGTGCTAAGGTTCTACAAAGCAGAGTCAAAGAATCTCAGAGTCCTAAGATCTGAGTTAGGAGTAGCTGAGTTGCTAGTAAACGCTAAACAAAATCAGATGAACAAAGTGTTGAGAGAATGGCACCGTGGACAGGGAAGGAAGATGTCCAAGAAGTAGTCCAGGTTGATGCACGACGTAATCTTGGGTGAGCTAACTCTTCTTTCCGTGGATCTAATCCTGAATCAGAAACTGAAAATTTCACCGCCTATAATTCAATAGGATTAGATAAAACTGTCAGGGTAAAGTAGCTAATGTACTAGTCATAAAGCAAGTTAAAATCTTAGTGAAAAAACCAAGAGTTTACGTCAAAGGCACAATTCCGAGGACATACGGGAGAAAGAAGTTCTTTGCATTTGATGCAAAACTGCCTAAAATTCTATAAGCTGCTTCATCTCATTTGCATGCAAGCTTCCTTAAGTGAAATTAGAATTCTACTTACTCACATTTTGGTAATTAT
The DNA here is from genome assembly GCF_046562875.1 of Panthera onca. NCBI lineage: Eukaryota > Metazoa > Chordata > Mammalia > Carnivora > Felidae > Panthera > Panthera onca. Next base: position 84,090,388 of record NC_138347.1, on the reverse strand, counting down.
TTTCTCATAACTTCCTCCTCCTATGTTACCCACACTTAGAATAAAACTGGGAGTTTCCTGCCCTGTGTATGATTTCCAAGACATTCATTTGATTCAGGGAGATGGATACTAACAGGATTAGCTGACACGTGTTCAAAGATAAAAAGAACAGGAAGATGTCCCAAAATGATTAAACAAATTGCTTCCTTGAGTTTCCTTAAATGAAGAAGGAAAAAAAATTTACCAAGAAAATCATCCCCTCTCTCACATACACTGTGCTTCATGAATACCCTTCTGAATCATGCATCAGAAGTAAGCAGAGAGCACTCTTGAGTCCCAGGGTACAGTAACAGCATTCACTGCCTGATCACTGTGGACCCAGTGGGGCTGCTTCTGAGATGCTGGTCAGAGAAATACCAGGAGGGAGGGAAATAAAAAGACCACATTGGCCCCTAATTAATTTGCAAGGTTTGACTTATGATCAGGAAAGAAGAGAAAGGTCATTTCATTTGCCTAGACTTCAATGAACAGTATGTTAAAATGGGATAAAAATAAGAAGGAAAAGTATCTGTCTGAAATGTAATTCTCAGAATGCTTGATCCTTGTGTGGTAGACAGAATAATAGCCTCCCAAAGAGGGCCACGTCCTAATCCCTGGAATCTGAGAATATGTCAAGTTACGTGACAAATGGGAATTAAGGTTGCTAATGGAATTAGGGCTGTTCATCAGCTGATTTCGAGATGGGGAGATACCAGGGATTAATGGGTGGGTCCAATGTAACCACAAGAGTCCTTGAAAGTTGAAGAGAAGGTCCAAGAATGATGTGATTTGAGAAGAACTTTGAAATGGAGAGAGAAACCATGAGCCAGGGGATGTGTGTGGCCTTAATGAGCTGGACAAGGCAAGGAAACAGATTCTCTCCCACAGCCTCCCAAAAGGAAAGTAGACACCTTGATTTTAGCCTGGTGAGACTGTGTTGTACTTCTGACCCGTGGAACTATAATATAATAAATTTGTGCTGCTCTAAGCCACCAAGGTGGTGGTAAGTTTTTATGGCAGTGATGGAAAACTAATCCACCTAAGTCAAGATCTAGAGCACCTCCAGGAAAACCAGTGATGGGCCAGTCCTAAGAAGCCCATACAGTTACAGAAGATAGCTTGCCTGGAATTCCTGGAATTGACCTACTCAGGAGTTTACCCTAATGCCTGGGTTGAGAGAGTTCAACTCCTTAGCATTGCTTCTTTTGGTATTTTCCTTCAATCATTTGGATTAAGGGATGTACGATATATGCTTGTCAGACCTCTTCTGAGATCTGCGATGTGAAAATGGAGTTAGACTTTCACTTAGGACCTATTTTCAAAGGACTTTGTACCAAGAAAATCTGAGTCAAGAAGGAAAAAAATTTAATCTTTTAATAGTGCCATGAGTCAGAATAAATTACTCCTTCATCACTTTGCCCCGCCCATATATGTCCTGGTCCTTGAGTTCCTGGCTTTTCCAGAGTGTGGGTCAGTCTCAATATTCAAGACCCCAGGAAATACAACACAAGATTCCTGAAAATGCTAAGCTGTTGCCTCGATTCCTACAGCACAGATTTGCAGAACAATTTAGGCTACTTTCCTCAGAGTCCAATTCCTTTACCACAGGTCATCTCTCTAACTTTGCCATAAGCTATCTCCTATGTTTGTACTATTGTGCCTGCCATTTGCTGAGATGTTCCAACACTTGCTATGGCACATACCGGACATCCAGTGACTGCTGCCAGGTCCACGGCCAACTCACAGGACTTGATCAAATCCTCCATCATGGCCAAAGCTTGTTGTAGTTCAGCTAAGAATGCTGAATCCTTGGTCCTCTTTGGCCCATTCTGTGGAAACCAAATGCCTTGTTGGAAATCAAAAGGTAAACCATCTACCAAGTGAACAAGGGAAACAGGACAGAGATAAGGAGAGACCAATCCAGCCAGCACAGAGACTGAGAAGGCAAATACATGGATCTCTTTCCCTGCTCCCAAAGAACGGTGGTTAAAGATACTTGCTGGTTTATATACATGATAAACACACAAGCAAAATAATCAACTGCACCTTCTGTACATTGAACTAATGAAGAATGACGTTCACAAAATCATGGATATTATATTCCTGCTATATAAGAAACATACTGACCTTTTATTTTAAAAAGTTTATTTATTTATTTTGAGAAAGTGAGAGAAATAGAGAGGCAGAGAGAGAGGGAGGAAGAATCCCACACAGGCTCTGTGCTGAAACAGGGCAGAATCTCATGAACCTCGAGATCATGACCTGAACCGAAATCAAGAGCCAGACACTGAACAGACAGAGCCACCCAGGAGCCCCCATGCTGACCTTTTTTAGAGCATGAAAAACCCAGACCCTTTATCTAAGCTGCTCTCCCTGTTTACATCCCACCAGGGGCTTATTGAAAAGTACAATCTCAGTATCATATTCCTGTGGGTAAATTTATGCTTAAAACCATCCCAGAGGAGGATATTTGTAAACTCCCATAGAGGCAGAGAATGAGCTGCCTGCCATGTGGAGGCTTACTAATGAGTATCATGTAAATGCCCTAACTGTTGGATTTGCCACATTGAATCCCCCCTCCAGCTCTACCCTTTCTCCCTCTTCTCCTTCCCCCGTCTTTCCCACATTCTATCACCATGAAAGACATGAAAGAGGTAAGCCAACATGGTCTGCACCTCCCAAACACAAAGTCTCAGCATTAAGTGGAAACATTGTAACTAATTCAAGAGACCAATGTTCCAATTATTACTACTGTGACACTTAGGACATAATAGAGATGACTGTTTCTGTGTGAAAGTCTTTTGCTTACAGTTTCAGTATTTTATTCCCCTGCTACCTACATAGCATATTTATCTGTTATCCGGTAAATACCAACAAAGAGATTTTGGTTTCTTCCTTTTTGTTTTTAAACACATCAATTTCTGGGGTGCCTGGGTGGCTCAGTAGGTTAAGCATCCGACTTCGGCTCAGGTCATGATCTCACAGTCCATGAGTTCAAGCCCCGCACCCGGCTCTGTGCTGACAGCTCAGAGCCTGGAGCTGCTTCAGATTCTGTGTCTCCCTCTCTCTCAGCCCCTCCCCTGCTCATGCTCTGTCTCTTTCTGTCTCAAAAATAAATAAAAACATTAAAAAAAATTTTTTTAAAACATCAATTTCTCCTTTTTTTTTTTTTTTTTTTTTTTTAAAGTTTACTTATTTATTTTGAGAGAGAGAGAGTGAGCATGGGAAGGGCAGAGGGAGAGAGAGAGAGGGAATCCCAAGCAGGCTCTGCACAGAACCTGACATGCAGGCTGAATCCCACCACCAGAGATCATGCCCTGGGCCCAAATCAAGAGTCAGACGCTTCACCAACAGAGCCATCCAGGCACTCCTAACACATCAATTTCTACAACAAAGGACAGACAGCTCTTTGCTGCTCCCCTCCCCCATATAGCCCCACCTCTTTTTGTCCTCTACAGCAAGATGTAAGCAAAGGTTTGTGTATTTTCCTAATCTCTGCCTAAGCACTGGGGATCAGTTTCTTTGGATCAGGGATTTGAGTGACAAGACCAATCAATGACTTGAGACAAAGTCATGATCTCGCTGTGTATGAGTTTGAGCAATTCGTGAGTTGGAGCCCCCCACCTTGTGCTCTCTGCTGTCAGCACAGAGCCTGCTTTGAATTCTCTGTCTCCCTCTCTATTTGCCCCTCCCCTGTGATTTCTCTTTCAAAAAAAAAAAAAAAAAAAATATATATATATATATATATATATGGTCATGACCCCACGGCTTGTGGGTTCCAGCCCCGCATTGAGCTCTGTGCTGACAGCTCAGAGCCTGGAAGCCTGCTTCAGATTCTGTGTTTCCCTCTCTCTCTGCCCCTCCCCGCCCCCCCATGCTCTGTCTCTCTGTCTCTGAAAATGAATAAACCTTTAAATATATATATATATATATATATATATATATATATATATATATATATATATACACATCAGGAAAAAACCCCTCAACTTCCTTTTCGTGACTCAACTGCTCCTACCCTCTCCTTCCCACTAACCCTCCTCCCACAAACACAGCAGGTAGTTACTTTTACATTGCATAATATAGGGCTCAGAAATATCCTTACAAATATTACTAAACTAACTTAGGCTAGCTCCCCTTGCTCCAGGCTATAAAATTATTATCTGTATCTTGAGCTTCTCTTAATTTGAAGGGGTCCCTACCATATATTCTGAGCAGGGAGGGCATACAAATGACTGCTCCTCGTGTTTTTCTTGTTAAAACCAGAATATTTTATAGGAAATTTAAAAGAAACCCCACTGGTAAGTCACAAATTTCCTGTGAAATGTGGTATGTGGTATGGCTCCCATCTCTTCTTCTTCTTTTTTAATGTTTTATTTATTTTTGAGAGAGAGAGAGTATGAGCTGGGCAGGGGCAGAGAGAGAGGGAGACAGAACCCACAAAGCAGACTCCAGGCCCTGAGCTGTCAGTAGGGAGCCCGAAGCGGGGCTCGAACCCGAGAACCACGAGATCATGACCTGAGCCCAAGTCAGATGCCCAACCGACTGAGCCACCCAGGCGCCCCTCATAATCCTACCATGCAGGAAAACCACAGCTGAGATTTTATCATATTTATTTCCAGTCTTTTATGTATGCATTTTACACATTCATTTAATTTCGTATTCCTGTTAAAACATTTTTTTAAGTTTATTTATTTTAAGAGAGAGGGAATGTGAGTGGGGGAGGGGCAGGGAGAGGGAGAGCCAGAATCCTAAGCAGGCTCCATACTGTCAGTAATGCAGAGCCCAAAATGGGGCTCAAACCCACAACCCTGACATCATGATCCGAGCTGAAATCAAGAGTTGAAGCTTGACCAACTGAGCCACCCAGGCACACCTCCTGTTAAAATATTTCTATGTAAAGGAAAGAAAATGTATTACTACTTGTCCTGTCACAAACCTCAGGTTGAAATTGCCTTTAATTGTTTTGTTTTTTCTGTGACTATAAATTATAGGATATATACTATTTTAGAAAATATAAACAATAAAGATCATAAACAAGAAAAACAAAATTGCCATAAATCCTTCCAACCAGAGACAGATACCATTGACAGTTAGTTATATAAGCTAATATTTAATATACAGTACCTTAGCCGAACCTCCTTCCTGGTCTCCTGGGTCTATCTCCCAATCCTTAGGAGTCTCAAAGTCCAGCAGACCCTGCATTAACCCAAAAGCCTTATTGGAAATTAAAAAGCAAAATGCCAACTAAATCTACCATGTCAACAATCTCCAGCAAATGCCAAATCAACAGAGGATGTATGTAAGTTTGTGTGTCACACGTAAGGGGGAAAGAATGGCACAGAGTTCTTTCCACAACCAGAATCATACTGGAAACATTATTCTGGAGCCTATTTTTTCCCACTTAACATATCACAAACATTTTTCCATGACATTATGTTTTTGTAAACATGTTTTTTAATTGCAGACTGTTGCATTCTGTAGATAAATCATAATTAATTAATCTCCCTACTATTAAACATTTAGGTTCAATAATTTTTACTATAATAATAATCTTTGTGCATTTTTCCTAAGGATAAATTCCTAGAAGTGAAATCGTCAATGTTAAAAGTTTTGATGCGTATTTCCAAGTTCTTTACAGAAGGACTATGTTCCCACCAGTCATATATGAAAGCTTGCTTCATTAGCCCCACCATACATGGAGTATTAACATTTAATCAAAAAGTGTTGTCAGTTCAATCAACAGAGAAATTCTACCTCATTGTTTTAATGTGAATTTCTCAATGAGCAGGTGAGTTAGAACTTTCAAAAACATGTTTGCCATTAGCATTTATTCTTTTGTAAACTGCCTATGTCCTCTGTTCATTTTTTTATTATTTTCTTTTTTATTTCAACTTGGAAGTATAATTGACATATAAAACTGTTAGGTATTTAAAGTATAAAGTTAAAGTATATATGGTATATATATTTGGTACACATATATATTGTAAAAGGATTGCCTCCATCTTGTTAATTAACACATCCATTACCTCACATATTTATCTCTTTTTTTCTTTTTTGGCAAGAACATTTAAGTTCTACTTTTAGCAAATTGCAATTATATAATACACTGTTACCAACTACAGTTACAATGTTTTACATTAGATCCTCAAGCCTTATTCATCTCATAAGCTGTAAGTTTATACCCTTTTACTAACCTCTCCCTATTAATTCTTTTTTCTAATAGTAGTCTATTTAATTTTTGTAAAAGAAGAAAAATGAATATCGCATGACTTGCATTACACAGGAAATCAGCACAACCACCTATTCTAGAACATTCTTCCTGTAATAAGCAAAATTTACTGTAAATAAATAATGTACCATTTTCCAAATCATATATATCTTAAAATCTAGGCTAGAAAAATTCTCTACATTAAATTTGATAGTTTCCTTACATAGTCTATTTGACATAAATCATGGGCTCAATAAAAGTGAATTTCTGTTGTCCCTAAATGCATCTATTTTTAATATATGCTAATATACAATATATTTTTAATCAGTTTGCCATGACTCATTAGACATTATGTACATTATGTACTCAAAACTCTGTTCTGACTGTTAATTTTCATAATACCTCAGGAAAGATATTATTTCATAGGTATCATTTCTTTTTGGTTCTTTTTTTTTAAATTATTAACTTCTATGCACTCATTACTAGACATGCTGACCATCTGTCATGTATCTATCTTGCTTATATGATATTTTACCCAATTTTTCAGGTGTCTATTTTTAATGGTATAATCTATCATTTCTTTCCCTTATTTTTGTACTAGGGAAAAGCTTTCTCAGACCAGGATCCCATGATCCTTTCTAAGCCATGAGACGATCAGTCAGACATCCATGTTCTTAAAGAAGTTGATGGTAGGACTTTCAGAATGAGCTCTGTCCCTCAGGGTAGAGAACACTGGAAAGTTCTTCCTTCCCTCACAGGCAGCCCAGTGGTCTGAACTTGTTTTTCCAGCATGCAGTGAATGGGAAAAACTGGTTTGCCTTGAGTGACCTCCCATGGTTTCACGCAGACGCCCGAGGAATATTTTCCAGTGATTCTGTCTCTTATTTCCTCAGTGAAATGAAGTAACAAAATTATCTAATTACTTTTCACCTGGACTACCTCATTTATGCTCCCAAGAAACATACCAGGAAAGTACTAGTACTACCTTCATGTTACAGTTGAGGAACTTGAGGCAGAGAGAGGTTCAGTAATTTGCCTGAGTCCAAGCAGTCTGGAAGCGTCAGAGCTGGATCCACACCCACCATGGCTAACTCCTCAGTCTGGGTTTCTAATTACTGTGCCCTGTGGTCCTCTGGCTATGGTACAGAACTTCATCATTGTCTCAGCATCACTTCTGTGGGAAAACTCGAGCACCTCGGTACCCGATGCCCCCAGACGGAGGTGGTGAGGACCCCCACTTGTCTGGCTCCTTCCTCACGGGGCTCAGTGGTAAGACTTGTCCAGCTTAGATGACAGTAAAGATGGGATGGTTACAGGAGTGTGAAGCCCTGAATGAACACTATTGAAACACACTCACAAATGCCACTCGTGGAGGGAGGCAGTGGGCATCACCCTCATTCCCACACCAGTGTGACATCTCTGGGTATAAAACAATGGCTATGTGTTCCCGGAAGCTTCCCAGGGGTCAGCACTGAGTGAGCTCTCTTCATGCATTACCCACTTGCCCCTCACACCAATCCTGTGAAGGAGGTTCCAGTATCTCACACAGGAGAAAACTAAGGCCGAAGAGGTTCAGTAATGCCACAGCAGGTGACGGCATAGCTGGTCCAGCCTCGGCTGAGGCTGCAGATGCAAACCGAAAAGGGCACCTTTTTCTGAGGGCAGAATGTTAGGCAATGAGCTTAACCTCCCTGAGCCTCAGTTTCTTCATACACCAGAGACTTTCTGGTGCATCTGATTGTGGGGATTAAATAAGAAATTTATATGGGAAGGTACCCAGTAAACAGCAGGTGCTTGTATTTTTTTAAGAGATGGTAACCACTGGGCAAGAGCTGCTCATAAAGGTTAACTCAAAACACAACATGGAGAAGTGGCTGAACCTTTCCCTCAGCTCACACATGGGGAGGCAGCCTGACAGCTCCTTCTGTCCTGTTTGGGTGTTTGGTAGTCCTCTCCTGCGGGTGTGCTGATGTCAGAGAACCACCTAGGTGTTCAGCAGAGCAAAATTCATTCTGTTATGTTGCTCTTGAGAAAGATCTCTTAATCTAGGGGTGGAGGTAGATGTTGCAAAAAGAGAAAAGACTCCGGTTTTGCCTTCTCCCTTCCATTGCTTTAATGTACATAAAATTGTGACTTTGAGGAAAATCACATCTCTTTTCTGAAGCTCCTTGCCTTATCTGTAAAATGGAGCCGACGATATCTTACCTGCCGATATCTTACATGAGAATAGAGTCTCTGGCTGCCTCCCTACCCTCTCAGCTGCCAGCAGTGTGGAGGGACTCCTTTCACCCTTTGCTCCCAAGAACCTCTCCAGCCCCAAAGCAGCCTCCTTAGAGATTCATGCCTTGGGCTGCATGTCAGATTAGCCAGGCTTCCAGGTCCTTTTCAACTCTCTGATTCTTTGGTCTTACTCCTCACTGAGGTGTGCTGCTTTAGACGTGGAGGACAGAAAAAGCCTGGAGGATAGACCTATCTTCACATTGGGAAGATAAAGTCATAGCTCTACATGTCTAAGGAAAAGAGCACCACAGCACGTGCATGTTTTCCCAGCACAGGAAAGCACTGTCTCATTGACTTTACCTTTAACAGCGTCTGGTATTTTAGAAGCCTCTGGCTTGGTCCTCTAAGATACTTAAAAAGAGGGATATTGTGATCCAATTGGCGCTGGCACACCTTTAAAAGCCAAACAGAAACAATGTGAAACAAAACAAACAACACCCAGAGAGAACAAAGCGGCAGCGTTTGAAAACAAGAAATAAAGCGGGCTCCTGTGGAAAAGAGGTACACCCGTGTTGACCAGCTTTGTAAAGCTATTGAGTTGTTGGATCCCTCAGGAACAGTATGTAAAATGAGAGAAAGGGGAAAGAGGATGGCTTGGCTAGTAATTGTATATGCAACTAGGGAAGCAGGACCATTTATTTCTTTTAGAAAGCAAGTCTGTTAGAACGCAGTGGGGCACTTCAAATCCTGAAAAAGATGCAGCCTGTGTTTGAGTTGGGGGTGATGTTGTCTTTTCAGCTCATTTTGAGTCTGGAAGACTTGATGACTTATGTGATGACTGATGAATATCATTCCAGGGAGCCCATTTAAAATTCCCCATCCTAATTTGAGAAACCTAACAGAAGACCATGGGGGGAGGGAAGGGGAAAAAATAGTTTCAGAGAGGAGGCAAACCATAAGAGACTCTTAAATACAGAGAACAAACTGAGGGTTGATGTGAGGGCCGGCGGAAAGGGGAAACGGGTGATGGGCATTGAGGAGGGCCCTTGGGATGAGCACTGGGTGTTGTATGTAAGCGATGAATCACGGGAATCTACTTCTGAAACCAAAAGCACACTATATACACTGTATGTTAGCTAACCTGACAGTAAGTGATATTTATGAATGAATGAATGAATCAATCAATCAATCAATCAATTCCCCATCCTACAAGAGGGCTCTGGTTTGCTCACCAGGCTACAGCTGCTCCTCACAGGCCTGTCCCATAGAGACCCAAGGCAGCATCAAAACTTCCAACACAGAATTTCAAAATAGGAGAGACTTTTAATAAATATAAATTCAAATGCCAAATTCCCCTGCCTTGTTCATACTTCTGATTTCTTTAAATACTTGGCGCATGCAAACATTGCTCAGGGAAAGCAATTTGTGGGAGACTTTGTGGTCTCAACATTACCCCAAAGAAGGCGCAGTCTTGACATTCTTGCCAGATTGCCCTAGCTCGGGGCAGATTCTTATGGTATTTAAAATACATTTGAAGATCTTCTTTCTGGAAGAGGAAAAGCATTGGAACAAATTAATCAGGTGGCATTTTTCAGGAAGAGAATAGGATGATACTGTTTATTCATTCGAATATTCAACAAGCCTGAGTATTTTCATGGTGTGAGGAACTGGGGGTGTGTGATAACCTTATGTTGGGGTGACTGTGTGATGGGAGGGCAAACAGAGGGCTCTAAACAGCCACAAGTACTAAGCACGGACATGAACAGGGTGCTGTGGAACCAACTACAGGACTCTGGTAAATCAGTTAATTCATAAACCGGGATAGGTTTTTCATCTCCATCCTTCCTCCTCTGCTCTTTACCCAGGACATCACTGTTCCCCCAGAATAGCTCTGCAGTGAGGGACAAAATTGACAGAAAAGGTGCCAGTAGCTGATGGCCCCATCTTTCTCTCTCCCTGTCTTCCTATTATGATCATCATGAGCCAAACCTAGGGGGGAAAAACCCCAAGAGACAGCCAAAAGGTACAAACACCCCAAAAGGAAAACATGGCAGTTTGGACACAGCAACATAGATCTAAGTCCTTTGGGCAATTCTCAGAGGAGCAGGCTCTGCCTCAGACATCACCTTCCACCTATAGCACCAGACTCCAAGATGGGAAAAATTACACGACTATCCTAAGGCTAGAGATGAAAGATTCCAAGTGCTGTGTGGCCTATTTCTTTTTGCCTCAAAGGCCATGAGAGATGGGCACATACCTATCAACAGCCCAGATAGAAAGGTTGCCCAGATAGAAAGGAGTCAGCTTGCCAGCTCCATCCACTCCATCAGTAGGACCTGGCCCAGAGCAGCTGCACTTGTCATAAAGCCTGTGCCACTCTGGTTAGAGAAGCCCATGTGGCTGCATCCTCATGGACTTCTGTGTCCCTATGCTTCTCAGGTCAACTCTTGATGTCCCTCATGTGGACACAGGTTATTTCTTCCCTCACAGCTTTAGCTAGGTCTATTCTTCTTCTCCTTCTCCTTCTCCTTCTCTGTCTCCTTCTTCTTCTAAAGTTTATTTATATATTTTGATAGAGAGACAGAGAGTGAGTGGGGAAGGGGCAGACGGAGAGAGGGAGAGAGAGAAAGAATCCCAAGCAGGCTCTGCACTGTCAGTGCAGAGCTCGATGTGGGGCTCGAACTCACCAACTGTGAGATCATGACCTGAATGAACTGAAACCAAGAGTCAGACAGATGTTCAAATGACTGAGCCACCCAGGCACCCCAAGGTCTATTCTACTTCCAAACACACTGCTGTAGTGAATGCTTTCTGTTTCTGTAGTTCTCCTCCTCTCCTGATGGATTGTAAGTGGTCATTTCACTTCACTCCAAGAACTTCAGCAACTCTGTCCTTTGCTACTCTCTCCGGGAAAAACTACATGCGTGTGTGTATGGAAGGGAGATGACCCCTGAGGAAATGTTGTTCAGACAGGTTAAGGAACTAAAATAATAACTCCGAGCTTAACAATATGTTCATTATTTATTCACTTGAGAACTATCTACCGAGTGCCATTGATAAGCCAGGCACGGCTTCCAGAGCAGAGCAACCTACACATGGGAAACATTCGTGCCATACCAAAAGCCAGGCTTATAAAATACTACAAAGTGATAAAGGCATCTCACCCACATTGGGTCCGTCAGAGCACAAAACACTGGCCTTTAGCACCTAAAACAATTCAAGGTTTCACTGCTTTCAACACTAACCACAAAAGGATTCTTTTTTAAAATTTTTTTTAAGGTTTATTTATTTTTGAGAGAGAGAGAGAGAGAGAGAGAGAGAGAGAGAGAGAGAGAATGAGCAGAGGAGGGGCAGAAAGAGAGGGAGACACAGAATCCAAAGTAGGCTCCAGGCTCTGAGCTGTCAGCACAGAGTCCAATGATGGGCTCGAACCCACAGACTGCGAGATCATGACCTGAGCCAAAGTTGGAGGCTTAACTGACTGAGCCACCCAGGTGCCCCAACTACTAGAGGATTCTTAAAAGCTGGAGGAGATTTTGGAGGTCCAGCCCCCCACTCAGTAAAACAACCTCCACAGTCAGCCACCTTTCCCCAAACTTTCCCAGTAACAGAGGCAAATGGTTCTCCTGATGGATGCTGAGCAGAAACCTGTGTTCCTATGTCTGTGTACTATGTCTGCACTTTGAGCAATGCAGAACATTATAAGCCTTCAAACACCAAAACACAACTGTTGACCTAAATTTGCTCTTCAATCCAAAATTCCTTAAAGAAAGGATATACACTAACCAGCAGCATAAGAAAGTGCCTGATTACCCTCACCTTCTTATAGAATAAATCAGGAGGCTAAAAAAAATTGCTACCAAAAATTCATATTCACACATGATTGTTTATGCATTAGGACAGAGCCTCTGGTGGTGGAGTGTCCAGATTAAGTTCTTGGCTTTGTCACTTACAAACCAAATGGCCCAAGTTCAGTGACTTAACCTTCCTATACTTCAGTTTTCTCATGTATTAAATGGGTTTATGACAATAGTCAACTATGATTGCTGTGAGATTAAATGAGATGATGTATTAAAACTTCTCAGCAAATGCCCAATATAACATACAGGATACCCAATAAATGGTAGCTATTGACAAAGCACTTTGTACTTTGTAGAACCCTTCTGCATACACTATTGTATTAGATCTCCACAACAACTTTACATATTGGTATGATTAAGCTTATTGTATGGAGAAGGAAAGTGAGACTTCAAGGGTTGAAGGGATTTAATGTGAGGTCATGCAGATAGCAAGTGGCTCAACTTAGACAAGTTACATTCCTGACTCCCACCTCAGTGCTCTTTCAGCCATGTCTGAAAGCATGCTCTTTTGTGCCATGTCAGATCTCAGAGCAAATGGAACTCAAAGTAAACTACTGACAAATGTTATTCTACATAGAGCTTGGCCTCTGGGGCAGGATCTTCCTGGATTCTGCAAGCTATAGAGTCTGATTAAAACACTTGGACAGAGCAATATTTCAAAACTCATCTCCACAGAATTCTGCAAATGCTACTAAGAAAAGGTCAACTGTTGTGGTACATAATGGTTGAGGGGCCCATCTTATTAGCTAACAAATACATAGCAGTAGCCAATTCCCTCAAGGAGCCTCAAAGAATAGGTGGTCATGGTTTTTAATTACTCCATTTGTCCCAGACTAATAACTTTGTGCTTGGGAAGAATTTATTACCTATATTCTGTCTCCAACATCATAAATCATTAGGATTATATGCAGTATTTAAATGCAGGTCTGGATGGAATAATTTCTGAGGTTTCTCCCAAAAGGGAGGACTATAGAAAGCTTTGCAAAACTTTAGGTGAGGAATTCTTTTAGGAAAAGATGTTTTGTCAGCAATTCCCTGACCATTTCATTATACTTGGACAGTTTTTAAAATAATATCCACTTTCTCCCCACAGGGTTCTGGCCTTTTCTCATTCAACAATTTAAACAAGTCTTTGCAATAATGACATAAGCAATTATAAAATATTTCTAAACTATGAAACTAGATTTCACATTGGTGGTTTGATGAATACAAAATTGCAAAACAGTATAAAACACTAATAATGCTATAAAAGTAACTCATAAAGGAAATTAATCAGATTGAATACAAAATCATTTTTAGTGTATCTTGAATTCTGGCACTTGATGAAAAGCCTATGATGAGGCTGTGGTGGAAAGCTGATACCGGGCCAAGAAAGGTCCTTCTAAGCCATTAGGAATGCTGAAGGTTGAAGGCTCTGCCTCTCCATTATGTCAAAGGCCTTGAAACCTGGGGATTTTTATTTTCTTGCTGTCAGTTTATCACAAGTACTGATCTTAGACTTATCAGCCATAATTTGGATTGTTTAAAATTTTTTAAGCTGTTTGAGCTGTTGTGTCAGGCTCACAAAAAGAAAAGGAAGGAAGGGAATGAAAAGAAGGGCTGGTTGAGAGAGAGAGAAGAAATGGGAGACTTTGAGAGTTCAGGGCGTGAGGATCATCTGCATAGTCCTCCCAAGGGAAGAAAGTACTTGGTGGGGAGTGGTACTCGGCAATACATTTCTCTGTGACAGCTTACAGAGTACCACTGGACGAAACAGCCTATTCACTGCCCAAAGGAAGGGTGCAGAGAGGGCAAAAGGGAAGAGGTGTGGCAGCAGGGAAGGGGAAATAATCAGAAGTATGGTGTTGTAGGACAGGAAATCATAAACTGGGTGCTAAGTATATCCTCTATGTTGTATAAATAAATAAACAAACAAATAAATAAATAAAATGGAAGAAAATACATTTTTTGAGACTTTTAGTTTAGCATCAGTACTTCTCTTGAGAGTGTTAATACAACTTTAGTGAGGAATTTAAACCTGCTGTGTGATTCTTGTTTGAAAACAGCTCAGTCATTCAGAGCAGGATCATCTGCTTTGCAGGGGGTGGGGTGGGGGGCAGTCTTCCGTGTCACCAGGCTTTACAGGAGGCCAAGCTTGTAAGTTGCTCCCACCTGTCATATGAGCTTAGTCAAACTGGACTCATCCGACTCCTGCTTTGCACTCAAAAGGCATGTGTAACTCTTTAGACCATTGATATTTCCATTTGCCCTTGCCTCATACACAGAAAATTAAGGGTTAACTTTAATCACATGGTTGTTTCGACTTACTGGGAGCACAGACTTACTCTCTTGAGAAAGCAACGCGCCAGAAGTGCAGGGTTTTCGGTGCACTTTTCCAATTCTTTTAGAAAAGTCCTAGGGAAAGAAAAGTATAATAATGTTTTAATTTTTTTACATGTATAAGGTTAAAACTTTTTAAAAGTAAAATCATATAAGGTTTTAAGAGGTCTTTAGAAAAATGCTGTTTTCCAGGCTTTGTTGCTCTTGACTCATTTTCAACACACCGATTTGGGAGAAAAAACATTCTGTGACATTACTAGGATTCCTTGAAACTACCTACAGCTGTCCTGATCATTCTAAGCACTAGCTATAGATAGACAAGATGCAATGATGCTCCCTGCTACATGATAATAACATTAATAAGAACTTCTGCTGTTGCCGCTGCTACTGTTAATATCACTGAGAGCTTCAAGTACGTCAGGCATAAGCTAAGTACTTCATAAACAATATCTCATTTAATCATCCACCAAATCTTGCAAAGTCGGGTTTCATAAATATGAAACCTGAGTTACATAGAGGTTGAATAACTTTTCCAGAGAAGGTAGCAGAAACGGGATTTCCATTTCACTTTTGTGTCTGACCAATGGACAGGAGACGTGTTTGAGAAGCAACTGTGGTTCACTTCACCAAGCAGTCTTTTCCTTTTCCATCAATTACATGTGTGATTTGGGGTTACTATATTGAGTAAAGAGAGGAAACGAGCTGCAGTATCATCTGTGAAATGAAAGGCTGGGAAGATGATTTCTAAAGTCCCTTCCTCCTCTAATTCTCTAAAACTCAACACCCAACCAGCCCTGGGCTACAAGGACAACTTGTTTAACCAGTTAGCATTTTCCAACACCCTAGCTCCCAGCACTACCCTATGACAGTAAGTATGTGGATGTGTGTCCTGCTCATCTTTGTATTCCCAATGCTGAACACAGTGCCTGACATAGTACAGGTCCACAATAAAATGCTGATGCATGAATAGATAAATAAGCAAAGGAACATACAAAAAATATTACCTTAATGCCTGACACCTGGTACATGCTCCATTGGTGCCTTTCCCCTTCTCCCTCAGAGATCTGTGGCACTTCTTCCCTCCCTCTCATCCCATCCCACCCCAACCAAATCCACGGACTCTGAACTACTTGCTTAAGCCTAACAATGTCTAAGCATGTTCATCTCCAAATTCCATCAGTCTGATTTCCATTGTTCTTCTACTTTCCATTTTTCCTGATAATATAAATTATTATATACCTGTTGTGAAATTCATAAAGTTCTCTAATATTCCCAAAGAGAAGCTCCTTGTTATTCTGAAGAACATCTGGAATCAGATGCTTCAGCCAAATAAAATCCATTGGAGTGATATATCCCTGCAGAGGTGGAAACAAGGTAGGTTTTACATGTAGGAACATATGAGAGATGATCTGAATTAGCTACTCCAGGGACCAAAACCCTAACAATTAGGAAATATGGTGTTTAGAAAAATGCTGTTTTCCAGGCTTTGTTGCTCTTGACTCATCTTGATTGACAGTTATCTCCTGAAACCCATTCCATCAAATGCTTTCTTTTGATATTATGTCCTTCGTGCGTCCATCTTCAGAAGATGGTTAAATGGCAATGATAATAAAACGGCAATTTATAGAAAGAAAAAAAATGTATTTTTAAAATGTTTATGTTATACAAGTCAAGTGTGAAAGCCAAAGACTTACCCATCATTTTACAACCAAACACAATTATTATTGTTTTATTATATTTCCTTCATAACTTTTTAAAAGCTTATTTTATATGGCTGTAATCACAGTAATCACATGTAATTCATATTCTGTTTTTCCACATGCATTTTGGGCTAAGCTTGTAAAATTCTACATATATTGTTTTTACTTTTATAAGCATTTTTCAATGTTGCTATATTTATTCAAAATAATTATTTTTTAAATATAATTTATTGTTAAATCAGTTTCCATACAACACCCAGTGCTCATCCCAACAAGTGCCCTCTTCAATGCCCATCGCCCACTTTCCCCTTTCCCCCACCCCCCATCAACCCTCAGTTTATTCTCTGTACTCAAGAGTCTCTAATGGTTTGCCTCCCTCTATCTCTGTGAGTTTTTCCTCCCTTCTGCTCCCCAAGGTCTTCTGTTAAGCTTCTCAAGATCCACATGAGTGAAAACATATGGTATCTGTCTTTCTCTGGCTGACTTATTTCACTTAGCATAATACCCTCCAGTTCCATCTACGTTGCTGCAAATGGCCAGATTTCATTCTTTCTAATTGTCAAGTAGTATTCCATTGTATATATAAATCACATCTTCTTTATCCATTCATCAGTTAATGGACATTTAGGGTCTTTCCACAATTTGGCTATTGTTGAAAGTGCTGCTATAAACATTGGGGTACAATTGCCCCTATGCATCAGCACTCCTATATCCCTTGGGTAAATTCCTACCAGTGCTATTGCTGGGTCATAGGGTAGTTCTATTTTTAATTTTTTGAGGAACCTCCACACTGTTTTCCAGAGTGACTGCACTAGTTTGCATTCCCAACAACAGTGCAAGAGGGTTCCCATTTCTCCACACCCTCGCCAGCATCTATAGTCTTGTGATTTGTTAATTTTAGCCACTCTGACTGGTGTGAGGTGGTATCTCAGTGTGGTTTTGATTTGTATTTCCCTGATGATGAGTGTCATTGAGCATCTTTTCATGTGTCTGTTGGCCATCTGGATGTCTTCTTTGGAAAACTGTCGCTCCATGTCTTCTGCCCATTTCTTCACTGTATTATTTGTTTTTCTGGGTGTTTTGGTAAGTTCTTTATAGATTTTGGATACTAACCCTTTATCTGATATGTCATTTATAAATATCTTTTTCCATTCCACCAGTTGCCTTTTAGTTTTGTTGTTTTTAGTGCAGAAGCTTTTTATCTTGATGAGATCCCAATAGTTCATTTTTGCTTTTAATTACATTGCCTTTGGAGACGTGTTGAGCAAGAAATTGCTGTGGCGTAGGTCAAACAGGAACTTTTTCCTGTTTTCTCCTCTAGAGCTTTGATGGTTTCCTGTGTCACATTCAGGTCTTTCATCCATTTTGGGTTTATTTTTGTGTATGGTGTAGCAAAGGGATCTAGTTTCATTCTTCTGCACGTTGCTGTCCCGTTCTCCCAGCACCATTTGCTAAAGAGACTGTCTTTTTTCCATTGGATACTATTTCTAGCTTTGTCAAAGATTAGTTGGCCGTATATTTGTGAGTCCAATTCTGGGTCGTCTATTCTATTTCATTGGTCTATGTGTCTGTTTTGGGGCCAATACCATACTGTCTTGATGATTACAGCTTTGTAGTAGAGGCTAAAGTGTGGGATTGTGATGCCTCCCACTTTGGTTTTCTTTTTCAACATTACTTTGGTTATTCTGGGTCTTTTGTGGTTCCTTACAAATTTTAGGATTGTTTGTTCTAGCTTTGAGACGAATGCTAGTGCAATTTTAATTGGGATTGCATTGAATGTGTAGATTGTTTTGGGTAGTATTGACATTTTAACAATATTTATTCTTCCAATCCATGAGCATGGAATGTTTTTCCATTTCTTTGTATCTTCTTCAATTTCTTTCATAAGTGTTCTATAGTTTTCAGCATACAGATCTTTTACATCTTTGGTTAGGTTTATTCCTAGGTATTTTATGATTCTTGGTGCAATTGTGAATGGGATCAGTTTCTTTATTTGTCTTTCTGTTGCTTCATTATTAGTGTATAAGAATGCAACTGATTTCTGTACATTAAATTTGTATCCTGTGACTTTGCTGAATTCATGTATCAGTTCTAGCAGACTTTTGGTGGAGTCTATCAGATTTTCCATATAATATCATGTCATCTGCAAAAAGTGAAAGCTTGACTTCATCTTTGCCAATTTTGACGCTTTCGATTTCCTTTTGTTGTTTGATTGCTGATGCTAGAACTTCCAACACTATGTTAAACAACAGCAGTGAGAGTGGACATCCCTGTCGTGTTCCTGATCTCAGGGGGAAAGCTCTCAGTTTTTCCCCATTGAGGATGATATTATCTGTGGGCTTTTCATAAATGGCTTTTATGATGTTTAAGTATGTTCCTTCTATCCCTACTTTCTCGAGGGCTTTTATTAAGAAAGGATGCTGAATTTTGTCAAATGCTTTTTCTGCATCTATTGACAAGATCATTTGGTTCTTAGCCTTCCTTTTATTAATGTGATGTATCACATTGATTGATTTGTGAATATTGAACAAATCCTGCAGCCCAGGAATGAATCCCACTTGATCGTGGTGAATAATTCTTTTTATGCTGTTGAATTCAATTTGCTAGTATCTTGTTGAGAATTTTTGCATTCATAGTCATCAGGCCTGTAGTTCTCTTTTTTGCCTGGGTGTCTGTCTGGTTTGGGAATCAAAGTAATGCTGGCTTCATAGAATGAGTCTGGAAGTTTTCCTTCCATTTCTATTTTTTGGAACAGCTTGAGAAGAATCGGTATTAACTCTGCTTTAAATGTCTGGTAGAATTCCCCGGGGAAGCCATCTGGTCCAGAACTCTCATTTTTGAGATTTTTGATAACTGATTCAATTTCTACACTAGTTATGGGTCTGTTCAAATTTCCTATCTCTTCCCATTTGAGTTTTGGTAGTGTGTGGATGTCTAGGAATTTGTCCATTTCTTCCAGGTTGTCCAATTTGCTGGCATATAATTTTTCATAGTATTCCCTGCTAATTGCTTGTATTTCTGAGTGATTGGTTGTGATAAATCCATTTTCATTCGTGATTGTATCTACTTGAGTCCTGTCTCTTTTCTTTTTGAGAAGCCTGGCTAGAAGTTTATCAATTTTGTTTATTTTTTCAAAAAAACAACTCTTAGTTTCATTGATCTGTTCTACTTTTTTTTTTTTTTTTTGGATTCTATATTGTTTATTTCTGCTCTGATCTTTATTATTTCTCTTCTTCTGCTGGGCTTGGGGTGTCTTTGCTGTTCTGCTTCTAGTTCCTTTATGTGTGCTGTTAGATTTCGTATTTGGGATTTTTCTTGTTTCTTGAGATAGGCCTGGATTGCAATGAATTTTACTCTTAGGACTGACTTTGCTGCATTCCAACGGGTTTGGATTGTGGTGTTTTCATTTTCGTTTGTTTCCATATATTTTTTAATATCTTCTCTAATTGTCTGGTTGACCCATTTGTTCTTAGGAGGCTTTTCTTTAACCTCCATGCTTCTGGAGGTTTTCCAGACTTTTTCCTGTGGTTGATTTCAAGTTTCATAGCAGTGTGATCTGAAAGTGTGTATGGTATGGCCTCAATTCTTTTATATTTATTGAGGGCTGTTTTGTGACTCAGTATGTGATCTATCTTGGAGAACGTTCCATGTGCACTCAAGAAGAAAGTAAATTCTGCTGTTTCAGGATGTATAGTTCTAAATGTATCTGTCAAGTCCATCTGGTCCAGTGTATCATTCAGGGCCATAGTTTCTTTAATGACTTTCTGTCTAGATGATCTGTCCATTGTTGTAAGTGGAGTATTAAAGTCCCCTGTAATTACCACATTCTTACCAATAAGACTGCTTATGTTTGAGATTAATTGTTTTATATATTTCGGTGCTTCTGAATTCGGTGCATAAACATTCATAATTGTTAGCTCTTCCTGATGGATAGACTCTGTAATTATTATATAATGCCCTTCTTCATCTCTTGTTACAACCTTTAATTTAAAGTCTAGTTTGTCTGAAATAAGTATGGCTACTCCAGCTTTCTTTTGACTTCCAGTAGCATGATAGATAGCTCTCCATCCCCTCACTTTCAATCTGAAGGTGTTCTCAGGTCTAAAATGGGTTTCTTTTAGACAGCAAATAGATGGATCTTGTCTTTTTATCCATTCTGTTACCCTATGTCTTTTGATTAGAACGTTTAGTCCATTTACATTCAGTGTTATTATTGAAAGATATGGGTTTGGAGTCATTGTGATGTCTGTAGGTTTCATGCTTGTAGTGATGTCTCTGGTACTTTGTGGTCCTTGCAACATTTCACTCACAGAATCCCCCTTAGGATCTCTTGTAGGGCTGGTTTAGTGGTGATGAATTCCTTTAGCTTTTGTTTGTTTGGGAAAACCTTTATCTCTCCTTCTATTCTGAATGACAGACTTGCTGGATAAAGGATTCTCAGCTGCATATTTTTTCTGTTCATCACATTGAAGATTTCCTGCCATTCCTTTCTGGACTGCCAAGTTTCAGTAGATAGGTCTGCTACTACCCTTACGTGTCTACCTTTGCATGTTAAGTCCTGTTTATCTCTAGCTGCTTTCAGAATTCTCTCTTTATTCTTGTATTTTGCCAGTTTCACTATGATATGTCATGCAGAAGATTGATTCAAGTTATGTCTGAAGGGAGTTCTCTGTGCCTCTTCCGTTTCAATGTCTGTTTCCTTCCCCAGACTGGGGAAGTTGTCAGCTATGATTTGTTCAAGTACACCTTCAGCCCCTTCCTCTCTCTCTTCTTCTTCTTCTGGAATTCCTATGATACAGATATTGTTCCATTTGATTGCATCACTTAGTTCCCTAATTCTCCCCTCATGATCCTGGATTTTTTAATCTCTCTTTTTCTCAGTTTCTTCTTTTTCCATAATTTTATCTTCTAATTCACCTATTCTCCCCTTTGCCTCTTCAATCTATGCTGTGGCCACCTCCATTTTACCTTGCATCTCACTTATAGCATTTTTAAATTCATCATGACTATTTTTTAGTTCCTTGATCTCTGCAGCAATAGATTCTCTGCTGTCTTCTATGCCTTTTTGAATCCCAGCAATTAATTTTATGACTATTATCCTAAATTCTTGTTCAGTTATATTGCTTATATCTGATTTGATCAATTCTTTAGCTGTCACTTCTTCCTGGAATTTCTCTTAAGGAGAATTCTTCCATGTCATCAGTTTGGCTAATTTTCTGTCCCTTATGAGTTTTAAAAGCTTGTTACGTGCTCTGCACCTGTGAGCACTGCTATATTAAAGGGGGGCCATACACCATACAGGGTCTGGCCCTTCAGGAGGTGTTTTTTTGGAGGGTGTTACTTGCTCTCCGTTATTGTGACTTTGGTTATTTTATTTCCCTACTTGTAGTGATGTTTTGGACCCTCCCAGGTGTGCTTTGATTTGTTCCTTGAAGTAGCCCTGGAAAGGAAAACAAACAAACAAACAAACAAACAAACAGCAAACAAAAACACACAAACAGACAAATAAAACAAACAAACAATCCAAAAGCAAAAAACCAAAAACACCAACTATAAGTAAAGAATAGGGTGGAGGCGGTGCTGATGGAAGAGCACATACAAAGAGAGAAATGACAGGGGTGGGGAAAAGAAAAAATAAACATTGAGCAGGCAGAGAGACTAAATGGCTTAATCCAGAGAGAGAGAAAGGAAAATAAAGAAGGGGGGGGGGGGGGAGAAACGATGATAAAGTTATGTAGACAGAGAAACTATACAGCTTGAGTATTCCAGAGAGAGAGAGAAAGGAAAGGAAAGAAGGAGGTGTAGAACATGTATCAAGAGAATGGATTAAATATGTCTGCTTAAACAAACCAAGAACCAGAGTAACCGGCCTAGAGGAGGAAAGAGATAAGGAGAAAAGGAAGGTAGAATGTATCTAAATAATAAGAATTGTCCTAGAATTAATCCAGGTAATGTAGAAGCACTGGTCTGGAAGACTGGTCGGTCTGGTTCCTCAGTGTCTATGCTGCTCCAGTAGACACACACTTACCCCGCGTGGAGGGGCGTGGTTTGGTATAGGCAGGTCCCGCCTCCACGGGGAGCCCCATGGACCCATCTCTGAGGCCTCGCCTTGGTGGTGGGGAGAAAAATGGCGACGCCCCCCCCAGTCTCCTCTCCTCTGACCCGGTGGACTCCGTTGGAGTCATCCTCACTGTGCCATGGGCACAGACGGGGCAGTCTTTCTCGCTCCACCAATTCCCGTGCCCCAGTGATTGGCTGGGATTTAAACTCCCACTCCATGCGCCCTGGCACTGGGGAAGCACCTCTCTATGCCATCCGATATGTGGTCCTGGCTGTTTTTGTTCCATGTTCCAGCACTCCAGGGAAGGGGTCGCTTTCTCCTACTGTGGACTGCGCCCCTGACCTAGCCACTGAGCATGGGGGTGGCAGACGCAGGCGGGCTTTGTCTTGTGCTGCAGCACTTCGAGGAGGTGACCGCTTTCTCCTACTGTGACTGCGCCCCTGACCTACCACTGAACCCGGGGGTAGCTCCCCTCCTCCCCAGGTGCACGAACAGGGCAGCCAGCCCCAGTCTGAAGAAAGCCCCGCAGTTAGAGATGGGATCCCTCTCCGTCTGGGTCTGAGGTTTTTCTCTTGTCCAGATGCAGTCCTACACTTCCCCAGCCACTCTTTCGCTTCCCTTTGGCTCTTCGCAGAAGGCCCCACGCGGCCCCATTTTATCTCCTCCAGTTCGCAATCACCCACCTATAGCCTGTGGGGTTGTTCTGGTGTCTCCCTGTTAGACTCAGTCTCTTTTCCTCCCGACTCTCAGGGTTCAAAGTCCTTTGGCTTCAGCCCTTCTTTGTTTGAGAGATGCGGGAAGTACGGATCCCCCTACTTCTCCGCCATATTGGCCTGATCCTCCAAAATAATTATTTTGTAACTGCTGAATAATATTTCATTTAGCATAAATATCAGAATTTATTAACCACCCCCTATTTTATTGGCGATTTTTTCTTCTGATATTTTATTATTAAAAAATTCTATTATAACTTTGTACACATAATCTTTTTCTCAAAATTATTTCCTTAGGAAAACAGGAAAATTCTAATTTTCACTCTGAAGCAAAAAATGCTACTTGAAACAATTCCCCTTTATTAAATTATCAAAAACATTCAAATTATCATGCTCATTGTTGACAACCATAGGGTGAACCTATTGGGCACTGCTAGAATCATATGAATTGTCACAGTCCCTTGTAAGTTATTTGGCTAAATGGATCAATAGTCAAACGAATGTTCTTATCTCTATTGGAAAGATACTTGTGATAGTGTAAGACCTGTCCCCTCAGTGGGGATTCTAGAGACATGTGGCAACTACCTTAAGTCTCTTTGTGCAACAGAACTTCTCTAGTTTGAATACATGCTTAATGTCTCCTACCCCAATCTACTTACATCAATTATGCTCTTAATTTCTTTTATATAAATCTCTTCGGTCTCAAGCAAGTCACGTATAATGCGTCTGGATCACAGCAGCAGGTGGGAATATGAAAGAGAAAGAGAGGGAGGGGAGAGAGGTTTTTTTAGAATTCTTAATATTCTCAACAATACAGTTCCCTTTAGTGACTTACCTATTCAGATTGCGGTACTTCATTCTATTCTGTTGGACACCCAAGGACACCCAAGGACAGCATCTCACAAAACCACACTCTAATCACACTGGCATAAGAAGAAAAAGGAAGGCTAGAGGACTGTAAACCCACTTGTATAGCCAATGAATGACCTATCTTCTGGTGAGCCATCATGTGGGGGTCAAGAAGGCAGAGATTGTGGAGTCAGAAATGCCAGGTTTGGATCCTTGGTCAGGAAAGCCTACCTGACCTCTACACTGTATGTGTGATTTCCAAGATTTTCTCTGTAGCTTTCTGCTGTTTCATTGCTCAGATCAAGGTCTTTGACCCACATGAGTGGACTTTGTTGTGCATGGGGTTAGATGGATTCCAGTTATGTTCTCTTTCTCTGGCATCTAATGTGTCAGTAGCATTGGTTTCCTCAGCCAACAGACATGACCTCTGTCTGCTTCTCTTGAGGAAAGCAGGTGGGGGTTGTGGTGGGCAGAATGCTCATCCCAGTTTCCTGACTCTGTGTGTACACACACCTCCTCCCAGTTAATTAACTGAACACTAATTTAGGTGCTGCTGTCAAGGGACTTTGCCATTCTGTTTTGTTCCAAACCAGTTAACCTTGAGATAGGTAGATTACCTGGCTGGGCTTTTCTACTCTCATGAACTCATCAGATCTGGGTCTGGAAGTCGGAAAGACTAGAAGAATGAGAAAGATATAACACAAGGGAGGCTGTCCTTGGCTGGCTTTGGAGATGGAAGAGGCCATGTGGTAAGGAACATAGGCTGCCTCTAGGAGCTAAGAGTGGCCCCTAGTTAATAACCAGTGAGGAAACTGGGACTTGGGTCCCTCAGTTACAAGAAACTGAATTCTGCCACAACCACATCAACTTAGAAGAGGAAACTGTGCACAGCTGACTAACTGTTTTAGCTCTGTGGGACCTGAGCAAAAAGCCAGTCATGCTGTGCCTGACCTCTTGGCCCCGGAAACTGTGAGCTGCTAAGTTTGTGGTCATTTTTTATGCAGCAATAGAAAACTAATAGAAAGACTGAGGCCAGTCCCCACATCTATCTCCAGAGAGACTGTTCTCTTTCTCTTCTCAGACACTTTCTTTTTTTGGCTTTCTTTCAGGCCTCCAAGTGAGTTAGTGTTTGTACAGGTGATCATGTGTACCATATATACATTTGATCATGTGACCATGTGTACAATATATACATTTATGGTTTCCTGTGAACTGTTGGTAGGTTAATCTATTAAAAGGTAGCCTATCCCAGTAATATCTCTGACATCAGCCATAGCAACATTTTTCTAAATGTGTCTCCTGAGGCAAGGAAAATAAAAGCAAAAATAAACCACTGGGACTATATCAAAATAAAAACCTTCTGCATAGCAAAGAAAACAATCAACAGAACTAAAATGCAACCTACTGAATGGGAGAAGATGTTTGCAAATGACATATCCTACAAAGGGTTAGTATCTAAAATACATAAAGAACTTACACAACTCAACACCAAAAAACACAAATAATCCAATTAAAAATGGGCAGAAGACATGAACAAACATTCCTCCAAAGAAGGCATACAGATGGAAAACAGACACATGGAAAGATGCTCAACATCACTCATCGATAATCAGGGAAATACAAATCAAAAGTACAATAAGGTATCACCTCACACCTGCCAGAATGGCTAAAATAAAAAAGACAAGAAACAAGTGTTGGTGAAGATGTGAAGAAAAAGGAGCCCTTGTGCACTGTTGATAGAAATGCAAACTGGTGCAGCCACTGTGAAAACCAGTGTGGAGTTTCCTCAAAAAATTAAAAATAGAACTACCATATGATCCAGTAATCCCACTACTGGGTATTTACCTAAAGAATATGAAAACACTAATTCAAAAATATATGCACCCCTATGTTATAGCAGCATTATTTACAATAGCCAAATTATGGAAGCAGCCCAAGCGTCCATTGATAGATGGATATATACACAATGGAATATTACTCAGCCATAACAAAGAATGAAATCTTGCCATTTGCAACAACGTGGATGGATCTAGAGTTATAATGCTAAGTGAAACAAGTCAGTCAGAGAAAGACAAATACCATATGATCTCACTCATATGTAGAATTTAAGAAACAAAACAAATGAACAAAGAGAAAAAAAAGACAAACGAAAAAACAGACTCTTAACTATAGAGAATAAACTGATGCTTACCAGAGGGGAGGTCTTGGGGGAAATAGGTGGACTAGATGAAGAGTACACTTATCATGATGAGCACTGAGTAATGTATAGAATTGTCAAATCACTGTATTATACATATGAAACTATTATAACACTGTATGTCAACTACTCTGGAATTAAAATATAAATAAATAAATAAATAAATAAATAAATAAATAAATAAATAAAGCTGAACCCAAAAAACCCACAATAAATTAGAAAAATAAATAAATAAATGGTAGTCTATCCTAGTAAAGGGCTTCTTTTTCTCTCATAGAATGGATGTGGTGAGGGACAAATAATCAAAGGACACACAATTTACACAAATATAAAAATGACTATTAGTCTTATAAAAAAATGTTCAATGCACACTAATCCAACAAAGGCATAGTAAAAAGAAATAACAATTATCAACTACTAGAACAGTAGAAATTTCAAATCTCAAAGGGAGACTGATAGATAAGAATGTGGAAACACTCTCAGAGAATATTGACAGAAGTGCAACTGTGTGCAAGACGACCTGGAAATATCTCATCAAAATTTAAAACACGTGCTCCTTGATTCAGTAATTTCATTCCTACTAATGTCCATTATTTGTAATTATTTGCACTTCCACAACAACCAGATATAAATTGGAAATTATTTATATGTTCATCAGTAAATTATGGTACAGATATATAATGAAATGGCATGCAGTTTTAAAAAAAGAATGAGGCTGACTGAGTCATGCTGGTATGACACAGTCCTGGTATATTAAGTGAACTTAAAAAAACATAAGATGAAGAACAATATACATGGTATTACTATGTAAAAGTGAGTACGTATACATACATATATGTATGTATATATAATTGTACATGCTTAGGAAATTCATGCAAAGAGGGGCGCCTGGGTAGCTCAGTCAGTTAAGCATCTGAGTCTTGGTTTTGGCTCAGGTGATGATCTTAAGCTGAAAGCACGGAGCCTGCCTGGGATTCTCTCTCTCCCTCTCTCTCTCTGCCTCTACTCCACTCTCTCTGTCTCTCAAAATAAATAAACTTTAAAAAAGAAGAAAATTCATGCAAAGAAACTTAAGACATTGTTAATAGTGATTGCTTTTGGAGAGTTGTACTGAAGGCTAGAAAACAGGGAAGGAAATTTTTTTACCTTTTACTCTACACCTCCCTACAAACTTTAATTAAAAATTTTTTTTTACCAGTTTTATAATTAAAAAATAGTTTAAATGACATTTTAAAATGAATGTTACTGGAGGTTATGACATATAAACTCCAGTAGAGAGATATGAATAAAACCTATAATTTACATGTTTTATAGCTCAACAATGATCTCTTCTTAAAATGACAATTTTTGTATCTATTTATAAATGCTTATTATAAGACAAGACTGAAAAAGGATAGTCACTGACAGAGGACACAATTTCAAGAAGTATACAGACTTCAAGATCACACTTAGGTAACAAAGTCACTAAGAGGTTCTTTTGCTTTTTACAGTCATCCTAAAATGACAGCAGTTGCTATGTCAGAAGGAAATACAGGTCTCAGTACCAATCTATTCCATGAGCCATGGCATTAAGTAGGACCACAGCAACCGTCCACAGAAACCAGAGTACAGCCAGTCTCTTAAGCCCTTATGAAGCACCGTGCTTAAACAACTTGGCAGGTCTGTTTAAGGACGTATTGACAATTAAATGAAGTCAGAAGGCAGATAACACTAGGTGGAGGGCAGAAATCAATTTTAATCACCCAACAGTTCCATAAGAACTCAGAGACTCTTAGGAGTTTTGGGGAACCTGACACAAGAAAATATTCACAACTCAGAAGAAAAAAAATCGCTTATCAGGTCATGTCCCAGTTTATAGTTTGGAAACAGTCTAGAGATCTCATCCAGTAGCTTCATTTTACTTGTTGGAGTGCAATGGATAAAACTAGAGTGATAGGGAGTCCCCTGAACACCATAAGCCCAGACTTCAGTTCAGATCTTGTTTTAAATAGCCTTCAACACCACTGGTAAGCCATTCTTTTTTTCTCTCCTTTGTTTTTTTTAATAACTTTCTAAAATGGGAGAAAATTTATGATTCTTGTTGATGATTGCCTGCTTCGTTATTCCAAAGCACATAACTTTGTAGAAAAGACTCTCAAGGATTTAACATCTCAAGTCATCAAGTATATATAATGTAGATGAAGAACAAAACATTAAAGGTACTCAAGTAATAAAAAACCTTTGAACACCTAGAGCAATTTATGTCCTGATGGATATCTATCCAGAGATGGAGCACTGTAATTAGGGCACCAAATGGAGTTAACCATGCCAGATCAGCTTGCAGTAATGTAATCTATACTAGTGTATATTCTGGCACTTTGTTTCACATTTAAAAGTGGATCTCCCTCCATCCCTGACCCCTATGTCATTAAGGAAGAAAAGGAGGGATAATGTGTTTTAAGGGACTGTTTCCCCTCTGAAGCCATATTTCAAGCTAGCATAAAAACAGAGCTTTGGATATCTGTTTCCATTCTGTATGACACCTCATGTTTTTTTCAGATGACACTGTAACCAAGGGGCAAGAATGGAACCTTTTTAAAAAACTGAATGTGGGGGCATCTGGGTGGCTCAGCAGGTTAAGCATCCGACTTTGGCTCAGGTCATGATCTCATGGTTCGTGGGTTCAAGCCCCACAACAGGCTCTGTGCTGAACAGCTCAGAGCCTGGAGCCTTCTTTGGATTCTGTGTCTCCCTCTCTCTCTGCCCCTCCCCGACTCATTCTCTCTCTCTTCTCTCTCTCTCTCTCTCAAAAATAAATAAACACTAAAAAAATTTTTAAAAGCTCAATGCAACCCTATTTTGTAAGCTAGATCATTAAAGTACATAAATGTTATTAGGATTTCCTGATAAGTTTCTTCTTTGTCCATGCATCCTAATCTTGTTTTCCCCCCTTTTTTAAACTATTTTTTAAGTTTTATTTTTATTTATTTTGAGATAGAGAACACATGCAAGGGAGGGGCAGACAGAGAGGGAGAGAGAGAATCCCAAGCAGGCTCTGCACTGATAGCACAGAGCCTGACACAGGACTCAAACTCACAAACAATGAGATCATGACCTGAGCCAAACTCAGGACTCAAACTCACAAACAATGAGATCATGACCTGAGCCAAACTCAGGTGCTTAACCGACTGAGCCACCCAGTTGCCTCTGTTTCCCTTTTTTAACCATTGCCTTTCATTTCCCACCTCCACCTCCCCACTTCCCATATCTCCAATAGAATAGCATCCTTTTGGAAACCAACCTGTCAGAAATATATTTTTGCTCATTAATTGTCAACACAATTTGCCATCAAGAGTTTTTATTTACTCCTGGTATGATAGCTAACAATGCACATGTCAGAAAGAGCTATAGATTTTCACATTTTAAAAGTTAGTTTTCATTTAAAACCCTTTTTGCCAAGTTGAAAGGACTGTTCTTTTTTTTTTCTTCATTTTTTTAATTTTAGAGAGAGAGAGCATGAGAGCTGGGGAGGAGGAACAGAGGAAGAGAAGGAGAGAGAGAGAGAGAGAGAGAGAGAGAGAGAGAGAGAGAGAGAGAGAGAGAATGCCAAGCAGCTCCATGCTCAGTGTGGAGCCTGATTCAGGGCTCGATCTCATGACCTTGGGATCACGACCTGAGCTGAAATCAAGAGTCAGACACTCAACCGACTGAGCCACCTGGGCAACTCTGAAAGGACTGTTCCTATCCTTCTCAAACTCTACAGCATCTGACATAATGGATACTCACCTTCTTAAACCTTTGTCTTCCTTTGGTTTCTCTTTCTTATTTACTCTTCATTCACCACCTACCTCTCTGTTTCTTCTCTATTCCCTGCTTGCTTCATCTTCCTCCTCCTGTCTAATGTTGCTGCTCCCAGAGGTCTAAACTCAGGTTCCTAGGGCTTCCTTCCTCTTCTCTCATGTTACTGACCCCATGTCATTATCTTCCTCCCAGACCTGTGGTTACGCTCAAGCCCATGTTGCCAATAGTTTACACGCTTCTCCCCTGGATGTCTCCCAGACACCTCAATCACCTCAAGCTGAAGCAGAACTCATTAGACAGAAGCAGCATGTATATCAGTGGAACTGACATTTTGTAGGGTCCCTGAAACACAGTTGTCATTTCAAACTGCTCCCTACCATTATGGCTTATATACTCAATCTGTTGCCAAGCCTCATCATTTCATCTTTCAATATGTTTCTTGGAGTCACTGCTTATTCTCCATTTCTGGTGTGGCCAGTAGAAAGCAAGCTCTCCCTTCCTCTCACTTCGAATACTTTGGTGCACTTCTGGAAGTTCCCCTTTCCTCTGAGGTCTCCCCCTCTTCAGTCTGTTTTGCAGACCACTAGTCTGTGCCTTTCATAAAGCTCCATTTTCTTCATGCCACCATTCCCCCTCTTCAAAAACTTAAAACCCCTTCCAATCGCCCACAATTGCCAGTGTTCCAGGATTTCAAGACTCCATTCATGTGATAAGAATCTACTTAGGGAGCTTGTTCTAAAGGTAAATCCAGACCTACAAATCCAGAATGGGGAGTAATGGGTGGGAGCTATAGGGGGAATCTGTAATTTGCACAAACGTCCCAGACAATCTAATGCAAATGTTTTGCTATTCAAATAAGTAACACTGATCTGACCCACTCCTTTTAGCCACCTCCTCCCCCCACCATTAGTTAGGCCAGTGTTATTACTTTACATTCCCTTTCAAATTCCAGTCATTCTTTTTTTTAAGTCTTTTATTTATTTATTTTTATTTTAGAAACAGCGCACTCATGCAAAGTGGGTGGGAGAGGGAGAGGGAGGGAAAGAGAGAGAGAGAGAGAGAGAGAGAGAGAGAATCTTAAGCAGGCTCCATGCTCAGCAGACAGCCCAACACAGGGCTCGATCCCACAACCCTGGGATCATGACCCGAGCTGAAATCAAGAGTCAGACACTCAACCGCCTGAGCCACCCAGGCGCCATGTCAAATTCTAATGATTCTTGAAAACTCAGTTCCAATCCTCCCTTTTCCATGAAAATGCTTTCTAACAGCTTTGTATAAAATTGGTGCCACAGTCTTGTCCTCACTTCCCAAGTAAAAACTGTTAGATCCATTTACCAATCCTTTATTACGTTCCCTACTATCATTAGCCAGGCACCATTATAGGCACTTGGGCTCAAGAAATGTACCATGGTCCCAGGCCTTAGTTCATAGTGTAGAGGCAGAGACAAGAAAGTCAATGACTCCAGTACAGTGTGGTAAGGTATTGGATAGTCAGAGGAGTTAAGTGCAGAGGAGAGGACAAAATTAAGCCAAGGGTAGCAGGAGACACTACTACCAATTTTGAGTTGAGTGATGTTTAAGCTGAGTTTAAAAAAGAAAGCAAGCAAAAACTAAAAAAGAAAAAAGAAAAAAAGAAAAAAGAAAGCAAGCAAGGGAAAACGTTTGGAAGAAGTGTGTCCCAGGCTGAGGGGAACAGCATAGAGGAGAAAGCAGAGGTGAGTTTAAAAAAGAAAGCAAGCAAAAACTAAAAAAGAAAAAAGAAAAAAAAAGAAAAAAGCAAGCAAGCAAGGGAAAACGTTTGGAAGAAGTGTGTCCCAGGCTGAGGGGAACAGCATAGAGGAGAAAGCAGAGGTGAGAGATGTATGCTCAATCAGTACTTGTAAATTCTCTGGTGGGGCTGGTCAACAGTCTAGTAGGTTCACAAAATGCCAGAAACAAATATAAGCTTAAAGACCATCCAATTCATCCTTATTTTGCAGATGAAAAAACAAGAGGCCCAGAGCCACAAAGTGACTTGCTGAAGACCCACCACTTTGGCGAAGCCAATGTTCTTCGCAAGATGTTATGCTACCTCTCTTCACCTGTTTGGGGGTATATCCAAAGTCCTGTTTGATTACTAAATACTAAATAAAACACAAATTTAAAATGAAACTAGCATACTGTTGTAAAAATACTGGGTTTCAGGATGTTAAATTTTTAAGTCTATTTCTATCTCAAATATAGATGGTGACCTTGAGCAAGTCACTTTCTTTCCCAGGGTATCGCCCATTTCTTTATGTGTCAAAAGGCCAAATTAGATAATCTTGAGAATCCCTGCTGGCTCTCAAAGATCATTTTCTAAATATATTATCATTTCTAATAAAATGTATGATGTGGTCTTTGGCCTAATCACACCTCACTTTTCATTGCTGCAAGAAATGAAACAAAACTTGTAAAACTTTCCATTCACTCACATCCTCAAGGGGCTAAATAGCCAGTGTGTAAATGGAAAGTGCACCAGGACAGCACGAGGAAGGCAAATCAACATGGGCTGGAGACATCCTGGAGACGGTGAAATCTGAACTGTCCTCTGTAAGAGGTGAGGGCTTGGCCAGGAAGACAGAGGGCTGTTCCAGGAAGAAGGATACATGAGCAGAGTCTAGGAGTTCTGGCCACATGTGGGCCTTGCGTGAACCACGCTGCTGGGGCAGGGGCTGGATGGGGAGCAAGGGAGGTGGTTGGGGGGGGGGGGGCAGATGGAGGAGATGGTTGTCCTGCTGGGCTACAGTGTAGACTTGATGCAGGAGCCCAGGAGAAGGTGCAGGAGATTCATTTGGCCTGCAGGGCAGACAACTCTCCGGGAACCCTTGTCATTAGCACAGAATGGGCCCTGAGGGCTCTGACTTAGGAGAAGATGTTAGTTGACATCTTTCTTCTGTTTCGATTAGGTGTTCCGTATTATACAATACATTCTCAGAACTGTAAATGGTAGCAACATGGACGCTATAGACCCATATAATGACCATGTTGAAACCAATGATTTTTAAGCATTAAAAAAAAAGGTCTGATGAATGCAAACACTTCCCTGGCTTCTGGAAGGCTAAAAGTTGAGAGACTCTTGCTCTGCTGCTGAGTGCCATTTGTTCTCTCTTCTTTGTATCTGTTTGTATATTTTTTCTTATGTCCATCGGATTTGGCCTCATTACTCTGATGCATTTAGAGTATACTACCTCAAATTCTTTTTGGAAGAGGATGGGGCATAAATAAATTATTATTAAAGTTCATCTGGGTGGATGCTTGTTCTTCGATATCACATAATAAATAATGACAAAGGAATTTCACACATACTGCACTTCTTAAAAGAGAGACTGATTATAAACACAATCTCATTAATGCTAATTCAAGATAACAATCCTGCATTTGTATAGCATTTTAGGGATTATAATTTTTCTAATTGTGTTTAAAATTTACCATTTAAACACGTTTTAAGTGTACAATTCAGTAGTATTAAGTACATTCAAAATGTATATCACATTCACAGCCATCACTAGAACAGTTTCAATCATCCCAAACTGAAACTGTGTATCTATTTTTTTTTAATGTTTATTTATTTTTGAGAGAGACAGAGACAGAGACAGAGCACAAGCAGGGGAGGGGCAGAGAGAGAGAGGGAGACACAGAATCCCAAGCAGGCTCCAGGCTCTGAGCTATCAGCACAGAGGCTGACGTGGGGCCTGAACTCATGAACCATGAGATCAGGACCTGAGCTGAAGTCAGACGCTCCACAGACTGAGCCACACAGGCACCCCAAAATTCCCGTATCTATTAAACACTAACTCTCCATTTCTCCCTCCCTCCCCCAGTCCACAGTAACCTCTATTCCATTTTCTGTCTCCAAGGGTTTTCTTATCCTTGGTACCTTGTTTAAAAATGGAATCATACAACATACAATGTTTGTCCTTCTGTGCCTGGCTTATTTCACTTAGCATAGTGTTTTAAAGTTCATCCATGTTGTAGCATTTGTCAGAATTTCATTCCTGTTTATGGCTGAATATCTTTCATTGTTTGTATATACTACATTTTGTTCATCCTTCCATCTGTTGATGGATACTTTGGTGTTTTTCACCTTTGGCTCTTGTGAATAATGCTGCTATGAACATTGGTGGGCAACTTTCTGTTTGAGTCTCTGCTTTCAGTTCTTTTAGGTACACACCCACAAGTGAAAATGCCGGGCCATATGACAATTCTATTTTTAACTTTTTGAAGAAACATCACACTGTTTCCCATAGCGACTATACCATTTGACATTCCCACCAGCAATGCACCAGAGCTCCAATTTCTCCATATCCTTGTCAACACTTGTTATTTTCTATTTTTTAAGTGGCCTAATGGGTGTGAAGTAGACTTGTTTTCCTTAATGTGTGCCTTACCTTCCTTGATCCATTCAACACCTGACAAAGAGCTCCTCCAGGGTATTTGTCCTATATTATTTATCTTTGTCCCCTTGCCTTATAAGTAGGTAAATTCTCAATAAATGTTTATTGAATGGATGAATGGTAGATTTGAGGAACAGACACCAATTCTGTGAGCAAGAGTAGGTATTAATTGTTATTCTCATTTCACAGAAGAGGAAATTGAGACTCAGAGCATTAAGTGACTTGATTGAGGTCAGATTGCTGGCTAGGTGCTGCCACTGAGGTCAAGTTCAGGCCCTCTAGCTCTAAAACCAGTAATGGGGAACTGATATGCCAAGGGTGAATGTCAGTCCACTAAAATAGTACCCAATATTCTGACTCTGCAGCATAGCTCCATAAATGACAGGGCCCATACAGTGAGGACACAGGTAAGCAGGTTAGAGAAAAAGGGTTGGCTCAGGCCATCATCTGTTAATGTGTGAGATTCAAGAAATCTCAGAGCCATGGTGCATAGGCACACCTGCTATCCAAACATAACAAGACATCTTGTGGGAGATTTCTGGTACACGAAGGAGATTCCTGGAACGCTGTTGGTAGGAAACCATGATTATTTCATGGGAAAGGGTAGTGCTGGTACTAATTTCAATAGGAATATCCACGTAACTCAATAATTTTCAGTAAAGACAAAAACTGAGACCGCTAATGAGCTTCTACCTCATGCAAAGTCTATTGCAAAAAAGAGATTCCCAAAGGTAAAATACATGTGTATAAAATAAATCAAAAAGTTAAAAAAAAATGAGAAAAGACACACTGCTTTCTCCGCCTTATGTACCTCTTTTGCAGAACTATCCTTATCTGTTTCTCCCTAGCAGATATCCCATTATTCTTTCAATCCCTTTCCTCTAAAGAGGGTTTATTTGTTTGTTTACTTATTTTTTAAAGTTTATTTATTTATTTTTGAGAGAGAGAGAGAGAGAGAGAGAGAGAGAGAGAGAGAGAGAGAGAACCTGAGTGGGAGAGGGACAGAAAGAGAGAGAGAGAGAGAAAGAGAATCTCAAGCAGGTGCAGTGTGCAGCCCAGTGCAGGTGTTGACCCACAAACCATGAGATCATGACCTGAGCCGAAATTGGATGCTTAACTGACTGAGCCACCCAGGCACCCCTATGTATGTATGTATATATGTATTTATTTATTTATTTGATATGATAGAAACATATCTCTCAGAGATATTGCTCTCTCTTTCCAGTATTCCTTAGCCTTATATCTGCAGGGTCAAATATGTGTTGATATTGGGCTTTATGACCTTATACCATCAGACTAACCAAGACTAACTCATGAAATGTATGTTTTATGTTTTTAATGATTTATCAAGGACTTTAGAACTGGCCTTTTGGAAGTGCTGTTATAAGAAAGATCTCAGACAAACTGAGGGTTGATGGGGGGTGGGAGGGAGGGCAGGGTGGGAGGGAGGGTAGGGTGGGTGATGGGTATTGAGGAGGGCACCTTTTGGGATGAGCACTGGGTGTTGTATGGAAACCAATTTGACAGTAAATTTCATATATTAAAAAATAAAAAAAAAGAAAAAAAAAAGAAAAAAGAAATTGTCAAAGTAAAACAAAAAAAAAAAAAAAAGAAAGATCTCAGTATAAGAAAACCATTTCTAACTCTTAATTAATGGGCCACTTATTTTAAGTAATACTCAATAAAATTCTCAGGAAGGCCTGTAACTGTCTTTTAGAATTGGTTTGAGTGGGATTTGATCCCCATATGTTCCATAAAGCAGGTAATGAGCACTTAGTAATTATTAACTATTAAGAAAAGAGAAATAGAGAATTATATTTTAATTGTCCCTTAAATATCAGCACAACCAAACTTAATTAAGTACAAAATTTCTAACACAAATGACTGCATCTGGGCCAGGCATGTAGCCCCCATATTGTAGCCAATAACTATTTTCTGAACATTTCCCATGCTCTGTATTTTTCCTCTTTTCCCCTGTACCACCCCATCGCAGGACCCAAGTCATTTTGCTCACCTTAGATAGATAGCTCTGGCAAGGCTGGTGAGTTGTCTTTTAAAATATAAGTGATAACCAGACAGCACTCAAGATCGTCCCTCCACAAATGTCACTCATTCACTCAATTTGGATATGCCCTCCTGAGTAGGAGGAGGAGGTGGAGTGAGAGGCAGCCCCTTGGAACTTGCACAGAACCCCATAGGGCCCTGGGAGTGTGGAGCAGGTGTCAGATCTGCAGGTGGGGAGGGGAGAAGGAATGCTGAGCGGTCCACTGTCAGGGAGTGGTACTGAGTCACTGTCACAGGGGCTGTCTGAGCATTGGCAGCATGGAGGGAAAACCTGTGCCAACCTCACTCCCACCCCCAATCCTCTCCCCGAATCCTTCCCCCAGTGAGGCTCACCCTATCAGCTCTACTGGGCCAAGGAAGGGCCCAGAGAGCAGGGCCTGCCTCCAAGACTGTCCCCATCCCTGTGAGGCCCCTAATGAGAGGTAGATGAGCACATGAGAGATGCCCTTGTGCATTGATGTGGAAGGAGATGATCACTAGGGTCAGGGGGTGGGGGAGACTTCCCCAGTGCAGAGGAGGAGAGAAAGGAACAAGATGGATTCTGAGAATGGCCTGGGGATGAGAACTGCTGTGTGCCATCGGTTCCCTTCATCTTCCAGTTCTGGGTGTACCTACAATGGTTTCATCCGCCCGCCAAGGTCCTGGAACTGAGGGAGAATGCTGAATGGTGCCAAACACAGGGGCAGAGGCAAGAGCTTTAGGAAAGGCGTTAGAGTGCCTCCAGTGTCTGTGTTGGGCCTCGATGGCATCTCGGGAGCAGTATACCAGGGCCATTGTGTTGCTTCATCTTCTTGGAATGAAAGTTTGAAAATTTGATGAGTGTGGGATGCTTTAAGCAAAAACTCAACTTGATTGGCAGTTAATACGTATTCGCTCTGTGCCAGGCATTGTGGGAGGTTCTGCAAGGGAACTGGAGATGAGCAGGATATGGTCTCTGTCCTCAAGAGGTCTGAGGACTAAGAGTAGGGAAAACAGATCCACAATTTCTACAGAGACAAAATGCCATGGACTGTTATTAACATGTCACTCATTAGGCTGGGTCCACTGATGGGAGGGAAGAGGATTCTGGCCTTTGGGGCATTCAAGTCCCATCCATTCACCAGTTCATTAGTATGCATTTGGATATTCCATTTCACACATGCTCAGCTTAAGACTTATGTAACACATTTGAGTGGAGACATTCAAGTTCGGAGCCCAGAATCTGGACTACAAATATAAATCAGGCATTAAAGGCAACGGATGGGATCACTAAGGAGCAAGTGTTGAGAGAAAAGAAACCCGAAGGATATGTGTGGGGTGGGAGGGGTTTGGCAGGCAGTAAGGGAGGGAAAGGCAGCAAAGAGATGCTGCATTATTTTAATGGGTGATGTTGTATTAACAGAAAATGTGTTTCTGAAGATGTCAAAGAAACAAGCATTTCCTTTTAGAGCGATTATGGGAGGCAGCATGAAGAGCCTCTGCTGGTTCTTTGTGGGAGAGGGGCTTTCTGCAGCCTGGGGTGGGTATGAGGATGACAGCTGTCCAGGCAGCCTGTACAGGTGGTAGGACCAATGCTCAGCACTCACACGTGATTGCTTTTGTATTAGGTCCTCACTGGACCCATCCAAGCAGGAATACTGTGGGGTGCTGAGAAGTTGAGTCACTTGCCCAGATCCCGAGGTGGGCAGGGAGTGAATTCAGGACACCACCCCATCTCTCTAGCAGCCCAGGCCTTGCACAACCTGGCTGGTTTCTGAACACGCACTGTGGGGTGTCTGAATTCACAGGACAGTATCTGTATAGCGTTTGTGAGAAAATTTCCTGTCTAACGGAATCCAGAAGGTACAAATTTAAGCTGAATGAGTAAAACCTGGCATATGTCCATATGCTTCAGCCGTGTTAGGCATTAAGCCAGTCAGTTATCAAATATGGTTCTGCTTTTGTGATTTCAGTTGATACTCATCTCTTCTTCCAGTCTTTTTGGCTTGTACCACACCCCAGGTTCTCTTGAACGCAGGTCTCAGTCTTTCCTACACGTGACCAATGATAATGCCCTGCCACCCTATCTGCTGGTCCTCTCTCTGACATCTGCTTCCCCTCTGCACTATCTCTGCCCTATCTTGCCCCTTCTAAATCTAACATGCAGGGGCGCCTGCAGTTAAGCGGCAGGCAGTTAAGCGTTGGACTCTTGATTTCAGCTCAGTTCTGTGAGATCAAGTCTGGAGTCTGTGCTGACAGCATGGAACCTGCGTGGGATTCTCTCTCTCCCTCTTTGCCGTGCATTCTCTCTCTCTCTCTCTCTCTCTCTCTCTCTCTCTCTCTCAAAATAAATAAATAAACAAAAAAATCTAACATGCAAATTGCAATTCTTCCAAGTTTACCTTCTTGATGTTACAGTACTTTTTCCAGTATTTTCCATTGTTCTCTAGTGTTCTGTAAAGCACATTTCTGAGAGAAAGATTGGAAGTCATTTCTAAATCTAATCATAATGATCTTTGTTCACAAACAGTTATTGTGGACACTGAGGACATGGTGGTGACACTGTCCTTCTTCGTGCTGGTCAAATCAGCATCACCACTATCTTTTCATTTTATTTCCAACTAATTTCAGAATTTTCACACAGAATTTTCGTTTATGCATTCATAAAAGAAGCATGAATACTTTGTTTTATATCATCAAGTCCATCATCCTCTTCCTCTCCCTGTGGGGTGGGATAGGGAACCAGCCTCCTGCAGGAAATCCTCCCAGATGGGCAAAGGAACCTCCCAGGCTGCTGCCCTCTTCCCTGTATGGGGGGTGGAGGGGGGTCAGGGCAGGTGTCACTCTGCTGGGCCCCATCTCTCGCCCACATCCTCACCTCAAGCCACACATCCACTTAACAACCTTCTACTCACTTTTGAAATCATTTATCTGTCTGGGGTGTCCATCTCTAAATAGGATGATATATATGATTTTTATATGTGTTTTTCAATGTTTGAGTCAGTTTGTATTTCAACACATGGGGCACACGTGTTGACACATATGTATAAGGGCCTGGTTCCAAATGACCTGAAAGGTATTTAACGGTAATTGAATATTTGTGCATAAATAGAACACACACATATGCCAGCTGGGGGTGGCAAGAGATTGTATGTGGAACACAGTCAGGGTTTTATTTCCCATAGATAAAGAAGGGAGGTGATCTGCACTATAATAACAGCAAATCAGCTTAAATATGGATCACTGTCAGTGACTCCCTTACAAATCCACTATATTAATATTTCTGTATGGGGTCTGACATGCATATGACACTGTGATCTCTTGGCAATGCTGGGCCATGTTCTCTATGGGTAATATATGAAAAGAGGTGTGTGGTTGAAAATATGGTGGAGGGCTTAAAGAAAGCAATTATAAAACTTCCTAAAAATCTAGTTTGAAATAAATACAATGTTGTGTGTACAGTTTCAAACCCTGATTCAGTAATTTACTTTTAACCCATCACCTTATTCCTTTTACAATAAAAAACCCAAAGATTTCATTTTACAGAAGTATTTGGGTTAATCTTTTGTCTTCTGTCGTGTTCTGAAATATGTACAATTGCAAAACCCTTCAAAATATTACCTGTTAAATGATAATGTGTGTTCTATTAAGAGAAGGCTAGATCATTTGGGGGGCAGGAAACCAAACCCATACTTTAATACTCTTTCCTTATTAGAAATTTGTATTCTCCTGATTTTGTCCAGTTACATTCATGGAGTATTTTGAAAGGGGGAAACTACTCAAATGGGCCATTCCTGAGGATTGTGATTCACAGTCCATCATCTGAGTAAATGATCTCTATTAACTGAGGAGGTAATGGGGTGGGCACTTCCTGGAGTTGTCGCGCACCAACAACAACAGATTTGGGCGGCACCCATCACCTTCACCAACATGCTGTGTTGGTGGGAGAGGCGTAGCCCAGGCTCGGCTTTGGCAGTGACACCAAAAGGTGCTGGAGACGCGCTCTGGCAGCGCCTCGGGGGAGGCTCCAGGCTGCCGCGCCCCCGCCCTCCGCCGGGAGCCCCTGATTGGGTCCTCCCCGGTCTGCCGGCTCCAGCCCGCGCCCTCCGAGGAAGGTAGCGGAGTCCAGCGCGCTGCCTGCCTAGTCCTCGCCCGATGTTTAAAGCGGGCAAGTTTTGTTCTTGAGACCACCGACTTTGGCTCCGATGCCAGCAAGAGAGCCGACCTCTGACTTGGGGGTTTAAGGAGCTGTGCTTGGACTTGGTGAGTTTTGTTCTAAGCTCTCTTTGAATTTGAGTTGGGCTTGAAGGTAAGTAAAATCACGGGGGGGGGGGGGGGGGGCGGGGTGAACTGCTGTAGTGAAGCTTTAGTTTGATGTAAATTGGACTTTTCTTCCTTTGTGACTTAGGCCCCAGAAGCTCAAGGCATAAGTGGCATGACGAGATCTTTTAAAAGACTAGCCTCCCTTAGAACTCTTGTTCGAGCAAGGAAAAAAAGATGAACAGAGAACTCAGTCAAAACTTACCCACCATAGTTGTATAACTGTTGCGTGTGCTGCACGAATGGATCATGAGTTTACCGAATTCTACTTCCTAGTGAAAAGTGTATTGAGACCAGTTGTTTCATATGGAATTAATATGTGTGATTTAAAAAAGTGCTCTGCAGCCCACCGCATCCTAACGGGGGCCGAGGGCCCTTGTGGGTGGAAATGTTGTCTTCCCTTCCGGATCACTGAATGGGGGAAGTTCTAGCACGCTTGGCGGGGATAAATCTCAGCTCCCCGGATAGTTGGTTCTTTGTGCCGGGGACGGGAGACGGACTCCCGCGGTCCGCAGAGAGGGTTCCGGGCCGCCCAGCCTCCGCTCCGCCCCGCCCCTGCCCGGCACTGCGGCCCCACCGCGCCGTGCCTCCTCACCGGAGCAGGTCTCGGGCTACGGGAAAGGAGACTCAGACTCTCCTTTTGCTCTCTCTGGACCACGAGAAGTCTCTGAAGGGCCGAGAGGGGAAGAGAGCCGCGAGGAGGGGAAGGCACCGCCGGTTCCCACGGGTGGCCCCAGGACTTCAGGTTGGAATGCGCTCTGGGGCTGGGGCGCACGGCTGGAGCAGACACCCGGGCCTCGGCCCGCTGCTCTGGCCCGGACCGCGCGCGGCCCAGCCTCCGGAGGCCCTAACCGCCACGGGGCAGGGTTGCCCGCCGCCCGCCGGCGCGGTGGGGAAGGGGAGGGCGCGTTCCCTCTCCGGAGCGCCTTTGTTCGCTCTGGCTGGTGGGCGCGGGCGCCCGGCAGCCGACACTCCCGGCCAAGGGCCGCCCGGGTGCGGCAGGTAGATTGGGGGCCCCGGAGCTCCAGTTGGGGTTAATTTTCCCGGGGCCCGGCGCGTTCCTCCTCCCCAGGGAGCTCCGGCGAGACGGTCGCCGCGCATGGGGAATACCGAGGCGGGTCGGGGCGCGGGAGCCGGCAGGCGAACGCCGCGCCCTGCGGTCCCCGGATTCCGGCTGGGGTTCCCCAACCGTGCTACCACCCCTAGGCTGCAGGGGTGAATTCGGGTAGAAAGCCTGCATCTGATTGGGAATTAGGAAACCGCCAAAGTGGGGAAACTTTCAGCGAGTTACTGGGTAGGAAGACAAGGAAGACAAGGAAGTGGGCAGGCAGGGGAAACTGGGAAAGACCTCTCTTGCTACCGGTAGGTCTTTGCCACTCTTTTTTGACTGCCGAATTTTATTTTGTAACCCGAAGTGACAGCCGGTTGCTTACTCAGATTCGATAAAGGTCAAAGTAGCAACTTTTCATCCGATTCTAACTACACAGCCCATATTTTTTCTTATCCAGTGTTGGTTATCATAGGTTATGGGTCATGTTAAAGAGACACCGATGTTGTAACCGCACAGTGGCTGGTGGTGGCTTGTAGCTCATATCTGGGGTAATTCTCTAATGAAAGTACATCTATTAGAATTGGATTTGTTCCTCTGTGCCTTTATTTTGGGAACTTTGCCTGGTCCCTATGGGGGAACGGAGAGGGATGTGAGAAACTGAAACTGACCCAGAAAAGGATGCTCAAAGGTAGAGGTGTGCAGGGGTAGCACTGAACAGATCCCTTCCTGAAATTTCGAAAGGGAGACCGGTGATTGGCAGCTGAGGTTTCAACTTTCTCCAAAGAAACTTATGGTGGATTTTGTGTCCTGTTATGGGGGAGGGGGACTGCTTTATTTGGTCAACTCTTTATTATTTTAAAGCAAGATAAATTCAATACCTGAAATACTTACATTATATACTTAAAATGACCCTTCTCTCTCTTGCTCCTTCTCTCTCTCCCTCCCCCAGCTCCCACGGGCACCCTCCAGGAGTATTTATTGAGCACTGGGAGGCTAAGGCTGAGGCTGACTCCCTTTAACTCACATCCGTCCCCACCTTCTGATGGGAATGAGTATTATGACAGGGAAAGTTCAAGCTAACGCTCAGAGAAGCTGTTTCTAAGGAATGAGAAATGGATGATTAGGAGGCATAAATGATATTACACATAAATGCCTTGCCCACAAACAAAACAAACAAACAAAAAACCCCAAAACCTCAAAAGGTAGGGAATAATTTTCAAAACCAAGTGCAGGCTGTAGCAAGCAAAAGTGTCATATTATACTTCATTCAAATGGAGATCAAATTCCCCTTTTATAAAAGACTGATTCAAATAAGGAGATTGTAGGAAAGTGAAATAACTTTCTAATTCTTAAATATAGAACAGCTTGAATACGAACTCCTGGGTTTTGAAATGGGTCATCTTTTAAAATGGGTCACTTTGGCGAGAATCATTGCACTTGGTGACTTTCAAATTGTAAATGTAGAGTTCTTTCTGAGGACCTACTGCTCTATAATCTACATAATAGAACATAGGATGCGGTAGGAAGAAACTGAGAAATTCAGAAGGAAATGGTCTCTTCTCAAAGTAACAAAATGTATCCTATCTTTTTGGAATTTTGTTTATACTTAATTGAATTGATCTAAGCTTTGCATTTTGTAGCAAATACCTTTTTTGGAATATTTCCATAGCCATTATTTTATTCCATTGTTAGAATAATCTTGTGAAAAGCTGCATATATTGTGTCTAGGTTCCAGAAATTTAGGCACAGCAAATTATTACAAGAGCTTTTCCATTTGACATAGAATCCTTGCCAGCAAAGATTTAGCCAGAACAGTGCAAATCCAGAATATTTTCCTTACAGTATGCATATAGGTAGGAGGTATAAGAATCTTCATACTGAAAGATAAGAAACTTGATCAGGTGAAATGTAAACTTCTGAATAACCAAAGTGATTTTTTTTTTTTTTTTTTTTTTTTTTTACATTTTAATGCTGGAAATTGAAAGGCTGGCTTTCATCTGTAACTTATTTTTAAGATTTATATTCTATAGTGACAGCTTTAACCCTAGAAGCCAGTTTTCTACACAAAGGAATGTTTTACTATGCAGACACTAAGCTACCAAAAGTCCAAGTTCAAAATACTATTACACAAGTTAAGATCCATGTAAGATTTCACATTTTATCTCTTTATTCCTTTTCCTACAACTTTTTCTACAACTTTTTGATAGTGCTCTAGGCAAAGTAAGTTAAAAAGTTGACTCAGCTCAGGTTTCCTTCTCCATAATTTACAGGGTCTTATAATCTTTTGGCTGTGTCATCTTCGTGGAAATGTTTTAAGTGCTTGTGGGAACCATATTGTTCTTTCCTGTCAAAGACAATGGAAAGGCATGTTCAGCCAATTAGTAATGATACTTCTGTTCTCAGTCTCAATAGTATTTGGGATGTGTTAAGTGGCCCTTAGCAACCAGGTCAGTATTTTTAAAAACTTTTATCGGATTTTGAAAGGAAAATAACCCCTGAAGAATACGAGTCATCTACTAACTAAACCATCATGGTACAGATGCATGAACAACTTCTAGAGAAGGGAAATCAGCACATACTGAACACCTGATTTGGACCTTACTTTGTCAAACAAATGGTCTCAAATGATCCTTGGAAAAGACTGTGTGGTACATGGTTTAGAGAGAAGTCAAGCTCATGTGACCAGTAAATGGAAACAACAGAATATAAGTCTACTTTTGTTCATGTTCTAAAACTCTTGTTCCCCCCTCCCCCGCCCCTTGTGCTTCGCGCAGGTCCAGATTCCAGACTGCACCGGAACATGTGCTTACTCCATTAGGCCGTCTACACTGGACATATCTCTGAAGCTTTCTCTGCATCCTGCCTGTGGCCTACACTACACAGTATGTTGTAAACTAATATTCACTGAGTTAATTAAATGCAGGCATTACCTACTTGCAGGGCTGCTCAGCATAATGGCTGGAATAGGTAGGTGTTTAATAAATGATAGTTAACTTATTATAAAAAATGTTGATAGACTGAGATAGAAATATTATATATACCTCCTACATTTTACACTGTTATTTTTTGTACTCTGTAAACCCTTGATCAAATGCTCTTTCCAAATATAATGTTTAGAGTGGGACATGTGAACTGCCATTGGACAAGAAGCTTGTATGTCTAGCTTACATAACAGGTTTATACTGGGTTATATTGTCACCCTATTTATAAATCACTATTTTTCATAT
Organism: Panthera onca; assembly: GCF_046562875.1. Lineage (NCBI taxonomy): Eukaryota > Metazoa > Chordata > Mammalia > Carnivora > Felidae > Panthera > Panthera onca. The sequence continues at coordinate 84,045,425 of NC_138347.1, read as the reverse complement.
TTTACCTCAGCTGTACCTTTCATTTCATCCAATACTTATTTATCAAACACTTGCTTGAAACATCCTTTCTGAGTCCTAGACTTTTTACTCTCCTCTCCTTCTGTCCTTCTTACCTATTTTTAACCCCCTTCTGCCACTTTGAATCTCCACCTTAAATCCCCCAATCTTCTTTGTGGAGGAATGACTTTAGGTACCCAAAGGGCACAAACTCACAAGGTCACTTTTATCTACTTTCTACTACTACTACTACTTTCTACTTGCTACTGGGACCAAGAAAAGGAAGGAGGGAAAATTGAGGTGGGAGGTTAAGTAAGGGGTAGGTTATAAAGAGAGTGAGAACAGGCTCTGACAAAATGCAGGTGGTAGTAAAATGTGAATGACTCCAAACTTAAGTGAAGCAGATTCTTTGCCTTCTTGGATAGATTCTCCTGGCCCTGGTCACTTGCTTCCCTGCCCTCCCATACAGAAGGAGCTCCAAGAAAAGCAGCTGGCCAGGGCCAGGGAGAAAGGCAGGTGCAGAGCTCAGGGACGGGACCTGGAACCCATCAGCTGCTTCTGAGCTTCCACGGGGTCTGGAATTTCAGAGTTTACATGGTTAACCCTATGTCTGGGTGCCTTAGTTGCTTCTGCAACACATGGAGATCCTTTATTCCTCATAGGCTGCTGTGCATTTCTATAGATGTAAAGCAGTTAGTACAAAGCCAGGAGCACAGTAAACTCTCCCAAGTTAGCAGAGTGGGCAAAAGGAGAAGTTTGTTCTTAACTAGCCAAAAACAAAACTGACAAGAACTGTCTTTAAAAGAGCAAGCAGCCCTGTCAACATAAATGACTATGCCTCAGGAATGAATGCAGAAGGCCAAGCTTAGAAGAGAAAATGTTTGACCTCTCTGAGACCTACTTTGTATTTCTGCTTTTTTGTTTGTTTCGAATTCTGTTATTGGAAATTTTTACTGACTTTTCATATAACTCCTCTAAAATATAGTAATACTCTGTAGTCCGTCATCACCAGTTTCCATAGGACCTGTTTTTATTTAGGGACTGTCTTTACTTGTTTGTTCATTTGATATTTCCTTGTCTTTATTTTTCCCATAATCAGGAAACAGAAATCTACACCCATGTTTAACTTATAAAGGAACATATAATTTAGTTTATATAGGTGGGGAGCTTGTTACTGGATTCACACTGTAGGTTGTATAACTCACTTTTTCCCTCTATCCCACATCCATCCTTGCTAAGTTGGGATTTAAAGTCTTTGGCTAACACTGAATCAAGAACTAACTCTATAAATGTATTGTTTGCGAAGGGATAATGATTCCAAATGGCTTCTAGTCTTTGCCCATGGTTTGAGCCTAATAGAGCCAAAGTCACAGTCACAAAAACACCTAAAGGCAGCTATTGGGTGGAATTCTTCCTTTTTTACCAGCTTTGTATTGGCAACATTCAAATATGAGTCAAAGAACAAAATACCAAGTGGGGGAATATTTAATTTTTCATACTTAAAATCCGAGTTATAAATTCAAATTTTGGGTTGTTTCCTTCTTTTTTGAGCAAATAGAATAGGCAATTAGTACTAAACAGTACCCAGTTGTGATATTCATCACCAATGACTAGAACTAATTTAACTAAGAAAAATGAATGAAGATCAAATTATAGCCTTTCTAGTAAATTCAGGGTTAAGCCTGATTTTTTTTTATATGGCAGTTTGGCTCTTGAGGATTTGTACTAGCTCTGTTTAATAGGGACTAGATGATCAAAACAAGCCAGGAAAGAAATACTTGGAATGTAGAACAAAATGCCACATAAAGACAGATAGAAAATGTCATATGTCTTTCCTTTGAGTTATGCATGGACAGGCCCCCAAAACTGTCTCACATGGGACTGTAAGTAATACAACTTTAAAGATAAAAGGTTTAAAGTACTGAGGTATTTTTTAAACTGACTTACTGAAGAAGCATTAGTTTATGGTTATACTTTTATGACTTTTATGTTTTGTGCCCTAAATGAGTGCCTTGCTTGTGTCTCCCTGGCAGTCAGTGTGCTTTATGGAGGGACTGGAGAAGGTGGGCCAGCCTGTGGAGCCGTGAATAGGAGGCACACGTGGGGATGAGAAGGGACAATGCGTGTGATGTCTTCTCCTTTTTTTGAGGTAGGAGGTGAAATCATCTGCAAGGAGTGAAGGACACAGGCCTCGGAAGAGGGGGAAGATTGAGCATGGCTGATGAGGGGACAGGAGAGGGAGAAGGTCCAGGAGAAGTGGAGGCTGGTCACACAGCATGAAGCCCTCTGCCCACAGCTAGATACTGCCATTGTGGCAACACCGTCCGCATCTCCGGCAGCCACAGGTGTTGGGGAAGTAGGGAAGACAGGAGGCACCCGAGGTCTGGGGTTGTTGGGGTGGAAGGACAGGAACAGAGAGAGGAGGGCAAAGGTGCCAGGTGATTCTGCATCTGAGACAGGGAGGCGGGCGAGAAGGAAGGTCAGGAGATTGCTGGGTGGGGTGGAGTGTTAGGGAGCAGGCAAGGGGTGGGCAGAGGATTCCAGGTGAATATTAAGAGGCTGCGGTCAAAGAATGAGTGGACTACAGAGTGAGCGGACTGGAATTCGAAATTTCAGAGGAAATGCAGTTGTAGGTGAAGCCCCTTAAACGACTCTCCCGCTGAGAAGTTGCCTTGAGTGTGTGAGCAGTCACGTGAACAAAATGGTATATACTTGATGACATAAGGGCTCTTGAGACTTCTGAGTATTGTGTGTCTACTAGGTAAGATTTAGAAATATAGTTCCTCTAAAATTAGATGTTGATAATATATTACAACAATGGCCAGAAACAGCGGTCAAGAAACATACAGATAGGCGCAAAAAGGGATTCATTTTGAATTCGAACCCCCTGGCTTTCTCTGGCTCACATTCCTCAGCCTCTGGGTCTCGGATTCCCTGTTGCTCCTCCTGGAAGATGACCCACCCCCATCTCTACCCTCCTGGCTCCCAGCATGGCACCCACTCTTTGCCCCATGGCTCTCTTCCCGCTCAGAGCGCCACCACGGGCCTTGTCTGTCCTGCCTTCTGGTGATCGCCCTCTACTCATTTGTTACTCATCTCAATTTGCAACGAACCAGCCTTTTAAAATAATTCCTTTTTAGAAGAAATAACTATCTGAAGTTTTACAGAATTTGTACAGTATTCTCTTTCATTTGTCAAAAGGTATTACCTAGTCCTTGAATTCAAACCCGTGCACATAAATTGAGAGGCCACACAAATACATGCATGCATGCATACATACATGCATCCACTAAAACGCATGCAACGCATACACACATGCATCCAGGAAAACCCATGCATGCATCCAGTAAAATGAGATGCTTCCTTTCTCTGTGCCTCCTCCCTCTCTCCTTCCCCTGAGTTTGCTCTCCCCCAGGCCTCTCTGCTCCTCTCTCACCCTGGGGGCCCACAGCTCTCCCACAGCCATCTTCCTTGCACTCAGAGTGCTCCCCCGATCTGCAGTCCCGGCTATCTCAGGTCCCCATTGGACTGCTATACCTGCTGCCTCTCCAGCACCTCATGCTCAACACCAGCCCAAGCCCACATATGCTCCCTCCTCACCCCTAAGTCAGGAAGCCAGTTTCCCCTCAGTTGTCAGTAATGCTGGAAACTAGAATTCACCCCACCGCCACTCCTCCCATCCTAGGCCACTCCTCAGGTACTGCTGGGTGTGTTTTTCTCCAAAGGGTCTCCTGACCCCTGACTTCCCTCCCCACCTCCATCACCCCAGACGAGGCTCTCCTCACCTTATCCTGCTTCAGTACGAGGCCCTGATGGAGCCGGGGTCCAATCTCCACTGTCCCTGCTTCTGCCCTGCATACCACTGCTGCATTAACTCTTTCACATAAAGCCTAATACATACGGCCAAGGGAGTTACCATTAGCAACAAAAACAGAAACTCCTGTGACTTCTTGCTGCCCCCGGCACACACTGACTCCTCTGTCTCATTTTCAAAGTTCTCCATAAGCTGGCCCCAATCTCTCTGCTTTCAAATACATGCCTATGTCTCAAGTATTTGCCATATTGTTATTTTTTTCCTTTCTTGCCTGAAACAGATTGTTTCTCTTCCTGTAACCACCTAAATCCTGTTCATCTTCAGGCCCTCCTATCCAGCTGTCACTGATCTCTACTATTAGGGGCACACCTTTTTGCCTGTAGTTGGTATTGTCTAAATTAGCGCTGACACACTGTCTGCACTTTGCTGTGATCTGCTGATTGTTGTCCATGGGAACTGGGTTTTCATGTGGGCACTGAGTCTTGTCTCAAATAGATTGTAGATGCTTTCTGATAGGAGGCCATAAAATACTAATACATGATTCCCACCATGCTTGGCATAACTATTCCATAGCAAATGCTCACATACTTGTAGGATTTCTTGAAACTTTGAACACTGAGGTTGTTTGACTTGAACTTAAAGTACGGACCCCGCTATCTTGATGAAAACTTCAAAATTTATATCAGGTTTTGCATAATATTTTAGGATCACTAAAGTAGACTCAACAAAGAAATGGGTTAACAGCAAGACCAAAGTAGAAAAAAAAAAAAATCAGGGGTCATTTAGGGTAATTTGTAGTCTGTAGCTTTTTTTCCAGAAAAGTTTAAAGAGCTGTCTTGTGAAGAAATATTCTTGAGTAACTGTGGGGCACAGCTCCCAGACTGAAAAGCATTTGGGGTAGGGTCAGCAACCTTCTTTTCTGATGTTCCTATTCTACTTCTATTCTTTACTCTTCTGACTACTTCTATCAGGAAAGAGAATACTAAGGGTATCTGTTCCTTCTTTTCAATCCAAATAGAAGCAACCCCAAGTTATATTCCAAAGATTTGCATACAAATCTTACTCAACTTAGGAAAGAGTTACATCCCAATAAGCCTACTGTACATTGAAAATACTGGAAGTCAAAAATGCATTTAATACACCTAACTAGGAAACATCATATCTTAGCCTAGCCTACCTTAAATGTGCTCAGAACATTTATATCAGTTGGGCAAAATCATCTAACACAAAGTGTATTATATGCTGAAATGTTGAAGAGCTCACTTAATCGAATACTGCATTGAAAGTGAGAAACAGAATGGTTGTCTAAGTGTATTGGTTATTGGCCCTCATGATTGCCTAGCTGACTGGGAGCTGCAGCTTACTGCTGCTGCCCCCATCATGAAAGAGTATCCTATGGCATATCACTAGCCTGGGAAAAGATCAGGATTCAACATTTGAAGTACAATTTCTACTGAATGCATATGGCTTTCACACCAGAATAAAATAAAAAAAAATTATAAGTCAGGGATTGTCTATATTTCCCTCTAAGCAGTTCTTTGTCCTGTTCTCTCTCATGGTCTTTCTTGTTTCCTATTTACAGCCGACTCTGAAGCCATCTGTAATTTTTATATCCCCTCGGTAACAATACGTGGACATTCACCCCCAGTTTGCAGATGAAGTCACCAAATCAGAGTGCAGTGAGAGTTTCCCGAGGTTACACAATGAACCTGGCCCCACGTGGGGGTAGCCCTGGAGTTTGCAGCCTGTGGCCTGGTGCCTGAGCTGGAACACGGGCACACAAAGGAAGCTGCAGGCACAGCGTTCTGCTGTGGATGGTTACTGAGCTCACATGCATTATTGGGATCTTTTGTTTCCTGTAAGGCCCAGCATTTTCTTTCTCCAGGTCAGGCAGGCCTGTGGGTTTCTCTGCAGTCTCCTCCCCTGCACTTGGAATACAGAAGCTAGAAGATGTGCTTTAGACAATCTTTAAAAAGACCGTGTGAACCAGAAGAGTGAGCATCGATTGCATGTGTGTGGTATCCATCAGCAAAGCCAGATCTGGGGCAACACTGTTTGGTTGCAATTAATGGATTTAGACCATGGAGGTGCATTTTGCTTTTGGTTGGGCGAGACTGCCTACTAACTGTGTTCAATTTGGAGGAGTTTGAGTGCTCTTTTGTTATAAAAGAGAAGTGGGTACCGTAAAAGAGTAGTTCACCTCTCCTAATCTTCCCCTCATCAGATCAGTACTACCATGGAGTTTGGTTTTGACTGATATAAATGATGGCTAAACAATTCAAGCTGCTGAGGTTGGAGAAATTTTGTTTTAGCATTTCATAGGCTGTTCTGAACCTAAGTAAGTACTGTAGATTGTTGGCTCTGTGACAGGTTCTTTGTCATTTTTTACAAACTGTTTTGACTCCTTGAGGTCAATTGGGAACAGTTGAAGAAATATAGGAAAATAAAGCAAATACCTATGTGGCGGGGGTGGGGAGCAGGGGGATAAAATGCATGCTATGGGCTGGCTGCTAAAATGCATGTTAGCAACAGAATACACTAGCCAGATGAGTAATAGGCCCCATTCATTGGAGAGATACTAGGGCCTCTGTGAGTCAAGTGTGCATGTGGGTGCTGGAGGAGTTAGGCCTGTGGGCTGATTGTCTAGCAAGAAGCTCAGACTTGTAAACAACTGGGAATAGGTACAAAGCGAGCTGGTATTGAAATATTACAAGTACAGGGGCTCAGAAATGGAAAGCTAGTTTTGCCTGGGGTTCCAAAGGTTACTCTCCTCTTTGTTTCCTTTCCCGGGTCTATTGGAATAGAAACTGCAGATTAGTTTCAACTGATAATTTACTTAGAATTCTTAAACACGTATGTGGTCTTAAAATCTGCCCTTAAGATTTCTCTGTTGCTTTGCATTAAGCCTCCAGTTCCTTTAATATGTATCATGGAGGAGGCAGAAGGGGATATCTGCCTTTATAGATGGTCCCTTATCTAAGTGAGCACTGTTGAAACCAAGAGGAAGTACCCTGTCCCACCAATGAAAGGGATTTTGCAAAGTTTAGGCAGATGCCACCCTCAGAAACTGATGTTTTCCACGGTCTCTTCCACTCTACTCTAGAGCATTTGGTCCACCATGACCAGCCAAACAAAGAAGGGAAATTACTGATATTGATATTGATATTGATCTATCCCTTAGAGTAGTATTTCTTGCTCTTTTGATGGTAAAGCACACACCAAAAAATGCATTTTACATTACAACCTGAAGGCACATATACATAAAACTTAAAGTTTCACAAAATGATACTTATACTCACTACTTTCAGTACACTATGCCATTCCTAATTTGTTCTTTCTTTTTCTTTTTCTTTCTTAAATATTGGTTGGACTTCTTTTTCTTTTTATTTATTTTAATGTTTATTTATTTTTGAGAGAGAGAGAGACGGACAGACAGAACATGAGTAGGGGAGGAGCACAGAGAGAGATGGAGACACAGAATCTGAAGCAGGCTCCCAGCTCCAAGCTGTCAGCACAGAGCCCAATGCGGGGCTTGAACTCATAGACTGCAAGATCTTGACCTGAGCCAAAGTCAGACACTCCACCAACTGAGCACCCAGGCACCCCTTGGTTGTGACTTCTTAACATTTATTTATTTTTGAGAGAGAGAGAGAGAACACATAGGGGAGGGGCAGAGAGAGAGGGAGGCACAGAGTCCAAAGCAGGCTCCAGGCTCTGAGCTGTCAGCACAGAGTCCGACACGGGGCTCGAACCCACAAACAGAGAGATCATGACCTGAGCCGAAGTTGGAGGCTTAACAGACTGAGCCACCCAGGTACCCCGGTTGTGACTTCTTGAGTGGCACCCAAGTTTTAAAACCTGTGCCCTAGGGAATAAGATGATTATCTCTGGACAAAGTCTCAGGGAGGGTTGGCTCTGGTCTCCCATTTCCTTGGACTTTTGCATGCCTGGCCTTTGCTGTTATCACCCCTCAATGAAGTAACCTTGGGAGATAGGTAATACAGCTGGATGCAAAAGGCCTAAAGTTGCCAAGGTTAGGCCAACACGGCAGGGTGCTGTCGGTGCTGCAGTTGGTTTCACTTCAGGGCTAAAGGGCAGGGGACTTGAGATTGAGACCTTTGGGCACAACAGCAGGGCCTTTTCCCTGGGGCTTGTGATGTGGTCTCAGCTACCCAGCCAGCCTGGACTGAGCAGGGCTTGCGTGGTCTTTTCCCTGTCAGTCTGTTGAAAGCTCAGGAGACTGGTATGTCACCCCTGAGGGGAGAGCCTACTTCTTCAGGCAAAGGATATGTCTTACTTCTGGATAAGCATGGAGGATAGAGTCCTTGAGGAAGGGCGGTACCATCTCCTAGTTGTGTCAGAAAAGGGAGGACATGTGACTGACTGGGCCTCCTGACCTTAGTTCTTCCCAAGTGACCAGCTGTTTGAGTGAAAGTGGCTCCACCCCACCACAGTTCTTAGCACTGACATTCAGAGAATGCCTCCTAGGTGTCGGACACTGACCTGAAGCTAGCGTATCTACGACATCGTGCCTTACATCCTGGAATTCACAGTGTAAATGGAGGAAGCAGTTAAATAAAAAGTCAGTCTAGGAAGATGGGTGCAAGAATTGCTGTGGTAATACAGATAAGAAAAATCTTTGGTGGGAGGAGGGTGTGGCCTCAATTCAGGTTTCCCAGAGGATGTTGCCTGCAGAGATTAGTGAGCACTAGTATACTTCTTATGAACCTTGTTAGCAAGGGAGCAGGGCTTGCCAGGCCACAGGACTGCTGGTAAAAGGCTGCCATGGATGAAATAGCAAGCATGGCTGAGCTTTCAGCCAGCACTTTGGTACTGACAACTAGTAGAGAGCTTCTGAAGGGGGTTAACTACTCTAAAGGATATATCAGTATCAGTACCGTCACCTTTTGGTTTGGCTGGTCATGGTGGACCAGTTTTAGAAAGGTCACTCTGTAGGGTAGAGGCTGCGTGGGTCAGGAATCATTTTGGCTGCTGCACTAGTCTGGGTGAGAAATGATGATGACATGAAGGGGTGAAGAGAGATTCAGAAAAAGCAATTCACAGGATTAAAGAACTGGATATGGAATGGAGGAAAAGGACGACTTTCAGATATCTGGCATAGATGCATGAAGTGCAGTCAGACAGAGAAAGAGAAAATGGGAACAGCAGATTTTAGTGGAGAAGACAGAAAAATGGGCTAGAAATGGCATGTGAGTACCCCTGTGTGCCAGGTAATTATCTGCCTACCTCCCTCTATGTATATATCTATGGATATTCCCATTTAACTTGCATAAAGACTCTGAGCTAAATGGTGTTATTTCAGTTTTTCAGACTTCTGGGTTAGATACATGATACAGGAAAATAAAAGAGCCAGACCTGGTGTTCAAATTGCCTGACTACAAAGACAGGGTATTCCTGGTTTGAACATGCTAACTTTGAGGCATTTCCAAATGAAAAAGAACAGAAAAAAGATGACGATATAGATTTGGGGCTCACAATGTCATTTGGTTAGTGAGAGTTTGGACTATGCTTTTGAACACATATCTCGACTCCTTGATTATGAACCTTGATTTAAAAAGAAAAAAAACACCTTACTCTTGGGGCGCCTGGGTGGCTCAGCTAGTTAAGCATCCAACTCCTGATTTCAGCTCAGGTCATGATCTCACAATCTTGAGATCAAGCCCCACGTTGGGCTGTGTGCTGACAGCACAAAGCCTGCTTGAGATTCTCTCTCTGTCTCTTTGCCCCTCCCCCTGCTCTCTCTTTCTCTCAAAATAAAAATAAAATAATAATTAAATAAAAAAAAGTCTTACTCTTAGTCCTGCCTTGTCTGGGGCAGGCTTTAATGAATTTTAACTATTATGAACTTTCTTTTCATCATCCATCTATTTTGCCTTGAACTATATACAGGCACGCCTTGGAGATTGCAGGTTTGGTTCTAGACTACCACAATAAGACAAATACCATGATAAAGCAAGTCAAATTAATTTTTTGGTTTCCCAGTGCATATAAAAATTATGTTTACACTATACTGTAATTTATTAGGTATGCAATAACATTATGTCTAAAAAATGTACCTACCTTAATTAAAAAATACTTTTTTGCTAAAAAATGCTACCCATCATCTCAGCTTTCACTGAGTCACAATCAACTGATCACAGATCACCATTACAAATATAGTAATGAAAAAGTTTGAAATATTACAAGAATTACCAAAATAGGACACAGAGACATGACGGGAGCAAATGCTGTTGGGAAAATGACAACGCTTGCTCGACACAGGGTTGCTACAAAACTTCAACTTGTAAAAAATGCAGTATTTGCAAAGTGTAATAAAATGAAGCACAATAAAACAAGGTGTGCCTGCAGCTACTTTCCTCCTGACGGTACTGCAAATCAATATGCAAATCAATGGACACACCCATTTGGGATTTTGAACTTTAAGTATGTAGGAGGATGATAGCCATTTGGGAGGCCTTTTTATTTTTTAAGGTCAAGAAGAGGGTCTCCGTATTCTGAATGGGAGGACAGTAGAGAGAGTGGTTCTTTCCCTTTCCTTGTACTCCTCCCAGCCAAAATAAATATCTGTATGCCTCTGCTAAAGCCTAGCTGCCTCCTCACCTTTTGTCCACATCAGGCAGATGACATTTTGTTTTTAAGGAATGAAAAGTAGTTTCTTTCTTTCTGGTAATGCTGTAGCCCATTCACTTGTCATCTTTTCTCTTCCTGACTCTGATAGGTCCCACTTCACTTCCACAAAAAGAAGTACATGGAATGGCCATGTGAGGCCAATCACCTAACTTAATGAAGGATGTCAGTGTGGAAAAATGTTGACACACCAGTGTCCTCATTCTACAGTGTGTTCCATTCTTTCGCAATCTCAGAAAAAATGGCATTGAAAGAAAGTATTTTGTGAAACAAGAAGCTCCTACTTTTTTAATGACTAACATGTATTAAGATGGACATCTGTTCTACAAGATACAAAGTTCTCTGGTTTCGAAGAAGCAAGCGCCCATTGAAAACCAATCCTAAATAAAAACAGACCTGCGTGGACGTCAGAATGTTTGTTAGTGGCAGAAGAGTAAAAAAATGGCAGTTTGTTCAGTTATTTGCCACTTGTTTTATACTAAGCCTCATGTTTTTTTGGGGACCAATTGATAATCACATTGTGAGCCATATGAAGTCCTACTCTTACAGATACCTCATAAATAGCTATGACTTTGTGAATGACAGCCTGTCTCTTAAACACAGCACAGACGGGGCTGCTCACTACCAGTACTTGATTAACCACAAGGAGAAGTGTCGAACACAAGACATCCTCCTTTTACTGTTTGTAAAGACTGCTCCTGAAAACTATGATCGACGTTCTGCAATTAGAAAAACATGGGGCAATGAGAAGTATGTTCAGTCTCAACTTAATGCCAACATCAAAACTTTGTTTGCTTTAGGAACACCTTCTAACCCACTGACAAGAGAAGAACTGCAAAGAAAACTGGTTTGGGAAGATCAAATGTACAGTGATATAATTCAGCAAGACTTTGCTGATTCTTTCTATAACCTTACTCTTAAGTTACTTCTGCAGTTCAGTTGGGCAAATAGCTTCTGTCCACATGCCAAATTCCTTATGACTGCTGATGATGACATATTTATTCATATGCCGAATCTTATTGAATACCTTCAAAGTTTAGAAAAAATTGGTGTTCAGGACTTTTGGATTGGTCGGGTTCACCGCGGTGCTCCTCCCGTTAGAGACAAACGCAGCAAGTACTATGTCCCCTATGAAATGTACCAGTGGCCGGCTTACCCTGACTATACTGCTGGAGCTGCCTATGTGATCTCCAGTGATGTAGCCGCCAAAGTCCATGAGGCATCACAGACACTTAAGTCCAGTCTTTACATAGACGATGTGTTCATGGGCATCTGTGCCAATAAAATGGGGATTGTACCACAACACCATGTGTTTTTCTCTGGGGAAGGTAAAACTCCTTATCATCCCTGCATCTACGATAAAATGATGACATCTCATGGACACGTACAAGACCTTCAGGACCTTTGGAAGCATGCTACAGATCCTAAAGTAAAAATGATTTCAAAAGGTTTTTTTGGTCAAATATATTGCAGGATAATTAAGATAGTTCTCCTTTGCAAATTGACCTATGTGGACACATATCCTTGCAGGGCTGCCTTCGTCTAACAGTACTTGAATGTTGTGTGTTTTCACTGTCACTGAGCCAAACCTGGATGAAAAACCTTTAGATATTTGTCAATACCTTAGGTGAAATGAATATGAAAAAAAACAACAAAGAAATATTTTGAAAACAGTCTATCAGAATGTTTCTTTGATTCTAGAAGCTATTCAGTAGAACTTATCTACTCCATTGCCTAAATTCATTTCAAGGAATTTATATACAGAAAAGGTTTATGAAGACAAAACTAAAGGGAAAGTCAAGTTCTCACTTAATGCCACGTGTGTATTTGAGGCGTAGAAAAGTTATTAAGGTGCCTTGGTTTTAGAATAACTGCTTTCGGAAAATACCAAGTGAATGTATAGCACATTTCAGAGAAATGAATATATTGTTGGACCAGGTTTACAAGTTAGTTTTTATTACAGAGCACTTGACTAGGGGGAGACAGAGGCAGGAGAAGATCGCCATAGGAGAAAGTACTTGAACCTGGTAAAAGAAAGTTCCTGTTCTTCGAGGAGATTTAGAAAAATGTACACGATTTCTTTATAAAACAGCCAAGTCACTTATTGTCACATCGGTGTAGCTAATTTACCTAGATAGTGGTAGAGTCATTTAAAACATATTTATATCTTTCTTTCAAAGTTTAATGTGAAATTTGAGAAGTTATTTGCTCTGCCCTGACTGGTACTTCATGTGGATTTTTTGATTATTAGAAATGACACAAATCATGGGCAGCTTGTTACCCACAGGGTCCTTCTCTAGGGAGAAATCATTACTAATTCAAATAAGCCAATTTTAATTTAACGAATTTTTGAGCTGGTTTTAAAATATTCAATATCAGTCTGTTTTTAAGGTAGTTATTTGAAAGTAGTTTGCACAGAGGAATATAATAATGGAGAAGACTTCAAAAAGAAAGAACATTAAAAGCCTGTTTTCCCCTTTTCTATAATTTATAAAATAAAATTCTTAGTGTGGAAATTATTGTAAGGATGACTAAGATTAGCCTAACCTTCCCCAAGAAGGTCTCATGAACCACAGGACTTTGTTCCAAGTTCAGATTTTAAAATTGAGAGTATTCAACATCAGATCAAAGCTATCCTATCTTTAAAAAATCAATTATTTCATCAAAATAACTAGCAGAGGTATTGTCAACTTGGAAATTTTTCAAATGTGAAAGCAGAATGAAAGTGATAGAGAGGTCACCAGAATGAGGTTTAAGATATTTGGGAAGCTGCAAGGTCTTCATATTCAAAGACAGGTGGCTGAGATCTAAAAGAGTAAGTTGCATTTATTTTACAGAGCAGGATAAAAATGTGGCCAGGATGTGACTGCCTCCCCCCTACAGAAAGAACTAGACGGTGTCTGTTGTCACAGGGATCGTACAAAGGCCCAAATGGTGACTCCAGCAAAAGTAGTTAAACTGATTATGAAACCCCTCTCTGCAGAGGTGCTTGTTAAGGAAAACTAAGATGTCTCATTTCATTCGATGGTGTTTGAAACATGCAAAAGAAGACAAAGCTAAAAGAATTTTTGGTAAACACAACTGGATGATGACATATACTGTAATGTTTTGCAGACAGCTTTTTAATGTTTACAGAAATCCTTTTGTTATTTTTTTTCTATTTTGAAAATTGAGGCTTGTTTACATTGATTGCTCAGATAATTTAAAATTTTTACTCCTGTCAAAACTACAGTGTTGACCATTCTAGGTTTGTAGGTAATTTTCAGAGCAGGGTCAGTGTTTTTAGATCATTATGGTTTAAATTTTCTGACCAATTTTAAAACCTGTAGATAACAAAAGCACATTTTGACAAAGGTGTTTTATAATTAATTTTTATTAGTTGATTCTTTAATAACCATTTGACTCTGGGCCATACATACCCTGTGTATCTATACTTGTCAGCGTTTAAATTTTCCATTGGTTGAAAACTAAGTGTCTCTCTGGCCATTGAAATGATCTTGTTTACAGGATACTTTTGTGAAACAATTATTTATTTGCAAAAGAGCTCTCCTCAACTGTGTTCATCTTTTGCTTAGAATAGAATGGAACAGATTTAAATTTAAAGGAAATATGAAGGCACTTCCTTTTTTAATCAGAAGGAAATTGCTAGATGCTTCCTTCATTAAAGTACTGAAAAGAATATTTGTAAATAAAAGGATTCCAGCCTTTTAAAAAAGAAGGAAAAAACTTTCTGGTGCTCTAATGCAAGGCTGTCTCAAAAATCGTCAACAAAGGGAAAATAAACTATCAGCCTGGATGGTCACTTGAGTAGATGATGGTTGTACACAGTGTTATTGCTAAAAACTTTTTACCTCTTGGGTGGTTTGCATCTTTTTTCCATGTTATTAATTTTATACCAGTATGTTAAATATTTATATTATTTGAATTTTGCTCTTGTATGGCAAAAATAATTAGTGAGTTTTTAAACATAAATCTGTGATTTCCAATAAACTTTTTCCAAAAGTTTGTGTATTTTCACAAACTTTTAAAACTCCCGTGTGAACACCATTTGTCTGTATAATCAACTTGTTCTGTTTAATGTCAGACAGGCCTGCAGTACACAACATTAATGCTGTTGCTGTTCAAACCTGCTGCTGTGCTCAGGACAGAGGATTATCATGTCCTCTGCTATGGACACCTAAATGCTTCTTTTGTCTGTTAAATGAATTATGCTGGAATGTTTAAGTTGGGGGAATTCTTCTCTTCTAATGGATTGTTCAGGAAAGGATGAAATAAGAAACTATAGCCATGGTGCCGTAAGACGTCATTTGAAAGGGTCATATTTTCCTTTTATGTGATATCATGAGGTGTCAGAAAGTAGACTCAAATTTAGCTCGAGTCTTTTAATGCCAGGAATGTTCTTAGGCCTGCTTCTGTCTGAATGCTGCTTCAGTGTATTTGTACATAGTGTGTTCTCATCTCCTTTTCACCTGATTCCTGCTCAATTCTTAGCCTAAGATATGGTGTGATTCAATCTATATATGTTTTTAAAACTTGGAAGCATCTGAATTTTTTGGTTGTAGATACTTTTTGCTCCAGACCTCAAAGGCTCCTTACTGTCTCAAGCATCAAATCTAATCTCTTCTACCTGGTTTTCCAGGCCTTATGCAATTTTCCTTTCCTTCTTTATTCTCTGAAGCTTTATTTTCCCCACTGCCACTATCGTCAATCATAAATCTCACTCATGACCATACCTTGTGTAAGTTGGTTTCCCTTGCCAGGAACACCATTTCTCCTGTTCCTGTTGAAATCTTGAAAATCCAACCCTAACTGTGCCCTTCAATTAAGCATCTCTCCCTGCCCTCCTCCCAAAATATATACTTTATCACATATATAATTGTGCTACCTACTAATTGTTTCATGTGCTTTTTCCTGGCTAAAATAGAAGTTCTGAAGGTAGTGCTATCACATTGTACTTGAAATTCTTATATATTTTTCAACTATAATAAATATTTTTCTGGCAAGTCATTCCAAATATGAAAAGAGACTAATTATTCAGAGCCCTTAGTGGTGGACACTGTCTGGTATAACATTTTACCTATACTCTGGAAAAGCTTATAATTCATTCAACAAAATCTGGGTGCTTACTGTGTCAGGCACATTGTACCTATCATCTAACCCCAACAAATTTGTATGAGTTATGCATAAAAACTCAAATCTACAAAACAGAAATGAATAAGGAAATATGCAGAGATTAAGTTCTTGCAGCAAAGAGTAGTGATCTTAAAGATTTATAAAAAGCTGGTAGTAGAGCAAAAACATTAGTGTAATGTTAGACTCTCCTATCACCCTGCTTAACCCGCTAGCTAATTTCTCATTTTCTCAAAGTTCTTTTGCAAGAATCATAAAGATATTTTTGTTTCATTAAATGCTGTCACTTTTTTCCTTTATATTTCCCATTAGATGTATGATTTAATGGTCTACTATAAATTAATACAAGAATTCATCAATTAACTTTAAGGGACCCATTTAAGATTCTTATAAGAGTAAAATTACAATTTTTGAAAAAGGAAATTAGAATCATAAAAGTAGGCATGAGTTGTAGTGATAGAAACGTCCCAAGAGAGGTACTGTCTCTTCAGGACAACAGAACACATTGTCAATACTTGGCGCTTTTCAGAGACCACCCAACTAAAGATACTTTCAGATATGCTGACATGGGCCATTTACCATAACTCAGAGATAACATTTCAATTAGTACAAGCCCACGTTTCCTTGAGTACACCTTAAAGTGAAAGAGTATAAAGTAGTCTAATTAAACTAATATGGGCTTTAATCAAGCAGCAAGTTCCTAAAGACATTGGTTCATTTATTCTACAGGCATATTTTGGAGGCCTGCTAAGAGCTAAGCATTATGACAGTCCCTAGGGATAAAAGTGGTTCATAAGTCAGTAAGTCAAATGGTGTGGAGATAAACAATGTGATGATTGGGAGAATAGAGCTAATGATGGGATTTTGAGTATAAAAAAAGATATTTTTAAATGAGTTTCTCCTGATGTTTTTGGTCTTTACCACCCTAATTTAGGCTTTCTGAACTGCTGAGTATTCACATACATGTGAACACTTTCCTGTAGTCCAAACATAGCATTAAATTTGTATAAATTGTGTGTTCAGGGAACCTATTGCCTTTAAATGCTTTGAAACCAATAAGTCAATCAATATCAACATTAGTTTACATTTACTATTTTCTTGATAATTCATCTTTTAAAATACTGAGTATCCTTGGAACTTGGTTTATATCATTTTCAGCTCTTGCTTGTTGCTTTTATGAGATCCATGGGTTTATTCTCAGTATACACGTGAAGGTTACAGAAAACTATATGTGATTTTATCTGGGAAAAATGAGTGACAAGATTTAAAACAGAGGATACCCTCCCCTCCTTCCCCACCACCTCTAGGGGTTCAAACGACTCCTACCAGGGATCTGGAATCTTACCTGGAGGGGGAAAGATGTGCAGGGCCGTCAAGCTGCTCTGGCTCAGGGTTTGCCCCATCGTGACTGCTTTCCAGTATTTCTTCATTCTGAAGTGAAAGAAACTTTGGTAAAATAGTCTGTCTTATTTGGGAGCTCTATGTTTTTCTTTCCCCCAATTTATTTGTTATGTTTGTTTTTGTTTTGAGTTTTCTAGATGGGCACCATGTCCAGTCTCTCATCTTTTTCTTTCTTGGGTTTTTCTCAACCCCTCTGTGGATCTGTTACAGTTTGCCTTTCACGCTTTCTTTAGAAACATCAAAAATATCTTTCTTTTTTTTAATATATATTAAATTTTTTTATGTTTTTATTTTATTTTTGAGAGAGACAGGTGCCAGTGGGGGAGGGGCAGAGAGAGAGAGGGAGACACATGATCTGAAGCAGGCTCCAGGCTCTGAGCTGTTGGCACAGAGCCCGATGCAGGGCTCAAACTCACAGACCGTGAGATAATGACCTGAGCTGAAGTCAGATGCTTAACTGGCTGAGCCACCCAGGTGCCCCAAAAATATCTTTCCCAAAAGCAAGTATCCTTTTTCCTTAATAATGTATGGTCATTAATATTGTACTCCTTCCCCTCCCCCAGTTGACTTGCAATAAAGATTCAGAGTTTGAGCTAAAGGGAACAGTAAAGAGATCATTTGCCTCAATATCTCCATTTTTTTTTTTTCCTTTCGGGGTAAGAAGTCAAGATCTGGAGAAGTTGCAACCTACCCAAGACCAGAAAGTGAGCTTAAAGACAGAGATGAGGTAAGCCCAGAGTCCACTTTTCACAGGCTGGTAATCGCAGGTCCAGTCTATCACACTGCGTCATAAAGCAGGTGGTTCCTCAGGTGTGCAGACTGGTCACCTGGCTCCAAGCCAGCTGCTGATCAGAAACTGTGTTCCACTACCTGTCAGCTCTGAGACCCTGGGCAAGCTCACTGAACCTCTCTGGCTTGATTTCCTCCTCTACAACATGGACCCCATGGCACTATCCACCACAGAGGGCTGTGGCTCTTTTTCAGAATAATATTAGGCCTTTAGTTGTCAAAAAGAGGCAAAACTGCTCATTTTGCTTTCAAGAAAATGCCATTTTAACAAGGAAGCAAATCTGTATAATACTGATAGCAACCAGTGTAGCGTAAAGGTATTGACTAATAACAAACAAGTAGATAATTAGCCAGCATTTGAATTCTTCCTGCTTGCCAAGTTCTGTTTAAATGAATTATTTTACACTGTCATAAAAGGGAAAGATTTTGAAAGGGCCCTCTTGCCAAAGTATTGTTCAAGAAATTTAATGAGTAAACATAAAGATTCTATGTAAATTAGAGCTGGAAAATGAACAGTTTTCCCCAGACTGAGGAACAGATGAGAAGTCTGATAAACAGGTGAGAGTGATAGGCTCTCAGCTAGTTGTTCACCATGCAAGAAGAGAGGTCTCTCTCTGGATTAACAGAAAGCAGTCAAGGTGGGTTTTTTTTTAATTATTATGCACAATGCCATCCACAGAAACAGCAATTCAAAAATGCTGAACGAATGAAAGAAAAGCATGGATCTTCGATCTTTTTCATAGATATCCTCCCAAATCTGGGAGAAATCTTTCCAGAAAGCAAGCTAAAAAATAATGGACTATTTGGGATACAAGTTTTGCATTCAGCTCTAAAATACAAGGGCAATCTTAAATTCTAAGTTCATATTTTTTTTTTTTAAGTTAATTTATTTGTTTGAGAGAGAGAGAGAGAGAGAGAACAGGGGAGGGGCAGAGAGAGAGAGAGAGAGGGAGAGAGGGAGAGAGAGAGAGGGAGAGAGAGAGAGAGAGAAAAAGAGAGAGAGAGAATCCCAAGCTGACTCCACTTTGACAGCTGTGCTGACAGCTTAGAGCCTGGAGCCTGCTTCGGATTCTGTGTTTCCCTCTCTCTCTGTCCCTTCCCCCATTCACACTCTGTGTGTTTCTCTCTCAAAAATAAATAAACATTAAACAATTAAAAAATATATAATAGAATCTTCTTTTAAAGTAAGATATCATTTCACTAAGAATCTAAATTTTTAGTTCCCTCTATTACACATATTTGATCAGATACTAGTATAGATTTCTCATTTCAGTCAATATACAGAAGTAAATAGTGGTCCCTGGATTCAAACCAATCTAGTTATTTTTGCCACACTACCAAAGCTCTTTCTTCACATTTTCTATATAATGTTGAACTAATTACTATGGTGGTTAATGTTACATTGCATCCGCTTCTTGTTCCTCCCCTGTGACGTTACTGTGCCTGAAGCACCTGCTGGACTTTGAGCTCTAGCCTTATTTGTCTTTGGATCCTCAACATGTAATATAGGACCTGCATAAAGAGTAACCACCATTACTAACAGAACTTCCTCTTACTGTATATTTGCTACTGTTTATAAAATGAACTGTGCTCTATCCAACTCTTTCGGTCTATTGTAAGTGTGGTAGACTGTAGGGTCTTTTATTTCATGACAACCTAACGACAGAAAATAACAATGACCCAAGGTGTGTAGGTATGGACTATCATCTTTTACAATGAATGATGATGTCCTACTGATTTATAGACTCAGACAGCTGGTGTCAGGGTAGAGAAAGAGTCCTCTGTCAATCAACTTTGATGAAATATAACACTGTTGCCACTGAGAATGTGATGGGAAGGATCCACAGCAGATCTGGGTACTGCTTTAATAACCTGCAGGGAGGTAGTTAACTATACTGTATACCAAAGTTTTGCTAAGGTTTAGACAGATTAGTTGTGTTCTGATGCAGTAGCTTTCAAAGTCTGAACATGCCCCTCAAGAAAAACATCAAAATATACATACATAAATCACATATATTGTGATTTATAATAAGAAATATGTGTTTGATCTTGTCCTGTTTTGGGTATAAATCTAAAACTTGTAATTTCCTAAGTGACAGGAGCCATGAAGGTGTCTTTTGTTATGCATAGCAAACCGCTTTCAACCAGACTGGAGTTTATGTTAATAAGGTGACTTTTGGAAAGCACCAAAGGATGGGGACTGGTTGCCAGGAGAACCAACTACGTAATCAGAGGGTTGGAACTTTCAGTTCCCCTGACCACCACCACTTCCAGGAAGGGGAGGGGGGCTGGAGATTGGGTTCAATTACTGATGGCCAATGGTTTAATCTATCATGCCTATGTAATGAAGCCTCCACAAAAGCCCAAAAAGAGAGCCTCTGGGTCTGTGGACATTTGGAGATAGGGGGTGGGTAGTGGCTTGCTCAGAGAGCATAAGAGCTCTATGTCCCTTCCTTATACCTTGCCCTATGCACCTCTTCCATGTGGCCATTCCTGAATTGTATCCTTTTAAGATAAACTGGTAATCTACTAAGTAAAATGTTTCTCTGAGTTCTGTGAGTCACTCTAGCAAATTAATTGAACCCAAGGAGGGGGTCATGGGAAACTGATCTATAGCTGGTCAGTCAGAAGCACCAATGGCAATCTGGACTTTTCAAATGGCCTTTGAAGGGGCTGGGGGAGCAATGTTATAGGACTGAGCCCTTAACTTGTGGGATGTGATGCTATGTCTAGGTAGATAGTGTCAGAATTTAGTTAATTGCTTGGTAATGGTTGAAACACACACACACACACACACACACACACACACACACACACACACACCAGACATACATATAACCGATGTGATACACTCTATTTTTATATTAGGCTATCCTTGCTGTATTCTGTTCTTATTTATTTTTAAATGTTTGTGAGCCCACCAAATTGAGTTCAACTATCACCACTGTGACCTGTAATTCAAAAACCTCTCACAGAGTGAAAAGAACACAAATTCTTCATGTGAGAGGTAGACTGGGTGGGAATCCCTGATTTACTTTTTATTTAAAAGTGGCCTTGGGCAAGACTTCTCTGCACCTTAATTCTCTCTCTGTAAAAGAGGGCTCACTGTATCTATATCAGAGGGTCATTGTGGTAATTTGAGATAAGGAATTAAAGTACTTAGCACAAAGAAGACTTGATAAATGGCATTTATGGTTGGCTCTTTAAGATGTACTTTGTGGGGATTAAAATAAGTAAGTAATGTATGTAAACCACCAGGCACACCTGACCTGCAGTAATTCCTGGGCAGTTCCTACCTGCTCACATGTAATACAGACCCCATATTTCTCACTAGGTTGGAGGTGTTGGCCAAGTCACGTAAGCTGCCTGGACATCTATATTCTTCTGTATAAAATGAGGGAGATGTGTAAATTGGCTATGAAACATCCCTCTGTTTATAATATCAAATACCAACATAGGTGCTATTGCTTCCTATTTTGAGATGAAAGCTAAATTGTAGCCAGAGTACTTTGGAGAAGAAAAATTAACATAAGCTTCCTGAAAGCTCTAGAAGGAAGACCACATATTTAAATAAATGCTTGCTTTTTTCCCCAGATATTGGTCCTTTTGTTCCTTTTATTTTAAATAATGGACCAAGAAAATTGACCACAGACCAACCCACCCATTGCTGCTATATTTTTTGTTAGAAATTCCTTAGGAACCTCATTGGATTATAAAATGATGCTTTTTTAAAGCAAAGTAACAAGTTCCTGTGGAATCCTATCCTGTTTCCCTTCAGTCAACCCTGACTTGGAGTTGCCCCTAGGGTGTCTCAAAGAGGGTAACTTTCTCAGCCAGTTGGAGATTTAAAAGGGAATTGACCCATTAACGACCCTATTAGAGAGCCAATCAGGTGGAAAAGCCCGTCTCCATTTATGTTCGTTTTATTCTGAAGAAAAAGGGTGGCACTGAAGGCAGGCAGGTTGCCAACTGCCCTGGACACAACATCACTCCCTGTACCCCCATTTCTACTCCAGTCTCTCCTCTTTTCAAAGTGACACCAACCCATATACAGGTGCTCTTAGGAGCACCTTGAATGATGACTTCCTGTGTCCTCTGAACAAACATGTAATCTAATTGATTTGTTTCCTCCATATTTTGAAAAAAGATGTGTTTCAAAACTGGGAAAATAGGCTAAATGCCTAGCTTGAAAGAATTTTATTTAAAAACTTTATTTAAATTTCTCTGGAGAATATATCTTTTTAAAAGTATCAATCAACTTTTTAAAAGTCCCTACATTTTTAAAAAAGTATCAATAGTTGATTTTCAATTGATTATTAAAATATATTTTTTCTTCCCCAAAGGAGAGATAGCAACTAATCTGAACTGAATCAGATTAGTTTTTCCCTGAAGTTAAATGATTTCACTGTATGATTTTAGAGATTTTTGGAAAGCAATTTCAGTTCCAACTTTTTAAAAGTGATGCTATCTGGTAACTCAAGGTGAAAGTATTGTTTTTTATATTATCACATTTCTTAAAAAGAGAAGCTCAGTCAGGCTCAGTCAGTTAAGCATCTGACTCTTGATCTCAGCTCTGGTCTTGATCTCAGGGTCAAGAGTTTGGACCTGCTTGGGCTCCCAACATGAAGAGAGAGAGAGAGAGAGAGAGAGAGAGAGAAGCTTCTTGACTTCAGTGTGAGAAAAAAATAAGGCAGATAAGGGGCTGAACCACCCTCTTCGTTTAAACATAAACAGTGATCATTACAAGAAGTATTTAAACATTTTACAGCATTACAAATTAATTATGAAAACCAGAGAAAATCAATGAAGAGGTAGGACAAGTAAGAATTATTGAAAAATGGGGGCGCCTGGGTGGCTCAGTCAGTTAAGCATCCGACTTCGGCTCAGGTCATGATCTCATGGTCCGTGAGTTCGAGCCCCACGTCGGGCTCTGTGCTGACAGCTCAGAGCCTGGAGCCTGCTTCAGATTCTGTGTCTCCCTCTCTCTCTGACACTCCCCCATTCATGCTCTGACTCTCTCTGTCTCAAAAATAAATAAACATTAAAAAAAATTTAAAAAAAAAGAATTATTGAAAAATGATACAATGGTGGGCTGTAGGGGAGGACAGTGGGGAAAAAAGGAAAAGGAAAACTCTCCAAAGGCCATTCAACTTCCAGCCTCAGTCCAGGGTGGTCTTACAGACAAAGTCCCAGAGAGAAAAACGTTAGCCTTCGGAAGGGATAGCTATGCCTTTTCCTCTCCATTGCTGGAACTGCTGGGGAAAAGGTGAACCCGTCTTTTTTTTCCCCCCAGATTCAGTAGGTTCTGACATAGAGAATAGGAAGAACTTTTGAAAAACAGGAACCACTTAGAGATCTATCCTGGGAACAGATTTCTAGCTGGCTTGTCTGCCCTGTTTGCTCTATCTCACTGACCTTTTCCAGCACATCTTCCTACTCTTCATTGCCTGAAGAAGCCACTCACTGCCTTTGGATAATAGGGCAGTCAGGGCAGTCTTTTTTTTTTTTTTTTTATGGTAAGTATTTCCGGAAGAGTCAAGGAACTGTCAGTCACTCATCATCCATGCATTGCTATGAACTACCTCATTCAGATATTCTCCTGCCTCTAGTCCAGATCAGCTACATTGGGAGGAGGCTTCCAAGAGGGAGAGGAGAGGAGAGGAAGGTTTTAGCACATTTTATAGACTAATGCCCTTTGGAGAAGGGCAGGCTTGAGGAGACATGCATGAGTAGTCCTGAGGCTTTGTGGAAATGGGAAATGATTAGAGAAAGATAGGGGAATGGGTCCCAAAAGCAAACTTCTCCTATTTCAAAAATTTTCCAGGATCTCTTTTATCTAAGATCTTGAATTTCCCAGGTAGTTTTGTTAGTAATTAGTTCAATGTTCTCAATGGTTAAATTGGTTTTTAAAGGATGGACTAAAGCTAAACAATGTGTATAATATTTTGTTTATGGGAAGAGTGTCTTCTTAAAAAACTGTAACATTGTTTTAACAATGATTTACAAGTCTGTAGTTCTGTTTAAAATATCCAGAAATTGAGAAACATGTTGCAAGATACCTTTCTTCCATTCCCAAACCGAGAAAATGTGAAGGAAATAAGTGTGTCAAGGACATTGAAAAGAAGTTGCCCATATATCCTGAATTTTCTCAAGCTGTTTCTTTTTATTTTTTTTTAAGGTTTATTTATTTTGAGGGAGAGAGAATACGTGTGCATGAGAATGGGTGAGAGGCAGACATAGAGGAAGAGAAAGAATCCCAAGCAGGCTCTTCACTGTTAGCACAGAGCCCAGCGTGGGACTTGATCTCATGAGCTGTGAGATCATGAACTGAGTGGAAATCAAGAGTTGGGCAAAATCAAGAGTGGGGTGCTTAACTGACTGAGCCACCCAGGCACCCCTCAAGCTGTTTCATGTGATTTCATGTGATTTTAACCTCAATGCATAAATGTCAGGGTAACTTAATTTGTATATGTCTGTAAATCTTAACTCACGAATAAAACCACAAGTTTGTAAAGTGTTTTATTAGACCAATCTTTGGTCCCTAACCTAGTGCACAAATAATTTCCACATAACTTTAAGGCCAGTTGGTTGACCCTTATTGGTGGGAAGGGGGATGGGCTACAGCTAATAGAAAGAAAAGGCGTGGGTTGCTGTTGCAGATCTATAAAACCCTACAGATGTTGGACTCAGCCTTCATAAGTCCTCACTTCCTACTGTTCCTTCTGTGTGCTCTATATTAGTCAACAAATTCATCCAATAAGGAATCCAAGATGGAAACCCCAAAGTATTTTCAATATCTTCTTTCTTTTCCCTGTCTATTAAATAATCTCTTCTCTTTCTTCTCTGCTTTGATCTACTCCTTCATCCATCACACTTTCTCTGACAGTCTAGTGTATTCTAGGCACTGGGAAGAATATCTAGATTGACAGATATAAGCTCTGCCCATCTCCCTTTCTCTGTCATTAGTAGGCTCTCAACATTAGAGTCTCATCTAGACTGTAACAGCTGCTGGCAGCTGGTCTGCCTGCCTTCCAGTGTACTCTTCATTGTCATACCAGAGTCATCTTTCTAATACATAGGTGCCCTTCCTGGCAACAACTCCTAACCAAAGCCTTCAGCAACCACCTGTTTTCGTCTACCTGTCTATCTTTCTCAAACCACTCCCAGAAGAGCCTATGCCCCTTCAGACTTCTGAGACTTTATATCCTTCCCCATTTTTGCTTCCCTTCTCCATCTTATCCACCTTTCAAAGTTGTATTTATTTTTCAAAGTTAAATTCAAATGCCATCTCCTCTGTAAAAATATCCCCAATCTCCTTATTATGAACTGTTCTGTCTTCTGCCATCTAACATGTTATATTCCTTGTCCTGGAGGTATGCCATTTTACTCTACATTATAAATTACTGGAAATACGTTATTTCCTTCATGAAACTTGTAAGTTCCTTAAGTTTAGGCCCCAATGTTAGAATTATTTCCATACGACCTATAGCAATTGCTTTGAGATCTATTAAATGAAGTTGAATAGGATGCCCAGATTGGACCAATCAAATATTTTAGTCATCTCAGTTTTTTATTTGTCAAAGAGCAAAGTCAACAGTGGCCTTCACTGTTATTATCTTCTTTGTCATATAGCTCTCTCAGTGAAAATACATTCTCATAGATTAATATAATCATGCCTTCACTTCACTAAGTATTGGACTCGATATTAGCCTAAGAGATCCATATCCACCTTAATGAGTTCTCCTTTAACCCAAGTCTTCATGACCTATAAATATAGCTTCTAAGCCAGTGTGACCCAAAAATGCAATCTTTATACCACCTGCATTCTAGTTACCAAATTAAAATTTTTTTTTAATTTAAAAGTTAAAACTTCAGATTCCTGGGGGCACTCAGTAGGTTAAGTTTCCAACTCTTGATTTCATCTCAGATCATGATATCATGGTTTGTGGGATGGAGCCCCACATTGGGCTTTGTGCCGACAGCACAGAGCCTGCTTGGGACTCTCTCTCTCCCTCTCTTCTGCCCCTCCCCCACTCATATTCTCTCTCGCTCTCTCTCTCAAAACAAATAAATAAACTTTTCATTTTGTTTTCTTTCTAGCCCTACTGAATCAGAATCTCTGAGGGTAGAGCTTGAGAATCTGCATTATTAATAAGCTTCTCAGGGCTGCAATACATAGGAAACTTTGACAACCTTGGTTCTAGAAATTCTTCAGAAAGCTTGGTTGGGGGCTGCCTCAAGGATTTGGTGGATTCTCTGAATGACTAGACTTTGAACATCATAGAGGATGAATACTGAAATGAGCTTATAAGTTCATACAGTTTTCCTGTTGAGAATCAGAAAGGTAAATGACAACTGTGGGCGTGAGAAAGCAAGGAACAGAATTGGGGCCTGATCTGCTATCATTGAGCAAAACGGTATACATTCAAGATTAGGAGAAGCTATCCCATTTAAGACCTGAATCTGACCTTCCTTCAGCTTCTTTTCAACTTTTACACAGAATATGCTATTTATAAACATGGGATTAAGTGGGAAACTAAAATTACCAAGACCCTGCTATATGTCAGGCATAATGCTAATAACTACTTTCCATATATTTCTCATTTTAAAAAATTTTCTATTTTTATTTTGTTGACATTATTATCACTATTTTTTTAAATGTTTATTTATTTATTTTTGAGAGAGAGAGAGAACAAGTGGGGGAGGGATAGACAGAGAGGGAGACACAGAATCTGAAGCAGGCTCCAGGCTGAGCTGACAGCCCAAACTCACGAACCCTGAACATAGGGCTCGAACCCATGAACCATGAGACGATGACCTGAGCCAAAGGTGGACACCCAACTGACTGAGCCACCCAAGCACCCCTTATTATTATTATTATTGTTATTATTATTATTATTATTATTGAAGTCATATATTTCTCCTTTAATCAACCATTTGTGAGATTATTTTATCCCCATTTTGCAGAAGAGGAAATTTAGAATATGAGAGATTAAGTAAACTGGTAGTTAGGTAAACTAAGTAGCTAACAGGTTATAAATAAATAGACTGAAGTTAGATGTTAGTGACTGTTAGATTAAATAAACTGCATGTTTCAAAACCCAGTTCCACCATTTACTGGTTGTGTGACCGTTATGGAAACTCAACCTCTCAGAGTCTCCACAGCATCATGGATAAAACAAGGGAAACATCACCTTCCTCATCATCTTCCTCAAGATACTGAGAATTTATAATGAAACCGGGTACATACAGCACCCAGTACAATGTGTTAGCAACCCTTCCCTCATCTCTCCATTCTGTAACTTACAGCCTTGGCTTTTTTTTTTTTCTTTAATTTTTATGAAGGAGGCTGTTTGCTTGCAAGCCTAAAAGCACCTCTGCTACTAGGGGCACCTGTGTGGCTCAGTTGGTTAAGTGCCTGACTCTTGATTTCAGCCCAGGTCATGATCTCACAACTCATGAGATGGATAGTACAGAGCCTGCTTGGGATTCTCTCTCTCACTCTCTCCCGTTCTCTCTGCCCCTCCCCTGCCCATGCTCTCTCTCCCTCAAAATATATAAATAAACTTTTTAAAAGTTAAAAAAAAAAGGCCTCTGCTACTTTAAGCCCCTTTAACAGGTGTCCAGGAGCATTGTTTGTTAGTGCTCACAGCCAGTAGCTCTCTGCCTTTATCCTGAGCGTTTACATTCATGAAAAAGGAATTTTCATCAGCCTTTGGCTTCTTTCTAGCTCCAAAGAGGCTGTGATATAAAAGTAGCTCCAGTGAGTCATGCTTTCAGCTTCCAGCTGGTGACGTAAAAAACCTGAACTAGCCTCATCACCACTGCCAGCAACCACAGCGAATCTCCTCCACTGACAGGCTTTCCTAGACCACATTAACAAGTCTAGCACATGGCCGCACAGCTGCCAGATGGCCCTGAGAGCCTCAGCCAGCTTGTCAAGTTTAACTTAGTTCCTTTTAAGAGGTAAAGTAAGGATCACCCCACCAGAGAAGATGAAATGCCTTTTTTGGAAATGAGTTTTCTGATGATGATAAATTCATATCATGATTTTGTTGCATGATTTTGTTGTAGTGAGTATCAGTGACTCTAGTGGCATCATAAGCAGTTTTGGTTTATAGCTTTTTTTTTTTTTTTTTTTGTCTGTGAGCATTTACCCTTGAGGGCAAAGAAGGGCATTTATCACAATGTTACAATTTGCACTGTGGTTTCATTTTATCTTTGAGGTCTAGGCCTAAGGTCAAAAGGATGTCAGAATTGTCACTAGAGTCAGATGCTATCCATCTTGGTCATTTTTCCTGGACAGTGGTCACAAAACACATGAAGAAATGATTGTTCTTGACGTAAGTTAACCTCTGTGTCCCCCTTCTAATAAACCATGGATCACACAGACATGAATCTAAACCTTTTTTTTTTTTTAAGTTTATTTATTTATTTTGAGAGAAAGAGAACCAGCATGGAAAGGGCAAAGAGAGAGGGGGGCAGAGGATCTGAAGCAGGCTCTGTGCTGAGAGCAGAGAGCCTGATGCGGGGCTCAAACTCACAAACTGTGAGATCATGACCTGAGCCAAATTCAGACGCTTAACCAACTGAGCCACCCAGGCGCCCCTAAACTTTTTTCCCTAACCTATCTTCTTTTCCTACTAGTTTTCTTACATATTTTGAAATGATGATTTCCCTGGTTTTATTACCTACCTTGTCAAATGCCAATTGCATTTATTGGTCTTGAATTGAATTTTAAGTCTAGCATTTGGGGATTTAGTTCATAAATCCTCTTCCTTCCTACTCATGTTGTTCACAACTGTATAGATTCTGCTCATACTCTTGGTGTTTAGAAGCAGAAGTCTGACCAGCTTCTGTTTGCCCAAACTGAGGAAGTCTGGCAGCCTGTTTCTACCCTGCTTCCTCCACTGCCTTGACTGTTAACATGCATATTGTTGCAGGAAAAGCCCTTCATTAAATACACAAACAAGGCAACAGTAAGGAAAAACAACAACAAAATCCCAGGA
Organism: Panthera onca; assembly: GCF_046562875.1. Classification (NCBI taxonomy): domain Eukaryota; kingdom Metazoa; phylum Chordata; class Mammalia; order Carnivora; family Felidae; genus Panthera; species Panthera onca. The sequence continues at coordinate 84,016,637 of NC_138347.1, read as the reverse complement.
TAATTGTAAAATGGAATTGTGCTGGCTTCCTAGTACCTATGCTGTTGGTGATCTGCCTAAACACAAGGGGGGCAGCCTCCTGGAAGGATGTGCTTGGAGTCTGGATTAAATAAATAGCACAACCAAAAAAGAAGAAACAAAAAGTCTGGTGGTCAGAGATTCTTGGATTCTACTTAACATTTTCCAACCCTATAGGCTTCTGATTCTTTCCCTTCCCTATAGTTCCTGCATTGTCTATTTTTACTAACATATGAAATCGGAGTAAATAATAAATGTAGCTTATGGTTTCTTCTTAAATATCTTCAGGTCTTCCCTGAGAAAAGGTGCTTTATGCTTACTGACTATATTTCCTTTTCTTCCCCAACAAATTAAACAATAGCACTCATTTTTATTGTTCACAATTGTTGAAATAATTCACCCTAATTTGGATTCTTTTATATGAGAACCTCCATGTACACACAACTCCTATGGCCTCTTTATAAAGTGTGTAGGCCATAAATATGTTGTCTCAATATGGGCAGAGAAAATCACAGAGTTATGAGGTAAGTTCAAATCACATTGTGTGTTCATGGCAACAGCATATGAGTTCAGGGGCTGGATCTGGGCTTTGGTACACTTGCCACATTCAGAGATAAAAGTCTCTGAAGCCCAGGTACAGAAAAGGGTAGAATGATGCTCACTTTTAAAGTTGATCACAGTTAAACCCTTTTTATGTCACTAAGTAATTCCACAGACTTCATGGATGTCCAGTCTGGCGAAGTCTCATTACAGTTGCCCATTTAAAAAAAAAAAAATTGCTGGGGTGCCTGGGTGGCTCAATCAGTTAAGTGGCTGACTTTGACTCAGGTCATGATCTCACCATTCATGGGTTCGAGCCCCGTGTCGGGCTCTGTGCTGACAGTTCAGAGCCTGGTGCCTGCTTCAGATTCTGTGTCCCCCCCCCCACCCCTTTCTGCCCCTCCCCTGCTCATGCTCTATCTTTCAACACTGAATAAAACTTAAAAAAATTTTTTTTTAATTTGCTATTTACTCTTTCAAATGGCTGATCATGACTGTGTGAAACTGCAAACGGTTTCCTAACTCTGGAAGATATGGTAATGCAATTCCTCCAACCACACGGGATTCCGAAACAGCTGTAGCAATGTCCTAATCTGCTTCAAATACAAAAGGATGACTAAACAGAAGAATGCAGCTTTCTCTTTCTAAGAAAAGTCAGCTGGGAACTCTACTTCCTACATTGTTTTTGCTTCTAGGAAAAAAAGTCTGAGACCTGCTTTCTGCCTGACTTCATAATGGTCAGTGGGGTCCTATATTCAGACACATTAGGCACAGATGATGGACCCAAACTGTGTGAGCCCATGGTCTACTGGCCTCTGCTTTCAGAACCATTCCATCAGCTAGATACTCATTTTTAGTGAGCCAGAAGAAAAGGAACCCCTTCTCGGGCTGCGTTTGCAGCAACATATATCCACAATTCATTGTATTTGGGTATTTAAATATAAAGTTACTTTACAATACAGTGCTTGGCAATTTTCAAATATTTGTTTGCTGCTAAAAATTAGTTTCAGACAATAGCTGTTGTTATCCCCATTTTTACAGAGGAGAAACCAAGGTTTAGAGAGGTCATGTTACATAGATGTAAGTCTGCTTGATTGCAAAGCTCATGCTTTTTTTCCCCCTTAACTTTTACTTTGAAATAATTATGGATTCACATAAGGTTGCAAAGAAATACAGGGAAGTCTCGTGTACCCTTCCCCCAAATTCCTCCAATATTGATATCTTCCATAACTAGAGCATAGTATTAAAAGCAAGAACATGATGCTTGCACAATCTACAGAGCCTATTTAGAGTTCGCCAGTTAGACATGCACGTGTGTATGTGTAGCTCTATGAAATTTTGTCTTTTTTTGTACATAAACCACACACTTCTACCAATTTTGTTTTTTTTTTTTTTGTTTGTTTGTTTGTTTGTTTGTTTGTTTTTGGGACAGAGAGAGACAGAGCATGAACGGGGGAGGGGCAGAGAGAGAGGGAGACACAGAATCGGAAACAGGCTCCAGGCTCCGAGCCATCAGCCCAGAGGCTGACGCGGGGCTCGAACTCACGGACCGCGAGATCGTGACCTGGCTGAAGTCGGACGCTTAACCGACTGCGCCACCCAGGCGCCCCCTCTTCTACCAATTTTGAATACTAAGTCAGAATATAGGAAAGAACAAAATGACTTTTCCCTCAATAACATAGTATCTCCCAACAATTCCATTCATGGCCAGACAGTTTTTCTACTCACAATTAAGAAGAAAGAAATCCCACAAAACCTCAGCTGTTGAGAGCACTAATCTGTGCTACATGCCTTTATGGACACATCTTTTGGGGTTGGGTTAGGGGAATCTGATTTATTGGTAATTATAGCAGCAATATTCTTTCATATCAGAAATTTTTATACATAAAGAGAAAGATGATCTTACCTTAACTTCAAGTTTAGTTTTATCATCTTTTTCTACTGTCCCTGTACAAGGTTCCTCAGATGTTCTCTGAAGAGGAGCTAGAAAAACAAAGAAAACCTGCCATTAATTTGTCAACTCAGCTTATAAATAACTCAGTATATAGCCTGGCTTGGACCAGCACCTGGACTATGTGGGGCCAACTGATTAACAAAGCTTAACTGAGCTGCCGTGGTGATTTGTGAGGTGGGAGATGAAATTGAAGGTGAAGGAGAGAGCAGAAAAGAAACAGTTCTTGACCCCAGGCATTTAACATTTGATTCAAAGAGACAAAAGTCACACACAACATCACATGAAACATCAAACCACAATAAATCAGTAAATACAATGTGGTAAAAACGATAGAGTTTCCATCATTCCCATTTTTAAGTCTCCATAAAAAGGTCATTTTTTGGGGCGCCTGGGTGGCGCAGTCGGTTAAGCGTCCGACTTCAGCCAGGTCACGATCTCACGGTCCGTGAGTTCGAGCCCCGCGTCAGGCTCTGGGCTGATGGCTCAGAGCCTGGAGCCTGTTTCCGATTCTGTGTCTCCCTCTCTCTCTGTCCCTCCCCCGTTCATGCTCTGTCTCTCTCTGTCCCAAAAATAAATAAAACGTTGAAAAAAAAAAAAAAAAAAAAAAAAATTAAAAAAAAAAAAAAGGTCACTTTTTTCATGAAGTCTTCCTGGACATGAAAACTTTATAGATTCTTGACTCATTTGGCTAGGCATCTGACTCAGTTCAGGTCATGATCTCACAGTTCGTGAGTTCAAGCCCTGCATTGGGCTCTCTGCTGTCAGCACAGAGCCCTCTTTAAATCCTCTCTCTCTGGAGAGTGTGATGCTAAGTGAAATAAGCCATACAGAGAAAGACAGATACCATATGGTTTCACTATTATGTGGATCCTGAGAAACATAACAGAAACCCATGGGGGAGGGGAAGGAAAAAAAAAAAAAAAAAAAAAAAAAAGAGGTTAGAGTGGGAGAGAGCCAAAGCATTAGAGACTGTTAAAAACTGAGAACAAACTGAGGGTTGATGGGGGGTGGGAGGGAGGGCAGGGTGGGTGATGGGTATTGAGGAGGGCACTTTTTGGGATGAGCACTGGGTGTTGTATGGAAACCAATTTGACAGTAAATTTCATATATTAAAAAATAAAAAAAAAATAAAAAAAATAAAAATAAAAAATAAATAAAAAATAAAAAAAAATAAATCCTCTCTCTCACTCTCTCCCTGTCCCTCCCCTGCTTGCTCTCTCTCTCTCTCTCTCTCTCTCTCTCAAAATAAACAAAATAAACACATTTTAAAAAACCCTTGATGGATCTTTCTATGCACTGCTGCTTTAGCATTTATCTTTGTACTGTATAATATTGCAGTTGATGTTGTTTTGGATTAAAAGACCAGATTCAATTCCAAATACCACATTCATTGGATATATATTTTTTCATTATAGAGGTAGTTAATTTGTGCTTATCATCGACAATTTTTGAAAAATACTGAAATCTTACCACTTAAATACAACCACTTGGTATATTTCCTTATAGTCTTCTTTAAAATGTTTTCTCCTTCTCTCTCACTCTCCACATACATACCCACACACACACACCCCACACCCACACTCACATAATCATACTATGATTATATAAGTGGATGTCTATGCCTGCCCAGCCAGAAATTGTTGCTAATCTACCAGTTGGATTCCAGAACTGATGGAACTGCATTTGTTAGTGGATGAGACAACCATGGGAAAAATTGCTTAGCTCAGTCAGGACAGAACTGGGCTATCTTGCTCTTGTTCTCTTCTCTCTGTCACTCCGTCACCCTCCCCTCCTTTCCACAGAGCTCTTGGACACCTGGGAGACATCCTTTCTTCAGGCTCCAAGGCCATTTGGCAGTAAGAATGGGACTTGTGGAGGAGGAGCCCTGGTTAGACCTTGAGGCTTTCTCACCCAGCTTTGCCAGAAGGCTGCACTGGGGATGATGGCTACAAGGCTAATAAATAAGTGGTACTTCAAGTTCTTGTCACTGTCAACATCCTTGTGTAGAGAGTTCCCCTGGAAAACTCACAGGATACATGTGATTAACCCAGGACAGAATTTGAGCACTTCTAGGTCCTATGGCCAAAATACCATCCATCTAATGTCCCCAATATATCGCCCTGATTCTTATCTGTGGTGAACTTATCTGTGGTAAACTGTGGCCTCCAGAGGTTCCTCCCAACCCCAGGTTCTGTGAGTCAACTGGAATCCGCTTGGGCTTTCTATGGATTTTTCACAGATATTATTGAAATCTGTAGTGAAGTACACTGCTGCTCCTGGTTATATAACCCCTGAAGGAAATTCATAACAATGAACACTCCTTTGGGCTCCTCACTCTCTGCAGGATCCCTGTAAGCTGAGTGATTGCAGGCATAATAACTGGATGCTAGAAGCGCATAATACATTATATTCGGCAACACCCACGGCTGAGGAGTACCTGCCCTTAACAATGTAAGTAAAGTGCTGAAGTTAAAGGCAGGGGCAAGGAGCCACACTGCCGGCATTCGAGTCTTGCTATTCCTTGTCCAAGACACATATTATCAGAGTAATCTCTGTGCCTCACCATCTTCGTCTGTAAAATGTGAAATAATGAGAAAGCCTACAGTATAGGGTTGTTATGAGGCTTAATGAGTTAATATATGCCAAGTGTTTAGATCATGGTAAACAGTAAATTTTAGCTATTATTACAGCCACAAAAGAATTTTTTCATGTTCCTTATAAAGTTCAGAGAAGTTAAATATTCTAACCAAGGCACCCGGCTAACAAGAGTCACAGTCAAGATTCCAGCTCCCTCGCATTCCTTACACTGTGAAATGTAATGATTTATCTTGTAACGGACGCAGTTACTAAGGAATCAGACAAGTGTGTCTGAAAATCCTATTAGTGATTTGCTTGAATCCATACTCAGTGGTTACTATCCAAAACAAAAGTGCAGAATTGTTCTGCAGAATGAGCAAGTTGCCAGGTCAGTGATATCCATTCAGACATGACAAAGTCTGTTTACCCTAGAAGGGTCACTGTCTTTTATGAAATCTTATGTTTGAAAAAGAAAGAGAAACAAGCTGTCATTCTCACTTTATTTGCTTATAACAAACATATATCCCTTAAAACAATGACAGAGGAAAAAAATCATAGAAGTGAGCATAATTTAGTTTTGGGAAAGAGCCCTAGATGAGAAGTAAGGAGAGCCAAGTCCTGTTTCTAGCTATCCAAAAAGATGACTCCATGTGTGTGAGTGTCTGTTTGTGTCAGCAGGATGTGTGCAAAAGTATATCGAGTGTGCATATGCATTTATGTCTATGAGTGTGTGTGTATGTGTGTGCACACAGAAAATTCAAGAATAAATGCACCAAACTGTTGTCAAGACTTGCTTCTAAAAAGTGGAATATGTGACAGGAGACAGAGGACTGTAAATCATACTAAATGGAGAATTATCAGAAGACCCCATAATTTTCAGATAAATAGAAACAAAAAGGATTTGTTGCCAGAAGATCTGCACAACAAGAAATGCTATAGGTTCTTCAGCTTGGAGAGAAATGACACAAAATGATGATTCAGATCTACAGTAAGGAATAAAAAGAACACTGGAAATGCCTGAGTAAGAGAGTAGATGTAAAAGACTATATATATAAAATATAACAGACTATACAGAAGAATATACCACAGAGCATGGAAGGAAGCATATGGAGCTATAATGTTGCAAATTTCCTATATTTTACATAAGATGCTATAATATTAGCTCTAAGTAGACTGTGATAAATGAACATAATAATCTCTAAGGAAAATATCTGGGAAAAACAATGCAAAGAGGTATGCTAAAAAGCCAATAAAGGAATTAAAACAGAACACTAAAAATATTTGCTAACGCAAAAGAAAGTAGGAAAGGAGGAACAGAGGAATAAAAAAAATGAGACAATAAACAACAAATAAAATTATAGTTCTAAATCCAACTATATCAATAATTATATTGTATGTAAATGGACTAAATACTCCAATTAGAAGGCAGAGGTTAACAGAATGTACTAAAAAGTCAAGACCCAGGTGTCTGGGTGGCTCAGTTAGTTAAGCATCTGACTTAGGCTCAGGTCATGATCTTGCAGTCCAGGAGTTCCAGTCCTACATCTGGCTCTGTGCTGACAGCTCAGAGCCTGGAGCCTGCTTCGGATTCTGTATCTCCCTCTCTCTCTGCCCCTCTCCTGCTCATGCTCTCTCTCTCTCTCTCTCTCTCTCTCAAAAATAAATAAACTAAAAAAAATTTTAAGCCAAGACCCAATTATATGCTGCCTATAAGAGATATACTTTAAAAACAAGGAAACAGAAGAAAGGAAAAAATATATCATGCAAACACTAAGCACAAGAAAACTGGAATGCTATATTAGTATCAGACAAAATAGACTTCAAGACAAGGAGTATTACTAAAGGAAGGAAGGAGAGATATTTCCTAATTATAAAAGGGCCAGTATATCTGGAAGACATAACAATTATGAACATGTAAGTGCTTAATAACAGTTTCAAAATACATGAAGTAAAGAATGATATACATATCATATCCAAGAGCAGTTTATCCTAGGAATGTACAATTGTTTTAATATTTGAAAACAAATCATTGCAATCCACCACATTAACAAATAAAGGAGAAAAACTATATGATTACTTCAATATATGCACCAAAAAGACCATCTGAAAAAGTCAACAATCATTCATGATGAAAATTCTTATCAAATGAGGGAGAGAAGGGAACTTCCTCTATTTGGTAAAAGGCATCTGTGAAAAACTTACTGTTACCATCACACTTTAAGGTTAAAAATGAATTATTTCCCCTAATACTGGGAAAAGACAAGGTTGTCTGCTCTCACCCCTTCTATTTAACATTGTACTGGAGGTCTTAGCCATTATAATAAGGCAAAGGAAAAAAGCATGAAGTTTGAAACAGAAGAGGCAGAATGTCCCAATTCACAGATGACCTGATTGTATTTTATGCAGAAATATATTCTTATTGATAGTTATATATGGTAAGTTCCATTTACTATACACTTAAAAAAAAACATGAAATGGCTAAGACCTCTATACTCAAAACTACTATACTGCCAAATACCATATGATCTCACTCAGATGTGCAATTTAAGAAACAAAATAAATAAGCAAAGGGAGAAGAAAAAAAGACAGAGGGAGGCAAACCAAGAAACAGACTCTTAACCATAGAGAACTAACTGATGGTCATCAGAGGAGAGAAGGTGGAGACGTGGGGGTTAAATACGTGATGGGGATTAAGGTGTGCACTTGTGATGAGCACCGAGTGTTACATGGAGGTGTTGAATCACTATATTGTACACCTGAAACTAATATCATGCTTTATGTTAACTAATTGGAATTTAAATAAAAACTTTTTTTTTTAAACGTTTATTTATTTTTCAAGACAGAGAGAGACAGAGCATGAACAGGGGAGGGGCAGAGAGAGAGGGAGACACAGAATCCGAAACAGGCTCCAGGCTCTGAGCTGTCAGCACAGAGCCCGACGCGGGGCTCGAACCCACAGACCGTGAGATCATGACCTGAGCCGAAGTCGGACGCTTAACCGACCAAGCCACCCAGGCGCCCCTAAATAAAAACTTTTAAAAAAGCACACCAAAAACAAAAACAAAAACAAAAAAATACTATACTGCCAAGAGAAATTAAAGAAGACCTACATAAATGGAAAGTTAACAACATTTATGAATTGGAAGACTCAATATTGGTAAGACAACAGCTCTCCCCAAATTGATCTCTAAAATGAGTGCAACCTCAAGCATAATCTCAGCAGAAATTGAAACGTGCTTCTAAAACTTAAATGGGAGGCACCCGGGTGGGCTTAGTCCGTTAAGTAGCAGACTTTTAAAAAAATTTTTTTAAACATTATTTTTGAGAGGCAGAGCATGAGCAAGGGAGGGGCAGAGAGAGAGGGAGACACAGAATCTGAAGCAGGCTCCAGGCTCTGAGCTGTCAGAACAGAGCCTGATGCGGGGCTCGAAACCATGAATGGTGAGATCATGACCTGAGCCAAAATCAGACACTTGACCAGCTGAGCCACCCAGGTGCCCCTAAGGGGCAGACTCTTGATTTCGGCTCAGGTCATGATCTCATGTTTTGTGAGTTTGAGCCCTGCATCAGGCTCTGTGCTGACAGTGCAGAGACTGCTTGGGATCCTCTCTCTCCCTCTCTCTTTGCCCCCACCACCCGCTTGCTCTCTCTCTCTCTCTCAAAATAAATAAAATAAACATTAAAAAAAATAAAATAAAATTTATATGGAAATAAAAAGAATCTAAAACAGCCAAAATAGTCTTGAAAAAGAACAAAGTTAGAAGATGTACCCTACCTGATCTCAAGGCTTACTAGTAAGTTATAGTAATGAAGACCATGCAGGATGGGTGTAAGGACTTATCTATTGTTTTTATCTTTCCAAACTTTACCACTCCATTGCTAATAGAATCTTGTAAGCATTTTAAAGGTCCTTAATGGAGACTATTTTATGCTGATGTTGTTTGCACATGTATATTATTCCTCTTCTAGACTGTGAGGTCTCCTTGTATCCAGGCACTCAGTTTTTTTACCTAACTCTATAAAGTCTTCAATGCCTGTACTCTTCCACATCTGTAGTTTATTTTAAATAATATTTGTCAAAACAACAACCATTATGCATCTTAAGCAATCACAATCTCAACCCTCATGAGCACTGATGAAACATAAAGGCACGAAGCTTCCTCTCTAAATAACCTACCCAAGGTGGAGGGCTGGCTGGTTTTCGGTGACACCCATTTTGGGGAGGACTCAGGATGAGGGGCCACGGGTTGCACCGGGCGAGTCTGTCTGGCTGCCAGTTTCATCAGACTCATTTGCCTCTTGTGAAATATTTCCTGCACATCACCCAGCTTCTGCAGGACTTCCTGGGCTTTGGCCTGCAGAAACAAAAGCAAATCATGACCAGGTCACTCTGCATTGAGTCTGACGACATGCAGCATTCCCTTTCTCTTGTCTTCCCCTCCTCCTCCAACCCCACCTCCTTCAGGTGACCCTTCCATCCATATGCAAATCATTGCACAACTTGCCTTGCACCGGAATTATGCTTCTAAGAGTCTGAATCTCTCACCTTATGGGCAATGATCATATCCTTTTCACCACCATATCTCCATGCCTAGAACACTGCCCAGCACAGAGTAGTGCTCAGTAAATATATATTGAGTAGATAAATGTTCACTAAGCCATGTCCATTAATAGTAGAAGAGGATAGGGGCACCTGGGTGGCTTAGTCTGTTAAGCTTCCAACTTTGCTTCCCGTCATGGTCTCATGATTCCTGAGTTTGAGCCCCACATCAGGCTTACTACTGTCCACACAGATCCTGCTTGGGATTCTCTGTTCTCCTCTCTCTCTGCCCCTCCCCCACTTGCACTTTCTCAAAAATAAATAAAACATTTTAAGAAAAAAGAATGAAAATAGTGGAAGAGGATGCCATAGACTATGAATGAAGGGCATCAGGCCACTTTTCTAAACAGGAGGGTTTCAAAATAAGAGGTGTATCCTGAATAAAAGCCCTGATGGAGAAAAGAGTTGAAGTGTTCTGGAGGAAAGAGTTGGCTACATCCTGAGGCAGGATCAAGGGAACCACCCAAGGATAAACATTTAAACTTTATTCTGTATGACCCCTTCTCTATAAGTAGTAAAGAAATAAACTGAAAAAAAAATCAGGGGAAAGATGAAACTCACAGACATTCCCATAACTGACTATATGCTCTAAGACAGAGGTTCAAAAGAACTAAAAACAAGAGTTGGAGGTCTCCGAGTTTCACCAAGGCCTAAATTCTGCAAAATACGTTTCTTCTGGCCTTGCTTCCAGTATGACATCCCTCCAGCTCTGGTGGGTCAAGGGAAGTGGGTAGTCTTTGTCATGACATCCATCTCCTGTATGATTTAAACCACCAAAGAAAGGACCCAGAATTAGAAGAACTCCACCACCACAAGCCTTCCAGAGTGCCTAATTCTGAAAGTACAGACTCAGCACACTCAGGGAGGAGGTTGCCACGTTTTGCAACTGGAAAAGTACATTTGTCTTTTTTGTTTGTTTTTTAAATGCTTATTTATTTTTGAGAGAGATAGGGTGTGAGAGGAAGAGGCTCAGAGAGAGAGAGGGAGACACAGAATCTGAAGCAGGCTCCAGGCTCTGAGCTGTCAGCACAGAGCTTGATGCAGGGCTTGAACTTATGAGGTCTTGAACTCATGATCTGATGGCTCAGATCAGATCATGACCTGAGCCAAAATCAGACGCTTCACCGACTGAACCACCCAGGCACCCTTACATTTGTCTTTTTTATGCTGGGCCATCTTCTGAGGGAAAGAGCCAAGAGCCCTGAGGGAGGACTGGCACATCAGCTATGGAACAACTGTGGCCTCAGAGTCCTGTCAAGGCTGACGTCTACTCCAAGGTCTAGTGCCGGTCTTACTCCTTGTAGGGTCTAAAATGTGGCTGGTCTGAGTTGAGCCGTGCTATCAGTGTAAAATACACACTGGATTTTGAAGACATAGTATGAAAAAAAGAATGTAAAATATCTCATTATTAACTTTGATATTGACTACATATTGAAACAATATTTTGGACATATGTTAAACAAGACATTATTAAAGTTGATTTCACTGGTTTCTTTTTGGTTTTTTAAATGTGGCTACTAGAAAATCTTAAGTCACGTAGAGAGCTTGAGTTACATTTCTATTCAACAGTGCTGGTCTAGACTAGGGATCAGCAAAATTTTTCTGTAAAGGACCAAACAGTAAATATTTCAGGCTTTGCACACTGGTCTCTGTTACAACTACTGACCTCTGCTATTGTACCATAAAAGCTGTCATAGATAATATATGCTACATAAATGAATGAGTGTGGCTGTGCTCTGATGAAACTTTATTTCTAAAAGTAAGTGGCAAGCAGCTTTGGCCCACAGGCAGTAGTTTGCTGACCCCCAATCTAAATTAAGGTGGGGCTTGTGTTTAAAAGGTCTCTTCAGAGAACGTGTGACTGGTCTCAGGAAGCTTGCTGTACAGTGGACTAGAGGTTCTGACAACACAGCTATGAGTCCAGATCCCAAAAGAAACCAAATCCCTTTATGTCAGGGTGATAGCAATGTCAGTTTGCATTTTGGAGGGATGGTGATGAGACAGCCCAATGATAAGCTTGAGGAAACGGAAAATGAGACATAGGCATTAACTGTTGCACAAAGATCAAGAAATCTGACTGAAAGAATGTCAAGTTGTTCATGTATGGTATACAGCTCTGATGTGAGGTCAGTGCCACATGCTGGAGCCCAGTGGCTCACCACTTGGACTAGACAGGACCTGAATCACCCTTGCCCTTTTGCATCTCTTCCTGAAGATCCCACGGTAAACCCTGGAAATGGTCAGGTGGTCAGACGAGACCCTAAATTCCTAAACTCAGGTGAAGGGGAGCCGGTACAAGATTAACAACTGCATCTCCTCCGTTCCTCTTAACTCTTTTTACTTGCAAATCCATTTTCCATACCACAATCAGAATTATCTTTCCAGGATGTAAGTCTGACCATACAACTTCCCTGTTTAAAAGCCCTGCTGGGGCGTCCCACTGCTTCAGGACAAAGTCCAGACTCCTCATGGAGGGGTCCATGACTCCTCACTGGGCCCTTCATTAATTGACCCTGATTTCCCTCCAGTCTAACCTCCACTAGTTCCCACCCCTCACTCCCGCCTCCAGGGGCGGCAGTTACCAAATGCTCTTGTTTCCAGCCTCTCTGCCTTTGCAACTCTTCTTCCTCCCTCTGCTTTTTCTCCCTTAAAAACTCCTATGTGGTCCAAATTTAGGCATCTTCTCCTATGATGTCTTCTTCTTCTTCAGGCTGAGCTGACCTTTGCCTCCTCTACGTGCCCCACTATCCCTTCCATTCCACATGCTCTTGGACCAACACACACTTACCGGAAACACGTTTGTCTTCCACTAAACTGCCAGCACCTTCATTATGGGCATTGTGACTTTCATTATTGTATTCCCAGAATAAAGCACAAACTGGATTCCCAGTGAATATTTATTTTTTTTAAATTTCTGTTCTTTTTTAAAAAATGTTAATTTGTTTATTTTGTGAGAGAGAGAGAGAGAGAGAGAGCTGTCAGTGCAGAGCCTGACTCTGGGTTCCATTTCAAGGAACTGTGAGATCATGATCTGAGCCAAAATCAAGAGTCTGACGCTTAAACAACTGAGCCACCCAGGTGCCCCCTGCCCCACACAGTGAATATTTAAAGAATTGAATTTTGCTACTTGTTACTGCGATTGTTTAATTACCTAAACTGGGCAGTGAAAGCAAAGGAAGGAGAAAAATCAAAACAGCAGCACTAAGAGGATAGTGCAGAAAGGCACTTGAAGAGCCTCAGACAGACAAGGTGGCTGCTACCAGAACAGCAGTTTACCATGATTTACCATGATTTACCACTTACCATGATGATTACCATGTCTTAAATGTAACAGATTCAACTGTTTAGATATGGAGTACTAGTGTTTTAGAAATAAATTTTATTTTTTCTAGTAGTTTTAGAATTACAAAAAAATTACAAAATAGTACAGAGAATTCCCATATAGATCACCCAGTTTCCCCTATTATTAACAGTTTGCATTAGTATGGTACATTTCTTACAATTAATAAAACATTGTTGATATGTTATTTTCAGTATTAAAATTATAATTACAATAATAATAATTAAAATTATTATAATTATTATTAAATAAAAGTCCATACTTTATAGTTAGATTTCCTTAGTTTTACCTAGTGTACTGTTCCCTCCAGGGTCCTATCCAGGATACCAACTTACATGTAGTTGTCATGACTTTTTAGGCTCCTATTGGCTGTGTCAATTTCTCACCTTTTCCTGATTTTTGATGACTTTGACTATTTTGAGGAGTATTGGTCAGATATTTTGTAGCATGTTTCTCAACTGGGATTTATCTGATGTTTTTCTCATGATTAGACTGGAGTTACAGGCTTTGGGGGTAAGGCCATGGAAGTAAAGTACCATGTTCATCCATCATATCGAGGGTACATTATATCTACTTGACAACACTGTTGATATTGACCTTGGTCACCTGGCTGAAGTCCTGTGTGTAAAGTCACTTCACTTTTGTTTCTCCTTCTCTGTTCTATACTCTTTGAAAGGAAGTCACTATGTACAGCCCACATTTAAGGGCTGGAAAACTATATTCTACCTCCTCAAGAGCAAAGTATCTACATAAATAATTTGGAATTCTTCATAGGAGATTAGTCTCATCTGCCCCATTTATTTATTTATTCCATCATTTATTCATATCAGGATGGATTCATGGATATATAATTTCTTTGGGGCTATAATCCAATAGTACTTTATTAATTTTGTTGTTCTAACTGTTCTAGCATTTGTCATCAGTTCTTTTCAGTTGTTGCCTATATCCCATCACTATGGTTTGTTGTTTTATTTTTAGTAGTTCATTCCGGCACTACAAGATGCTGTAAGATCACCTTACGTATTTCCTGCCCCAGCCCTAGAATCAGCCATTTCTCTAAGAAGCCTAGGTCTCCTTTACTGAAGAATGGTATTAGAAACCAAGATCTCGGTGCTAGGTGTGCTCACTGGCGTGGGGGGGGGGGGGGTCTCTTTGCTTCTAGGCTATCTCAACTGTCAAAGTAAAAAGATACATGTGTCTGTACCATATCTACATATACATATATCTAGGAATATTTTTATATGTATAGAGTACCAGTTTTGACAATAAAGTCATTACTTCTCAGTGGACAAAACTTTCTTTGACACAACAGGATATTTAAATTTTACAACCTAAAATTTTATTCCAAACCAAAAGAAGTAAAGATGGACTTTGGAGATGTTTTAATCCATATGACCTACAGGATTTTTTGAAAAATATTTATCTTATAATCCTCTCCTTCCTTCATGTTTCTGCATATTTCTCAGAGGTGGTTTATTAAGTTTTATTCATTTCCTGGTAGGTGGTATGGTCAGAAAGTTCACTGAAGTTGGGCAGCACAGCAGCTGTGGCTACAAATCTCCCTGGTGGACCTGATACACCTATTTGAGCAACTAATGGAGTTGGAGCTGGGTGAGACAGATCTGCCTTAGGACTCTGACCTGGAGCTACCAATACTGGGTCTGCAATGTAGAACCTACACCAGATGGGCCTTGTCTTTGTTCCTTCTGCAAGGAAGTAGAAGGATCTTTGTGTTGGGGGAGGGTATCTGCCTACACATCCCCCACCCCTTACCAAGATCACAGCTTACCACCAAGAGGTTTAAGGGAAAGAACATCATTAACATACAACACCATACTGAGCTACCCCCACTGTAATCTGCCCACTGTCACCTGCCTTCCCACTTGTTCAATAAATATAAATTGGACACCAGGCAAAGGTTAGGCACAAGAATGCAGGGGTGGATGAGGCTCCTGCCCTTCAGGAGCTCCCAGTGTAATAAGCAAGACAGACATTTACAATAAATAAGTAGCTGGGAAGCCTGAGTGGCTCAGTCCATTAAATGTCCGACTTGATTTTGGCTCAGGTCATAATCTCACAGTTCATGAGTTCAAGCCCTACATGGAGCTCTGCACTGAAAGTGGGGAGCTTACTTGGGATTCTCTCTCTCCCTCTCTCTCTGCCCCTCCTCCACTCTCACTCTCTCTCAAAATAAATAAATAAACTTAAAGAAAAATAAAATAAATAAATAGAGATGCCTGAGTGGCTCAGTCAGTTGAGGATCTGACTCTTGATTTCGGCTCAGCTCATGATCCGAGTGTCATGAGATTGAGCCCAGCATCAGGCTCCACACTGAGCATGGAGCCTGTTTAAGATTGTCTCTCTCCCTTTGCCCCTCTCCCCTGATGGCTGTCTCTCTCCCTCCCACTAAAATTTAGAGGAAAATTAATTTTCCTCTAAAATTAAATTAATTAATTTTTAAAATAAATAAGTAGAATGTAGTGTGGTATACAACATTTTACAGCAAAGGCTCTTAGCCTGAATTCATGGATGGGCTTTAGGGCATCCCATAAAATTAATTATAAAAGTTACATATGCTGGATATTCCCTATTTGTCACTCTACTATGTCTTCTTTTCCCTGCTTTGTGTCCCAGGAAGCTGACCTGTATGGACTCTGTTGGATAGGCTCACTTGCCTATGGGCTTTTAGTTGGTTTGGCCAAGGGGAAGCACTACCTGGACATCCAAGAGAGGGAGAGAGGAGAGTAGGGATATATATTTCTCCATTAATAGTTGCATTCCTCTGCCCAAGGCCACAACCCTTACTAGCTGCCTGTCACAGTCACAGCTACAGTGCTTCTTGGGTTCCCCTTTGCTCTTTAGGCTTATGGGTGGTCTGGTTCCATTTTCTTGCTAGCCCCAGGGACCTTCACCATCCTTATTGGGTTCCCTAAATCCTGCCATATCTTTGTAAAAAGTGCCTATATCAAACTCTCTTTAATCACTTTGAGTATGCTGGTCCTGAAAGTATATGAATCAGATTCCATGACTCAAAAGAGGCCCGTGACTCAAAGAAGTAAAGAAGGTGTTACTGAAGAGATACATACAAGGTGGTGGGAATCGCAGAGGAAGGTGTGCCATACAGAATTCTGCTGACTTCACAGAGGAGTGCTCCTCTCAAAATGCAAATCCAATCAAGTTATTCCCCTGCTTAAATCCTTCAGTGGCTTCCCACTGTTCTTAGAATAAAGACCAAACTCCTTAAGATGGCCCACAAAGCCCACCTCATCTGCCCCTCTCTTATCTCACCCCAAACACCCTTCCTTTGCTCTCTGTACTCCAGCCACCCTGACCTTTGGGTTCTGTACTTGTAACAGACTCCCTCCAGGCCTGTGTCCTCTGCACATGCTGTTACTTCTAATCTGGAAAGGCTCCACCATCATCTCTACACATTCTCCAGGCCTTGGCTCAAGTATTCTCAGTCCAGGTCAAGTTTTTCTATCACATGCTCAGCAGGATCCCAAATCCCTCCTCCAGAACACTTATCTTAACTTGTAACACATTCTTATGTTTTGTGTTTGACATTTATTAATGTCAGCCTCTCTTATTAGGTTCCATCAGAGATGAAACCATGTGTATTATTTCTGTGCCCTCAGCACAGTATGTGGTATATCAGAGATGCTGATGAGTATTTGTAGAGAAACGAATGACTGAGAGTGATATTTGGGTGAGACCGTGAAGGGTATTTGCCAGGAAGCACAGACCAAGAGTCTAAGAGGCCACCTCAGAACACAGGAATTGGTGAACCTGCTCAGTACATCCTACCCGGACTTTCTTAAGCAATAGTCAAAAGGCCCCCAGTGCTTCTTTCCAACCACAAGATTAAAATAACCCAGAAACATTACCTTTAGGTCAAGGGTGAGTATCAACTCGAACTGGCTGTAAAACTCCATGTGGCTGGGCAAGTGGTACTCCTTCGCGGTGCCCAGGAATGCCTCAATGTCGTTCAAGGCAACGTCAACTCCCTCTCGTGACTGGCACTTGTCTACAGCTTGGGAAGCCAAAAGGTAGATTCCTGCTTCACACCATTGGCTGACCTTTTCAAAAGAAACACAGTGCCCTATGCAGTCAGCCTGACCACAACCCTCAGGAGGTCTGAGCTCATCTGTGGTCTAGAAGGATCCTAAGACAACAGGAAATTGTCATGGGACAACATAAACTTCAGAGGTCTAACCACTGTCAATGCAACTATAAGGTGGACAAGCCCAAACTAATTTTACATCTGTCCACATCTCAGGAAAGTCATCCAGTCAGTAAAAAAAAATCGTATAAACATTCTTCTCTCTTCCACAGACAGTAATTGCTACATCTCCAAAAGGAGAGAGTTAGGTATTCCTAAGCTTGGTTTAACTGTGGAGAAATGTAACCAATGACTTTTCAGGTTTACATTCTAGGCCATTCATTGTGCATCCTAACTGGTTACAAGACCATAGGGTGACAAATGAGATATTAGACCTGGACTCTACAAGTCTTCCTAGGGAAGGGAACATCCCTTTTAACAATAACACTACTTTTCTCTGTCCACATTTGCATTTACTGGTATTTGTCTTTCCTAGGGAAGCATCGAAGAATGCAAAGCTTTGTAACTCACAACAGCAATACTCAAACTTTTTCCAGAATGCTGGGATGAAGTCAGATAGGTGATGAATTCTAACAATTTAATTTTTTAAAGACTTAAACAGAAAGACAGGGACCCTTGTGCTGCCAGAATATTTATGTATAAAGAGGCTGCCAGTGCAAGCACATCTGCATTTCCATTTACCATGTGACCTGAAGAGCTACGTAAAATAACTATACAGGGGGAAAAAGAACAAAAGGGAGCACTCCAGAGTAGTTATCTCTAAGTGGGAAAATTATAGGCAACTTAAGTTTGTATGTTTTTTCCCTAAATTCCTTATGCTGAATGTGTACTACTTTTAGAATAACAAAACAAAATAAAGATATTTAAAAATTAATGATTACCAATGTGTAGGGATAAGGAGGGGGATGGCATGTGTAGATGCCCATAAGAAACTTTTTTCCTTTTCCTTCTCCTTCCTACATTTTTGGATTTTCAAAATAATATAAATCATGCTTTAATATATAATGTGAAAACTTTCTCTTAAAACATACCTAGATCTGCAGAAAACATTAACCTGGGGTCTTCTGCAGAGTCACAGCAGATGCTTGCTCTCCCAGACACACACACACACACACACACACACACACACACACACACACACACACACACACCAGCATTAGGCTATTATCTCTAGAGCAGATATGGAGTGAGAAAAACAGCAGCTGATCCTGCAGAGTTTAGCACACAGGACAGACTGTGCACCAGGCCCTTAGGAGCCACTTGCTTCTGGAACAGCTGTATTTCATTGATACTAAAATCCCTTTGGCATTGGGATGATATAAACAGCCTGGGCGAGTGCCCCTGGCCATCAGAGAGAAACAGTTATGGGAATGGAGCATGCTGACTCATGGCCGTGAGCCACATGCTGCCTGCAAACAGCTGACAGGGAAGGCTCCAGAAGTCACTGCCCCTGCTGACCGGGCACCTGCCTCAGAGATCACCACTGAAGGGCACCAGAGCTCCACCCATTCCCTGTGAGCCCTCTGCACACAGTGTTGCTGTCTAATCTAGGGAGACTCAGGTTTGGAATTTGGCAGTCCTGACTTCAAATCTGCAGTCCCCTATTTTTACCCCAGGTATGTCGTAAGCAGTCACTTATCCCAGAGTTTCTCAGTGTTGTCCCTGTACCACCTGCACCAGAATCACCTGGGGACTTGGCGGAAATACTGATTCCTGGGCATCATCCTAGACTTATTGAATCTGAGTCTTCAGAATGGTACATTAGAGAATCTGCAATTATAGCAAACTGATTCTCATGTATTAAATGTTGTGAACCATTGACTTCCCCATGATGGATATCAGTTTCTGCCTCTGTAAAATAATGCCATTAATACTTTCCTCACAGGTTGTCTTGAGGATTAAATAGATGACATAATTATACTTCTGGCAGGAACATAGTAGGTACTCAATAAATGGTAGGTAGGAGTGTATAATGGTCATTAGTACTTCAGTTTCTCCAAAAGGATTAATAATATGATGCCTATATATGAGAAGCAACTTGCAAATATAGTGCTTGGCTCTCTGTCTGAAGGGGAATCAAGAAATGTCCCATGGGCCAAAACACACTCTAAGTCCAGGTCTACACAGAGGAAAATGAATGTTAGTTCATTCTAATGGGATATGGTGGGATGGTGGGGGCACTTTTACCTCCAATGCCTCTATGACCTAGCATCTTCACAGCTTTTAATGCCTCTTGAGCACTATTTCATAAGAAGTACATTATCCTCTCAGCAATATTGTGGGGCAGGGAGGATGAGTATGATTAAGACTGTTTTGCAGAAAATTTAGCAAACATCAGGTCATGGCTTTGCTGTGCTCACCTTGTCCAGTTGTCTATGCAACTCCAAGGACTTTTCTAAAATGTCATATTTTTTCTTGTTTTCATTGATGAAGTCATCGCAGAGGTGCCTGAGCTCTACACACCTGGGTCTGATGGAGTCTGCTGCATAGTGGTGGCTTTGGATGAGCTGGTCCCCAATTACTGCAAGCAGCTGGGCCTTTTCCAAGGGCTCCTGTGAAGTGAACGTCCAAAACCAAGCATCAGAAGCCAGGTCATGGTGAGGCTGATATTTGCCTACCGTGTGCTCCAAACCAGGAACAACTTAGGGAGATGTTGATTCAGGTCTTAAGCTGAGAGTCGGAGCTGGGGAACCTGGGAAAGCTCTGTGGCAGTTTGAAGTCTCCAGGAAGTCTAGCCTAGTCCAGGGTCACCTGCACCTTGAAGAAGAGCAAGCCATTCATTCAAATGTTTGTTGAGTTCTGGGTGAGGCACTGAGACTCTAGTGGTAACAAGCCATGATTTTCAGTCTAATGGAGAACTCGGATTATTAAATAAATTATACCCGTAATTCAATTATTACAACTGTGATAAGTTCTTGGCAGAAGAGCATGAAGTGTTATACTGACCAGAACCGGAGACTCTGAATTCTCCTTTAAACTAAATGGAAAAGTAAAAGGATCAGACATGTGACATGAGGAGAGAGTAGAGTTAGCTGAATTTGGAAAACTGGTAAAGATCTGGTTTGGACAACTCTGAGGGATCATGAAACTTTAAGAAATATGTTTATCTAAACCCCTTCATGGGACTCACAGGATCCCACTCTGCTCTGAATTCATCTGACCAGAAACCACGCCTCCTACCTCTCCCTGCATGGCTTGCTTTGTTCTAACCACATGTGCCATGTTTTTGTTTTTAATTCATTCATCACATATTACTGAGGACCTCCAAATGCCAAACACTGTCATGTTAGGGGTTTGGTGGTAAAGCAGCTAAAATCCCTGCCCTCATGAAGCTTACATGTTAATAGAACACACAGGCAATAAACAATTAGGTATGTAGATTATATAATATCTTAATTGGTGATGAGTGCTATAGAGAAAGATCAAATCGGGAGAGAAGGGCAGGGAGTGCTGGTAAGGAGTTATTTTAAGTAGGATGGTAAGAGAAGGACTCACTGAGAAGGTGCTATCCAAGTGGTGCCAAAGCGTTAGCATAGCAAGACAGAGACCACTGCCCTTGCAAGGCCTGTTTGTAAGGTTAGGCCTTGGGTGCCATCTAGGAATGTCAGGAGGGTTCCTGCCATCCCCTGATAAAAATGGCTCACTGTGCCATTGGTACAAACAATATGCTTTACACTAAACCCCTGCTTTCTTTCTGGGAGTAGAGAATTCTGGTATATGCCAGGCAGAAGATACCTATGTGACCAGCCCCCAATAAAAACTGGGCACTGAGTCCCGAATGAGCTTCCCTGATAGACAACATTTCACAATAGTGTCACAATCCTTTGCTGGGGGGATCATCTGATGGGACTCCACTGGAAAAGGAATCTTGGAAGCTTGTATCTGATTCCCAACAGACTTTGCCCCATGCACTTTTCCCATGTTGATTTTGCTTGGTATCTTTTCACCGTAATAAATCATAACCACGAGTACAATTATGTGCTGAATCCTATGAGTCCTCCTAGCAAATCTTCAAGTCTGAGTGTGGCCCTGGGAACCCCTGACACAGAAAAGTCAAGGCCTGAGGTGAGGAACAACCCATGCTGTACTTGGTAGGGACATGTTTGACATATTCAGGCAGCAGGAGGAGGCCACCTGGAACAGAGAAAGCAAACAGGAAAGGAGTAGGAGACATAATCAGAAGAAAGAGGGAGACTGGATTGGGGAGGGCCCTGATGCCACTGTGAGCACTTCAGCTTTTACTCATTATGATGTGGGAAGCACTGGAGGGTTCTGAAAAGAGGATCTCATTCATATTTTTAAAAGGATGGCTCCTGCTGTAGTGTTGAGAACAGCAGAGAAGAGGCAAACCAGCGAGGCCAGCTGGTGTCTCCTGTAGTAATCCAGGTAGGAGGGATGGTTTAAACAAGGCTGGCAACCAAACTAGCCCCTGTCTCAGGGTCCTTCCCTTGGATGCTTCTCCCAGGTTGGCTCACCTCCTCACAAGACCTTCCCTGATTACTGTATCTAAGTCACTCCCGGCAACACACCCACCCAGGCCCTCTCTCTCACTTTGTTTTCATTTTTTTTTTTAACAGCGCTTGACCTCTACCTGAAAGTATCTTCTTTGTTTACTTTAACATATGATTCTCTCATACTCCACCCACCACTACCAATACGTAAGTTCCATGAAAACACTTAGAAGCACCTCATAAATATTTGATCAATAAAATGTTATTAGCCAGTGAACTAGAAGATATAGTGATATACTTGGCTGGAATTGTGTGAAAAAACATTGACCCGTGAGTCAACACAGATGACTTCCATGCTTCCAAAGGTCTCCAGGAGCTGAGAGGCCATGTGCACCCTCGTGACTACGTTAAGCATTCCAGTAAGATGCATTTGCCCTAGTTTAACTTTTTATAGTAACACAAGGAGTTATGATGACTCCAGGTGATGACCCTGCCCCTCTCTCAACTTACAGTGGTTTATGGTTTCAACAATCTCAAAAACACTGCCCCTTTCCTGGGCCAGTCATTCACCAAACTCTGCAGAGCCCATATCCTTCTTAACAAGTTCATCGAATTCTGAGCCCTTCTCCAGGGCAAGAACTGTCTGTTCTTGCCTTCTTGCTTTCTGACCAGGACAGCTGGTCTCTTTGCTTTCCTTCAGGCTCTCCTTCAAATCATGCTCCATAATTCTGATGAAACAGCAACTCCATTATAGCGTCTCATCATGTCTACATCACTGCCACACCTCAAAACCTTCCCTGGATCCCCACAGTCTTCATGAGAAAAGTTCAAACTTCTGAGCAATGCAGAGGGCCTTTCATTACCTGGTCATGCCTGTGCCTCTCCCTCCTCCATCTCCTCACACCCAACTGTAACCCAACTAATGACCTGTTCATAGTTCTCCAAATATTCAGGCAGCTTTGGGCCTCCATGCCTTCTCTGCTTGCTCCCTCTGCCTAGAAAGCCCCATCCTTCTCTCACCACTACCCCGCACCCCCCCCCCCCCCAACTCACCTCCTGATACACCTACACTCCTCTGGAGCTAACTGTACATCACCCATCAGAGTTCACCTTCTCCATGAGGCTTTCTCTAACCCCACCATTTAATTTTGATGCCTCTCCTCTGTGCTCCCATAACACTCTGTGCCTTTCTTGATCAGAGCACATACTTCACTATATTGTGATCACTGATCTATTGCCTGGGCTAATGCCACAGACCCTTGTGAGCATGAACCAGCTCTTATTTAGTCTAAAACGTGCCATGGGGAACATATTAGGTACTTAGGAATAAATGATTGTTGTACAAAACAAAACTGAGTAATGATATGGGAATAAAGTGACACAAATCAAGCAGTAGCTATTTAAAAGAACTCAGGTTTAAATACCCAGTGCATTTGGTCTGCCCAGCAAAGGCCAGATGGTCACCACTGCATAGAAAAGGTCAGAGTGCTAACTCCTCAGGCAGTGATTTTTTAACTGTTTTGCTCACTGTAGTGTCCTCATAACTTAGAACAGCACTTGGTATATAGTAGTAGAAGATCAACAAATATTTGCAAAATGAATGAAGAATGAATGAGACACTCTTACTAGAACCGCTCAGCCACTGCAGGTTGAACATAGGAAACATTCCGTAGCACAGTTTGCCCCACTACCTCTGTGATGTTAATGAAAATAGCTAATATTCATGGAGACCTTACTATAGGCCAGGCACTATTCTGAATGCTTAAGTTGACTGTTTCTTTTACTCCTTACCACAGACCCTTTGACATAGGCCCTGTTTAACAAAAGGGAAGTAGAGGCACAAATGGTCCAAAGTGACCCAGGTAGGAAAGAGAAGAGACAGGTTTCAAACTCAGGCAGTCTGGCTCCAGAATCTAGTTCTGACCAACACACACACAGAAAAATGGCTGCATTTGTTCTGCCTAGGCTTAGAGACCTCATTTGGCTGATCAAATTCTGATTTTCATTGGGTTTATCAACCTGTCTGATTCTAGTCAAATATAGAAACGTGAAAACTTCGCAAGGAAGTCTGTTGCCTTTTTTTAAAAGTCCAGCTGCCAAATTTATTATGAATAGCACAAATTTGGGGTGCCTGGGTAGCTAAGTCAGTTAAGACTCAGACTTCGGCTCAGGTCATGATCTCCTCACTTGTGAGTTCCAGCCCCACACTGGGCTCTGTGCTGATGGCTCAGAGCCTGGAACCTGCTTCAGATTCTGTGTCTGTCTCTCTCTGCCCCTTCCCTGCTCACACTCTGCCTCTCTCCCTCTCTCTCTCTCTCTCTCTCAAAAATAAATAAACATTTTAAAAATTAAAAAAAAAAAAGAATAGCACAAGTTTTCTGGGCCTAGGAAACTTCGCCACAGGAAATTTCCCAAGTGCTTTGTAGTGATCACAGCCTGCCCTTTGCTTGGCATGCAGCATCTCACCCTTCAGAACTGTTCTTAAAACACCGAGATGTTGGAAGAGAGGTGTGAATAGGAGGTCCAGATGGGTCTTGGGAAAAGATCCATACATATAGCTCAGGAGCCACACTGGATGGCTAGAAGATCACTGTACTGAAATGAATGGGTAATAATAATAGCTTCCAGGTTCTGATCATCTACTATGCTCCAGGCACTCAATCCTTATGAAATCTCTACCTCATTTCATCTTCACAGGTAACAGGAATGATTATTAACAGTTTATAAGATGAGGGGATGTGTTCGGAAAGACTAAGAAACTTGACTAAGGGCACACAACTGGTGGTTGTTAGAGCAAAGATTTTAATCCACTCCTGTCTGGCTCCAACGCCTGTGTCTTGTCGCCTCCTAGCCCTCTTGGCCTCCTTGCATGTGCTATAAATGATGGCTGCATAGCCATGACTGTTAAATCCTTCAGGTGCCTTCAAAGAACTTTGCTGTAACCCACCCCCCACACACAAATTGCAGCTTTTTAGTCTATACACCTTCTGCTGAAGAAAATCCGGTGAAAACCCACCAAAGTAAAAGAAATAATGAGAAAGAAATGGCTGAAATCTGGTGTTCTGAACACAAGCCAGCCTGTCATCTTTGAGATGCCAAGAATTCCAGAATGCTAGATGGTCAAGTTGCAGCATATAATTCAGAAACCCTTATTGTAATAACAGCTTATTTTTCCCCATATTCTACTGCTATGACAGATGAAAGTGTCTACTGTGAAAGAAAATGACGAGAAAGGGTGATGCTCTGTGTCAAGGAACCCAGAATGAACCCACAGATAATGGCCTAGGAATGGAATATACATATGGAGAAGTGGGCCAGATGAAACAAGAAAGGCAGAAAGTTAATGGCTGTTCAAACTGAGCGTACACATGGGAGTTCATTGTACTAGTTGATCTACTTTTGTGTGTGTTTGAAAATTTCCATTAAAAAAAAAAAGCCATGCCCCTCCAGCTAGATTTATATCCCTAGAAGGTTACTGATCTGGGTTCCAAGCCTTCTTGAACACGTACTGTAACTGCTGGCCCCTGGATGTGTGGGGAGAGGTCAAGGCTGAAATCAGGTTGGTTCCCCTGTCCTGTCCTTGTCTGCTCCCTGATGACCCATCACCAAGTGCCCCAACATGCCTTACAGCCAAAACCCTAGAGTAAATTCTACTTTTAAAGAAGTAAGAGTAGGGGCTGAAACCACCACTGTTTCTCAGAATTATAAACTAGCACTCAAAAGATTGCCAAACTGTCAAACCAGACAAAGGTAAAAGAATGGGTTCAGTAAGCACGTGGCAGGAGTCTGGTCAGTGAGTTGGCTCAGAGGTTACCCATGAGGATGATATCACTGTACAGAATAAGGAAGTTGGCAACAACCCAGATATTAGTGAGTGGCTATGCCAGGAGGGAAGGTGACCCCTGAGTACTGAGTGAAGGATAAACCCAAGCAGGTTTTGGTAGACTAGCCAGACATCACCTTGTTCCTTTAACACTTTGCAGGACAAATGGAAAGGCTACCCAAGCCTTTATCATCTGAAGAAACACTGCCTCTTAGAAGTCTGAGGGAAGACAGTTAAAAAGGTCCTGGTTATGATAGGATAGCTTTTTTGGTTCATCTAAAGGCAGAGAAATAGGTCTACTGTATCCCTTGGAAAATAAGTTAAAATCTGGATAAGTAAGGCACAGCATGGGTAAAATGAATGTGCCTGGGCTCTGCAGGTCATCTGCAGTGGGTTAGTCTACCTGGTTCAGGTACTTTGCCCATGAAAGATGAATCATGGGTTCACAGAGCATTCCTGTGTCCCATGACCATAGGTTTCTCCCCTAGCTCTAATCAGCGGCCTCTAAAGTATGTACCAAAGATTGCAAGTCCAAGGAGGTAGGCAGAAGAGAGAAAGTGGTTGCAGTCATGCAGATCCAGCCAACCCAGCAGTGATTTAAAGCCCAACCCAGACTATCCTCCAATGGATTCCACTGAAATAAAACCCAATCCTCATCATCATCACTCTCACCTTGTTCCTTTATGGCTCACTAAGTTCCAGACACATTCCTTGAACTCATCAGCCTCATTCTTGCCTCAAAAGCTTCATACTTGAGACTTCTCTGCCTTGTATGCTATTCCCCAAATCTTTGCAAGGCTATCCAGAGCTCAGTTCAAAGGACACTTTCTCAGAGAGACCTTTCCTGACTACCTGGGCTAAAGTAGCACCCCCAGTCACTTATATCCTGTTATTTTCTTCATACCATTTGTCATTATCTGACATTAGTATTTATTTGATTACTTTTTACTTCTCTCTCTCTCTCTCTCTCTCTCTCTCTCTCCAGAGAGAATGTAAATTCAGTGAGAGCAGGGTCTTAACTGCCTGGTTTGCCACCATATCCATGGAACCTAGGATAAGGAATACCTGGTAATGAATTAACTCCTTCAGGTCAATAGCTACTTTCATTCATATATATGCTATGACCATATTTTTCAAACCCAAAATATAAGGACTGAGCTTGGTGAGGCTTTTTTTCCCCTAATACATGAATGTATATAAGTGAAAATACATAGTAAAATAATGAGTTCTCTTGAAAAGAACTGAAATTACATAAAATTGGGACTGCCTTGGGGAATCTGAGATACATAGTCATTACATACACAAAATTCAATGTTTCCACTGCTTGAGAAATGTTTCTGATCACTCATGCCTACAGCACTAAAATGTTTAGCTTCAAATGATCACTGATAACAGAAGGAGTACTCACAGGGAAGGATGAGATTCCTGAGTGAGAGTCTGGGTATACAGGTGGGTCCATGTATTCACACATGTGCAGAAGCACCCCCAGCTCAGAATCCACAACTGATAGCTCTTAGGGTCAGAGTGAACCTGGTTTGTATTTGTTACTTCTCCTTTGGCAGGAGGGGTATGTCTCTAACTATAATGTGCATGTCAATCACTTAGGAATCTTATTAAAATGCAGATTCTGATTCTGAGCTGGGGGGGCGTGCCTGATATTCCATATTTCTAACAAGTTCTCACTGAGGTGACATCTATGCACTGGCCAGAGGACCACACTTTTTGAAGCAAATCTCTAATATTACAAAATTACCATCTGGAAAACATGCATATAGATTAGCTCAGAAAGGAAGTGCTGATCATCAAGGACATAGTCCCCAAGAGACAAAAATATAGAGAATCTAATTTAAGAATAGCAGAAAAGAACTTCTCTGGAAAGAGAGGACTCGGCTTTCTTAATTTGTAATAACCCAAATTTGTAGGGACTTGAAATAGAATCATTCCTACCTGCTGACTTGTGTGCAGATCTGGGAAACTGTCTAATGCTGGTATGAGAATTGTGAAACACGTATTCTTTTACAAGTTTGATATTGACAACTTTTGGGGCATTTGAAAGGAGAAAGCTTTGCCAGCTCTGTGTAGCAGCAGAACTGATGTGGAGCAATTTCCTCCTTCTCACCATTCTGCTTGTTATAAAACTAGTTGGGTTTTTTTTTTCTGGTCTCCCCTTTTCAAGTTTCCCCTCCTTACCACCAACTCCCACCCCTACATCCTGCCAGTAGATAATGTGCCCACTATGACCTTTCCTCCCGTTGCTTCTGTACCAGCAGGCAAGTCTACTGGAACCCTCCCCCTACCTGGCAGTGTGGTGACTGGAAAGGTAGGATTTGGGCATTCCTGTGTCCTTCAGCAACCTTCCAACAATCATGAGTGGACATGATCTTTCACTGTCCCCAGCAATTTCCTTCCCAGTCCATAAAAACAGCAAAAAACAAACCTGGCCTTTTCCTTCCAGTTTTTTGTGTTCCTTAAGAAGTTGCTCCACACGTATCACACTGTCTCCGATGTCTGTAAACTCTGCTTGCTCTGCCAACAAATTGTCCAGGGCACGCTTTACCTATAAGACACATTAGAACATCCAGAAATAAGCCATGAGCACCTCTCTGGAGGTATAGGTTTGTATACTCTAAGAAAACTTGAAAATCCAAACAGGATTCAGGACTTTTATGTATCTACATATACATTTTTTTTTAAGTTCATTAACTTTTAGATTAAGCTTGGGGCAGGGGTGGAAAAGGGAGTTTGGTGTTGAGATACATGTAGATGAAATAGTAAAACCACCTTTACAGATTATCAATCAAAAAGAAAGATAAACCTCGGGGTGCCTGGGTGACTCAGTTAGTTAAATGTCTGACTCTTGGTTTCGGCTCAAGTCATAATCTCATGATTTGTGGATTTGAGCTCCTCATTGGGCTCCATGCTGACAGTGCAGAGCCTTTTTGGGATTCTCTCTTCCTCTCTCTGCCCCTCCTCCCTTCTCTCAGCCCCTCCCCCTGCTTGCTTGTGTTCAATAAATAAATAAATAAATAAATAAATAAATAAACATTTTTAAAAAGGAAGATAAACCATACACAAAATGTCATGTATGTCAACAGGAAAATGGGATTCTAGAACATTGCTACCCCCCTGAAAAAGGAAGAAGAGAATGATCAATGAGGAAGCAAGAATATAAGGAGCAGGCTGGGTTAGTGGGGACACCCAATATCCATAGTCCAAGGGGGAAGAGAGAACCAAAAGTCACTGAACCATGAAAGGAAGTTCTATTACACAAGAAAATAACACCTCACGAAAATTGTGCTCAAAGTGTTGTAGTTGTAGGCATTGATTAAGCTTCAAGTGATGCTCGGACCAAAACTGATTAAAGGCTTTTTCTGTCTCATCCAATTGAAGTAATAACCTGTCAAGAAAGAATGAGAAAGTGATATTGTGGTTAGTGTTCATTTCCACATGAGTCCATGTAGGCTTATGTAGATAGCCCCTATGTTTCCAGTCAGTGATATTAATTGTGGGAATCTCCTTATTATACATGTCTGTCACCTATGACTTTTTCATGATTCATCTGGCTCCCACATTTTCCATTTTTCCATCAGGGATACCCTCAGAACGAAGCAGAAACTTCACTTCAGATGCAGCTGCTGTGCTTTCAAATGTGTCCCTAGGTAACCTTACCTATGTGCCTTTCGTTTTCTACTGGTGAGACGATAGGTGTGTAAAGTACAGCACCCAACGAACTGCTATTTAGAAATAAAGATAAATAAACACTACCATCTCCCTTGAAATCCTGGGATGAAAGTTATAGCACAAAGCACGGTGGGGGGAGGGGGGGCGGACAGCATTCTTACAAAAAGATCTCTGTAGATGGATACCATCTTTTTGCCTTTGTTGTCTCAAATATTATTCTTTCCTGACTCCAGCAAGATCCAGTAGTAACTGTACCAATCTGTTTTTGGTTATTTCTGATCATTGAGTTCTACATATCCTCTCCTCTCTCACTCACCTTCCCATGGTTGCTACATTCTCTAGCTGATTGGGATTGAGTTTTCTGGTGGGACTTTTGGTTGCTGGTTCTTGAATGCATGACAGCAATGTGGCCCCTTGCTTTCCAAGTAATTTCAGCTCATCCTAGAGAAAGGAAAATATAGTTTGTCTTAGAAGAAACTAACAAAAGCAAATTCTTGGTAGATTTGAGGTGAAGAGAATGGCAGATCAGGTATATCTTTCATTTAGGAAATTAAATGCTAAAGAAGTTGAGCTGCAGCTTTTAAAAATTAATTATTTATTTTCGTTTTTTCAATTTTAATTCCAGAGTAGTTAACATAAAGTGTTATATTAGTTTCAAGTGTACAATATAGTGATTCAAGAGTTCTATACATTACTCAGTGCTCATCATGGTAAGGGTACTCTTAATCCTCTTTACCTATTTCTCCCATCTCCCTACCTATCTCCCCTCTGGTAATCATCTGTTTGTTCTCTACAGTTAAGAGTCAGCTTTTTGCAGCACTCTCAACAATAGCCAAATTATGGAAAGAGCCTAAATGTCCATCAACTGATGAATGGATAAAGAAATTGTGGTTTATATACACAATGGAGTACTACTTGGCAATGATAAAGAATGAAATATGGCCCTTTGTAGCAACATGGATGGAACTGGAGAGTGTGATGCTAAGTGAAATAAGCCATACAGAGAAAGACAGATACCATATGGTTTCACTCTTATGTGGATCCTGAGAAACTTAACAGAAACCCATGGGGGAGGGGAAGGGGAAAAAAAAAGAGGTTAGAGTGGAAGAGAGCCAAAGCATAAGAGACTCTTAAAAACTGAGAACAAATTGAGGGTTGAGGGGGGGTGGGAGGAGGGGAGGGGGGGTGATGGGTACTGAGGAGGGCACCTTTTGGGATGAGCACTGGGTGTTGTATGGAAACCAATTTGACAATAAACTTCATATACTGAAAAAAAAAAACAGTCAGCTTTTTGGTTTGTCTCTTTTTTTTGTTTTGTTTCTTAAATTCCACACATAAATGAAAGCATATGGCATTTGTCTTTCTCTGACTGATTTATTTCTCCTGGCATCATACCCTCTAGATCTATCCATGTTATTGCAAAATGGCAAGATTTCATTCCTTGTTATGGCTGAGTAGTATTCTATTGTGTGTGTGTGTGTGTGTGTGTGTGTGTGTGTGTGTGTGTGTGTGTATCACATCTTCTTTATCCATTCATCTATCCATGGACACTGGGGCTGTTTCCTTAATTTGACTTTGTAAACTATGCTGGAATAAACATAGGGGTGCATGTATCTTTTTGAATTAGTATTTTTGTTATCTTTGGGTAAATACGCAGTAGTGGTATTATTGGATCATATGGTTATTAACTTATTTTTAACAGGTAATACATATACATGTTACAAAATCCAAAATATACGAAAGGGTATATACTGGAAAAAATAAGTCTTTTGTCCTCTTCTCATCCACTTTTCCTCTCAAAAGCAACAACTCTTAAATTTTGTGGGTATCTCAGGCTGCTGTTGTATGTTTAAAGTAAAAGTAATAAACCAATAATTTTAATTAATATTATTTAATTATTTATATTAATTAATTAATAATTTTAAATTTATTAACAAATTAACAAAATCTGGTTCTAATCCAAGGCAGAGACCAGAAACAAGAAAATGACAGATACTGAATAAGCTAGACACTGCCACGAAATAATAATGTAATAATTGATAGAAAAGCAGGAAAAAGACTTCATCTGGTATTGTCAATAGACTCCTGCACTCCTGCTTCTTCTTCTACCTGTCCCCAAATTGTGGCCTTGCTCAACTACTGAAGTTTGGTGTAGATAGGCAGCAACTTCGGGTTGATATGGAAAGAGTCATACTTCCAAGGCAACTCTATTCTGCTCCTTTTACATGGGACTTTGGGCTTTGTAATTGGAGAAGATGTCAGGTTATCTCCTGCCAAATACAACAGCTCTAATCCTCTAATCACACAGCACAAGTCGTTTCTGTCAATGCCCTGAGTGCTAACCACAAAATAAGCCAAAGGGACAGAGCCGGGCAGAGAACTTTGCTTCTAGGAGTTGGGTGCTTGGTGCATGGTTCACACAGGATGCTGGTTACTGTGCCCTGAGCAATAAAATAGGCCCATAGTTACAAAAACATATCCTGTATGCACATGAACCCTGAATCTGTCCTCCAGGCCTAGCCACCTCCAGCCTTCACATAGTATGGAGCTCGTTCCCTGTGGGAGGAGTTTTATACTTCTCCACCCTATTCACACACAAGTGCTGGCTTGCTCACCCTCATGCCTTTGCTCCTGGTCTCCAATATCACTGTATTATTCATCCCCTTGCAGGCTTCTGCTGTCGAAGCCTCAAACTTGTCCCTGGATTTGGCTGATGATACATTTGACTTTTCTGATCTGGCCCAAGTTCTTTGGACACCCCCTGTGGCTCTGTCCACTCCAGGTAATGCCCCAAGTCACTCTCTCGGCTGGTACTCCTGCATGGGAACTAGACACATCCCTTCTTTTCCACTCTCAGGTATCAGCCCTCATTTCTTCTTATTTCACCAATGCTCATTAAATATTTGTAGGTTGGATGAATTAATAATAGTCTAAAAGAAATTAGGTTGCAAATGAATAAGGACAAATAGGATATGATAGGGGAAGGGGGGGGCGGGAAGCACTCATTAGCAAGTGCTCTTACCTTTCACTCTTCCTACCTTCTAAAAAGAGTCTTGGCTTTTCTCAGTTTCTTAAATGTCCTTGAGATTCCAGAATTCCAGCAGGATTCTGGCATTACCATTAAATTGTGTGTGTGTGTGTGTGTGTGTGTGTGTGTGTGTGTGTAGAGTTGGGAGGAAGGGTGGAGGGGCCAGAGAAGTAAAGGCATATTGCTGGGGCAGAAGGAGACTTTTTGGAAGGGGAAACTTGGGACACAGATATACCCAAAGAAGTGCAGAGTGTGAGGAAGCGTGTGAGAGAGAGAACGTGGGTCTGAGCAAGCGATGTCATTCACTGTGTATCCCCTTCACACTATCAAAAACTATATATATATACACAAGGAAAAATTATGACTGGTTACTGCTTTGGGACTAGGCCATATATGGCCTAGCAGGGTTAGCTTTAGCAGGGTTACAAAAATCTGCCATAAATACACAGGGAAAGATTGGGGAACTATGATACTTGGAAAGTGAAAAGGTAAGTTGCCCAGGACAAAAATGGAGTTTTCCCTTGTCCATAGTAGTAACAATTCAAAATATTTAATAACTGTTTAGAGCAGTCATTGACCAATCAGCACAGATGTCAGATATAACACTGAAGCAGTCCTGAGGCCAACTGCTGTCCACGTGTTAACCCCTTTTGATGCCAGAAACATGAGGAGGTCTCATGGGTCCTAGGAAATGGGCCAGAGAGGTAAAGTTGGGCACTTGTGGAACATAAATATTTAACAACTGGTATGGCTGTCCCAGTGTGTAATTATCATTACAATTCCACTATTATGGAAACAAGCAGTTGGTTCAAAAGACCCACTTAATAGGGCAAGCAGATTGCTTCAGGCTCAAAGGAATTTAAATTTTCTGGGGAGAATTCTTTCCTATGACAAGGGTAAGCCTAAATGTAGACATTCATTCAGTCAGTCAGTCAGTCTGTCAAAATACATTTAAAAGCACTACTATTCATGCCAGGTGCTGTGTTTGGCTGTGTCATGGGCTTGGGGTGGAGGTGGGGGAGGAAGTTAAAGGATGAATCAGAGCCCAGAGATTATATGAATGACTAATACTTTAGACTCCTTACTTAGCTTTTATTACTTACCCCATTTCTGCCACTACACGTTAGCTCTACCATGCTGGGTTTTTTTTATAATGCTGAATAATGAATTCCAGAATGTGGCCTTTAAAATGCAAGTCTTCGTAATTGAGAAAAAAAGAAAAGTCCGTAAAAGAGATGATATATCCCCTTTCCTCAGCAGATACTGAGAGATATCTTCTTGTGGTATCAAACTAGTTCAAAACCCTGATTTGTTAAGGCATTAACACTGAAAACATTCATAAGAATAGCAATTTCATCTTCCTTTGCAAAATCAAGACCTCTGTGCCTATACATTTTTAACATATTCTCTGCAAGTAGAATTTGAACAAAGGGGTCTTTTAAAACTCCTAAGACTGTAAATTATTTTTAGGGCCTACAAAAAAATCACTTATTACTCTGATTATCTTCTTGATTATTTGTAACCCTGGAAATGCTGATAGAATTGTCATCTCTGAATACACAATTGGATAAATTCTGAATGGAACAAATACTAAATGCTAAACAGTATTCATATTTGTAGAAGAGTGCTCTATCACATAATCAAAGGACCACTGGCACTTTCCTCCTGCATGATGAGAAAAAGGACTATGGCCCTGTTGGATTTCTTATTTTAACAACAACAACAACAACAACAAAATATGAGAGTCTTACCCTATTTACCTGGACACATGGTAAAGTGTGTCAGTTGACTTAAGTATCTGAGAGTATAAGGCCAAGGCCCTGGGGTTTCGCCCCAAAATAAGACCTTCAAAGAGGTGAGAATCACCTCCTTTGGGACTCAGAAGGAAGACTGCCTGCCTCTGTGAACTGCTTCCAAAACCAACATGGAATTAGACAACAGGAAGAGCTGTTTTGCTAAGAAAGAATGTCTGTAGGGCTATCATAAACAGTATGAAAAGCACGTACCTGTATAGGGTTCATGGTTATTTTATTATTATTTTAGGCCTAAAGATATTTTTCTTTCTTTGTTTCTTTTTTTTTTAATTTCTTTTTTACATTTATTTATTTTGAGAGACAGAGCACAAGTGGGGGAGCGGCAAAGAGAGAATGAAACACAGAATCCGAAGCAGGCTCCAGGCTCCAAGCTGTCAGCACAGAGCACTACACAGGGCTTGAACCCACAAACAGTGAGATCACGACCTGAGCCGAAGTTGGACGCTTAATCAACCGAGCCAGCCAGGCGCCCCAGATCTTTTTCTTTTTTAAAATATCGAGATATTATTCGTATAGTACCATAAAACTCACCTTCTTTTAAGTTTATTTATTTTGAGAGAGAGAGCGTGTGCACGCACGCGAGCAGGGGAGGGGCAGAAAAAGAGAATCCCAAGCAGGCTCTGCACCATCAGCGCAGAGCCTGAAGCCAGGCTTGATCTTCTGAACTGTGAGATCATGACCCGAGCCAAAGTCAAGAGTCAGATGCCCAACCACTGAGCCATCCAGGCACCCCTAAAACTCACCCTTTTAATGCATACAAGTCCATGTTTTCTCCCCAGAACACTTTTGTCACCCTCAAAAAGAAACCCCATACCTATTATCAATCACTCTCCATTTCTCCCTCTTTCCAGACCCTGGAAACCACTAATCTACCTTTCTCTCCATATTTACCTATTCTGGACATTTCATTTAGGTAGAATTGTACAATATGTTGCTTTTTGTGTCTGCTTCTTTCACTCTGCGTAATTATTTCAAAGTTCATACATATTAAAGCATGTATCGGTACTTCCTTTCTATGGCTGAGTAACATTCCATAGTATGGATATACCACATTTTTTTTATCCCCTCATCAGCTTATTGACATGTGGGTTGCTTCCACTTTTGGGGTGTTATGCTGCTATGAACATTTATGTGTAACTTTTTATATAAAACATATTTTCAAATCTCTTATGTACATACGTAGAAGTAGAATTTCTGGGTCATATGGTAACTTTATGTTTAACTTTTTGAGGACCTACCAGACAGTTTCCATTCCCACAAGCAATGTATGAGGGTTCCAATTCCCTCACATCCTCATCAACACCTTTTTAATTAGTGCCACTCTAGTGGGTATATCACTGCAGTTTTGATTTGCATTTCCCTAACAATATATGACGTTGCACATGTCTTCATGTACTTAATAACCATTTATCTGTCTAATGCCTGTTCTAATCCTTTGCCCATTTTTTTAAAGCTTATTTATTTTTGAGAGAGAGAGACAGAGCTCACACAGGGGAGGGGCAGAGAGAGAGGAAGACACAGAATCCAAAGCAGGCTCCAGGTTCTGAGCTGTCAGCACAGAGCCTGACACAGGGCTCGAACTCACCAACCATAAAATCATGACCTGAGCCACCTGAGTTGAAGTCGGACCCTTAACCAACTGAGTCACCCAGGCACCCCTACTTTGCCCATTTTTTAATTGGGTTATTTGTCTTTTTATAAAGGTTGAGTTGTAAGAGTTGTTTATTTTTTTAATTTTTTAAAAAATGTTTTATTTTTGAGAGAGAGAGAGAAAGAGCAAGTGGGGGAGGGGCAGAGAAAGAAGAGGACAGAGGATCCAAAGCAGGCTCCCTGCTGACAGCAGCAAACCCCATGAGGAGCTGGAACTCAAGAACTGTGAGATCACAACCTGAGCCAGTCAGATGCTCAACCAACTGAGCCACCCAGGTACTCCAAGAGTTGTTTATATATTCTGGATATTAGACTCTCATCAGATACATGATTTGTAGATATTTTTTCCCATTCTGCGGGTTGTCTTTTCACCTTTTTGATAGTGTCCTTTGAAGCACAAAAGTTCTTAATTTTGGTGATGTCTACTTTATTTATTTTCTTTAGGTGTTTGTGCTTTTGGTGTGGTATCTAAGAAACCATCGCCTAATGTAAGGTCATAAAAAATTACATCTATATTTTCTCCTAAGAGTTTTATAATTTTGAAACTTATATTTAGTTCCCTGACCAATTTTGAGTTAATTTTTGTGGACAAGGTGAGGTAAGCATCCAATTTCCTTCTTTTTCACATGGATATCCAGTTGTCACACGGTCCAAAGGGCTTAAGGAGTTTTCATTCCCATGAAGAGAAAACCTCCTTAATCATAATTTTTTTTACTGTCAACACTCAGGCAACTCCTTCTAGGAGTTCAGGGACACGCTTCTGGGAACATCCATAGAAGTCCATAGAATTTCAGTGAATTTCCTCTTTGCACAGACAAGGTCCTAGTGGCAGCAGGGTGAGTGCCAGCATACTGTTTGTAAACTGAGAGACAGCTCATAGCCTGTCAAAGTCACCCTTACTCAGGAAGTAGAAGCTCTCCTCGGAGAAGGATCCAATACGCAGAAGAGCCTGGGACACCTGCCTGCACGTGCTCTGAAGATGTGCCCTAAGTTTCCATCCAGGTGTAAAAAGCACACACGGGAACAGGAAGGGTGTGCTAGGTTGTGTGTGCTTGTCAAGCTCATCAGAGACATTTCCAGGGAAAAGTTCTAGGATGTTTTCAGGTTTTCACAGTTTCAAACCAGATCTTTTAATTATTCAGAGTAATGTGGAAAGTATATTTTGAACTCTTTTTTGGATATCCAGCTCCTTCCAAAGAGAATTTAATAGTGCTCCCTGACACACGGAAGAATTAATTTGCCTTAACCGCTAGACTCTGAGACTCCCCTAACTCAACTATGTGTTCCTTTTTTGGTTTGTTTTGCCTACATGTAGTGGTAGGTGGTCAATAATGCTGGCTAAATGAGCAAATCAACCACCTAGCAAAGCATTTTTGTAAATTTTGGGTCACAAATAAAAGAGGTCAGCTCTTCCCAAGCTCCATGCAACAAGAATACATGTAATGCTAAGATGCATTGACCTTCTGATCCCCAGTTTGCTGCCCAATGGTGTTCTGGTCTTCTGGTGAAATGATGGGTTTGGTCCATTTATGCTTCTGGAAGTAGAAAAGAGCTGAAACCCTTCCTATAAGCCCCAGGAAGACACCTCCCTTTACTGAATGACCTGAAAGAATCTACCAGCCTCCATTCTTAGCAGGCTCTGACATGATTTTATGAATAGTTAATAGGTGCTTCTCCTTAAACCCAGTTCAGAGCACCTTCCATGTCTTCTTTCTCAAATTACTCCCCAAATAAAAAGATACATCCCTGAGAAAGTGAAGCAATAGTTTGCCCCAAAGTTATTAGTTATTAGTTTGCCCCAAAACCTCACAATAGGCTCAGGAAAGCTTATGCCTCAAAAGACAATTGCCACCCCTCCTTCATTCACTGCAGTCATATCCATCATATCTTGCTCTGTCCCAAACAGATCATAGGGGTGCTGCACTTGAAAGGAGGTTCACACACCTGTCTCACATGGTGGAATGAGTTTCCCTTTACAGGGCTGCTTCTCACAGGTCTTAATTACAATCCTTTTACATTCATGGACCAGTCTCAAGAGGTTTTCCTCTTTACATACTGCCTATCTAGAAGATTTACGATGATCAACTGCTGCCAAGTCACCAGAAAAGGGGGAAGAAGAGGACTTCACTTTTAATTCTGCTCCTGGCTCTCTCCAAGGCCACTGGCCACTCACCTGCAGCTTGTCCCGCTGCCCTGTGTGGGACATGAGGAGGTCTTCAGTGGACAGCACGCCCCTGGGCAGCTCTGTTGTGGCTAGGCAGGCCCCAAACATCTGGAGCATCTGGGCAGTGGTCTTCAATGTCACGGCAAAGTTTTCAATGGCCTGGAAGGTCAGACATAACAATGAGGACAGCTTAACATTCACCAATATGCTCTCTGAATAGAAGGACAGTACAACTAGCTGCCATTTCCTGAGTACCTGCAACGGGCCATGCCTTGTACTTGGTGCTATACATTTGTCTATCATCTCAACAATCCAGAATGGAAGGTATTTTATCTCCATTTTATAGAAGAGGGAACTGAAGCTCTAACAGGTCAAGTGAATTGCCCAAGATAGTGTTGCTTGGGCAGTAAGGAAGGAAAGAAGGCAGGATTCAACTAAGGTCACTAAGTTTGGGAAGCAAGTTTGACCCCAAGGGAGAAGATGGATGTAGTGATTAGGTAAGTCGCTAGTGACCTTTCAGAGAGTTACTTTTATCACATGTGATAAGGCGTCGGGGACCTCTGCCTGTCACTTCTTTATAAAAATTGACCTTCCACTAAGGACACTACTCTGCCATTAAATGAATACCTACTAACTGATGAGTAACTTTACACCTCATATCCCAGGTGAGATATCTGCATTTTACTCAGTACAGTTTAGCAGTAAACATGTGGCCTAACCTAGAAAAAGTGATGCTGATCATCAGCAGATTTAGTTGAAAGTAAGTGGCTTTTAAGAATCCCACAAATCATTCTACTCAGCCAGATGGGTTCTACTATGCCCACTTCCCTCTGCTCCTGAGACAACTTTGCCCTTGAAGGGCAAGCGCAATTCATCTCTGTTACCCCAGCAAATGGTACTATGCCTGTCACATAATAGGTGGCCCATAAACAGCTGCTAGATGGATAACTGATAGTAGCAAAGAGGTCTAACCTAATTTTCACTTGGGAAAAAATTACCTCTGATCTCTATCATCAGAAAACATTTCTGAAAACCCAGATGCTCATCATAAAGAATGTGCCAGACATGAGGTGGCCCTTTTCTGCACCAGAGGCCAGAGCTGAGGCTGGAGCTATAAGGCTTCCGGAGCATAGCACACCCCCGCCTACTGTCTGAAACAGAAGTCTTTGTCCTTTAACCACTTTTTTAGGTAAGCTCTACACCCAATGTGGGGGTCGAACTCATGACCCTGAGATCTAAAGTCGCATGTTCTACCGACAGAGCCAACCAGGCACCCACCGTCAACTGTATAACCTTGAATAAGTCACTTCTTTACTTTGAAGGTCAGTTTCCTTATCTGTAATGAGTCTCCCCTATTGTTGTTGGTGGAATCTCCCCTATTAGCACAAGTATTTAAACAGTTGCAATCTTGAACATCATAGTTCTTTTGGCCTGGAAATTCAGACAACCACTAACTTTTATGAAAATCTTTCAAGCACATCAAAGTATTATTACTTTTACATAACCTAATATCTGCGTAAGATACTCTCTCAACGTCATTCACCAATAGCCTATAATGAATAACATATAAAAATCCAATTTATCAGAGGACTTATAAGAAAATATATTAAATATTTTGCTTTATATGCACTACCTCTTGTAATGCATCTCAAATAGGTTACTATTATCACCACAATCTATAGACAAGGAAACTAAGGTGAATTCAGGTTAAGTAACTTCCCCAAAGCCATATAAAAAATTAGTGGCAGAACTGGAATTGAACCCAGAGCCAGCCATCTTAAGCACTATATGCTACACCACCTCTTAGCAATAAAAACTAGATTTCACAAAACTAGATTTAAAATTAAACAAACAAAAAAATTTTGGCTTTCGGAGTTTCAGACTTGAATTAGAGTTCAGATTCTGATCTCTAACTGTGTGATGTTTTCTATTTTTTTTTTAATTTTTTTTTTAACGTTTATTTATTTTTGAGACAGAGAGAGACAGAGCATGAATGGGGGAGGGTCAGAGAGAGAGGGAGACACAGAATCCGAAACAGGCTCCAGGCTCTGAGCGGTCAGCACAGAGCCCGACGCGGGGCTCGAACCTTTGGACCGCGAGATCTGTGACCTGAGCCGAAGTCGGATGCT
This sequence comes from Panthera onca, assembly GCF_046562875.1. Lineage (NCBI taxonomy): Eukaryota > Metazoa > Chordata > Mammalia > Carnivora > Felidae > Panthera > Panthera onca. The sequence continues at coordinate 83,976,748 of NC_138347.1, read as the reverse complement.
TAACCGACTGAGCCACCCAGGTGCCCCATCTAACTGTGTGATCTTAAGTAAGCCAGGTATTACTCTGAGTCTTAGTGTCCTCATCCGAAAAATGGGAATAATGGTTGCTCTGTTTTTGCAGGGGTTTTTTGAGGATCAAAGGAACAGCAAATGTGAAAGGACTTGGGCACAGTACAGTACCTTGCAAATGTAATAATAATAACAGTAACAACCCTGAGAGTCAGGTGCCAGGCCTGCAGATGAAATAGAGGAAAATACAGGAAATAGAGGAAATCCAGGCGTTTCCTATGGAGAATCTGTTAACAAATTAACTTGATTCCAGGTATCTGATTAGCAAACGATCACCTTGGAAATGGTACAAAGGACCTGACACTGATGAGGTGATGAAAAAGAGCTTAGCCTTCGTCTTGGCTCTACCACTACTCAACTGTATAACCTTGGATAAGTCACTTCTTTACTTTGAAGGTCAGTTTCCTTACCTATAAAATAAGGTAATTGAAATAAATGATCTTTAATGTTCTTTTCAGTTCTAATGAGTCTCAATGATCCGACAACCAGAAAGTACACTGTTCCCCCAAAAAAGATCTGTATTTTTTAAAGTTCACCATAATATATTTAACACATGCACACACACTAACCATGGATACAAACTGGGCTTGGGGTGGGAAAGTGTGTGCACATGTCTGTTCATGCTATGTCTTTAAATAATCTATGTTCATGGTTCAGTCTTCTTTACCTCTCTAAGTTTGTAGAGAAGTATTCTAGTCTTTGACATCAAGGGGCATTTGTGTTTTTTCTTTATTTGCTGCAAACTTCTGTTATATCAGAAAAGATCTGAGGCAACTTGGAAAAAAAACATTAAGAACATAATAAAACAAAGAATTGGTAGAGAAATCAGAGGAAAAGGGAGAGCTAGCTAGGCAGTAAGGCTGGGTGGGACACTAACTTCTTTTGATCACTAAAGTAATGTAATAAAGTCCTAGGAAGTGAAGAAATGAAGCCTAGAAGCACTCCAGTTCCACTTTTCATACGGTTTAATGAAATTGCAACATAGGATGACCCTGATCACACTTATTTGTGTGTGATATTCTACATAAGCTTCCCTCCGTATCTTTTATATTTAGACCTATTTAGAATAATATGTTTGTGAAGAATGTCACCATTCCTTTTTTTAATTCCTGAGATTCTCTAGGAGTCACAATTACTGTGGTAAAACTCATGAGAAATTTAAAGGGTTCTTGCCCAGGTTCTTTAGGTTTTGGGAAGGGTCATGTCTTCCTTAGAATTACATGGCATACAAAGAAGTGAGGGAAGGATCAGAATCCGTAGTTTTGAAATAAATGCGTTGCTAGGAATGCAATAAATATTGCATATATAATGTGTTGCTAGAAATCTATTTTTTCTTAGTTCTTAAAATTTCCTTTAAAAAAATCACAAAGCTTTACACTCTAAAGGAGAGTGAATTCTCCTTCCAAATTAAATGTAGTTCAGGGGCGCCTGGGTGGCGCAGTCGGTTAAGCGTCCGACTTCAGCCAGGTCACGATCTCGCGGTCCGTGAGTTCGAGCCCCGCGTCAGGCTCTGGGCTGATGGCTCGGAGCCTGGAGCCTGTTTCCGATTCTGTGTGTCCCTCTCTCTCTGCCCCTCCCCCGTTCAAGCTCTGTCTCTCTCTGTCCCAAAAATAAAAAATTAAAAAAAAAAAAATGTAGTTCAGGTGTTCATTGGTTAAATATTGGGCAACATGTTTCCAAAGTGACCAGGTACACAGAGAGGTGGGCTGACACTGTCAGTTGTCACTGGGGTGGTGAAGGAAGCTTCTGACTTGGCTCAGAAAACCCAGTCTTTTCAAGGAGCTAGGGGCTAGAAGAGTGGGGAAAGGGGAATTTATACAGAAACACTTATTATTTGAGTTTCAATCCCACTTTGTTCTTGACATGACTGACCCTTCTAGTTTAGCATGATAACCCTTGCTACGAGTGAGTAGAATGACAAGTAAAATACTACGTCAGGTGCTTTCACACACATTACATCACTTGGTCTCATGTTAAACTTTCAGGCAGTCTGAGGTTTCTCATCATTGGCACTATTGGCATTTGGGCTGGACAATTCTTTGTTGGAGGCTGTCTCATGCATTGTAAGAGGTTTCACGGCATACCTGGCTCCTACCCACTAGATGCCAGTAATACACTTCCTCCCAAGTTATGACTACAAAAAAAGTCTCAGATCGCCCCCAGCTGAAAACCACTGTTAGTTCCATTTTAACAGGGGAGAAAACAAGCTGAAAGAGGTTTAATAACTGACACAAAGTCAGACAGTAACTAATTGTGACAATAGTCAAATACAGCTCCTTCTGACTTGGTGGATTTTGATCTGTCTATACATTAGAATCATCTGGGGAGTTGTGTGGAACACTAATGTCTGAGACCCATCCCTGACCAAGCAAATTAACTTCTCCACTTTAGCATGGTGCTCGTATTTTGCATTCTCCCCAGGTGCATTCTAAATCAAGTTCCCCCAATCCCCCATGCCAGATGATGAAGTGAGGTGAAGGTAGTCAGCAGGACAAGCCCAGCCTTTTCCCTTCCGCCCCATTTCTCCCCTACCTGTGGCTTAGAAAAACCAACCTTCTGTATCTTAGATAGTCATGGGCAATGACTGCCCAACTTTAACTGCCTTGCCTACTGGAAAATAAGGAAAAACAATAAAAAGGGCACATAAGTTGGTACTTACAGTTCGATGATTTATCCACTGACTATGGCGATATTCCAAAGTTCCCCCTAAGTCTTCTGTCAGTTGGCTTTTGTCAATGTAGCCATGAAGGTCAGAGACAGAGTTTAACATAATGATCTATAGGGGAAAAATTAATATATTCCTCACAGATAATTAAACAGTAGCTCATCTAGATTCTGTTGTTATTTAAACAGCACTTGAACTTTGCCTGACCAGGAATTTAATACACAAAGTGTTAATACAAATAGCAGAGAAACATTTTTTTAAATATAATTTACTCTCAAGTTAGCTAACATACAGTATATACAGTGTGCTCCTGGCTTTGGGAGTAGATTCCCGTGATTCACCACTTACATACAACACCCAGGGCTCATCCCAATGAGTGCCTTTCTCAATGCCCATCACCCATTTTCCCTTCCCCACCGCCCCCCCCCCCCATCAACCCTCAGTTTGTTCTCTATAGTTAAGAGTCTCTTATTGTTTGCCTCCTCTCTGTAACTATTTTTGTCCCTTCCCTTCCCTCCTGGTCTTCTTTTAAGTTTCTCAAATTCCACATTTGAGTGAAAACATATGGTATCTGTCTTTCTCTGACTGCCTTATTTCACTTAGCATAATACTCTCTAGTTCCATCCACATTGTTGCAAATGGCAAGATTTCATTCTTTTTGATTGCTGAGTAATACTCCATTGTATTTATAAACCATGTCTTCTTTATCCATTCGTCAGTTGATGGACATTTGGGCTTTTTCCATACTTTGGCTATTGTTGATAGCGGGCTATAAACATTGGGTTACATGTGCCCCCATGAATTAGCACTCCTGCATCCTTTGTATAAATTCCTAGTAGCAGCAGAGAAACATTTTATAGCCCCTTTATATTTAATCCCCTTTAGGTGAGGAATACCAAAGGGTTGTACAATCTGTGACAAAATGGTGGCTTGGTTCAGGGGACTCAGTTTTAAGCTACTTAGAAGTCGGGTCTTACTCTAGGTGAAGTTTTGTCAAAAGTTCCCAAGCTAAAGCCTACTCTTCAGCCACAAAATCAAGTGCCATATTGAGACCTAAAATTCTGCAATGAGAAGCCCAATAAGGGGTAGGCTGGTGAATATCAAAATAAAATTAGAATACAGGACCTATTGAGAAGTATGCATTAAAAAGATTTACTACACTGATGCCTCCCGTGAAGAATGTTAATGTGCCCCCAATGTATCCAGTATGGTGGAGATTTGGATGTAATAGGGAGTGGGATTTTATAAATTAACAATGTGGCTGATGAACAAACCCATGCTGATGAACAAATGCCCACACACCTAGAGGAAGCTGACTCATTCCAAGTTGTCCTTTTTTACTCCACTACAGTGGCTCTGACCAGAACATCATCCTGGCTCTCTGTTTCAGGGACCCCCTGCTCACTCCTAAAGAGAAACAAGGACTCCTCACTCCTATTTCTAAAATACGTCCCCTTTAAGCTTTTAACTTAATGACCTATTTCTTCACTCCTTGTTTAATATGTTGAAAACTTGGTCAGAGGACATAAGAATATAGGCTTCCAGGGGCACCTGGCTGGCTCCGTTGATGGAGCATGTGACTCTTGATCTCTGGATTGTGAGTTTGAGCCCCATGTTGGGTGTAGAGATTACTTAAAAATAAAATCTTTTAAAAAAGGATATAGTGTTTCTTCTATTATTATATAGTATTAGTCAAATGCTAAATCCACTTCAGAACTAAAAAAAAATGTGTTAGGGCCCAAAGCCTATAGGTGAAAATAAAAGTGATTTACTCATTCAACAAATATGTATTGAACTTCTAATAACTGCCAGGCTCTGAAGGAGAACACAGCACAACAGGCCCTGCCTCAAGGCACTCATGTTTAGTAGGATTTGGTTACTACATATCACTGTTACCCTGCCTTTCTCCTTTTCTTCTGAAAAGGAGTTTGGGAATTTTACCTATTTACTTTTTTATTTATTTTTATGTTTTTTTAAAGTAAGCTCTACGCCCAATGTGTGGCCCAAACCCACAACCCCAATATCAAGAGTTGCATGCTCCACCAACAGAGCCAGCCAAGCACCCCAGGAGCTTGGGAATTTTAAAAATTACATTTATAAAATGAGAAAAAGTTGGGGGGGTACCTAAATCCATCTATGCCTTTCCCTCCTAAAACTTGTAAACCACTTTTAGGAGTTGCAAAAATATCTTTCTAAAATTAGAAATTATAGGACACAAAACAAGAAATTGCCAATATATTTTGCTTCTTGAGACAACTGCTATGGTAATACTTGGATTTTTTTTTTAATATCAATATGGAACGTTGCATTAGGCAGGAATAACTTTGCCACATAGCCTGGAGTTTTAACAGATCCTGCTAGGCTGCACATTTTCTGTTCCACATAACTGAACAGGAGAGGGAGGCATGTGTTCCATGCTTGCTAGGACTCTGCCATGTCACCTTTAGCTACAGAGGACCAAGAGAAATTTTAAACTGACAGCTAAAAGTGAAAATTAGAAATGAAAGAAAGATATTAGAGGATTCAGTACTGCTAAATATTGATCTGCAAATTGAAAGCAATCCCAATAAAAATTATAGCAGACTTGCTGTAGAAATTGACAAGCTAATTCTAAAATCTATACAGAAGTGCAAAATACCATTTTGATAAGTGATAAAACCATTTTGAAAATGAATAAAGTTTCAAGACTTACAAACTGCAGTAATAAAGAATGTGTTAATGGCAAAGGGCAGCCAAATAGATCAGTGGGATAGACTAGAGAATTCTGAACTAGACTCACACAAATATGGTCAAGTGATTTTTTAACTCTTTATTTTGAAGTAATTATAGTAGTTATAGTAATTATGAGATAATTAAATAATTATGGGTTCACAGGAATTTGCAAAGACAGTACAGAGAGGTCTCATGTACCTTTCACTCAGTCTCTCCCCTCTATGACTGCATCTTCATAATTATAGTACAAAACCATATTGAAATTGGTGTAATGTGTATGTTTAGCTCTATATCATTGTCTCACATCTGTAGATTTGCATAACCACCAGCACAATCAAGATACATAACCATTTTATCATTACAAAAGTCTCCCTTGTGCTATCCTTTAAAGTCACACCCCAGCCCCAATCATCTCTGAACTTTGGGAAACACTAACCTGACTTTTGACAGAGGTGCAAAGTCAATCCCATGGAGAAATAATTCCATTTTCAACAAATAGTGCTAAGACAACTAGATGTCCATATACAAAAAAAAAAAAAAAAAAAAAAAAAAAAGGAACCTTAGTTCGCATCTCATACAAAAAATTAACTCAAAAAGCATCAGAGATCTAAATGTAAAACATAAAACTTGGAGAAGAAAACATAAGAGAAAAATCAGGAGAAAATTTTTGGGTTAGGTAAAGAGTCCTGAGATACAACACCAAAAACATAACATATAAAAGAAAAATTGATAAACTGGACTTCGTCCAAATTAAAAGCATTTGCTCTGCAAAAGACACTGTCAGGAGAATGAAAAAGACAACCCACAAACTATGAGAAAATATTTGCAAATCACGTATCTGACAATGCATTCATATCTACAAAATATAAAGAACTCTTGAAACTCAACAATAAAAAAATACAATTAAAAATGGGCAAGAGAATTACTATTCACCATACTATTGTTAAGTCCTAGCCTCAGCAGTCAGACAACACTAAGGAATAAAATGCATCCAAATCGACAAGGAGGAGGTCAAACTTTCACTCTCTGCAGATGACATGATACTCTATATGGAAAACCCAAAAGATTACACCAAAAAAACTGCTAGAACTGATCCATGAATTCAGAAAAGTTGCAGGATATAAAATCAATGCACAGAAATCAGTTGCATTTCTATACACCAATAACGAAGCAATAGAAAGAGAAATCAAGAAACTGATCCCATTTACAATTGTACCAAAAACCATAAAATACCTAGGAATAAACCTAACCAAAGAGGTGAAAAATCTATACACTGAAAACTGTAGAAAGCTTATGAAAGAAATCAAAGAAGAAACAAAAAAATGGGAAAATACTCCATGCTCATGGATTGGAAGAACAAATATTGTTAAAATGTTAAAATTGTTTAAAATCGATACTACCCAAAGCAATCTACATATTCAATGCAATCCCTATCAAAATAACACCAGCATTCTTCACAGAGCTAGAACAAACAGTCCTGAAATTTGTACGGAACCACAAAAGACCCTGAATAGTCAAAGCAATCCTGAAAAAGAAAAACAAAGCTGGAAGTATCACAATCCTGGACTTCAAGATGTATTACAAAGCTGTAATCATCAAGACAGTATGGTACTGGCACAAAAACAGACACTCGGATCAATGGAACAGAATAGAGAACCCAGAAATGGACCCACAAACGTATGGCCAACTAGTCTTTGACAAAGCAGGAAAGAATAGCCAATGGAATAAAGACCATCTCTTCAGCAAGTGGTGCTGGGAAAACTGGACAGCAACATGCAGAAAAATGAACCTGGACCACTTTCTTACACCAGACACAAAAATAAACTCAAAATGGATGAAAGATCTCAATGTAAGACAGGAAGCCATCAAAATCCTCGAGTAGAAAGCAGGCAAAAAACCTCTTTGACCTCAGCCATCGCAACTTCTTACTCAACACGTCTCCAGAGGCAAGGGAAACAAAAGCAAACATGAACTATTGGAACCTCATCAAAATAAAAAGCTTCTGCACAGTGAAGGGAACAATCAGCAAAACTAAAAGGCAACCAACGGAATGGAAGAAGATATTTGCAGATGACATATCAGATAAAGGGTTAGTATCCAAAATCTATGAAGATATTGTCAAACTCAACACCCAAAAAGCAAATAATCCAGTGAAGAATTGGGCAAAAGACATGAATAGACACTTTTCCAAAGAAGACATCCAGATGGCCAACAGACACATGAAATGATGCTCAACGTCACTCATTATCAGGGAAATACAAATCAAAACCCCAATGAGATACCACTTAACACTTGTCAAAATGGCTAACATTAACAACTCAGGCAACAACAGATGTTAGCAAGGATGCAGAGAGAGAAGATCTCTCTTGCACTGCTGGTGGGAATGCAAACTGGTGCAACCACTTTGGAAAACAGTATGGAGGTTCCTTAAAAAATTAAAACTAGTACTACCCTACGACCCAGCAATTGCACTACTAGGTATTTACCCAAGGGATACAGGTGTGCTATTTTGAAGGGACACATGCACCCCAATGATTATAGCACTGCTATTGACAATAGCCAAAGTATGGAAAGAGCCCAAATGTCCATGAACAGATTAATGAATAAGGAAGATGTGGTATATGTATGTGTGTGTGTATATATATATATATATATATATACCCACACACAATGGAGTATTACTTGCAATCATAAAGAATGAAATCTTGCCACTTGCAACAACTTGGGTGGAACTAGAGGGTATTATGCTAAGTGAAATTAGTCAGTCAGAGAAAGACAAATATCACATTACTTCACAAATCCTAGAAAGAAAAGTTTTTAAAAAATGGGCAAGAGGACTTCTGACAAAATGGTGGAGTAGGAAGATTCTGAGCTCACCTCATCCTACAGACACACCTAGGTAATAACATCAGTGTACCTGACACAGAAAACCCAAAGACTGTCAGAATAGACTTTCCACAGTTAATAGAGAGGAGGCCACACAGAAGGAGCTAGGAGGGGCAGAGATGCAACTGGGAACCAAACATCCCAGGGGAGTTAACCACTTCACTCAGATGTGAAATTTAAGATACAAAACAGATGAACATAAGGGAAGGAAAGCAAAAATAATATAAAAGCAGGAAGGGAGACAAAACAGAGGAGACTCTTAAATGTAGAGAACAAACTGAGAGTTGTTGGAGGGGTGGTGGGTGGGGGGATGGGCTAAATGGGTAAGGGGCATTAAGGAAGACACTTGATGGAATGAGCACTGGGTGTTATACACAGGGGATGAATCACTAGATTCTACTCTTTTTTTTTTTAATTTTTTTTTAATTTTTGAGAGAGAGACAGAGTGTGAGCTGGGGAAGGGCAGAGAGAGAGGGAGATGCAGAATCCAAAGCAGGCTCCACGCTCTGAGCTGTCAGCAAGGAGCCCAACGCAGGGCTCAAATTCATGAACCATGAGACCATGACCTGAACTAAAGTCCGGCCCTCAACCAACTGAACCACCCAGGCGCCCCTGGATTCTACTCTTGAAATCATTATTGCACTACATGCTAACTAACTTGGATGTAAATAAAACAAAACAAAACAAAATTAAATTAAATTAAATTAAAATAAAAATAAAAAAACAGAGAAAGAGGAAAACCATAAGAGACTCCTAACTATAGAGAACAAACTGATGGTTGCTGGAGGGGAGGTGGGTTGAGAGAATGGACTAAATAAGTGATTGGCAGTAAGGAGGGCACTTGTGATGAGCACTCGGTGTTATATGTAAGTGATGAATCACTAAATTCTACTTTTGAAACAAATACTACACTATATGTTAATTAACTTGAATTTAAATAAAATCCTGGAAAGAAATTTTTTTTTAAAAAATGGGCAAGAGAACTTCTGACAAAATGGTGGAGTAGGAAGATTCTAAGCTCACCTTGTCCCACAGACACACCTAGATAACAGCCACATCAGTGTACCTAGCATAGAAAACCCAAAGACTGTCAGAATGGACTTTCCACAGTTAATAGAGAGGAGGCCACATAGAAGGAGGTAGGAGGGGCAGAGATGCAACTGGGAACCAAATTTCCCAGGGGAGTCAACCACAATCAGCAGCAACACCATAAGCATGGAGAAGAGAGAGGACCAGACCCCATACCAGGCACCCCAAGCATAGGGGACCTGAACTGGGAAGAAAAGTCCTATAATATTTGGCTTTGAAAAACAATGGGGCTTAACTTTGTGACTTTCTACAATCAGTAAGGGTTAATTCCAGGTACTTTAAAAATTAGCAGGCTTGGATCCGGGAGAGACAGAGGGCAAAAGGAAACAGAGTCCCTACCCTTTAAAGAGCCATCAAACGAACAACCCAGCTGAGATACAGTACAGAAAAGCAACTGGGGTATATGGGAAGGAGATTTATTTAGTAATTTCTCTGCACTGGAGGGGGAAGGATCTATAGGTGACTTTTCCTAGAACAAAAGACCTGGTGGGCGCCATCTCCCCAACCCCTACCCCAGCCAAGATAGCCAGACACCTATGGGAACCAGCTCAAACACTCCTCCATAGCTTGCTAATACCACACATGCCACTCCTGCATTCTCCTGCAGATCCACCTAATCCAACCTACCTCACTTCACAGGCATCCCTCCAAAATGGCTCCTGCCATGACACATCCTGCAAGCAGCCCCTAGCAGGGACCAATGACACACCAAAGTGACTCCTGCCCTGGGGAGAGGGGAAGATAACTACACATATTAGTGTGACTACAGTCCCAGCAGATGGGACTGGGGGCAGATATCTGGTTTGACAGTCCCACCCACCAACCACCCTCTCAGGGGCTCTCACAGGACCTCTTCATAAGGCTACTACTTCAGAAGCAAGAAACTTAGCTGACTTTCCTAACACATAGAAACACACCCAGGGAGTTAGATAAAATAAAGAGATAGGATTATGTCCCAAATGAAAGAACGGGACAAAACCACCTCAAAAGAGTTAAATGAAACAGAGATAAATAATATGCCTAATAAGAAATTCAAAGTAATGGTCATAAAAATACTAACTGTACTTGAGAAAAGAGTGGAGGATCTCACTGATATACTTAACAAAGAGATAGAAAATATCAATGAGAACCAACCAGAGAAGATCCTGGGTGGCTCAGTCGGTTAAGCATCCGACTCTTGGTTTCAGCTCAGGTCATGATCTCAGGTTTGTGGGTTCAAGCCCCATGTCAAGATTGTCTCTCTCTCCCTCTCTCTCTGCCCCTCCCCACTCACTCTCTCTGTCTCTGTCTCAAAATAAATAAATAAACTTAAAAAATAAAAATAAAAAAAGAAAGAACCAATCAGAGATGAAGAACTAAATAACTAAAATTAAAAACACACTAGAGGAGGGGTGCCTGGGTGGCTCAGTCAGTTAAGCATCTGACTTCAGCTCAGGTCATGATCTCACAGCTCATGAATTTGAGCTCTGCATCGGGCTCTGTGCTGACAGCTCAGAGTCTGGAGCCTGCTTCAGATTCTGTGTCTCCATCTCTCTGCCCTTACCCTGCTCATTCTCTCTCTCTCAAGAATAAATAAACATTAAAAAAATTTTAATATACTAGAGGTTATCAATAGCAAATCAGAGAAGGCAAAAGAACAGATGAATGATCTGGAACACAGAGTAATAGAAAGCAACCAAGCTCAATAGCAAAAAGGAAAAAGAATAATAAAAGCTGAGAATAGCTTAAGGAAACTTAGTGACATCATTAAGCAAAATAATATTAGCATTATATGGATCCCAGAAGGAGAAAAGAGAGAGAAGGACGCAGAAAATTTATTTGAAGAAATAATAGCTGAAAACTCCCTAAATCTGAGGAAGGAAACAAAAACCCAGATGTAAGAGGCATGGAGAGCCCCCCAACAAAAATCAACCCAAAGAGGTCTACACCAAGACATATATTAATTAAAATGGCAAAAAGTAGTGACAAAGAAAGAATTTTAAAGGCAGAAAGAGTAAAGAAAACACTTATATACAAGGGGAAACTCCATAAGACTATCAGCTTGTTTTTCAGCAGAAAAGCAGGCCAGAAGGCAGTGGCATGATATATTCAAAGTAATGAAGGAAAAAAATCTACAACTAAGAATACTCTATCCAGCAAGAGTACCATTCAGAACATAAGGAAAGATAAGAGTTTCCCAGAAAAACAAAAGTTAAAGGAATTCATCACCACTAACCCAGTCTTATAAGAAACATTAAAGGAAATTCTTTGAGTGGAAGGAAAAGGCCATAATTAGGAGTAAGAAAATTATGAAGGGAAAATATTTCACAAGTAAATGCAAACATAATAAAAGTAGTAGATGAATCACTTATAAAACCAGTATGGAGGTTAAAACAAAAAAGCAGTAAAATCAATAATATCTACAGAAATCAGTCAAGGCATTCACAAAATAGAAGGATGTAAATTATAACAATTTTTACATAGAATGTGGAAGGTGGGGGAGTAAAAATGTAGTGCTTTTAGAATGGGTTCAAACTTAAGTGACCAACAACTTCATATAGACTGCTCTATGCATAAGATGTTATCTATGAATCTAATGGTAACCACAATCGCACACACACACACACACACACACACACACACACACACACGCACCTGTAATAGACACACAAAAAATAAAGAGGATGGAATCCAAGCATATCAATAAAGAAAGCCATCAAACCACAAGGGAAGAGAGCAATTAAAGAAGAAAGGAATAGAGAAGAACTACAAAAACAACTGTAAACCACACAGCAAAATGGCAATAAGTATGTATCTATTAACTATTACTTTGAATATAAATGGACTAAATGCTCCAATCAAAAGACATAGGTTGACTGAATGGATAAAAAAGCAAAACTTATCTAAATGCTGCCTATAGGAGACTCATTTCAGAACTAAAATCATAGGCAGATTGAAAATGAAGGGATGGAAAAACAATTCCCATGCAAATGGAAGTGAAAAGAAGCTGGGGTACCAATAATTATATCAGGCAAAATAAACTTTAAAACAGACTGTAACAAGAGACAAAGAAGGACATAATGATAAAGGGTACAATCCAATAAGATGATATAACATTGTAAATATTTAGGCACCCAACATGAAAGCACCTAAGTACATACAGCAATTATTAACAGACATAAAGGAAGAAATCGATAGTAATACAATAATAACAGGGGATTTCAACACCCCACCTAGATCAATGGATAGATCATTCAGACAAAAAGCAACAAGGAAACAGTGGGTTCAAATGACACATTGGACCAGATACATTCAAAATATTCCATCCCAAAACAGCAGAATACATTCTTTTCAAATGCATAAGGAACATTCTCCAGAATAGATCACATGTTAGCCACAAAATAAATCTCAATAAATTCAAAAAGACTGAAATCGTATCATGTATCTTTTCTGACCATAATGGTATGAAACTAGAAATCAATCACAAGAAAAAATTTGGAAAGAACACAAATACATGCAGGCTAAATAAACTGCTACTGAACAATGGATAGGCCAAACAAGAAGCCAAAGAGGAAATCAAAAAATACATGGGGACAAACAGAAATGAAACTATAACAGTCCAAATCTTTGGGATGCAGAAAAGCTGTTCCAAGAGAGAAGATTATAGTAATACCTCAAGAAACAAGAAAAGTCTCAAATAAACCTTACACTAAAGGAGTTGGAAAAAGGACAAAGTCAGTAGAAGAAAGGAAATAATGATGAGAGCAGAAATAAATGAAATGGAGACAAAAAACAACAACAACAACAGAACAGAACAATAAATGAAATGAGGAGTGGTTCTTTGAAAAAAAATATCAAAATTGTTAAACTTTTAGCCAGACTTGGGGCACCTGGCTGGCTCAGTTGGAAGAACATGTGACTCTTGATAATAGGATCATGACTTTAAGTCCCATATTGCATGAAGAGAAATAAACATTAAAAAAAAAAACCCTTTTACCCAGGCTAGTCAAAGAAAGAGATAAAGAAGACTCAAATAAATAAATAAAATTAGAAATGAAGGAGGAGCGGGGCACCTGGGTGGCTCAGTCGGTTAAGTGTCTGACTCCTGGTTTCAGCTCTGTTCATGATCTTGCAGTTCCTGTGTTCAAGCCCTGCATCAGGCTCTGCACTGATGGCATGGGGCCAGCTTGGGATTCTCTCTCTGCCCCTCCCCTGCTCATGCACACTCTCTCTCTCAAAATAAATAAATAAACATTAAAAGAAAAGAAATGAAGGAGGAGAAATAGCAACTAACACCACAGAAATAACAAAATATTATAAGAGAATTTATTTAAAAAAATATATGCCAAAAAATTGAACAACCTAGAAAAAAAAAACAGATAAATTCCTAGAAACATATAACCTTCCAAAATTGAATCAGGAAGAAATAGAAATTTCGAATAGACCAATTACTAACAATGAATTGAATAGCAATTAAAAAAAAAATCCCAGGGCACCTGGGTGGCTCAGTTGGTTAAACATCCAACTTCAGCTCAGGTCATGATCTCACAGCTCATGAATTCGAGCCCTGCATCAGGTTCTGTGCTGACAGCTCAGAGCCTACAGCCTGCTTCTGATTCTGTGTCTTCATCTCTCTCTCTGCCCCTCCCCCCTCTCAAAAATAAATAAACATTAAAAAAAATTTTTTTAATACCAACAAAGAAAAGCCCAGGACCAGATGGCTTCACAGGTGAATTCTACCGAACGTGTAAAGAAGAGGTAATACTGATTCTTCTCAAACTATTCCAAAAGACAAAAGAAGAAAGAAAGGCTACAAATTCATTCTATGAGACCACCATTACCCTGATACCAAAACCAGATAAAGACATTACCAAAAAAAAAAAAAAAAAAAAAGGAGAACTACAAACCAATACTCCTGATGAACACAGATTCAAAAACCCTCAACAAAATATTAGTAAACTGAATCCAACATTACATTTTAAAAGGTTATTCACCTACAATCAAGTGGGATTTATTCTGGGGATGCAAGAGTGGTTCAATATTCCCAAATCAAGCAACGTGATACATCACATTAACAAGAGAAAAGATAAAAACCCTATGATCACTTCAATAGATGCAGAAAAAGCATCTGACAACATACAACACACATTCATGATAAAAACTCTTAACAAAGTGGGTTTAGAGGGAACATACCTCAACATAATAAAGGTCATTTATGAAACATCCACAGCTAACATCATACTTAGTGGGGAAAAACTGACAGCTTTTCTCTAACATTAGGAACAAGAGAAAGATGTCTAGTCTCACCACTTTTACTCAGCATAGTACTAGAAGTCCTAGCCACAGCAATCAGACAAGAAAAGGAAATAAATGGCATCCAAATTGGTAAGGAAAAAGTAAAACTTTCACTATTTACAGATGACATGATACTATACAGAGAAAACCCTGAAGTTACCACCAAAAAACCACTAGAAATAATAAATGAATTCAATATGGTCACAGGATGCAAAATCAATATACAAAAATCTGTTGCATTTCTACACACTAATAATGAAGTAGCAGAAAGAAAAATTGGTAAAACAATCCCATTTATAATTGTACCAAAAATAATAAAATACCTGGGAATAGACTTAACCAAGGAGGTGAAAGACCTGTACTCTGAAAACTATAAACCACTGATGAAAGAAATTAAAGATGACACAAATGGAAAGATATTCTATGTTCATAGATTGAAGAACCAATATTATTAACAGGTCCATATCAAAATACCAGTAACATTTTTCACAGAACTATAACAAATAATCCTAAAATTTGGATGGAACCACAAATGACCCCAGAGAGTCAAAGCAATCTTGATAAAGAACAAAGCTAGAGGTATCACAATCACAGATTTACTACAAAGCTGTAGTAATCAAACACTATGGTATTGGCACAAAAACAGATGCATAGGTCAACAGAACAAAGTAGAGTTCAAAAATAAAACCACAATTATATAGTCAATTAATCTATCACAAAGGAGGCAAGAATAAAGAATGGGAGAAAAAGTCTCTTCAACAAATAGTATGGGAAAACTGGACAGCTACATGCAAAAGAATGAAACTGGTCCACTGCCTTACACGATACACAAAAATAAACTCAAAAATGGATCAAAGACCTAAATGTGAGACCTGAACCCATAAAATTCCTAACAGAAAACATAGGCAATAATTTCTTTCACATCAACCACAGAAACGTTTTTCTAGATATGTCTCCTGAGGCAAGGGAAACAAAAGCAAAATTAAACTATCGGGACTGTCTCAAAAAAACTTTTGCACAACAAAAGAAACTATCAACAAAACTAAAATACTGAATGGGAGAAGATATTTGCAAATCACATATCCAATAAGGAATTAATACCCAAAACATATAAAGAATTTACATAACACCAAAAAAATCCAAATAATCGAATTAAAAAATACGCAAAAGACATGAACAGACATTCCTTCAAAGAAGACATACAGATGGCAAACAGACACATGAAAAGATGTTCAACATCACTAATCAGAGAAATGTAAATCAAAACCACAATGAGATATCACCTCACACCTGTCACAATGGCTAAAATCAAAAACGTAAGAAACAACAAGTATTAGGATGTGGAGAAAAAGGAACCTTTGTGCTCTGTTGGTGGGAATGCAAACTGGTGCAGCCACTGTGGAAAACAGTATGGAGGTTCCTCAATAAATTAAAAATAGAGTTACCATGTGACCTAGTAATTCGACTGCTGAGTATTTACCCAAAGTATACGAAAACACTGATTTGAAAAGATACACACACCCCTATGTTTATTGCAGCATTATTTATAATAGCCAAATTATGAAAGCCACCCAAGTGTCCAATGATAAATGAACGGATAAGAAGAAGTGGTATATATATACATATATACACACACACACAATAGAATAGTACTCAGCCATAAAAACAATGAAATCTTGCCATTTGCAACAGCATGGATGGACTTAAAGGGTGTAATGCTAAGTGAAATAAGTCAGAGAAAGAAAGAAAATACCATATGATTTTACTTGTATGTGGAATTTAAGAAACAAAACAAAGGAAAAAAAAGACAGACAAAAAACAGACTCTTAAATACAGAGAACAAACTGGCGATTTCCAGAGGGGAGGTGGGTAGAGGGGTGGGTAAAATAGAAAAGGAGAATTAAGAGTACACTTATCATAATGAGCACTAAGAAATGTATAGAATTGCTCAGTTATTATACTGTACACCTGAAACTAATACAGTACTGTATGTTAATTATACTAGAATTTTCAAAAATAAAATAAAAATTTTTAAAAACACTGAGCATGTAAAATAGTTGTTCTCTGTTCTCTTAGCTACTGCGTTTGTCTATTTGGCATCATTTCATCACAGGGCCAATTACATTAACTATATTTTCTTATTTTCTGCATTCTCAATGCTCTGGCATTTTTGGAATGGAGAGAGAAAGTCTCTCCCAGGGCTAGCCCATTCTTAGAAATAAAAAAGGACTCAGAGGGAGGAAGTGTTTTGTATGCAAGCCAACTGATCCAAAGTGGGTATCCCCAACTACCTCCTTATCTAACCTTCACACACCAAGCCAATATTTCACCTGTCCTAAATTATCCCAGAACCGAGTACCAAAAGACTAGAGACTGCCCCTAGCCCCCAAACCCACTGGAAGTATTCAAACTAGCCAATCCTAAGTTATTTACCCTACCCTGCCTTGTTTTTCCTGTGGAAACCCCAATAAAGTCTCTGGCCTAGCTTCTTCCTGCTTCTGCCTTCTGACCAAAACCTGGTGCTTCCCCTGTGACTCTCCATGGCATGCAGTGACCCCCATCTCATTTCCTTCTCATTTCCTCCTGTGGGTGTACCAACTTTACCCACTTGGGTGGGTAAAGCGTCTGACTTCAGCTCAGGTCATGATCTCACAGTTCCTGAGTTTGAGCCCCATGTTGGGCTCTGTGCTGACAGCTCAGAGCCTGGAGCCTACTTCAGATTCTGTGTTTCCCCTTCTCTCTGCCCCTCCCCCACTCGCGTGTGCTCGATCTCTCTCTCTCTCTCTCTCTCTCTCTCTCTCTCTCTCTCTCTCTCAAAATAAATTTTAAAAATTTTAGGGCGCCTGGGTGGCTCAGTCGGTTAAGCGGCCAACTTTGGCTCAGGTCATGATCTCGCGGTCCGTGAGTTCCAGCCCTGCATCAGGCTCTGTGCTGACAGCTCAGAGCCTGGAGCCTGTTTCAGATTCTGTGTGTCTCTCTCTCTCTGACCCTCCCCCGTTCATGCTGTCTCTCCCTGTCTCAAAAATAAATAAACGTTAAAAAATGTATATTTAAAAAAAAATAAATTTAAAAAAATTTTAAATGCCCTACTAAATGTGCCTATAGTTTGAGTGACTGAGAGATCTTTAAAACTACAACCCAGCAATTGCACTACTAGGTATTTATCCAAGGGATACAGGTGTGCTGTTCTGAAGGTACACATGTACCCCAATGTTTATAGCAGCACTATCGACAACAGCCAAAGTATGGAAAGAGCCCAAATGTCCATCAATGGATGAATGGATAAAGAAGATGTGGTATATATACCCAATGAAGTATTACTCGACAATCAAAAAGAATTAAATCTTGTCATTTGCAACTACGTGGATGGAAATAAAGGGTATTATGCTAAGGGAAATTAGTTAGAGAAAGACAAATATCATATGACTTCACTCATATGAGGACTTTAAGAGACAAAACAGATGAACATAAGGGAAGGGAAACAAAAATAACATAAAAACAGGAAGGGGAACAAAACATAAGAGACTCATGGAGAACAAACAGAGGGTTACTGGAGCGGGGATGGGAGGGGGGAAGGGCTAAATGGGTAAGGAGCACTAAGGAATCTACTCCTGAAATCATTGTTGCACTATATGCTAACTAATTTGGGTGTAACTTGAAAAAAATAAAATTATAAATAATTAAAAAATAAAATAAATAAAATAAAATAATAAAAGTTGATTTTAAGTTTAAAATGGAAAGAATGATGGGTGAAAACTCAACATACATTATCACATACAGAAGCAGCTAAGACATAGTATCAAGATAAGGTAGATGGTCCTTCTCTCCTTAGTATAGATGCACCAAATGAACAGGAGGGCATAAATCACATACGTATATGTTTACATATTATCTCTTTGATAGCTATATTTTATGTACAATCAGAGAAACACATATGGCATTTGATCAAATGCTCCTAACTCCAAACCTTTTTGAGTGACAAGAAACAATTGACTAGTCTTTATCTCTGAAGGGGAAGAAGCTTATGAGGATTATGAAAAGTTCATTCATTTCTTGTAAGTCACCTATTCCACAATGTTAATTGTTACTCGGTTCAGGAAAACAGAATAAGAAACTCATGGCTCACAGTTCTCTTAAATACTCAAATATTTCAAAATAAGTATTTAAAATAGAACAGGAAATACATTTTATGTCTGGTTAACACCCAAAGTATAGGGAGAAAGTATTTTAGGAAATTTGATTAGTAATACAAAATGAAACCAAAAGAGGGAAAATGAGAGTTAGAAAAAGAAATTAAAAAATCCCTTACCTGAGATGGTCAGTTTTCACTGGGATGGATAAAATATTTTCTCAGAGCAATTTCAATTAAAGTGGTTTTTTAATTTGTTTTGAACTGATAATATATGTATGAGATAATAAATTCAAACAGAATAAGAATCTACCTAGATAGAAAATAGTCTTCCTCTCACCCCTACCTCCAGACCTCCAGTTCTACATCTGGAAGGCAACCACTTCAACTAGTTTCTTGATATCTTACACAACCTTCTCAAGCTGACCTATGCAAATACAATTACATACATGCCCCTCCTATTTTATTCAAATGAAAGTATACTAGCCATACTGTTTTCTCCTTGCTCTTATCCCCACTGAAAAAACATGTCTTAGATGACTTAAAATGTATTTATTTCTTTATTTTTCCACCTACTATTGTAACTTACTTTTTACTGAAAGTATCTTGCATTCATGATGGATGCTTTCTGAGTTTTGGCAAACATTTTAATTTTAAACATTAAATTATTTTTTACATGCAAATAATGTGAAGTTTCCCCCACATGGGATCACTGATGATGACCTAAAACTTAAGGTATCAGTGTGAACTCTCTAATTCCTTGAATAAATACATATATTCATATATGTACATAGAGAGAGAAAGACACACATGTTATGTCTAATGATAATAAATAAGGGAGAAGGGAAAGTTCTAGCTTATAGTATAAGACCAACTTCTGATTAGTACATGTTCAGGGAGTGTAGTTGGGAAATCATTATTTTGCAATCAATTTAATAAATATTGTTCTAGGCAAGAATTATCAATAGATATTAAATATTAAGTAGATATTAGATATTAAATATAGAGAAGAATCTTTTGAGGAGCAGGATATTTGTATGGTCTTAGAGTGTTTCTCCAAAGATTCTGTATTAGTTGCAATGGAAACATAATACATTTGAGAAATTGGACAACACCTTGACTAAGGGGTCAAAATAATGTTACTGATGAGGGGGTAGATGAACACTGTGTGTCTCCACATGTGATGCCATGAGAAGGACATAACATCACTTAAGTAGTATTTGAGGTAGGAGTGCATAACCTGGATCAAATCCTCAGAGATCATCACTTGAGCCTCAAATGAGGTAAGTTTATTTTTTAAGGGATTATATTCTCTAAGAGTGCTAATGTCACAAAAGACAAAGAAAGATTGTGGAAATGTTTCAGATAAAAGGAAACTGAAGAGACATGACAACTATATATACTGATTCTAAACTAGATCCTGTATATAAAAATTCAAATATACATATCACATACATGTATAATACATACATTTATATACCTTTATATGTAAATTTATCTCTATATATTACAAATAGAGATAAATATACATATTTCTATATTAAAGAGAGAAAAAGAGATGTATATATCTATAGACATATATAATAATATAGAGACAGAAGCAAGTAGTAAATAAATAATAAAGCAAATGGGGATTAAATGTTGAAATAAGTGAATGAATCTGGGTAAAGGGCATAATATGTCCTTTGTACTAATCTTATTTTTTTCAAATGTTTATTTTATTTATTTTCCAGAGAGAGATTGAGAGAGAGAGAGCACACAAGCAGGAGAGGGGCAGAGAGAGAGGGAGAGAATCCCAAGCAGGCTCCGTGCTGTCAGTGCAGAGCTCAAGGCAGGGCTTGAACCCACGAACCATGAGATCATAACCTGAGTCTCAACCAAGAGTTGGATGCTTAACTGACTGAGACACCCAGACACCCCAATCTTACTTTTGAAATTTTTCTGAGATTGAAATTATTCCAACTAAACAAAATATAAAACCAAAACTATGTATTAGAAACTTCTCTGTCACTGTATATTCATCTTACCTATTTTCCCCTTTTTTGTTTTTCCTTTTTTGATTGAGATATAATTTACATCAATAAAATACACAGATTTTTAAGGGCATAAGTCAATTAGCTCTGACAAGTGTATACACACATGTAATACCATCCAATCAAGATAAACATTTCCCTAGAAAGTTCCCTTATGTCTCCTTCCAATCAATTTTCACTACCCTTCACCCCTAACAGCAGCCACCATTGTGATTTTCTAACACTATAGCTTAGGTTTGCCTCTTGTTAAACTTTGTATAAAAAGAATCACAGAACATACACCCTTTAGTGTCTAATTTCTTTCTTTCAAGAGAATATTTTGGAGATGTAGCCATGCTGTTATATATATCAATACTTCATTCTTTTTATTGCTTAATGTCATTCCGTTATGTGAATATGCCACAATTTCTTTATCCATTCACCAGCTGATGGACATTCTTTTACATCTCTCTTTGTGGACATGTGTTTTCATTTTTCTTGGTTGGGTCATAGGTTAGGTATATGTTAGTTGCCACCTGTTTTCACTATGGTTATATCATGACTTTTCACTTTTGATGGCTACAAAGTATTTAATTGATTGTGTAGACCATTATTTATTTAACCACTCCCCTGTTGTTGGTCATTATGGTGTTTCCAAGCATTTATCATTACAAACAATTTGGCAATGAATATCATTGTATATGCAGATTTATGCACATGTGTGAGAATATCTATAGAATAACTTTCATAGGAAGGTCAAAGAGTGTGTACACTTTAATTTTTGATAAATGCAGCCAATTAGTCCTTCATATCGATCATTACCAACTTTATTCCAATCAGCAAAGTATGAAAGTGGCTGTTTCCCCCATATCTCAGCCAAAATTGCAGGTAAAATTTTTAACCTTGCCATTTTAATTTGTTTTCCTTTGATGAGTATCACATGTTGGTTTTATTCTTATTCTATAGTTAACTACATTTGTGTCACTCCATGTATTAGACCCTTATTTTCTTTTACCCATACCCTTACAATATCCCTTCCTCTTTCGACTTTCTACAGTCTTGAGCACCATCTTCAGATTATATAACTCCAATACCACATTACCCAAGTCACTCCCCAACTGAAAAACCTTCACTGATCCCCACTGCCTACTGAATGAAATCCAGACCTTTTATCCTTACATTGAAAACCTATTCCATGTTTTCCATTTTTTTCCTTCCAAACACTTATCCTATATATATTCCAACAAAAATGGGGCTTCCCCAGGGACCTCACATAAAGTGTGTGCTTTCTGCCTCCATGTCCTTACACACGCTGTTCCCTCTGCCCAGAATGCCCTCCTCTCTCTGCCTGTGGAGTCCTACCTTCCTTAGAAACTCAGCCCAAATGCCATCTTCTCCACAGGCCCTGACCAAAAGCACACAAGATGAAAAGTAATGCTTACCGGCACTTTCATTTTAAATTCATCTCGATAATACTTAATGCCAATGTCAGTGAATGTCCTCTGGATAAAGCGAGATGGACGAAGGATGAATATAAGCTGCAAATTTCCTGGAAATGCTACCTGGAAGGATCATGGAAAATGTCAGGGCAACTGTCACATCCATTGGTCTCCTTTTGCCCAAGATCACAGAAAGGAAAGTTGAAGTAGACACCAGAGGTGCCAAAGAATTAGAATATACAGTATAGAATTTCAGAGCTGAAAGAGATAATATTTGAGTAATACAAACCCCTCCTTAAAAATCATACCAAATCAAAAAACAAAAAAATTTCTGATTATAAAAGTATTTCACACTCCTTACAGAAAAAATTCAGAAAATGATGAAAGTATACATTAAGAAAAGAAAACCACCAAAACCACCCATGATCTCATAGCCATTTTTAATATTTCAATCTAATTACTTACAGGCTATTTTCTCTGCTGAAATATCTTTCTCATGGTTGAACTCATACTAGACATATTTTGTAACTTGCTTTTTTACTTAATATTATACCATGAGCTTTTATTTCTGTTATTAAAAATTCTTTGGAAATATTATTTTTCATGGGTGTGCAATTTATTTAACCAATCCCTTATTGCTAATGATTTAGGCCTTTCCATACTTTTATCATTATAAATAATACTGAAATGAACATCTTTATTCACATTTGAAACATTTTCTTAGGATAATTTCCCAAAAGAATTATTGACGCAAAGACTTAGTATTTTAGATGGTTCCTGATGCATATTATTGCCAATTTGTTTTCAGGAAGCATTGCCTTCATCTTGAGGCAAGGTCCTAAGAAATAAGATAACTCAGATTCATATAACAATTTAATGGCACAAATGAGATTCCAAGTCTCCAATTGCCCATGGCTTCCTTTTCTTCTAGTGGTTCCCCAAAGCAACCTCCCAAGGTTTTCGTTAAAAAAAATAATCTGGTCTTTACCCTGAAATATTCTGATTCACTAGAACTGGGATGAAGTTCACGTATCTATTTTCAACAAGCACCTGACAATTTTGATTAGAAGCCAGGTTTGGGGATCCCTGAACTACAGTGTCTTCTGGGCATAAAGTGATAATGTAATTCTTGAACAAATTAGGCTCAAATATTAGATTATTCAAGATTGTCAATGGATCCTGGGAAACTAGAATTCTCTTGAGGTCAGTCCTCTAAAATAGTCATGGGCACTGTCAGGTGTCTAAATCCTCAGAGTATGGACCACAAAATAAATCCTGTAGCCAAACTAAACCAAAGGAACAAAACAATCCGTGCACAAAGTGAAGGAAGTCTTCCTTTCCCCCATCTTTGAAATGCAAGCTCATAAACAGAAGAAGCTTTTATTTTGTTATGTCATAATAAGACAAATGGGCTGAGACACTATTTGTGTTTCTGGCTAAGGCTCTAGATCTGAGACTCTGTAATATGTGCATGTTTGCATGTGTGACTGCCTTTGTAAGTAGGCCTAAGTGAGGTTACAAATGTCCCTCTCTCATCCCAGCCTCTACACACACATTACCACCCTATTATTTTATCCTCTTCATCCAGTCCCAACTGCCTTAGGCACCCCGTGCTTTCATGAAAATGCTGGTATGGCTGCTCTGAGGTGTCTGCCTGCTCATGTGGTTGAATTCCCTGGTCTCAGGTCCCTAAGGAGAGAAAGGATACATCTACTTGCTGAAAGGCAACACAAAGAGAGCAAAATCAGACTGATTAGATGGAAAAGGAAATTCATCCAGGGTTGTACAATTTCATACCAAAAGCAAGCACACATCATATTTTGTCTGGTTTTTCCCATGTCTTTCAATATGTGAAAAACTAATTTGAATACTGAAATGAAGACTGGCTTACACTGGGTGACCCCTCACCCCACAAAGCAAATCCTAAGACAAGGATCTGGGCATAGAGTTTATTGAGGAGGTGATCCCAGAAAACATAGTGAAGGAGTGGGGGAAGATGAGAACGTGATAACTAGAGAGCCAATGTATCAAGGGGGGCACTTCTGTGAGCAAGAAGGTCTGGATCCTCTGAGATACTATGTGGTACATATCTCAGAATTGTCCCACTGAGGGGGGTGCAGAAGCTGGGGTATTTATCTATCAATTCCCATCAGTCAATAGTTGGTCACTCCTGGGGCATTAACTTTCCAGCACTCCTTACCTGCCCCTCTTCAGTGACCAGAGAGATCAATAAGGTAGATTCAGGAAGCTTTGGACATGCTCAGGAATTGTCTGCAGTGACCTGCAGGTAGGTGGCAGAGGGGACATGGATGTGACACACAGCCTCTGCTACAGAGACCTTCCCAAAATTTTGCATAAAATAATTGCCTTTTCCCTGTGACTTTGACACGAAATACTTGAACAATTTAAATTACTTTTATAATAACATCACAAAAATGAATATTTACAGCTATTCGTGTCAATGATGCTTTTATGGAGCTCCACTTGTCCCTTCGTCGGTCAATAACAATGATGAATCCAATGCTGGCAGCCTCCACACTGCAAAAAAAAAAGGGTGGTCAGTATCAGAGACCTGGTGAGACACATGGGTTCTGGGTGGCTCCCTCAGTAGTACATTCTACAGCCTCTGGCACTCCTGGCTCATGTGTAAACATACGCATTGTCCTTCCCTAACAAAGGAACCAACTTCCTCTCCTTAACTCAGCCTGGCAGCCTTAACAAAACAGAAACACTTGGCATCTCAGACCCTCTCAAGGGCTCTGTTTATGGTTGGCGAGTGTCTGAAATACCCAAGGAGCATATGTGCTCATACCAGAAGGAACATGCACGTCAGTTAGGCATCACATGTCCCAGTGTATGCTGAGGACTTCAAGGTTGAGCTCTGCTGTCTTTCCAACTCCCAAAACTGACATTCATGGAGCTATCAATATGCTTCCATAGGAGTCAGTCCTAGAGGTATTCAGAAATAATGCATGTCTATGGGAAAAACCACCCCCTTCCAATGCCCGGTTATACACAGTCAGCAAATTATATCCACTGACAAATTATATCTTCACTAAGAACCAAAGGATGCTGTTTGGCCCCTCCTAAGTCCCCACAAAATTCTTTTAAGCTGAAGTCCCAAAAATGAAAACATGTTTCTTCTCTCTCCTTTGGAAGGAACTATGATATACAGGAAAGAGCAAAGGATTGGATTCTAGTAGCTCAAATCCTAGTGCTGCCACTTATCAGCACTGTGACATTGGAGAAATCCTCTAACCTCTCTAAAACTCAGTTTCCCTCTCTGTAAAATGGAAATAACACCATCAATAATGAAGTCATTAAAAGCATAAATTCTGAAGCCACACTGCCTAGGTTTGAAGCTTGAATTCCAGCATTTATATATTGTGTATGGGGATGGAGAGAAGAGTTACTTAGCCTATATAGTTTCTAAAATGTCCCATTTGTAAAGTAAGAACAAAAATAGTACCTATTTGTATGGCCAATGTGAGGATTAAATGAGTATATATAACAAAAATATATAAAAGGCTCAAAATAATGCCTGGTACTTAGCATATATACATTGTATTTATACTAATATTATGATTATTTCTTATGTGTTTGTCATGGTGATGAAAAGAGATCAAGTACATGAAAAGTAGGTGGTCTCTAGTAAACCTTTAATAACTTCTTAATATTGGGTAAACAATGAGCTTTACCCTAAAAAAGTGCCTGTATGTGAATAAGGCAGAAGATCTAAGCAAATACTGTAAGAAAACACAAGTTTTCTTGTGTTTTATCACAGTTCCACTATGACCCAGGTTCTCCCACTGGGAACATTTCCCAGGACACAGTACGAGGAGGGGTGTTCTCACTGTGTAAAAGAGGCAGAGACTGGCGATTATGGAAGCAAAAGTAGCCAGAACTTGAGGAAGGTGGCTGCAAAGAAGGAAAGTCTCAGAGAGGGAACCCCAGAAATCTTCATGGAAGTTCTCCTTTAATGCTTGGCCAACTCCGAGGCCCCACTGTTTCAGGCAAGATTCCAGGAGGCTGACAGAGAACAACAACTACACATGTGAGAACTGATGAAAAGTTACAAAGTTTAAATAGTTCTGGAGAAAGATAATTGGCATTGGGCCCAACAAGAATAGACAGAATTTGATGAGCACTCTGGGCCTTCAGTTGAAACCCTAGAAAGGCCATACTCTAGGATAAAGGAAACATCATAGGAATTGTGATTAAGGCTACACTCTAGGAGTAAGGACAAAGCAGAAATGGACTGGCCCCCAAGAAAACCTAAAACCAGGCCTCAAAAAGATCAAGGTGATCTACCAGTAATTTAACTTTCTGACAGACTGAAACTCAATGCTCTCTGTAAATAGATACACTTCTACAACATATCATCTACAATATCCAGGGTAAATTAAAAAATTAATAGAAGTCCAAAAAAACAAGAAGAAAACAATAATTAAGAGATAAAATGGTCAAGAACTATAGACTCAAAGATATTCCTGGTTTTAGCAGACAACAACTTTAAAATAATTATGATCAATATGTTAAGAAAAGTAATTATGACCCATACACTTAGACAAAATGGATTAAAAGATGCATTATTTCAGCTGAGAATCAGAAACTATAATAATCAAATGAACTTCCTAAAATTACAAAACACCAGGGGCACCTGGGTGGCTCAGTCAGTTAAGAGTCCGACTTCAGCTCAGGTCATGATCTTGTGGATCGTGGGTTCAAGCCCCGCATCAGGCTCTGTGCTGACAGCTCAGAGCCTGGAGCCTGCTTCAGATTCTCTGTCTCCCCCTCTCTCTCTGCCCCTCCCCCACCTTTCTCTCTCTCAAAAATAAATAAACATTTAAAAAATTACAAAACACCAATATTTGAAATTAAGAACTCATTGGATTTGTTTAACAGCAGCTTGAACACAGCACAAGACAAGATAGGTGAAACTGAAAACATCACTGAAAGTACTCAAACCGAAGCACAGAGAGGGGGAAAAGAGGAAAGAATATAATGTAATAGAATGTAAAAGAGAAGTAGAACATGAACAGAAACAATATTTTAAAAAAATAACAGTGAAGAGTTTTCCATATCTGATCAAAGGCATCAACTCACAGATTCAAGCAGCTCTTCTAATACCAAGCAAAATAAATACAAAGAAAACTTCATCCAGGCATATCAGAGCCGAGTGGCTCAAAATTAAAGATAAGAAGAAACCCAGCATTTGGTGAAAAAAAAATGTTAACTCCAGAAGATTAATGTTAAAAATTATCACTGACTTTTCAACAAAAATTACAGAAGCTACAATCAAAAGGAATGTTATCTTTAGAGGAGTAACCTGAAAAAAAACAACCCATTTATCATCCTACACCAACTGAAAATTCATCTTATTTTTTTATTTTTTATTTGTTTGGGTTTTTTTTCATATATATAATTTATTGTCAAGTTAGCTAACAGAGTATACAGTGTTCTCTTGGCTTTGGGAGTAGATTCCCATGATTCATCACTTACATACCATACCTAGTGCTCATCCCAACAAGTGCCCTCCTCAATGCCCAGCACCCATTATCCTCTCCCCCCTCTGCCCTCCCCATCACCCCTCAGTTTGTTCTCTGAATTTAAGAATCTCTTATGGTTTGTTTCCCTCTGTTTCTAACTATTTTTTTTCCTTCCCTTTCCCCGTGGTCTTCTGTTAAGTTTTTCAAATTCCATATGTGAATGAGAACATATGATACCTGTCTTTCTCTGACTGACTTATTTCATTTAGCATAATACCCTCCAGTTCCATCCACATTGTTGCAAATGGCAAGAGTTCTTTTTCGTTGCCAAGTAGTATTCCAGTGTGTGTGTGTGTGTATGTGTGTGTGTGTGTGTGTGTGTGTGTGTGTGTGTGTGTATTACACCACATCTTCTTTATCCATTTTTTTCAATATATGAAATTTATTGTCAAATTTGTTTCCATACAACACCCAGTGCTCATCCCAAAAGGTGCCCTCCTCAATACCCATCACCCACCCTCCCCTCCCTCCCACCCCCATCAACCTTCAGTTTGTTCTCAGTTTTTAAGAGTCTCTTATGCTTTGGCTCCCTCCCACTCTAACCTCTTTTTTTTTTCCTTCCCCTCCCCCATGGGTTTCTGTTAAGATTCTCAGGATCCACATAAGAGTGAACACATATGGTATCTGTCTTTCTCTGTATGGCTTATTTCACTTAGCATCACACTCTCCAGTTCCATCCACATTGCTACAAAGGGCCATATTTCGTTCTTTCTCATTGCCATGTAGTATTCCATTGTGTATATAAACCACAATTTCTTTATCCATTCATCAGTTGATGGACATTTAGGCTCTTTCCATAATTTGGCTATTGTTGAGAGTGCTGCTATAAACATTGGGGTACAAGTGCCCCTATGCATCAGCACTCCTGTATCCCTTGGGTAAATTCCTACCAGTGCTATTGCTGGGTCATAGGGTAGGTCTATTTTTAATTTTCTGAGGAACCTCCACACTGTTTTCCAGAGTGGCTGCACCAATTTGCATTCCCACCAACAGTGTAAGAGGGTTCCCGTTTCTCCACATCCTCGCCAGCATCTATAGTCTCCTGATTTGTTCATTTTGGCCACTCTGACTGGCGTGAGGTGATATCTGAGTGTGGTTTTGATTTGTATTTTCCTGATAAGGAGCGACGTTGAACATCTTTTCATGTGCCTGTTGGCCAACCGGATGTCTTCTTTAGAGAAGTGTCTATTCATGTTTTCTGCCCATTTCTTCACTGGGTTATTTGTTTTTCGGGTGTGGAGTTTGATGAGCTCTTTATAGATTTTGGATACTAGCCCTTTGTCTGGTATGTCATTTGTAAATATCTTTTCCCATTCCGTTGGTTGCCTTTTAGTTTTGTTGGTTGTTTCCTTTGCTGTGAAGAAGCTCTTTATCTTCATAAGGTCCCAGTAATTCATTTTTCCTTTTAATTCCCTTGCCTTTGGGGATGTGTCGAGTAAGAGATTGCTACGGCTGAGGTCAGAGAGGTCTTTCCTGCTTTCTCCTCTAAGGTTTTAATGGTTTCCTGTCTCACATTCAGGTCCTTTATCCATTTTGAGTTTATTTTTGTGAATGGTGTGAGAAAGTGGTCTAGTTTCAACCTTCTGCATGTTGCTGTCCAGTTCTCCCAGCACCATTTGTTAAAGAGACCGTCCTTTTTCCATTGGATGTTCTTTCCTGCTTTGTCAAAGATTAGTTGGCCATACGTTTGTGGGTCTAGTTCTGGGGTTTCTATTCTATTCCATTGGTCTATGTGTCTGTTTTTGTGCCAATACCATGCTGTCTTGATGATGACAGCTTTGTAGTAGAGGCTAAAGTCTGGGATTGTGATGCCTCCTGCTTTGGTCTTCTTCTTCAAAATTACTTTGGCTATTTGGGGCCTTTTGTGGTTCCAAATGAATTTTAGGATTGCTTGTTCTAGTTTCGAGAAGAATGCTGGTGCAATTTTGATTGGGATTGCATTGAATGTGTAGATAGCTTTGGGTAGTATTGACATTTTGACAGTATTTATTCTTCCAATCCATGAGCAGGGAATGTCTTTCCATTTCTTTATATCTGCTTCAATTACCTTCATAAGCTTTCTATAGTTTTCAGCATACAGATCTTTTACATCTTTGGTTAGATTTATTCCTAGGTAAATCCATTTTTAAAAATGAAGGTGGAATAAGGACATTTCCAAATAACCAAAGCTGAGAGAATTTATTGCCAGTAGACATTCACTTCAAGAAACGTTAAAGGAGGGGCGCTTGGGTGGCTCAGTCGGTTAAGCAGCCGACTTCGGCTCAGGTCATGATCTCGCGGTCCGTGAGTTCGAGCCCCGCGTTGGGCTCTGTGCTGACAGCTCAGAACCTGGAGCCTGCTTCAGATTCTGTGTCTCCCTCTCTCTGACCCTCCCCCGTTCATGCTCTGTCTCTCCCTGTCTCAAAAATAAATAAACGTTAAGAAAAAAAGAAACGTTAAAGGATGTTCTCAAGGCTGAATAAAGTTGGAAGCATGAAAGTGGAAGAAAAATAAACAGCCTAAAAAGGAGTTTCAGCTTCTGATTAGTAAGACGTGTATTCTTATTAAAAAAATTTACTAGAGAGTATAATGCTAAGTGAAATAAATCAGTCAGAGAAAGACAAATACCATGACTTCACTCATATGTGGAATTTAAGAAACAAGACAAATGAGCAAAGGGGGAGAAAAAAAGAGAGAGGCAAACCAAGAAACAGATTCTTAACTGTAGAGAACACACTGATGGTTACCAGAGGGGGGACGGAGATACAGGAAATAGGTGATGGGGATTAAGAAGGGCACTTGTTGTGATGAGCACAGGGTGATGTATGGACATGTTGAATCACTCTATTGTACACCTGAAACCAATATTACACTGTATGTGAACTTTTCTGGAATTTGAATAAAAACTTAAAAAAAAAAACCTTCATGGAAGCTGGCTGGGCAGAGGTTAGGAGCTATACCATGAATGCTGAGTCCTCTTCAGTTTAGTTACTTTTCTTTATTGCCCAAAACATTGATTGTAACACTGAGGTTTACTGACATTTAACGGGATGCAGGGTGACAATAGGTGTCTATAAAGCAGTTGATGCAACAACAACAAACTGGCTAAATTAAAAACTTCTATTTGTCCTTAAAGATGTAGCGAACTCTGAAGACAAAGAAAACTTCCATAGTGAGCAGATACTAGAAGAGGCTTTCATTTGAAGTGGTGGTTGCTTATTCTGATAATAGGTAAATAAACGTCCCTGAAAGGAAACAATCCCACACAGTAACCTAAATCTGCAAAAGGAATGAAGAGCATTCTAAACATTACATATGTGGACAAATATTATCAACTGTGTTTTTTATTTTCACTAAAAGACTATTGCCTATTAAAAGTGAAAACAATATTTAAGTATTATTAAATACATTACATATGTAAAAAGTTACATACTGTAACACTAGAGAAACCATTGCTTAAAATTCAATCTATTGGATTGGATTTTAATCTACTGGAGACTAAATGGAATACTGAAAATATCTGAATAATTCAAAAGAGAGCAGGTGCTGTAGACTAAATGTGTCCTTCCAAAATTCTTATGAAGTTGTAACTCACAATATGACTATAGTTAGAGATGGGGCCTGCAAGAAGGTAATAAAGGTTAAATAAGGTCATAAAGGTTGATAGGATTAGTGCCCTCCTAAGAACCTTGATTTTGGACTTCTAGCCTCCAGATTTGTGAGAAAACAAATTTTGTTATTTCAGTCATCCAGTCTATGGTAAACTGTTATGGTAGCCAGAGCAGACGAACATAGCGGTAAAGGAGAAATAAAGAACAAGCCACAAATGGCACAAATAGCAAGGTGGTAGATTTAAATCCAACGAATCTCAATAATCACATTAGGTGGAAATGGTCTATATTACTCCACTGAAAAGGCATAGAGTGTTAGAATAAAAATACTTGATTAGAAGAGAATGATTATGCTTTAAACATGGGAACAGTCATAGAAAGAAAAAGTATGATAAAAGATATACCATGCAATTACTAATTATAAGAAAGCCAGTTCAACACAAGGAGTATTGGCAGAGACATGTGATTTACACTGAACATGTGTCAGTTCATCAGGAAGACATAACAATCCTAAAAGTGTACATATACAGTAACATTGCTTCAAAACACATTAATTTGAAATTAATAAAGCTAAAAAAAAAATAGATAAGTTCCATAAAGTTAGAGACTTCTGTCTTAGTAACTAAAAGCCAGTAAGGACACAGACTTGACCTTGAAGAGCTCAACATTCAACAACTGCAGAACAATCATTCTTCTCCAATACACACAGGACATTTATCAAAATACTTCACTATCCTAGGCCATAAAGCAAATTTCAACATATCTTTAAATGACTGCAATTGTACAGGGCGTATTTCTGATCACTGTGGAATTAAAATGGAACTCTGTTATTTTTCTGCTTTCTATTTCATTTAGCTTTTTGGTGGGGGAGGGGTTTCTTTCACAATATCCTTCCTTCTCTTTTCTTTGGGTTTAATTGTAATTATTTTTTTTTTTAATTTCTCAAGGTGGAAGATCAGACCATTGATTTAAAACCTTCCTCTCTTCTAATAAAAATGTTTATAACTAAAGCTTTATATCACTTACATTTTGATATACTGTTTTGTTATTATTTAGTGATAATGTTTTCTAATTTCCTTTCTGATTTATTCTTTGGTCCACAGATATTTTAGAGAGGGTTGCTCAACTTCCAAATAGTTTGCAATTTTTCTAATCACTGGTGATAAAAGTGAAAATAGTGGTTTTCTTTTTTTATTATTTTATTTTTTTAAATATAATGTATTTTCAAGTTAGCTAACATACATTGTATGCAGTGTGCTCTTGGTTTCAGGCGTAGATTCCCATGATTCATCACTTACATACAACACCCAGTGCTTATACCAACAAGTGCCCTCCTCAATGGCCATCACCCATTTTCCCCTTTCTCCCACCCCCCTCCCCATCAACCCTCAGTTTGTTCTCTGTATTTAAGAGTCTCTTATGGTTTGCCTCCCTCTCTGTTTGAAACTATTTTTCCCCTTCCCTTCCCCCATAACTTCCCCCATAAGTTTCTCAAGTTGCACATATGACTGAAAACATATTATATCTGTCTTTCTCTGACTGACCAATTTCACTTAGCATAATACCCTCCATTTCCACCCACACCGTTGCATATGGCATGATTTCATTCTTTTTCATTGCCAAGTAATATTCCATTGTATATATAAACCACATCTTCTTTATCCATTCATCTGTTGATGAACATTTGGGCTCTTTCCATAATTTGGCTATTGTTGAAAGCACTGCTATAAACATTGGAGTACATATGCCCCTATGAATCAGCACTCCTGTATCCTTTGGATAAATTCCTAGTAGTGCTATTGCTGGGTCATAGGGTAGTTCTATTTTTAATTTTTTGAGGAACTTCCACACTGTTTCCCAAAGCAGCTGCACAACTTTGCAAGAGGGTTCCTGTTTCTCCACACCCTCACCAGCATCTGTTGTTTCCTGAGTTGTTAATTTTAGCCACTCTGAACAGATGTGAGGTGGTATCTCAGTGTGGTTTTGATTTGTATTTCCCTGATGATGAGTGATGTTGAGCATCTTTTCATGTGTCTGTTGTCCATCTGGATGTCTTCTTTGGAAAAGTATCTATTCATATCTTCTGCCCATTTTTTCACTGGATTATTTGTTTTTCGGGTATTGAGTTTGGTAAGTTCTCTATAGATTTTGAATACTAACCCTTTATCTGATATGTCATTCACAAATATCTTCTCCCATTCTGTTGGTTGCCTTTTAGTTTTGTTGATTGTTTCTTTTGCAATTCAGAAGCTTTTTATCTTGATGAAGTCTCAATAGTTCATTTCTGCTTTTATTTCCCTTGCCTTCAGAGACGTGTTGAGTAAGAAGTTGCTATAGCTAAGGTCAAAGAGGTTGCTGTCTATTTTCTCCTCTAGGTTTTTGATGGTTTCCTGTCTCACATTGAGGTCTTTAATCCATTTTTAGTTTATTTTTTGTGTATGGGGTAAGAAAGTGGTCCAGTTTCATTCTTCTGCATGTTGCTGTCCAGTTCTCCCAGTACCATTTGCTAAAGAGACTATCTTTTTCCATTGGATACTCTTTCCTGCTTTGTCAAAGGTTAGTTGGCCATACATTTGTGGGTCCAATTCTCAGTTCTCTATTCTATTCCATTGGTCTGTGTGTCTGTTTTTGTGCCAACACCATACTGTCTTGATGATTACAGCTGTGTAGCAGAGGCTAAAGTCCAGGATTGTGATGCCTCCCACTCTGGCTTTCTTTTTCAACATTAGTTTGGCTATTCAGGGTCTTTTGTAATTCCTCACATATTTTAGGATTATTTGTTATTCAGCTACAATTTTAGATTTAGAGTCATTTGTTCTTCTTTCATTATAGTATAAAATGTACTGCAGTATAAGAAGGAAAAGCTGTTCCCTATACATGTGACTCCATGTACAGTATAAACACTGAAGATTTATGTTATAATTGTTTCAACCTGGGAGCTTGTGGTTACCTAGACAAGGAGAAATGCCTCACAAGACCAGCAACAGGACTGACAATTTCTGTGGTGTTTTCTTTTTTTTTTTAATTTTTATTTAATTTATTTTTTTTAATTTACATCCAAGTTAGTTAGCATATAGAACAACAATGATTTCAGGAGTCAATTCCTTAATGTTCCTTACCCATTTAGCCCATCCCCCCTCTCACACCCCTCCAGTAACCTTCTGTTTGTTCTCCATGTTTAAGAGTCTCTTATGTTTTGTCCCCCTCCCTGTTTTTATATTATTTTTTCTTCCCTTCCCTTATGTTCATCTGTTCTGTGTCTTAAAGTCCTCATATAAGTGAAGTCATGATATTTGTCTTTCTCTGACTAATTTCCCTTAGCATAATACCCTCTAGTTCCATCCACGTAGTTGCAAATAGCAAGATTTCATTCTTTTTAATTGCTGAGTAATACTGCATTGTATATACATACGACATCTTCTTTATCCTTTCATCCATTGATGGACATTTGGGCTCTTTCCATACTTTGGCTATTGTCAATAGTGCTGCTATAAACATTGGGGTGCATGCGTACCTTTGAAACAGCATACCTGTATCCCTTGGATAAACGCCTAGTAGTGCAATTGCTACTAGGGTCGTAGGGTATTTCTAGTTTTTAATTTTTTTGAGGAACCTCCATACTGTTTTCCAGAGTGGCTGCACCAGCTTACATTCCCACCAGCAATGTAAAAGAGATCCTCTTTCCCTGCATCCTTGCCAACATTGTTGTTGCCTGAGTTATTAATGTGAGCCGTTCTGACAGGTGTGATGTGGTATCTCACTGTGGTTTTGGTTTGTATTTCCCTGATAATGAGTGACTTTGAGCATCATTTCATGTGTCTGTTGGCCATCTGTATGTCTTCTTGAGAGAAGTGTCTGTTCATGTCTTTAGCCCATTTCTTCACTGGATTATTTGTTTTTTGGGTGCTGAGTTTGATAAGATATTTATAGATTTTGGATAATAACCCTTTATCTGATCTGTCGTTTGCAAATATCGTCTCCCATTCCACTGGTTGCCTTTAATTTTGCTGCTTGTTTCCCTAGCTGTGCAGAAGTTTATATCTTCATGAGGTCCCAATAGTTCATTTTTGCTTTTGTTTCTGTTGCCTCTGGAGACGTGTTGAATAAGAAGTTGCTGCAGCCAAGGTCAAAGAGGTTTTTGCCTGCTTTGTCCTTGAGGATTTTGATGGCTTTTCGCCTTGCATTTAGGTCCTTCATCCATTTTTAGCTTATTTTTGTGTATGGTGTAAGAAAGTGGTCCACGTTCATTCTTCTACATGTTGCTGTCCGGTTTTCCCAGCACCACTTGCTAAAGAGACTCTCTTTATTCCATTGGATAGCTTTCCTGCTTTGTCAAAGATTAGTTGGCCATACGTTTGTGGGTCCATTTCTGGGTTCTCTATTCTGTTCCATTGATCCAGGTGTCTGTTTTTGTGCCAGTACCATACTGTCTTGATGATTACAGCTTTGTAATATAGCTTGAAGTCCGGGATTGTGATGCCTCCTGCTTTGGTTTTCTTTTTCAACATTACTTTGGCTATTCAGAGTCTTTTCTGGCTCCAAACAAATTTTAGGATTGTTTGTTCTAGCTCTGTGAAGAATTCTGGTGTTATTTTGATAGGGATTGCACTGAATATGTAGATTGCTTTGGGTAAGTATTGACATTTTAACAATTTTTGTTCTTCCTATCCAGGAACATGGAATCTTTTCCCATTTTTTTGTGTCTTCTTCAATTTCATTCATAAGCTTTCTATAGTTCTCAGTGTATAGATTTTTCACCTCTTTAGTTAGATTTATTCCTAGGTACTTTATAGTTTTTGGTGCAATTGTAAATGGCATCAATTCCTTGGTTTCTCTTTCTGTTGCTTCATTGTTGGTGTATAGGAATGCAACCGTTTTCTGTGCATTGATTTTATATCCTGCCACTTCACTGAACTCATGGATAAGTTCTAGTAGTTTTTTTTTTGGTGGAATCTTTTGAGTTTTCCATATAGAGTATTATGTCATCTGAGAAGAGTGAAAGTTGGACCTCCTCCTGGGCGATTTGGATGCCTTTCATATATTTGTGTTGTCTGATGGCTTAGGCTAAGACTTCCAATACTATGTTGAATAACAGTGGCAAGAGTGGACATTCCTGTCTTGTTCCTGACGTTAGGGGGAAAGCTCTCAGTTTTTCCCCATTGAGGATAATACTAGCGTTGGGTCTTTCATATATGGCTTTTATGATCTCGAGGTATGCTCCTTCTATTCCTACTTTCTTGAGGGTTTTTTATCAAGAAAGGATGCCGTATTTTGTCAAATGCTTTCTCTGCATCTATTGAGAGGATCATGTGGTTCTTGTCCTTTCTTTTATTGATGTGATGAAGCACATCGATTGTTTTGTGGATATTGAACCAGCCCTGCATCCCAGGTATAAATCCCACTTGGTTGTGGAGAATAATTTTTTTAATGTATTGTTGGATCTGGTTGGCTAATATCTTGTTGAGTATTTTTGCATCCATGTTCACCAGGGAAATTGGTCCATATTTCTCCTTTTTAGTGGGGTCTTTGTCTGGTTTTGGGATAAAGGTAATGCTGGCTTCATAGAATGAGTTTGGAAGTTTTCCTTCCATTTCTATTTTTTGGAACAGCTTCAAGAGAATAGGTGTTAACTCTTCCTTAAATGTTTGGTAGAATTCTCCTGGAAAGCCATCAGGCCCTGGACCCTTGATTTTTGGGAGATTTTTGATTACTAATTCGATTTCTTTACTGGTTATGGATCTGTTCAACCTTTCTATTTCTTTCTGTTTCAGTTTTGGTAGTTTATATGTTTCTAGGAATTTGTTCATTTCTTCCAGATTGCCCATTTTATTAGTGTATAATTTCTCATAACATTCTCTTTTTATAGTTTTCATTTCTGCTGTGTTGGTTGTGATCTCTCCTCTTTCATTCTTGATTTTATTTATTTGGGTCTTTTTTCTTTTTGATCAAACTGGCTAGTGGTTTATCAATTTTGTTAATTCTTTCAAAGAACCAGCTTCTGGTTTCATTGATCTGTTCTACTTTGTGTGTGTGTGTGTGTGGTTTAGATAGCATTGATTTCTGCTCTAATCTTTATTATTTCCTGTCTTCTGTTGGTTTTGGGTTTTATTTGCTGTTCTTTTTCAGGTCCTTAAGGTATAAGTTTACGTTGCGTATCTGAGACCTTTCTTCCTCCTAAAGGAAAGCCTGGATTCCTATATACTTCCTTCTTATGACCGCCTTTGCTGAATCCCAGAGGATTTGGGTTGTGGTGTTATCATTGTCATTGGCTTCCATGTACTTTTTAATTTCCTCTTTAACTTCTTGGTTAGCCCATTCATTCTTTAGTAGGATGTTCTTTAGTCTCCAAGTATTTGTTATCTTTCCAAATTTTTTCTTGTGGTTGATTTTGAATTTCACAGCGTTGTGGTCTGAAAATATGCACGGTATGATCTTGATCTTTTTGTACTTGTTGAGGGCTGATTTGTGTCCCAGTATGTGGTCTATTCTGGAGAGCGTTCCATGTGCTCTTTATATTCCACTGCTTTAGGATGAAATATTCTGAATATATCTGTTAAGTCCATCTGGTCCAGTGTGTCACTCAAAGCCATTGTTTCCTTGTTGATTTTTTGATTAGATGATCTGTCCATTTTTGTGAGTGGGGTGTTGAAGTCCCCTATTATTATGGTATTATTATCAATGAGTTTCTTTATGTTTGTGATTAATTGATTTATATATTTGGGTGCTGCCACATTTGGCGCATAAATGTTTACAATTGTTAGGTCTTCTTGGTGGATAGACCCCTTAATTATGATATAATGCCCTGCTTCATCTCTTGATACAGTCTTTATTTTAAAGTCTAGATTGACTGATATAACTATTACAACTTGGCTTTCTTTTGTCCACCATTAGCTTGAAAGATGGTTCTCCATCCCCTTACTTTCAATTTTTTTTAATGTCTATTTATTTTTGAGACAGAGGGAGACAGAGCCTGAGTGGGGGAGAGGCAAAGAGAGGGAGACACAGAATCTGAAACAGGCTCTAGGCTCTGAGCTGTCAACACAGAGCCCAATGCGGGGCTCGAACCCACGAACCATGAGATCATGATCTGAGCCGAAGTCGGACCAGACTTTGTCTGAGTCACCGACTGAGCCACCCAGGTGCCCCTCCATTCCCTTACTTTCAATCTGAATGTGTAAAGTGGGTGTAAAGTGTAAACAGCATATAGATGGATCTTGTTTTCTTATCCATTCTGTTACCCTATGTCTTTTGATTGGAGCATTTAGTCCATTGACGTTCAGAGTGAATACTGAAAGATTAGTTTATTGCCATTATGTTTCTTGTAGAGTTGGAGTTTCTAGTGGTGTTCTCTGGTCCTTTCTAGTCTTTATTGCTTTGGTCTTTTTTTTCTGTCTTTTCTCCCCTCAGAGAGTCCCCCTTAAAATTACTTGCGGGTCTGGTTTAGTAGTCATGAACTCCTTTAACTTTTGTTTATCTTTAACTTTTTTTTAATCTCTCCTTCTATTTTGAATGACAGCCTTGCTGGATAAAGAATTCTTGGCTGCATATTTTTCTGATTCAGCACATTGAATATATCCTGTCACTCCTTTCTGGCCTGCCAAGTTTCTGTGGATAGGTCCGCTGCAAACCTGATGTGTCTTCCCTTGTAGGTTAAGGACTTTTTTCCCTTGCTGCTTTCATGACTCTTTCCTTGCCTAAGTATTTTGTGAATTTGACTGTGATATGCCTTGCTGATGGTCAATTTTTATTGAATCTTATGGGAGTCCTCTGTGCTTCCTGGATTTTGATGTCTGTGTCTTTACCCAGGTTAGGAAAGTTTTCCACTATGATTTGCTCACATAACCCTTCTACCCCTTTTTCTCTGTCTTCATCTTCTGGGACCCCTATGTTTCTGATGTTCCTTTTTAATGAGTCACTGATTTCTCTTATTCTTAAATCGTGCTCTTTTGCTTTGGTCTCCCTCTTTTTTTCTGCTTCATTATTCTCCATCAGTTTGTCCTCTATATCACTGATTCGCTGCTCTGCCCCATCCATCCTGCCACCAGGGCAACCATTCAAGATTGCAGCTCAGTTATAGCATTTTTTATTTCATCCTGACTAACATTTACTTCCTTTATCACCAGAGAGAGGGATTCTAATCTATTTTCGGCCCCAGCTAGTATTATTATTCTTGTGACTCTAATTCTGGTTCAGACATCTTGCTTGTATCTGTGTTGATTAAGTCCCTGGCTATCGTTTCTTCCTGCTCTTTCTTTTGGGGTGAATTCCTTCATTTCATCATTTTGAAGGAAGAAAAGGAATTAATAAGGTAAAAAACAACTAAAATTAAAATATTAAAAACAACACACACACACACAAAATCAAATAAATGATACTAGATCCTAGGTGTGTTTTGATCTAGTTGTTGAAAGGAGCTTGATTGATCAGAGCGAAAAGGGGGAAAAAAGGAAAACGTTTGAAAATTTGATAAAATGAATACAATAAAATAGAATAAATTGAAATGACTGAAGTAAAATAGAATTTGAAAAATTTACAAAAAAGTAAAAAAAATTAGTAGAAAAAATAAAGAAAAATATTTTCAATAAAAATTGAAAATGAAAATAATTTTTTTCTCTTTCTGTATTCAAGTAAAAGAAAAAAAAAGACAAAAGAAAATTGAATAGATGGAGCAGCAAAAATAGTGGTTTTCTTGAGGGAGGGGGTAATGAAGTGAGCAGGTAAGGCTACAGATACTTATGGGAAAGAAGCAGAAAGGAACATTGACAGGTTAAAGGTTTTTGCTGGTTGTTACATCATGTACAACCCTGATTTTGGTGGTTGTTACATGGTGTGTAACCATGCGAATATTCATTCATCTATACAGTTGAGAATTATATATTTTACTACATGTAAATTATAACTCAGTTTAAAAAAAAAGAAACAAGGAATTAAAGGGATTCAAGTTGTGAGAAAGCAAAAATATTATAAAATCTAAGAACAAAATCCATACTTATCACGTGCCCAACATGTGTCCAGCACTGATCAAAGGGGACACAAACATGACCAAAACTGTTCTAGAGTACAGCAAAAACAAAACAAAACAAAACAAACCCAGAAAAAACAAAAACAAAAAAAACTGAGATTGATAACAAAAATAGGGGCACCTGAGTGGCTCAGTCGGTTAAGCATCTGACTTGCTTTCAGCTCAGGTCATGATCTCACAGTTCGTTAGTTCGAGCCCTGCATCAGGCTCTGCATTGATGGCGTGGAACCTGCTTGGGATTCTCTCTCTCTCCTTCTCTCTCTCTCTCTCTCTCTCTCTGCCCCTCAGTGCTCTCTCTCTCTCTCTCTCTCTCTCTCTCTCAAAATAGATAAACTTAAAAAAAACAAAAAATAATAACTTAGATAATGATAGCCACTGTATATTGAGCTCCTATTATTTGTCAAGCACACTTATTTTTTATTTCACTTAATCTTATGCAGTAAATATTGCTATCTCCATTTTACAGAAGATGAAACAAAGGCTGATAGAAATAAAATAACTTGCCTGATATCACACTAGCAAAACTGTATTTCAAACTCAGAGCTCTCTGATACCAATATTCATGTTCTTAACCCCATCCCACTGCTCCCCTTCAATTTTTTCTCATAGATGATCTGCTTACATTCTTATAGCAGTTTTATTTTGTGTATTTTGCTGTGGCTAGTGTTTTTCTTTTCTTTAAACCAAATAGTCATTGAGTAATAATGTTCTATGGGAACATCTAGGGCTCATAAGCCAGGTGGAGTTGGGAAAGGCTCAGCAAATACATACAGCACATAAACACAGACTGTCCTTTGATCTATGAAATAAGCAGCTGATACCTGTGTGGCCTCCCCATCCAAACTGACAGCAAATGCCCCCACAACAAGGTTCTTCTTAGCTCCATGCAGATCAAGTGCCAGGGCCAGAGCATCTGATTAAACAGGGTGGGATCTCCTGGGAAAATACCTGTGTACATAATGTGCTGTGTCTCCAGACACAACTGTGTACAGACCTCAGTTCAGAAAGAAGAAATAATAAATCATGACAATGATTTTGAGTACAGTCCTCCCATATGATAAATATGCTAAACAACATTCAATTATATTAACTACTGTGGGATTGTTTGGTTTTGTTTTTCCACCCTATCTGATTCAACAAAAGCACCAAAACCTCAACTTAAACCAAATGCACTGGAAATGGAGTTTCTGGACAGTGTATTTCTTTAAGTAACACTTAGCTGTTTTGATCCCCATTGTTCTATTTAACACTAAGGTCCTATGATGTGCTAGACACCTGCATAAATGCTACAATATAATCCTCACAACCAGGTTGGTAATAATAGCTCCATGTTAAAGACGAGGAAATTAATCCTCAGAGATGTTTAAAAAAATAGTAATTGCCCAAAGATGTTTAAAAAAACAATTACAAATAGTAATTGCCCAAAGTCACACACCATGTACACAGTCAAGATTCAAAGTCTTCAGACTCTGAAACCAATGCTCATGCCACAAAATTCATCCTCTCTTGGTATGGAAATATTTTAACACTATATTTCTTCATTTTCCAATATTAGTAACTCCTCTGTAACAAATATAACTGAACTGAATTTTTAATGAGTGAAACCTGACATTTTAAACATGACTAAATATAAATATACAAGTTTAAGAGATTAGGA
Source organism: Panthera onca (assembly GCF_046562875.1). Classification (NCBI taxonomy): domain Eukaryota; kingdom Metazoa; phylum Chordata; class Mammalia; order Carnivora; family Felidae; genus Panthera; species Panthera onca. Next base: position 83,934,655 of record NC_138347.1, on the reverse strand, counting down.
TAAATGTGGTCTGATCCCAAAATACTGAAGCAGTTTTGTGGTGAATGTGGTATTTATTTCCCTAATTAAGCTCTGGTGTTAATATATTTTCCTATGATTTGCCTTTTTCAGTAAGCTAGGTATAAAAAATATTTTGGTTAACTGAAATTTTACCACATTGCCATAAAAACTGAGTCAAATATAGGGTAACCAACTATCCCAGTGTCCTGAATAACTTCCTGGGAACCAGGATGTCAGTGCTAAAACACAGACAGTCTCAGAAAAACCAAGATAACTTGGTAACCCTAACTCAAATGCCTAATTCCAAGCATATGACTTCCCATTGGCATACTGCCCATGGGACTTCTTACTGGAGAAAATGAAACTTCTTTTTAGGACCATTTATGCTTGTTGGCAGTTACCCTGTGATTTTAAGTAGTTTTAGAAATTCTCTTTTGAATGGAAGTCCTCAAAGTTGTTCCTGAATGGAGTTAGAATAATTAACCTATTTTTTGAAAAGTATTATTCTAATTCAGAAGTAAAGGATTCATAATGCATTCAGCCTTACAACATTCTCTTGGCATCTATATCTGTAAAATGGCAGGCTGGCACAAGTTCATCTCAAGTATTTCTTCCAACTCTAACATTCTATGACTCTAATTCTGTATACAGTAAAACCTTGCATTGCAAGTAACTTGTTCTGCAAGTGTTCTGCAAGATGAACAAACATTTCTAATAAGTTTTAAATTTTTTTTTTTAACGTTTATTTATTTTTGAGACAGAGAGAGACAGAGCATGAATGGGGGAGGGGCAGAGAGAGAGGGAGACACAGAATCGGAAGCAGGCTCCAGGCTCTGAGCCGTCAGCACAGAGCCCGATGCGGGGCTCAAACTCACGGACCGTGAGATCATGACCTGAGCCGAAGTTGGACGCTTAACCGACCAAGCCACCCAGGCGCCCCTCTAATAAGTTTTAAATTGATAAATGAGCGATGTCTTGCAATTCAAGTAGTATGTGATGCCAAATGTCACATGATCACAACTGAGCCAATGGTTCTTCTCTCTCTCTCTCTCTCTCTCCTTCTCTCTCGCTGTGGGATTGTGGGTGATCATCTTCCATGCTTGAATGCTCTGTCTCAGGCCATGGTGTTTGGCAGAAATCAGTGATTTTTCAGAACACTGAAAGCTGCCCACAACTGGCACTAGTGTATTTTTGTCATTTCAAAGGACCAATGGACAGTCCTTTGCTTTCCCATACAAGAATAAGCTTAGGAATGCTTTGCTTCATTCTAGGTTAGGCTGTCTGACCTCTGTTGCCTCATTGCCAGTCACATTGAATACTATATATGACAAGAGTTTATTAATACTGTCCTATAGTCAACATCCATTAGTGATAGTGAAAGTCATCCTACACAATAACCCTCATCTCTCTTGTCTCCCTCACACCAGCCATGAAGGTTTTCAAAAGTAAATGCAGGTTAATTTGTTTATTTTCTTTATATTTTGTATTTTCTTTATTATTTTGTGTTACACTATTGTAATCATTTTTATACGAATATTTTTGGGTTGTAGAATGAATCATCTGAGTTTCCATTATTTCTTGTGGGGAAATTTGCTTTGATATACAAGTGCTTTGGATTACAAGCATGTTTCTGGAACAAATTATGCTTGCAAACCAAGGTTTTACTGTAATAACTTCAAGTCCTTGGGTCCATGGATGTACAAATTCAGTGGATAATTTTTAGAGTTTGGAAGAGATTATGAGGTAATCTCAAGTTAAGGATGGAACACATAGTGGACAATTTATTTTGATCTTTTGAATATATCAAATTCTTCATTATATCTTCCCTTTCTCCTCAAACCTAGAACCTCAACTTTTGTCATCTTTTATGTATTCTTTGATGTCTCCTCAAGAGTAGAAAGTAGCTTCCCATTTTCTCTGTAGGAAAAAACTAAGGTCTTTATTTAAAATTGGGGTGCCTGGGTGGCTCAGTTGGTTAAGTGTCTGACTTTGGCTCAGGTCATGACCTCACTGTTCATAAATTCAAACCCCACATTGGACTCACTGCTGTCAGCATAGAGCCCACTTCAGATCTTCTGTCATCCTCTCTCTCTGCCCCTCCCCTGCTTACAATCTCTCAAAGAAAAATGAATAAATATTTATTTAAAAATATAAAAAATAAAATTAAAAAATAATTAAAATGGACTAGAGACTTCTGGGAAAGATGGTAGAGTAGGAAGACCCTAAGCTCACTGTGTCCCACAGATACAACTAGACAACACCCACATCAGTGTAAATAACCCAGAAAACAACCCAAAGTCTGGCAAAACAAACTCCACAGCCAAATGTAGAGAAGAAGCCACACTGAAGAGGGTAAGAAATGTGGAGACACTGTTGGGAGCTGAACAGACCCCTCAGGACTGTCCACAGGAGGGAGGTTCACCTAAGGTACAGAGAGGGAAGAGGATCAGACCCTCACACCAGGCACCCAAGGCATGGGAAGCCCACATAGAAAAGATGAATCCCCATAATACTTGGCTTTGAAAAGCATAGGGACATAATTTCACTAGTTCTTATAATCAATGGGGCTTAAGAGTTGGAACTTTAAAAATCAGAAGGCTCAACTCTGGGAGAACAGAGAGAGCAATAAGAAACTGAGTCCACATTCTTAAACAGACAGCACAACAAATAGCCCCACTGAGATGCAGCATAGAAAAATGCCTGGAGTATACAGGAAGGAGATCTATTTACTAATCTCAGAGTATGTGCTAGAGGAGTAGGGGTCATTGAGAGACCTCTCTAAAGAACAAAAGAGCTGGTGGGCATCCTTTCCCTCCCTGCCAACATAGATACAGAGATGCTTGCCATAAAGAGTGCAGCATCAACACTGTCTACCTAGCTCACTAACAATGCACCCCTGCCTCCACACACTTCTGTAGACACACCCCCTCCAACCCAGCCTCCAAAGCAGACCTATGGACTTTGCTGGCACCATGCCCACACACTCTCCAGAGGACTACCCCCCTCCACTCATGTGACAGGTGATTTCTAAAGCGCTCGAGGTCCCCTCCCACAGCAGACCTATGCAAACCTTGCTAATATCACACACTCCAACTCGGTGTTCTCCTGTGGACCTGTGCCCTCCAATACACCCTTGGCCAGAGCCCATATAAAGTGGTGCCACAAGCCTGGAAGTTTGCAAGCAGTCCCAACAGAGACCAGCACTACTCCAAAGTGATTCCTGCCCTGAAGAGAGGGGAAGATAACCATACACACAAGTCAGATTGCTGGTTTAGCAGTGGGCTGGGGGCAGACATCTGATCTTACTATAAGCCCTGCCCACTAATGAAAGCTTCTCAGTAAACAACATAGAGAAAGTACCCTGCAGTTCCATGCCACCACATCTCTGTGCAAACACCTGGTCTGACTCAACTCAAGCCCAAGATGGTCCCAGACTGGCCCACTAACAACACAGGGAACAAACCCTGCCAAGACAGCCTTTGTGGGCAACTGGACTAAAGATAAAAGTGACTCATTCTTAACAGTAGGGTGCATACAACACACATAGAAGATATCCTTGAAGCACCAGGTTCTGATGAATAGGGGACATTACACCGCAGAGCACTACAGGAATTCTTCTTCATAAGGCCACTGCTTTCAAGAGCAGGAGACATAGCTGACTTTCCTAACACATAGAAGCAGAGTTTGACAAAATAAGGAGACAGAGGAATATGTCCTAAATGAAAGAATAGAAGAAAATCACAGCAAGAGAGCTAAATGAAACAGAGATACATAATATGTGTGATAGAGAATTTAAATGGAGGCCATAAATCTACTCACTGGACTTGAGAAAAGAGTGGAAGATCTCAGTGAGACCTTAACAAAGAGACAGAAAACATAAAAAAGAACTAATCAGAGATGAAAAACTCAATAATTGAAATTAAAAATACACAAGATGGAATAAATAGTAGAGTAGAGGAAGCAGAAGAATGGATCAGCCACCTGGAGAACAGAATAATGAAAAGCAATCAAGCTGGACAGGAAAGAGAAAAAAATTAAAAATGAAAACAGACCTAAGGAACTCAGTGCCATTATCAACTGTAATAACATTCACACTGTAGGGACCTGAGAAGAGGAGAGAGAAAAGGAGACAGAAAATGTATTTGAAGAATAATATCTGAAACCTTCCCAAATCTGGACAAGGAAACAGAAACCCAGATCTAAGAGGCACAGAGAGCCCCCAACAAAATCAATTCAAGGAGATCCATACCAAGACACACAGTAATTAAAATGGAAAAACATAGTGGTAAAGAGAGAATTTTAAGAGCAGCAAGAGAAAAGGAAATAGAAAACAAGGAAAGAAAAGAAAACAAGGCTATCAGCTGATTTCTCAGCAGAAACTTTGCAGGCCAGAAGGGAATAGCAGACTGTATTCAAAGTGCTGAAAGAAAAACACCTGCAGCCAAAAATATTTTATCTGGCAAGGTTATCATTCAAAATAGGAGGAAAGATAAAGAGTTTCCCAGACAAACAAAAATTAAAGGAATTCATCACCACTAAGCCAGCCCTATAAAAAAGGTTAAAGGGGATGCTTTGAATGGAAAGGGAAGATCACATGTAGGAGTAAGAAAAGTAGGAAGCACAAAAGCAGTAAAATTAAATATATCTATAAAATCTATAAAATTTATAAAATAAATCAGTCAAGGGATTCACAAAATAAAAGGATATAAAGTATGACAACTTTTACCTAAAACATGGGGGAGGGAAGGGGAGGAGTAAAGAATGGGTTCAAATTTAAGTGACCATCAACTTAATATAGACTGTTAAATGCAGAAGATGTTATAAACAAACCTAATGGTAACCACAAATCAAAAACCAGCAATAGATAAGTGAAAAATAAAAAGAAAGGAATCCAGGTATATCACTAAAGAAAACCAGGAAAGTGTGAGGAAAAACAGCAAGAGAAGAAAAAGGAACAGAGAAGGACTACAAAAACAACCATAAACAAGTAAAAAAAAAGGCAATAAGTACATACTTATCAATAATTATTTTGAATGTAAATGGACTAAATACTCCAATCAAAAGACACAGTGTGACTGAATGGATAAAAAAGCAAGACTCATCTATATGCTGCCTACAAGAAACTCATTTCAGACCTAAAGACACACGTAGATTAAAAGTGAAGAAATGGAAAGGCATTTATCATGCAAATAGAAGTGAAAAGAAAGTTGGGGTACAAATACTTACATCAGACAAAATAGACTTTAAAACAAAGACTGTCACAAGAGACAAAGAAGGACACTATATAATTATAAAGTAAGCAATCCAACAAGAAGAAACAACTATTGTAAATTTACACACTCCACTTGGGAACACCTAAATACATAAAGCAACTAATAACAAACATGAAGAAAGTAATTAATATGAATACAATAATAGTAGGAGTCGTTTAATCACCCCACTTACATCAATGGATATATCGTCCATACAAAAAATCAACAAGGGAACAGTGGCTTTGAATGATGCATTGGACCAGATGAACCTAACAGATAAATTCAGGATCTTCCATACTAAAACAGCTGAATACACATTCTTGTCAATTGCACATGGAACATTCTTTAAAATAGATCACATAGAGAGACAAAGCATAAGAGACTCTTAAAAACTGAGAACAAACTGAGGGTTGATGGGGGGTGGGAAGGAGGGGTGGGTGTTGAGGAGGGCATCTTTTGGGATGAGCACTGGGTGTTGTATGGAAACCAATTTGACAATAAATTTCATATATTAAAAAATAATAATAATAAAATAAAAAATAAAATAAATAAAATAAAATAAAATAGATCACATATTAGGCCACAAATAAATTTCAACAAATTCAAAAAATTGAAGTCAATACCATTCATGTTTTCTGACCACATGCTATGAAAGTAAAAATCAACCACAAGAAAGGATCTGAAAAGAATTCAAATACAGGGAGGTCAAATAATATCTACTAAATAATGAATGTGTCAACCAAGAAATCAAAGAAGAAATTGAAAAACACATGAAGACAATTGAAAATAAAAATACAATGGTCCAAAATCTTTGGGATACAACAAAAATGATATTAAAAAGAAAGTTTATAGCAATCCAGGCCTACCTCAAACAAGAGAAAAATCTCAGATAAACAACATAACCTTTCACCTAAAGAAGCTAGAAAAAGAACAAACAAAGCCCAAAACCAGTAGAAGAAAGAAAATAATAAAGATTAGAACAGAAATAATGAAACAAATACATCACATCAATAGGAGAAAATGTTAGAACCATACGATCATTCCAATAGATGCAGAAAAAGCATTTGACAAAGTACAACACACATTCATGATAAAAACTCTCAACAAAGTAGGTTTAGAGGGAACATATCTCAACATAATAAAGGCCATATATGAAAAGCCCACAGTTAACATCATACTCAATGGGGAAAAACTGGCAGCCTTTCCTCTTCCATCAGGAACAGGACAGAGATGTCCACTCTCACCACTTTTATTCAATATAGTACTAGAAGTCCTAGCCACAGCAATCAGACAAGAAAATGAAATAAAAGGCATCCAAATTGGTAAGGAAAAAGTAAAACTTCCACTATTTGCAGATGACATGATACTATATAGAGAAAACTCTAAAATCGCCACCAAAAAGCCACTAGAACTGATAAATGAATTAAATATGGCCATAGGATTACAAAATCAATATAAAAAAAATCTATTGCAGTTCTATATACTAATAATGAAGTAGCATAAAGAGAAATTAAGAAAACAATCCCATTTATAATTATACCAAAAATAATAAAGTACTAGAAATAAACTTAACCAAGGAGGTAAAAGACCTATACCCTGAAAACTGTAAAACACTGATGAAAGAAACTAAAGGTGACACGAACAAATAGAAAGATATTCCATGCTCATGGATTGAAAGAACGAATATTTTTAAATTGTCTATACTACACAAAGCAATCTACACATTTAATGCAATCCCTATCAAAATACCAACAGCATTTTTCACAGAACTAGAATAATACTAAAATTCATATGGAACCACAAAAGACTCTAGACAGCCAAAGCAGTCTTGAAAAGAAGAACAAAATTTGTGGTATCACAATCCCCAATTTCAAGATATACCAAAAAGCTATCATAATCAAAAGTATGGTACTGGCACAAAAATAGACACATAAATCAATGGAACAGAAGAGAAAACCCAGACATAAACCCACAACTATATGGTCAATTAATCTTTGACAAAGCAGAAAAGAATATCCAGTGGGAAAAGGGCAGTCTCTTCAACAAATGGTGCTGGGAAAACTGGACAGCATCATGCAAAAGAAAGAAACTGGACCATTTTCTTACACCATACACAAAAATAAACTCAAAATGGATTAAGGACCTAAATGGGAGACCTGAAACCATAAAAATCCTAGAAGAGAGCCCAGGCAGTAACTTTTCTGACATTAGATATAGCAACATTTTTCTAGATAGGTCTCCTGAGGCAAGGGGAAAAAAAAACAATATTAAACTATTGGAGGCCACATCAAAATGAAAAGCTTCTGCATAGTGAAAGAAACAATCAATGGAACTAAAATACAGCTAAATGAATGGTTCAAGATATTTGTAAATGGCATTTCTAATAAAGAGTTAGAATCCAAAATATATAAAGAACTTATACAACTCAATACCCAAAACCCCAAATAATCCAATTTATTTTATTTTTTTTAATATGAAATTTATTGTCAAATTGGTTTCCATACAACACCCAGTGCTCATCCCAACAGGTGCCCTCCTCAATACTCATCACCCACCCACCCCCACCCCCCATCAACCCTCAGTTTGTTCTCAGTTTTTAAGAGTCTCTTATGTTTTGGCTCCCTCCCTCTCTAACCGTTTTTTTTTTTTTCCTTCCCCTCCCCCATGGTCTTCTGTTAAGTTTCTCAGGATCCATATAAGAGTGAAAACATATAGTATCTGTCTTTCTCTGCCTTACTTATTTCACTTAGCATAACACTCTCCAGTTCCATCCACATTGCTACAAAAGGCCCTATTTCATTCTTTCTCATTGCCAAGTAGTATTTCATTGTGTATATAAACCACAATTTCTTTATCCATTCATCAGTTGATGGACATTTAGGCTCTTTCCATAATTTGGCTATTGTTGAGAGTGCTGCTATAAACATTGGGGTACAAGTGCCCCTATGCATCAGCACTCCTGTATCCCTTGGGTAAATTCCTACCAGTGCTATTGCTGGGTCATAGGGTAGGTCTATTTTTAATTTTCTGAGGAACCTCCACACTGTTTTCCAGAGTGGCTGCACCAGTTTACATTCCCACCAACAGTGCAAGAGGGTTCCTGTTTCTCCACATCCTCTCCAGCATCTATAGTCTCCTGATGTGTTCATTTTAGCCACTCTGACTGGCGTGAGGTGGTATCTGAGTGTGGTTTTGATTTGTATTTCCCTGATGAGGAGCGATGTTGAACATCTTTTCATGTGCCTGTGGCCATCTGGATGTCTTCTTTAGAGAAGTGTCCATTCATGTTTTCTGCCAATTTCTTCGCTGGATTATTTGTTTTTCAGGTGTGGAGTTTGGTGAGCTCTTTATAGATTTTGGATACTAGCCCTTTGTCTGGTATGTCATTTGCAAATATCTTCTCCCATTCCATTGGTTGCCTTTTAGTTTTGTTGATTGTTTCCTTTGCAGTGCAGACGCTTTTTATCTTGATGAGGTCCCAATAGTTCATTTTTGCTTTTAATTGGGCATGTCTTTGGGGCAAATGCCTTTTGCTTGCCTTTGGGGATGTGTCAAGTAAGAAATTGCTGCGGCTGAGGTCAGAGAGGTTTTTCTCCTGCTTTTTCCTCTAGGGTTTTGATGGTTCCTATCTCACATTCAGGTCCTTTATCCATTTTGAGTTTATTTTTGTGAATGGTGTTGGGAGACCTGGACAGCAACATGCAGAAGAATGAAACTAGACCACTTTCTTACACCATTCACAAAAATAACCAGCTTTTTAAAGGCAGAAACTATAGGAGATCTAAGGAGACAGAAATACATTTTACACAGGAAGATTCAATATACCAGTTTGAACACAAGACAGAATAGACACCATGTCAAAAAGGTTATAGAAGACCTAACAAATATAATCAGTAAGTAAGATCTAAGGGATACGTGTTGAACTTAATATCCTGGTAATAGAGGATTCGTCTTCCTCGCAAGCACACATGAAACATCACAAAAATTGATCATGATATGGACCACAAAAAAAAAAAAAACCTAAAAATTTAAAAACCTTCTATTAAACAACTCTTTAGTAGGAGGGAATATAAAATACAGTTACAGAATTTCTAAAATATAGTGATAATAAAAATACTACATATCAGAATATATGGAATATATTTAAAGCAGTGATCAGAGAAAATTCATAACCTTAAACATTTATATCAATAAAATGAAAGAAAGAAAATAAATTTAATTTTCAACTCAACAATGAGAAAAAATAAAGAAAAGCCAAAAAAAAAAAAAGCACAAGGAAGAAGGTATTAAAGATAAAGACAGAATGAAAAAGGTAGAGAAAAAGAAAGCAATAGATCTAACTAATAAATCAGAATCCCATTTTTTAATTAACAAAATAAATAAGCTATTAGCTAACTTAAGGGCAAGGAAAGGACGAAGAACAGTTATACAAACTAAGAAACAGCAAAAGAAAAATAACCACTGAAACACCGGAAACTTAAAATCTTCAAGAAACTTTGCATATACCTCTATGCAAATAAACTCAGAAACCAAGGCATAGATAATTTCCTAGGAAAATATAACTTACCAAAGTTGATCTCATTAGAAATACAAAGTTTAAACAGACCAATTTCCATAGAGGAAATAGAGAAAGTTATCAAGGCCCAGATCCACAGAGGAATTTCAGAAGGGAATTCAAATCATCATTGACCATAAAGTCCCAATGCCACAAAAATTGTTTCAGAGCATAAAAACTGAAAGAAAACTTCAAAAAACTACTTATGAAGCAAGAATGACATTAATACCTACACCTAATAAAAACAGTACAAAAATAAAATCACCAGTTAACAGACATAATGGTAGAGAGATCTCATTTATAATGGCAACAAATGATGAAATACTTAGGAGTAAACTTAACAATAAATGTACAAACCTATGTCAGGAAGTTTTTAAACACTCCTAAAGACACAAAAGTAGATTCTAACAAATGGAAAGACTTTTCATGTTCTTGATGAGATTATTTTAACACCATAAATATATCACTTTTCCCTAAGTTACTTTATAAATTTAACAAAGTCCCAATGAAAAGACCAGCAAGCTTTTTTTTTTTTTTTAATTTTTCAATGGAGCAAGATGCATACAAAGAAAACAAGAACAGTTGGGAAAAAATGAAAAAAGTAAGTAAAGCTTAAGGGGCCTGGAGGGGAAAGGGAATTAATCCTACCAGATGCTAACCATACTTAAATTCTCTATAATTAAAATAGTGTGTAACTCACTTATGAATAGACAGACCAATTAACTCTCAAATCACTGAGGCAAAGATGAACTCTTAAAATTATTGGTGCTGGAATAACTGAACATCCATTTGGAAAAAGATAAACATATCTATATCTCATATCACACACAAAAATAAACACCAAGTGCATCAAAACTGACTGTAAAAAAGGAAATATTTATTACAAGAAAGCATGGGTGAATTCCCCTATAACCTAGGTATAGGAAAGTTTTCTGACAATGATTCAAAATCCAGATGCAATAGAAGAAACATTGATGCATCTGATGATATAAAAATTTTGCATGGCCAAAAACATCCTAAGCAAAGTGAAAGGACAATAAAAAGTGAAAGAAAATAAATGCAGCATACATCACAGATAAAGGGCTAATATCCTTAATCCATAAAGAATTCTTAAAAATGAAGAGGAAGATAAAGGTAAAAAAAAGAAAGAAAGAAAGAAAGAAAGAAAGAAAGAAAGAAAGAAAGAAAGAAAGAAAACACCTCAATGGAAAAAAGAGCAAAGACATTAATAGACTATGTATACATATAAAATGTGGGGCCCTCGGCTGACTCAGTCAGTGGAGCATGTGACTCCTGATATTGCGGTTATGAGTTCCAGCCCTATGTTGGGCATAGAGATTATATTTAAAAAATGTCAAGTGATAAAAGATGAAAAATATGAAAGAAAAGTTAAAGACACAGAAAAGAAATTCAGAAGATACAATATCCCTCTAATTTGAGTTCCAGAAGCTAGAAAACAGACTTGGAAGGAAAATATAATTTAAAAAAAAAAAACAGAAAAATAGAGAAAAAATTCTAAGCCTAAGACAGACTTGAACCTCCAGTTCTAAGGTCCATTAGAATGAAAGAAAAAGTATGAAATTTCAAACCTGCAAAACCTAAAGAAAAAAAAAACCCAAAAGCTTCCTACGTTACAAAAGAAACAGCTTACCTATGAAGGAATGAGACTCAGATGTGAGACAGAACAGCATTCTTATTACTAAACACTGGCTGCTAGAAATCAATGCATCAATGCTATTTTACATTAAAAAAATTCCATATTCAGACAAACTCCCAATCAAGTGTGAGGACAAAGTGCAGCCATTTTTTTGACATTTAAAATCTTATACATTTCTACTGGCACAAGAATAGACACTCAGATCAATGGAACAGAACAGAGAACCCAGAAATGGACCCACAAACGGATGACCAACTAATCTTTGACAAAGCAGGAAAGAATATCCAATGGAATAAAGACAGTCTCTTCAGCAAGTGGTGGTAGGAAAACTGGACAGCGACATGCAGAAAAATAAACCTGGACCACTTTCTTACACCATATACAAAAATAAACTCAAAATGGATGAAGACCTAAATGTAGCAGGAAGCCATCAAAATCCTCGAAGAGAAAGCAGACAAAAACCTCTTTGACCTTGACCTTGGCAGCAACTTCTTATTCAACATGTCTCCAGAGGCAAGGGAAACAAAAGCAAACATGAACTATTGGGACCTCATCAAAGTAAAAAGCTTCTGCACAGTGAAAGGAACAATCAGCAAAACTAAAAGGCAACCAATGGAATGGGAGAAGATATTTGCAAACAACATATCAGATAAAGGGTTATTATCCAAAATCTATAAATATCTTATCAAACTCAATACCCAAAAAACAAATAATCCAGTGAAGAATTGGGCAAAAGACATGAATAGACACTTCTCCAAAGAAGTTTCTGACTTCTTTGGAGTGTCCAGATGGCCAACACATGAAAAAATTCTCAACATCACTCATCATCATGGAAATACAAATCAAAACCACAATGAGACACTACCTCACTCCTGTCAGATGGCTAACATTAATAACTCAGGCCACAACAGATGTTGGCGAGGATGTGGAGAAAGAGGATCTCTTTTGCACTGCTGGTGGGAATGCAAACTGGTGCAGCCACTCTGGAAAACAGTATGGAGATTCCTCAAAAAATTAAAACTAGAAATACCCTATGACCCAGAAACTACACTACTAGGTATTTATCCAAGGGATACAGGTATGCTGTTTTGAAGGGGCACATGCCCCCAATGTTTATAGCAGCACTATCAACAATAGCCAAAGTATGGAAAAAGTCCAAATGTCCATCAGTGGATGGATGGATAAAGATGTGGTATATATACACAATGGAGTATTACTCGGCAATCAAAAAGAATGAAATCTTGCCATTTGCAACAATGTGGATGGAACTAGAGGGTATTATGCTAAGGGAAATTAGAGAAAGACAAATATCATATGACTTCAGTCCTATGAGGACTTTAAGAGACAAAACAGATGAACATAAAGGAAGGGAAGCAAAAATAATATAAAACCAGGGAGGGGGACAAAAACATAAGAGACTCTTAAATATGGAGAACATACAAAGGATTACTGGAGGGGTTGTGGGAGGGGGGATGGGCTAAATGGGTAAGGGGCATTAAGGAATCTACTCCTGAAATCATTGTTGCACTATATGCTAACTAACTTGGATGTAAATTGAAAAAATAAATTAAATTAAAATTTAAAAATTAAATTAAAAAAATTAAATCTTGTGCATTTCACTTACCATACACCCTTTCTGAAAAAGAAACAACTTGAAAGTTTTCCAATGAAAATGAAATCACTATGCTGTACACCTGAAACTAATATAACATTGTGTGTCACATATACTTTAATTAAAAATTTTTTTAATTTTTTTAATGTTTATTTATTTTTGAGAGAGAGAGACAGACAGAGTGTGAGTGGGGGAGAAGCAGAGAGAGAGGGAGACAAAATCTGAAGCAGGTTCCAGGCTCTGAGCTGTCTGCACAGAGCCCAAGAAGGGGCTGAGATCATGACCTGAGCCGAAGTCAGACAGTTAAACAACTGAGCCACCCAAGCAATCCCCCCCCAAAAAATTTTTTTAAATAAAAAAGAAGGAACAATCTTTCCAGAGATATGATAAAAAGCAATCCCAGGTTGACATCTGGCAACAGGTTCAGATAACAGCAATTATAAGGGTAGGTCAGTGGGCCTCAAAAAAAGTCTTCAAGAAAAAAATATATGTATTACATAAATTCTATAACAAACAATCTGGAAGATATTAATAATGCAATATAGATATATGCTACTGTATAAACAAGAAAAAAAGACAATTAGAAATGCCAAGGGAGGGGTGTCTGAGTGCCTCAGTTGGTTAAGCTTCCAACTCTTGGTTTCCACTCAGGTCATGATCTCGGTTCCTGGGCTCAAGCCCCATGTCAGGCTCTTCACTAGCAATCCAGAGTCTACTTAGGATACTCTCTCCCTCTCTCTCTGTCCCTCCTCCTCTCTCTGTCCCTCTCTCTGTGCACACATGCACGTGCACACGCTCTCTCAAAGTAAGTCACACACACATGCACGTGCACATGCTCTCTCAAAATAAATAAATAAACTTAAAAAAAAAAAAGAAAAAGAAATGCCAAGGGAAAACGTAAAAAAAAAAAAAAAAAAGACATTGCCAGAGTCTGAAATGAATTAAACTGTGGCATGGAGTTTTAGAAAAGAGAACCTATTTACCTTAACATGTGTAGCACTCCTTTGAGTGACACAGGTTTAATGACATAGAATTACATTTCTTACTCTAGAGGTATGAACATATTACATGCATAAATGCATTTTACTGATTTCTGTGTATAGAATCAACTAGAGTCAAAGAAAAACCCACATATAGTAAAAATGTAAAATACATTATAAGTCTTACCAACTGAAAGAAAGTGGTATATAGGTAGAAGAACTTGAAAGATGAGAGACAGAAAAAAGATGGAAATATATGGTAAAAAAAATCAATAGATATTATCTAAGGTTGCTGCATCACCAGATAGAATTAACTGTGTTATTTAAATTTATCATGGTAACCATTATATGATCTAAAAATAATAATGTAACTAACAAAAATTGGGGGGTGAAAGGGAGCAAGGACAGAGAAGCATCATAAGTATGCAAAATTCATTTTTCATAGCAAAGAACCACAAGATATTGTCTAAAGGTGATAATCAAAAAATAAAAACAAATATGTAAATTAGCACCATGGACATCACCACCATAATATTATCTAAAAGTTTTGCGTTATGGTTGGTGTAAATAGCACCAAGCCAGGAGCCAAGAAATCTAAGTCCTAAGCTTTACTTTTCACTAGCTCTGTATAGTTCTCAAACTGTGATCCTCAGACCAGCAGCGGTAGCATCTCCTGAAAACTTGTTAGAAATCCAAATTATGTGGCCTCATCCAAACCTACTGAATCAGAAACTTGGAGTGGGACCAGCAATCTGTGTTTTAGCAAGTCCCCCAAATTCTGCTGTATGCTAATGTCTGGGAACAACTAATCTAGACCAAGAGCCAACAAACTGCAGTCCATGTGTCAAATCCACTCCACACCCATTTTGTAAATAAAGTTTTATTGCAACACAGCCACACTCATTGGTTTATATATTATCTATATTTGCTTTTCAGCAACAACAGCTGAGCTCAGTCGTTGAGGCAGAGATCATATGGCCTGCAAAACCTACAATATTTACTCTCTGGTCCTTTACAGAAAAAGTTTGATGGCCTTCAACCTAGAATATTCTGACTGATAATACTGAGTGCACATCATTACTAAATGCAATTCAATGTTTACCATCCCAGTGAAGTTGTATAGATTATCAGAAAGGTACTTGTGCTAATAATGTCTAGAGTCTTTTAATAATATTTTAATAAGGTATTTTTAATAAGGTATTATGGAGTAACTGAATCCTCCTACCCCATCATTCTCAGGACCCCTTAAACTAGTAAGTAATAAATAGTAAAGAACCATGTAATAATTGGTAAATCAATAAATAGTATAAAAAATAAAATAAACAGCAAAAGTCAACACCCTCTGTGGCTCACAGAGTTTTAGGAAACATTACTGACCACATAATGACTTGTAGAGGGCATGATGAGCTGCTTGCTCTCCATCAAAAGCTTGATTTTTAAAAACAACATTCAGGGGTGCCTGGGTGGCTCAGTCAGTTCAGTGTCCAACTCTTAGTTTCAGCTCAGGTCATGATCTCACGGTTCGTGAGTTTGAGCCCCAAGTCGGGCTCCGTGCTGACAGTGTAGAACTTGCTTGGAATTCTCTCTCTCTCTCCCCCATCTCTTTCTCTCAAAATAAATAAATAAACTTAAAAAAAAAAAGCAGCATTCACATTTTAAAGTTAATACCACACCCAACATCTTGCCCAATTTCATCTCAATTCTTCAGACCACCCCATCACCAAAACAACCCAAGTCACATAATAAATAGGAGATGAGCCTATTTGTTAGACTGTGGCAATTATCTTCTTTATAACTGATAATACCACTGAATCAGGCCAAATTCCAGATATTTACAACCATTAGCACCCATAAATTCAAGCAAGAGGCTGTGCTTTGAATGTCTAAAGAAATCTAAATTGAACATATCAGAAAAGGGAAAGTAGGCTCCTATCTGAAAAGGACAGGTGACACAATGCAGGATAGTTAAGATATTCTAAAGCAAATGAACAAAGAAAAGCCATTATGCACACATTAGCTCATCCTACTGGTGAGAAATACTGTCAGACTCCTAGTCTTACACAGAGAAGGACAAGAATCTAACATATTAAATGTTTTTTCTGCCCTCTAAAATAATTCATTCAAATTATGTTGGCCTATAAGACTTACTTGCCAGTGTTACCACTTATTCATAACAAATCCATGGGGTGCTCTCAAATTTCGAGCCTTGGCTGGCTAAGGTCTGGTCTCTCAAGGCATCCTTTCTGAGAGCTCTGAAGCAAATCCACCCACCCTGGGCAATGCAACAGGCCAACAAGACTCCCCATCCTGGACCTCTGTCCTTAGAAGTCAAAGAAATGATTCCATCTCCCTGACTCTGAGGAGCAATGCCACAGCCAGCCCAAGAAATAACATACCTCACCCTTGCACTCAATCAAAGCAGATCTTTTCCAATTAATGCTATTCAAAGCCATTTAAAAACAGGTGCTTTTCTATTGCCTCCATAAGTAAGAGGCCCAGAATGAACTAACTTCATTGGCGGGGCTAGTTTCTAAAGCTGACAAATTGTTATATTCATTCAGTGTTTTCATTTATTTATTTATTGTTTGTTTGTTTGTTTGTTTGTTTGTTTAGAGGGGAAAGGGGCAGAGGGAGAAAGAGCAAATCTCAAGCAGGCTCCATGCCCAGCTCAGTGTGAAGCCTCACACAGGGCTGAATCCCACAATGCTGGAGTCATGACCCAAGCTGAAATCAAGAGTCAGATGCTTAACTGATTAAGCCATCCAGGCGCCCCATTCAGTCTTTTAATACACAAGGGAAACTCTCATTATAATTCACAAGGCAAATAGTTGCAATGTCCTTCTCCCCTCCTTTCCTAAAGTAGAAATGCCAGACAGCATTCTATCAGACAGCATATCATAAATGAGGATCTGACTCATCTCAAAGACTATTAATCAGACTTTACGGGAGGAAAATGGACATAGGAGAATTCTTCAAACTTAAACAGGTCTCTCAACAAATTCATTATAGAAAAGGTCCTTTAGAAATAGTAAATAATCAGGGGTGCCTGGGTGGCTCAGTTGGTTAAGCATCCGACTTTGGCTCAGGTCATGATCTCACAGTTCATGAGTTTGAGCCCCGCTTTGGGCTCTGTGGTGACAGCTCAGAGCCTGGAGCCTACTTTGGATTCTGTGTCTCCTCTTTCTCAAAAATAAATAAACATTTTTAATAAATTTAAGAAATAGTAAATAATCATAAAATTCACCACTGTTCTGAAACGTGACTGTTGTACTATCTAATAAAAGTACTTTCTCCAATCCCTTTCTTTTTTTTTTTATTCTTTTTTTTTTTAATGTTTATTTTTGAGAGAGAGTCTGAGTGGGCAAGGGGTAGAGAGAGAGGGAGACAAAGAATTCAAAGCAGTCTCCAGGCTCGGAGCTGTCAGCACAGAGCCCGACGCAGGTCTTAAACTCACAAACTGCGAGATCATGACCTGAACCAAAGTCAGAGGCTTAATGGACTGAACCACCCAGGTGCCCCCCCCCCCCCAATCCCTTTCAAATAATGAACTCAGAATTGGACTAAAACAAAGAAACTAAATAGAGTAATTCAGTAATAAAAATCCATGCTGAGTTATACAAATATTGATTTTGAGAAAAACAACTGTGATCTAAAAATAGCTGACCTTCTCAGTTGTTCAGAATGTTTTTACTAATGCCTTTTCAAACTGCTTGGCTACAATCTGTAGCCACAGGAAACATGTTTTAAGTGACAATATCTTACATAAGTAATACCTCTGAGAAACTGACTCCTAGGTTTATCCTGCTACTGTTATAAGATAGATTCTGAAAACCCTTAGTAGTATAAATACATAGCAGATGGTACCTGATAGGCTAAAGTGAGCCCTCAGTTGTTATTGGAAACATAATGGTGATGTGGCAATGATACTTTTTATATTTTATATATATTTTAATACCATGAGATCCATGTGGGAATATTTATAATTCAATGGTTATGTATTACATATAATTCACAAAGATACCCCAGAGTCAGGGAAGCTCAGGAAATAGAATTTTTGGCTTTTATTACATTTAGAGAGAAGAAATACAGAACTATGAAGGCAAAAGTAGAAGACTGGGTGCTGCTCTCGTTCTGTCTTTTAATTTCCCCACATGCCCCAGTACTGCATCTTATCCAAAAGCTAAGCCTGAGTCTGCATTTTCTTCCTCACCCCTCAAATGTTCCTTCCCTTTTACCACAGTGTCTCCCTAACAGCACCTAGCACAGTGAGTTTCACCCTTGGCTGCACACTGGGGTCACCTGAGTTGCTTCCAGCACTACTGGAGCTCAAGTCACACCTTGAAAAATTCTGATTTTAGTCTGGTCTGGACGTCAGGATATTTTAAAACTCCCCAAGTGATGCTAATGTGCAACTAAGATGGGAACCACATCCTAGCATACTTTTGGTAAGGAAGAGCCAGGCAAAGTAATGAAATAAAACAAGATGAGACAATGAAAACCAAAATGGGGGCTCAATCCCACATGCCCAGACAAGCAGTAAGATCTGTCTGGTAGTACAGTTCCTAAAGCCATTAGTTTCTCACTCTCCCCCTCCCCCATCCCAATTGGCCCCAACGCCTGTCCTTTCTGTCCATCCCTTTCTACCCAGTCCTCCTGTCAACACGCTAGCTCACACCCTTTCACTTTGCGCCCATCCGAGTCTAGAAGCCCTTAATCAGTCTCCTGCCTCCTTTTCTTGGCTCCATCTGATCCACTCTGCACACCACCACCATATTAATCTGGTTGTCATTCCCCACCGCAAAACCTCCAGCCACCTCTTCCTGCCCATTATGTCTAAACTACTCAACTTGGTGGGAAAGGCCTTGCCTAGTCTGTTTCCAGATGTCTTTCCAGCTCTCGTTTCTCACTACTGAAAAGGAGCCTTACTCTGTTCTGATCAACTTGGATGGCCAAAGTTCCCCAAACATACTCTTTTTAAGACTTCGAAAACCAGGGGGGTTGGATAGAAGTCAAATATTTTGCCCCAGATCACACAGCTAGTGAGCAGTGGAATGTGGATTGCGTTCCAGATTTGGGCTGTGTACAGAGCTCTTAAATACCACCTTATTCTCTCTTTCTGGAATGTTGCCTTGCATATCTACCTGTGGAAATCCTACCTATCTTTTCACCTTCATTCCTAAAGCTTTCCTTGTTTTTCCTGTCTGAAGTGACTTTTCTCTCTTCTGATCTTCTATAATACTTTGTTTGCATATTTCACAAGCTATCATGACAACAGAGTCATGTGATGAGCTTCCTGAGGTTCAAGACATTGTCTTATGGCCTTGTTGGTCCTTTATAGCACCTAATAACACCAACCACACTGTTGGCACTCAGCAAAGATCTAGTGAAGAATGAGCTGCCGTGGGAAGCTTCTTCACTCACCCAACCCAGCCACAATGAGAGGTCCTTATTAATTTCAGGCACAGAGATATCCTTTCCCCACCCTGCATATCCTGCCATCCTCCTCTTCTAGTACATCAATTCTTGTTCTGTGTCATGAGCCCTCCATCAACTGCCTATAAAACATTTTGCAACCTGGGAAGGGCTCTGTTGCCTGGTTACCACTGTAAGACTTAGGAAGATGCATATTGTGAAAATAGGAATCATAAAAAACAAGGCTGGTTTCATTCTCTGGAACCTGAAATGGAACCTGGAAAGCAAGGTTCATGTCAAATTCCCCTTTTGGGCCTTCTTACCCATTGTCTCTGTTTTATGTGGAAAGAAAGACGGGTGGGGCTCTTTATGTTGAAAGCAAGAGGGGTGGATATGAGCAAATGCCAAGAAGAGAAAAGGGGAATAATTGGTCAGACAGCTATTCTTTCTCAAGAAACAAACAGCATTCTAGGAAACTAAAAAACTTCCTATTTGCCAGAAATTATATAAGGAATATAGAAGAGAAAAAAAGACATCAAGCCAAAAAAACAGTAGCCCCTTGTTTTGTCTTATCTTCTACCTCTAGGAGATAGGGGTTCTACCCCTCTATGCTTCTCTCTACACTGGTCCAGATAGCACTCAACATATGCTTCTCAGTGTGACTCAGAAAAGGCTACAAGTACAAGACAAAAACAACCCATTTTGGTTAGCATATGACTGCATCGGGGATTCAGTAAAATTCAACAGTGAGTTTTAACCAAATATAATGAGAATAGGTGGAGGCACTTCCACCTGTTGCCCACCTCCCTGCTCAACCCTTTCCTTTGCAGCTCCCCATGGAAGGAGAAGTTGCTGAACTGATGGGTGTCATTATTTTGGAATGCAACTGAGCCAAAGAGGGAGACCAGGTACAACTCCCTACAACCCAAGGAGGTTAAGGCAGGAGTGAGGACTGAGTTCCTCTCTCTCTGTCAGCAGCCTCCTTCTCACCCTATAGCAAATACTCTTTTTTTTTATTGAAATGAATTCTATCAGAACTGGAAATTCTACCGACAATACTCCTGACAGCCTACTATGTGCAGGGCACACTGTGCTAGAGCTAGGGATAAAAAAAAAAAAAAAAAAAAAAAAAAAAAAAAAAAAAAAAAACAAGAAAACAAAACAAAAGCATTGGCCCCTACTCTTGAGCTATTCACAGTCTAATGGGAAAGGCAGAAACAATTTCCATATACTACAGTGTTATATAAGAGCTAAGCTCAGGTGTCTATGGAAATTAAGAGTCTGTGAGAGCGAAACTGAAGTTGGGGAAGGATTCCTTGAAGAAATGAGGTCAGACTGAAGGCTGATGAATGTGTAGAAGTTAGATAGGCCAAGAAGGATGGGAAAGGTCTCAACAGAGAGAACCACATGAGCACAGCCCAGAGACACACACAGCATCCTTCCTTCAAAGCAACAAAACCCCAAATCCTTACGCATCTGCATAACACATACCATTTTCAGGGATCAAAGGAAGAAAGGAAAGGAATTAGTTACATATAATTTAAGCAATAAACTTTGAAGAAGTGCATTAAAAAATAAAATCCATAGCTCTCTCTGAGGAAATATGAATAGTAATATACAAAAACAAAAATAAATCTTTTAGAGTGGCTTTGGTTAAAGCAAACAACTCAACTTTCTAATCTCCACAGGTGGGATGAAATTGCAGGTGGCCTTTCAATGACAAAGCTGGTGTTGACCCCGAAATCACATGAGGCAGATGGAAGACAAGCTAAACAGCACACACATGGCCGTTGTGTAAATTCCTAACCTCACAGCAATTTAAGTAAGAGATGACATCATAAGCCCTATAAACCCATGGAGGGAAGGGCCTTTCCTGGCTGGAGACTGGACACAGCACTATCAAAGAGTGGGGTTTGGGCCTCATTCCCAGCTCTATCTTTGTCTGTAAAATGGTTCATCATTATGAACTCTGTCCCACACTCCACCCCTTGGAAGCCTGGGTATTGACTGACTCAATTCGATAAAGGTGTAAGGCTCGGGCTAGAGAAACAGCAGATGCCCAAAAACATCTCTGTCATATTCTCAGCTACAAGCACAGTTTTTATTCTCAGCCTTTGTTTTCTTGCTCTGTGCCTTAGATTCTCTATCTGAATATGGAGAATTCCTTATTTAGGGAAGATAAACTAAATAACTCCTAACATGGCTTGACCTCCTTGAGCAATGGTCATGTGTCCCAGATGACAGGCCCTAGGAAGCTAGAATCACCTTATTCTAGTGCAATAAACCTGAAGGGGCAGATGCAGCATTAGCATGTTCAACCAATGTTTCATTCACTCAACAGTGTGTATTAAGTACCTCCTATGTGTGAATCATAGTCAAAACTGACATTGTTTTCTAGCCTCTTCCCCTATCACTTGTCTGTGAGGGATACATCAGAGAAACTGGCCACGCTACATACCAGCGTGGGCTGCACTCAGCAAAAATTCCATCTCAACCCAGCCCTGTCACATGGGAAATTCAGAATAAACTAAGTGACTGGGAAGCCAGCAAAACGCTGTGTTCAGCTCACCTGGGGATGCTAGTCAGGTAAGTCATGACATTCAGGAAGTCTTCCTCTGGGATGTGTTTGAACCCCACAAACTCTGGAAAAGTGATGATGGGGGCACCGTCTTTCCCTCGGCCTCCTGCAACAAAAATGCGTGGTCAAGATGTTAACAAAATGTTTTCATGTCACATCTCTGCAGGTAAGTGACTTTGATTAATGTCAGGTGGGGAGATACATACTGGCCTTCCCCTTTTCCATCTGTATTATTTCAGACTAGAAAGTGGGAAGGCTGACATGGAACTATTTTGAACAAGTCTCCTCTTCAGGCTTGCTCAAGTGATATTGTGAGAATTCAATTTTTAAATCCTCTGAAGACAGTTAGTGTATAAAAGATAGTACTAATTTAATCACTTCAGTACAAGTGGAACAGTAAGTAATGTCAATACAAATATATAATATTGTTCTTAATTTTTGTAGTCAATAAATATCAAAGTTAAAGCATGGTGGTCAAGTGAGTTTTGTTCTAAAGTCAGCCTGGTTCAAATCCTGCTCTGCCACTTAATTTCTATGTGACTTCATGCAAAGATAGTTCATCTAAATAGGATTTTCCATAAATATATATACATATATAATAGGAATAATATTTTTACCTACTTCTAAAGGTATTGTGAGGATTAAGTGAGAACATATACGAAAAACACATTAGTAGAGTGCTTATTACATATAAGTGCTTAATAAATAGGGACCATTATATGGTTATTATTATTACAAGGAGGCAATATTATATTTATTATTATTACAAGGAGGCAATAACCACCTGCCCTTCAATAACTTACCAACAGGGGTATAAAACATCACTGTAAGAATAAAAATGTAAAATTAATATTTAAATATTTAATCCAGGGGCACCTGGGTGGCTTAGTCGGTTAAGCTTCCGACTTCAGCTCAGGTCATGATCTCGCTGTTTGTAAGGTCAAGCCCCTCATTGGTTTCTGTGCTGACAGCTCAGAGCCTGGAGCCTGCTTTGGATTCTGTGTCTCCCTCTCTCTCTGCCCCTCCCCCACTCATGCTCCACCTCTCTCTCAAAACTGGATAAACATTTTTAAAAAGTTTTTATATATTTAATCCATTGGAGCAGAGGCCACTAGATTGAATTAAATGGATTATATTTCCTCATCTCCTTGCAGCTAGATGCAGCTACATGACTGAGTTCTAGCCCTGTGGTTCTCAAATTGTGTCCCAGGTACCCAGGGAACCACGGTGAACTTGTAAGAACATCATTAATATTTTAAATGTTTGAGGGAAACAGCAATAGTTGGCATATATCAGATGACATGCATGCTACTAGCTTGAGGTAGTTCACAATTTCAACATTAAATTGCACTACATTCTTTTGAAAGTCACTGCATCCTTGTGAAGTTGGGGTTTTGGTGACTGCTGAGATAAAAAGCAAGCGCCGTATGAAAATTAATATAGAACAGGAAACAAAGGTGGTGATGTCCAGTCTCATTCCGAGATTCAAGATTATTGTAGTTACCTAAGAATGAAATGTAAACATTACTTTTTCTTTCAATTTACATGTATTATTTTTTCAAACAGCTATCAAACTGTTAGGACATACAGACTTACTAAGTCATTTTAACTGTTAGGTATTGCTTTTGGCCAAGAAAGTCTGTGAAAATACTAAGATAGACTGAGATATATATCTGAGACTGAAAAACTAAGCACCAAGAACTGAGTAAATTGGGGAATCTATGCCCTCCCTGACAGGATAGGAGCTGAATTGCTGAGAGCACTTCCAGGTTATGTCTATGGAGGGAAACCACTTTAAGAAAAATAACGGCTCCCAAGAGAAGCCAACTACAAATGACTGCATGTATTTCACTTATGTAATGAAAGAGGTAGGGCAGGGTGTGGTTTAATGACAATTGTGTGATTAATAAGGGTGTGGGATCAATGAAGAAATTACATAAAAGGGCAACTCAGAGAAGCAAATGCAGGTCATGTCTTGTCAATGATGCTATCCTAAGGAAGGAGGGACCTGGCCTACCATCATGAGAATCTAGGCCAGTCTACCAGATGACAGTACCATTAAGGTTATCCAATCCACTCTGCTGCTCTGAGTCCATACCTGATAAGTATCTTCTGATTATACTCTGACTTTCCATGTAAATTTCTTCCAAGGCAAAAAATGTGCTGTCAAGCACATCATGAAAAAATTTTCATCATGAAAAGATTAAATCAGTCTTGTAGTTTTCTATAACAGTCTCTTCTAGGTATTGTTCATGTAGGGTTAGGCTCTCAGAGACCAATCGCAATGGAATGAAACTGTGTGAGACTTGTCTGATGACTAGACATTCTTCTCCAGGAAGTAGCTCCTTAATAATTCTACACGTTTATTTTAAATTTAAAAAAAAAGTTAACTGCATATTAAATGTTTGTCAAACTTTGACTTGGAGATTAAGATGCCTCATTATGCTGACTGAAAACAACTTAAATCAGGATACTATCAGCTTTCACCTCATATTTTTCCTCTTTGCAGTCATACAGCCATAGGAAGTCTTAGATGAATGCAAATTAAGAGAATTTACATCTCCAGTAAGGCTAAATTTAAATGCATTATAACACTGTACTAATTGCATAGCCAATATTTGCCAAGAAAATGGCTAAAACATTTCAAGGAATCAAAACACCCTAAAAATATTCATTAAGGCATGATTATACTATTTAATGATTGTCTTT
The DNA here is from genome assembly GCF_046562875.1 of Panthera onca. Classification (NCBI taxonomy): domain Eukaryota; kingdom Metazoa; phylum Chordata; class Mammalia; order Carnivora; family Felidae; genus Panthera; species Panthera onca. The sequence goes on along the minus strand of NC_138347.1, from coordinate 83,909,900 downwards.
TACTGTTGATTATAAAATAAAGCTCTTCACACCTAAATGGAGAAAGATAGGTGGAGTGTTCTTGTATCTTGGTTTATACCAATACTGAACACCAGAGAGGCCCAAGGTTGACTGGGGACACCACCTGCGGTTGAACATTAAACGTGACAGACAGAAGCACCAAGGAAACAAAGCTAAGCCTCCAGACACCCATTGACCACCCACATCAAGGCATTTGGTGCCACCTTGTGAGAAAATGTGGAAATGCAAAAGGATGAAAGCGTACCAAAGAAGCCCTATTCAAGGAAAATAAAGAACACCAAATTACTTGGAAGTAAAATGGTGACTTAAATAAAATAAATTTCAGTACTCCTGGTATAATTTTTACCTGTTCTCTAAATGGAAGAGGAATAGGTTTACTGCAGAAAACAGTAGTGAGTACTTGAGAGACATAAAATTGTTCCTATGAGGGCCTGAGTGTTGGCTGGCATGGAGACTTTCCTACTATAGAGGAGAATTTGGAATGCTAGCAAATCCTATAGAAGATGGTGAAGACCAACAATGAAAGAGAGAGTGAGGCAGTTAATGCTATTTGCCTTCCAATATCCATTTTCCTTTTCTCTCCCTGCCAAAAAAAAAAAAAAAAAAAAAGATTTCAGCTGGGAAAATGGCAATACCACTTCCTGGGAGGCACTTTAGAAAACTCAGGGCCTGGGATACCAAATCATCTGTCCTACATAATATTGTCCCACATGCTGTGTGATTTCTGAATATCTTAATAGAAACTCTATGTAAGTGAAAAATCCATTTATAGTGATATTTATAGTGATCAGATCCTATAAACCCAGTTTTATACATAATAATAGAGGGTTTTTTAATATTTTTCCATTTTATTGAGACATAATTGACACAATATAACAATGTATTAGTTTAAGGTATACATATAATGATTTGACATATGTATACATTATAAAATGGTGACCACAATAAGTTTAGCTAATACCCATCACCTCACAAATCACCTTACAATTTTTTTTTCTTCAGATCTATTCTCTTGGCATTTTTCAAATACACTATACAGTATTGTTAACTATATAGTCACCATGCTGTACATTACGTCCCCAGAACTTAGTTATCTTATAACTGAAAGTGTGTACTTTTGACCACTTTCCTCCATTTTCCTCACCCCCACCCCACCTCTGGCAGCCACCAATTTTTTTCTGTTTCTGTGAGTTCATTTTTTTAAGATTCCACCTACAAGTAACATCATAAAGTATTTGCCTTTCCTTATCTGACTTATTTCACTTAGCATAATGCCCTCAAGGTCCACCCGTGTTGTCACAAATAAGTTATTTTTATATGGTTTTAATATATACTAAATTTTTCAAGAATGCAACTACCCTACACATTCAAGGAAGTTAATACTTACTTTGTTCAGAATGTATCAACTTTGTTCAGAACTGTATCAACCATTATTTACCCTTTCAGAAAACCGTTACAGTAAGGCTACTCAGTGTGTCTGATCACCTATACCACACCCCAGCATTTACAGCTATCACATTCATGGTAACCAAGCACCTGACTACTTTATTATTTTTTTCTAGTATAGCTAGAAATACATATTGAAATACATATTATTTTACTATGTTTATTTTCCTTTTATTTCTCCTTTATTGCTCTCCTTTACATTTTCTTTTTTCTTTTTTTTTTTTCTGTATATACATAAACAGGGGGTAGCTATTCACCCTCTGTGAGCACACAACTAAACTATTAAACTATACTGCTAGCTTCCCATGCTATTAAATGTATCTATGTAAGCGATCCAGGTTCAAGTCAATGGCGTATGGTGCGTGCTGTTGTTGAGCCGAGGCTTTTTATTTTTATTTTTTTTTTTTCAACGGTTTTTATTTATTTTTGGGACAGAGAGAGACAGAGCATGAACGGGGGAGGGGCAGAGAGAGAGGGAGACACAGAATCGGAATCAGGCTCCAGGCTCTGAGCCATCAGCCCAGAGCCTGACGCGGGGCTCGAACTCACGGACCGCGAGATCGTGACCTGGCTGAAGTCGGACGCTTAACCGACTGCGCCACCCAGGCGCCCCGAGCCGAGGCTTTTAAGAAGCAGTATGCTCTCTTTTCCCTGTCTGCTTTCTGGATACAAATCATAAGACAACCATAAAATGGATAATAGTAATATAAGCCACAAAGTGAAAGGCATCTTCATGATGAAGATGGAGAGAAATCATCTGCTGATCATGAACATACATGTTGAACTGCTCCAAGAGAAATAACTAAATTTCTATTGTGTTTGTTTGAACTACTATGCACCTTGGAGTCTATTTAGTATAGCTGTTCAGTCCACCCTAACTAACACAGGTCATGGTATCCACAAATTTCAACTCAGGATAGTGGGGGCAATACAAATCATTTGTTATAAAAAGAAGGATTTGGACCAACATGATTGAGAACTGCTCAATACAATAGCCACTAGACATATGTTGTCGTTGAGCACTTGAAATATGACCAGCCCAAATTGAGATGAACTGTAAGCGTTGAAATACAAACTAGATTTCCAAGACTTAGTACAAAAAAATGTAAAGCATCTCAACAATAATTTTGAATATTGATGACATGTTGGAATAATATTTTAGATATATTGGGTTAAATAAAAATACTATTAGAATTAATTTCCTTTTTGCTTTTTTCATATGGCTACTAGAAATTTTAAAAACACATATGTGAGTCACATTATATTTCTATTAAAAAATACTGCCTCCTGCACCTTCTTGCACTGGTTCTCATTTCCTTGATGCCAAGTTACTAACTCTATCTCTGATTTAGATATAAGTTTGACTCTGATCAGTTTCTTAATGTGACATTCTCCATTGTTTCAGTGAGAATTTCCCACTTGCCCCTGGGAACTCCACCTCTACCAACCCTAGGCTCCACTGGTGGACTCCATAAGCCTAAGAGTATTTTATGCCTTCATTATTGATTATTTCTAAAATATGGTATGTGAGAGAGGAAACTTCAGACAATGATTCCAAGGGGGGACATAACCATTAAAATAAAAAGAAAACGGTAATTTCTTTTAATTAGATTCCTTTTAATCCCAAGTATTACAGTAGAGATTGATGAATGACCAATTTATAGCCAACCCCCTCTCCCCAACCACCTTCCACTGTAGCCATTTAAAAGCTAATGTTTGCCTTTTCTGACTTCCTTGCTGGTAGAAATGGCTACATGACACAATTCCAGGATGAGACATAATCAGAAGTCTACCAAGAGCTTCTGGGAAAGTTTCTGTTCTCCTGGCAAAAGGGACAGAAGAAGCCAGCATTGCTCCTTTTCCTTCTTCCTGCTTTGGACACAGACTTGATGTGTGGAGCTACAGCAGCCATTTTGATATTAAGACTAAAAACAAGAGAAACATCAAGAGAACCACAAAGATGCACCCTTAATGTTATTGAGCCACTGGCCCAATGCCAGGAATTTCTACTTTTGGGCCTCTGTTATGTGGCTTAGAAAACAAACAAACAAGTCCTATGGGCTAGGTTCTCTTATAGCCAGATACCACATGACATGCTTTCCTTAAAAGAACCCACTTTACCAATGAGAAGCCTGAGGTTCACAGCAACAATCTAATTGTGTTGGAATATGAACACAGAATTATCTGAGTCCAAAGCCTAGAGTGTTTCCACCACATTAACCTGCTTATATTCTCTTGTTTCCTAGCTAAGCCCTAAATTTAGAAATATCCCAAGTTCACTGGGAACATGCCAGTTGTCTTTCAAGTCAAGAGCCAGCAGAGGCCCAGCCCTGGTCACTATCCAATTCCTGCTGGTGGCCCCTGTTCACAGACCTCACCGTCCAAAGGCTTCAAACCATCTGGCCACAAATCTGGGTCATCCATGGTGCAGTGAGTCCCTGCTCTCCCACCAGCCATGGGAGCACACTCACAGAGCACGGCAGGCCAGGCAACTGGGGCCTCACTGAAGAAAAAGCTCCATCCTGTCCTTCCCAGCATTCCTGCTTGATGGGGCCCCAGCTCTTTCCAGAGCTCAGTGGAATCTGCACAAAGTCTGCAGCTGGGACATCCTCACCCTGCTTGCCTGAATCAGGAGAACTGCTGTGACCCTGAACAGAGGCCACAGCTCGGTCACCACAGGGCTGAGAAAAGACCTGAGTGCAGAGATTTCTGTTTTACAGCTACACAGGTACCCACAGGGGCCTCATTGCTGACATTGGCTGCCACTGGCAGGTAACGATGAAAAGCAGGCCTAGTAATTCCAAGAAAGTGCTGACTCAGAGAACTTGATATTCTTGGCTACTGATATCCTTCCAGACTTGCAATACTGCAAATCCTACCACAGCTAATCCATGCTTCTCTCTCATAGGATGGGGAAACTTGAGGCAACAACATGACAAAAGAAGCTAGAAAATGAAAGATTGTCGTTGCCACAAAGTGACTTTCCTAATGCAGAGGTGTCCTCTTGGTCCAATGTGCGTGTTTATAGTTCAATGTTCTACACTAAAGAGTGACAATTAGGGGTGCCTGGGTGGCTCAGTCGGTTAAGCATCCGACTTCAATTCAGGTCATGATCTCGCGGTTCATGAGTTTGAGCCCCATGTCGGGCTCTGTGCTGGCAGCTTAGAGCCTGGAACCTGCTTCAGATTCTGTGTCTCCTCTCTCTGCCCCTTCTCTGCTCATGCTCTGTCTCTCTCTCAAAAATAAATAAACATTTAAAAAAAAATTTTTTTTAAAGAGTGACAATTATCTCTATTACTGACTTCGTTGTGGCATCATACACCACTTCAACTGTGAGCATAGCTTTGGTTCCTTATACAAACTATATCATACTGAAAACTATTCTTTGTAATATAATCCTAAAATAAACATTTCTATGGGATTAAAATATACCAGGAAAAATACTCATACAGTTGGCAGTTGCAATGCTAATAAGCCTTTTTCATACACTACGTCTTTAATCCTCCAAGTTATGATGATCCCACCCATTCGTTATACAAGTGAGGAAAGTAAGGCTTAGGAATTAAGTTGCCAAAGAGATGCAGCTGGTCAAAGCAGAACCTAAATCCGTATCTAGGGCTGTCTGGTACCCATTTATGTTTTCCTATGTCGTCCTAAGAAATAAGAATAGAGAGAAGCGCTTCAGTAACACTCAAAGGAGGTGACTTTGGAGCACTAAATGCACACGTTAATTGGTCAGCTGGGGCATTAGGGTTTTGGCATAAGGCTACAGAAATCCACTTCACCTCACGCCTTCATCCATTCCAGACCTGGATGCCCATTAGTGTTGCAGCCTTCTGTGCCATAAGACCACAGCAGCAGTTGCCAAAAACCCAGAGGGCAGTCCCCACCCTGCCTTTTGTTTTTCAGAGTCCTAGGCTCACTGTGAGAAGCTAGGAGGCTGCACCTTCAGGAGGCTGGTTAGGCACTCCCGCCAGGGCCAACACTGGGCTGCCTACGGCAGCGATGGAGGAGCAGGACTCACAGGACACACCAGGAGGACTCGGATAATTCTGAACTGAGCACTTATTATATCACAGTCTCTGTTCTAAGTGATACAGGTAGAAATAAAAAAAATGAGGACTCTGCTTATGGAGCTTTCAGTAACTATATGAGCAGTGATCAATGTGGAGGAAAGACCAGAGAATTCCCCAGAATGTCTGGATTGTGTAAGATGTCCCCACCCAGGATGTGACTCATGGATGGGAGAGGTATCCCAATAACAGAGACTGCATTTCCCTCAAACTCGGTAGGATAAAGATTTTGGAGCAGATTAAATATGATTTAGAGAAAGGAAAGAAATGCGACTTTTTTTTTTACATCCCATGTTGTAGAGTTAAATTCATACCAACTACGTACTCTCCGAAATGGAACTAAGGTGGCTTTGTTGCTTTTTTTCAGAACAGATGTAAAGATGAGGAAAGTGACTTGCCATCTATTCCTCTGTGACATGTGCTAAGGACAACTAATTTCATGCCATGCTTCCAAGACAGGTCTAAATATAATTCAGGGTTTGGTATGTACCTCCAGTTTCAGTAATGAAAGTCATGTCACCATTAGCTAAGTGAATAAGAAAGAAGAGTGTTCTGGTAATGACAGCTTCTCAGGGTTGTGCCTAGGCTCAGAAAATTTCTAGCCTCTTCTGAACATTAGCCTCTCTTTACTCCCAAATGTTCAATGGAAATCAATGCATTAAAATTAGGTCCATAAGAGCTAAGAATAAAAGACAAATCTCTCAAAGAACAAATAACCTCACCAGTGCTCATGAACCCTCAAAACCAAACTCTCTAAAGGTTGGATCTTGGAAAAATATCCAAGAAGAATGTTGGGAAAATGTCATGATGGCAGCTGATAACAATAGCCATTTCTTTTTCCTTCCTCAAAATCTTTTTGGCTCTGTTCTTTACAACCTCAAAGAAATGTACTCCCTTAGGAAAGATTAAATGACACCCAACAGCAACAGGAATGATATCTCTGAGATCTACTCTCCTCCAGATGGACATTTCTCAGTTCATTCTAGGTCTGAGAGAGGCTTAAGACTTGGGTGTACTGTTGATTAAGGTTCATTAAGATTTGCGTGTACTGGGCCCTCCCGACAAGACCCCTGCCCCCACAACAAAATCTAAAATACAAATTAATTTGCCCCTTACCTGAGAGAATGGCAAACTGTCTGTGAAGTTGTTCAATTATATCCACTGCCACCAAAGGCCTGATTTCCTGTTGCATGATTTCATCTGCACAAATGAAATACAAATTAGGTTAAATCCTTGTAAATTACAAAGAGAATTTTAAAAGGAAGAAATGGAAGCTTCACTACTCAGGAAATCTGGGACTTATCAAAATATGGTTATACGCACACTATTCTCTTGCACACTTGATTCCTGAGATGCAGAAATGGATCTGGGTTTTGTGTGGTTTGAAGCTTATACCCACGAGCACAGAAGCACACTTCTAGAGCCTCTCCCAAGGTTTTAGGAGGGACCAGTGCAAGGAAGGGGCCCTGAAGTTTAAGCTTAGGTAGCTTCACAATATACCTGCTAGGATGGTCTCATTATCAAGGCAGGTACTCAGGTATCTGCCTACTCCTTTAGGTCTGAGGACATTTTAAATACAAACAACATAAATCATCAGAGTTCATCTCAAGCTGGGTCATAAAATCAATCTGAGATTTATGAAGGTTCTTTGCTTTTGTTTCCTTCCCTCCCTAATTCCTTCCTTTTTGCCTCCCTCCTTAGTTACCTCCATGCCTTTTTATTTTTTCCCCTTCCAGAATACTTCAAGGGGACTCTTCCCACTGCCAAGCATGTTTAAGGAAGCACTTCCCCATTTTGCTAATTAAAGATGCTCCGTACTGAATAAAGAGGTACATATTTTCAAGGCAAAAATTCAAATCGTTCAAGCACAAACCTACAAATGTCCTCTAACCCTAAGAGTGATCTATAGGCCCTATGATTTGTATTCTATCCATTCGGGAAAAAGAGATTAGAGAAGGGAGAAGACTGAACGGAAATCCTTCACCTGGGCTGAAAAGAGAAAGGCATTTTCAACTCTCACTGCCTAAGATATTATTATCCTCATTTAACTGTTTCCCAGGGAATCTCAAAAAATGAACTGGTTATTGTTTCTACAGCATTTAAACATCAAGTTAGATTAAGGCATGAGTCAAACAGTCTTGTACATTGATGCTAAATAGGAATCTCCCATTGATTCAGCCTGGAGTTGGGGTAACGTTTTGATATTTCAATGTTGACCAATCAGAAGGTTATATTAGGGAAGCTCCTCCCAGAGCCTTGGTTTCCACTTCTCGGCTTTTGTGTGAAGGTTCAAGGAGATGACACTTATGGGATGTACATAGTAGATGCTCAGCAAATGCTAGTTATATCCCTTGATCTGGAAAGGCCTTTCCCATATATGCTTTCTGAAAGTCTTGTTAGTCTGGGGGCAAGTGCCAACTTAAATGCCAAGACCCTTTTCAATGAATTCTATCACTCTCTCTGGAGGAAAGCAGGTAAACCCAGGCCAGAGCTCCTTTATCCCTCTTTCGTCTTTCCACCCTGATTGCACTAAAAATTCACTAATTTCCTGTTTCACTGTTAATTTTGGTGGATGCAATAATGGTACTGTAGTTCTACTTGGCAAAAAGGGAGGGCCTTCTCTGTTTTATACATGAACTAAAGTATTTAACAGTAACATAAGCCTAAGATCTGATTAAAAATGCTCAGGCACCACCCCCTACCAAAAATGTATGGGGCAAGAGGAGGGGGAGATGAAACCAGACTGACAAATGTGGATAATTGTTGAAGTTGGTTGATGGGTCCATGAGAGTTCATTGTATAATTCTTGTGCATATGTTTCAAATTGTTCATAACAAAATGTAAGTAACAAATGGACACCAACATAGAAAATTTAAGCAGAAATAGGAGTTACATAATGGAAGAGTTTTTCAGAATATAATCTCCCAGTGGTCTGGGAAAGTGGCATATTCAAAAATAGAGCTGGGTTATTATTTTTTCATGCCTGAGGGAGCATATTTAAGAGATAATGACCCCAAAGAAAAACCAAGATTATAAAATATATCGTTATTGTACCTCAATATTTGAGGTGTGCTTTTGACATTTTAAGGAGGTAAGAGCTGAAAATGGACAACAGAAGTGAGTTAAGCCAACCATCCCCCAACCCATCTCATTTTTTAAGTGAAGAAATGGAGACCCAGAGAGATTCTGACCCTACCTGTGGTCATCTAATTTAAGCGTGGAGGTGGGGTCAGCCTGGGATCACCTGACTCTAAGAGGGCAAATCTCAGCCTTCTGTGATAGGATTCCCAGACCCTTGGTCTTCCAGAGCACTGTCTTTGACCACCACTGACAGGATAACTAATGTCTCTCGTGGGAATCTGTAGAGGTCTGCGTAGCCTTTCAACAGAGACCATTCCCACCTGAGGTTACCAAATGAACAGGACTAAAATTTAGAATTTGTTTTTCAAGCATAGAAATGAGCTGGTTTGCCTTTGCTGAAAGAGCTTGGCCCCCAGCCAGGGAGAGATAGGGTTATCCTTGAAGATTTCCCAGCAAAGGAGGTTCATGACCCCATCTGGCTGGCTGCAACAGATCATGTGAGTTTCTCAGACTCAGGGCTGACCCAGAGCATGGAGATGACCTCAGACACACCCAGCTTTTAGTGATGCCTGACATCTATGGGCCTGTTGGAATAGGGGCAAGATTGGTTCAGCCCCAAAAGAGACATAAAAAACCAGGCCTGCTGCTGGAGGGCCTTGCTCTCCACTGCTCCATAGATGGGGTTGGGAAGCTCTTTAGTCTAAAGGAACACCTTCCTCTGCAGTGGGAAAGAACCCAGACAGCCCTTCCCCCACATGGGAAGGGCTGTTTCTGCCAACTTCTAGCTAGGCTGCCAGAGCAAGAACACTCTGAGTCTCAGTGTCCTCTGTTGTGAAATGGCTTTTCCTTCTCTAGAAATAGTTGAGCCTGAGTAGTGATAACCCACCGAAGTGGTGGTCCCTGATGCACTTTGCCTGGCCCCTTGGTCCTGCGTGGAGGCTTCCTGTTTGCTGCTTGCTATTTTTGATGTACATGGATTAGGCAGAAGCTTATCTCTTTCAACCCTCATAAGGCAAGGGGAGGTGATCATTCAACATCAACACAATTTCTATCCTGCACAGTTACAAATAGATCAGGGAAAAACTTGTCCCTTTTCTATCCCTGATAAGTATACAGGCATGAGATTGTATGCTACCCAGGACCCACAGTTCCAGAGATGCAGAAGGCATCAAAGTTGCACAAACAGCCTCCTAGGTGGTGGAATAACAGCCTAGTACATCCCATGGAAACTCAGCTTAGGAAGGCAGTAAGCAACACCCCTGTGTCGTCCACTGCCCAGTCTGAGAGAGCAATGCAGGCTCTGGGGCAGGACCATTCCTACTGATTGCACCCATCCTCACGGCAGAGGGCAGGGAACTGCTGATAACGGCTTTATGCAGTCTGAGTTTGCAACTGATCAGGAATAAAGGGAGTAAAACCCTCAGCCTCCCACTCTGGCTGTTCTGAAAGTTCAGTCACACTGGGATTTAAAAGTATGGTCTGAAGAGAAAAAGAACCAAATTGCTAAATAAGTAAGTTAGGGGAACAAAGTGTGGTCTGGACCGAAGAGGGAAGGCAGCCCCAATTTTGACGGACCTTGCCACATTTCTACTTTGCCAAGAGAATCTGGTGAACAGAAAAAAATGGAAGAGTCTGCCACTTAGGTGGACTAGGAATGGGTCCAGGATCCCCAGTCTCAGTCTCTGTGCAGCACACACTTCTCTGCTAGTAACACTAATGAACACCAGCTGTGAGCTGGCCCTGACAATGCACCTCACAGATTAACTCATTTAATCGGTCGGATAATGACAGTAAAGGAATGCACCTTTTCACTAAAATGAACCTCCTCCCACCCACCCCGCCCTCTCACCCCCACAACTAGACCAGACTTGACTGCCAGGAAAGCACTTGTAGACCAACAGCTCTAAGAAATCAGTTGCCAGGCTGGTAGGAAGGGCCATCCCACGGGGTCACGCATTTCACTTCTCTTATTGGCCAGGTCAGAAATAACACAAACCCATTTTCCTTCTTTTACTGGGCCCTGTATGAGAGCAATGGTTAGCCCAAATCATAAGACTTAGTATTGAAGTCTTGTCCATAAATTAGCAATGAATAAAAGGCATGTGAAAAGCAGATGGAAGATTTTTTTAAAGGAGAAATCTAGAATTTTAATAGCAAGAACACTGAAAAATGTCCAATTTCCTACCAGTCAAATAATGCAATTAAAACAATAATGGAATACCTCATTCATCCATAAAATAACTGAGACTCTAACACCCAGTCCTGGGGTTTTGTTGGAAAACTAATACATGTACATGACCTTGGAGTGTGAAGCTGGTAGATCCCTTTTAGAAAGTGGTTTCACAATATTTTATCCAGTGATTATTGTGTAGTTACATACAAACCCTTTATATGCAGCATCTCATTTAATCCTCAAAACAATGCTAAGGGTGATATTGAACTAGATTTGCTCATCCAAGGTCAATCAAGGTCATCCAAGCTCATCCAAGGTCAAGCAGAGCCAGAATTTGAACCCATCTCATTCTGAACTCCAAAGCCCAACATCTTAACCATTGCAATACAGAGTTTCAATACACAGTCATTAAAATCTTCAAAATCTTTTATTCATTCATCTAACATCTGGAAATTTAGGCCAAGAAAATAGTAAAATGAAAATGTTATACATAAAAAAGGTAGACTGGAAATACTATTTATAAGAGTAAAGAGATGAAAGCATTCATTATATAATTATGAAGACCATCTCCACAGAAAAAGATTTAAAATATAATATCAAGGACATAAAAACTATATGTGAGGTGAGACTGCAGACAAGTTAAAAAAAGAAGAAGAAAGTATGTGGTGTATTTGTGCACATGTGTGTGAGCATATGAGAAAAGAATACTTGAAATAGTTGTGTTAGAGTAACGGAATCATATTGTTCTTACCCACTTAGCTTACATACAGAAAAATATGTTCTGGTAGCCTTTATTTTTTATGCTAATAGGACTTTATTGAAGTACAATTTACATGCAGCACAACGCACAGATCCCCAGTGTACAGTTTCATGTATTCTGATAAATATATACACTCACGTAACCACCAAACAGATCAAGATATGGAACATTTCCGTCACCCCAAAAGCTTCCTTGTGACCCCTGCCCCAGACCCCACAATGTTGGGAGCTCCACATTCCACAGCCCTCCCTCTCATAAATACATGTGTTAAAGACCACATGGGTGGCTCTGTCACTCGTGATCCAGTGCTCAGGGCTGGCAGGGCAGCCCCACACATCTACTCTTTTAACACTACTGGAGACCCAGGGAAATACTTCACCACATCTCTTGATCTATATCCTTAAAAGAAAGGACGTCTGCATCCAATGCTATGACGGTTTGTGGGTTGTGCCACTGCTCGTATCAGGGACAGACACTGCTTCAGAGCGCTGGGAGGACTGGAGCAGCGGAAGTGCTTAGGTAAGAGAAAAGACAAATTAATGAACATGTCAAATCCTCCCTCTCACATGGTGTGAATGTTGTAGATTCTTATATAATGAAATATCTGCCCAGTCCTACCAATCATCAACCTTCTTTCTCCCTTCTTTTTTAATTTTTTTTGACGTTTTTATTTATTTTTGAGAGACAGAGCATAAGTGGGGGAGGAGCAGAGAGAGAGGGAGACACAGAATCTGAAGCAGGCTCCAGGCTCTCAGCTGTCAGCACGGAGCCCCCACGCAGGGTTGGAACTCATGAACTGTGAGATCATGACCTGAGCCGAAGTTGGGTGCTTAACTGACTGAGCCACCCAGGGGCCCCCAACCCTCTTTCTTCTTTCTATTTCATGATGCAAATACATATATTCAAAATGTGAATTCCTTGAATCCAATTACAACATTTTACTTAGATCACTTTTTTAAAGAGTTCTTTTTATTATTTATTTATTTGTTTGTTTGTTTGTTTTTACCGTTTTTTTAATTTTATTTTTTGAGAGACAGAGACAGAGTGCTAGTTGGGGAGGGGCAGAGAGAGAGGGATACACAGAATCTGAAGCAGGCTCCAGGCTCTGAGCTATCAGCGCACAGAGCCCTACATGGGGCTCAAACCTACAAACTGTGAGATCATGACCTGAGCTGAGGTCAGATGCTTAACTAAGCCACCCAGACGCCCCTAGATCACTTTTTTTTTTTAATTTTTTAACTTATTTTGAGAGAGAGTGGGGGGGGGAGGGGCAGAAAGAGAGGGAGACACAGAATCTGAAGCAGGCTCCAGGCTCTGAGCTACCAGCGCAGAGCCCAAAGTGGGGCTCAAACTCACAAGTGTGAGATCATGACCTGAGCCAAAGTCGGACGCTCAGCTGACTGACCCACCCAGGCGCCCCCTACTTAGATCACATTTTAGATCACTGCTGTCAACAGAGCTCAAATTATGTGAAAATCTCAATGATAACAACAGTGCTTTTCCTAACATAAAGGCAAGAAAAAATATATATTTTATGGATTAATTAGTGATTTACAGATTACAGATATCTTCATTACCCATCCAAATTTCATAGGGCCATCAACACAATACTCAGACCCACAATAATTCAATTTTTTTCATCTTTGCTATTTTCTGAATTTTACTCATATAAAAACCACAGCTTTCTACACATTTTAATTTTGTTCTTATGAGAGTATGTTTATAAGGTAGGTGGGAAAATAAAACATGTTTTATTTAACTGTGGCATGTGGGCCTCCTTTTGTACTCTTGTCCCAGTCTCTGTCGGCAATGCCTGTTTAAAACTACTTTGAAAACTGGTAAGATATTACTAAGCATAGCATTTCTGTTTTTTAATATTTATCCAAATCCCTTTTCTCCTTTTTCTTTCCCTCACAAAATTGATACATTTTTTTAAAGCTCCTTAATTTCTGCTGACACTTCACATCGTACCCTTGTAGGAGACAAGCACTGCAGAGATGGAAGTTTCTATGTGACGAGTTTCCTTAGCAACAAGAGCTGGAGATGTCATTTCCCCGTAGCCCTTCATAACTAGAGGAGAGGTGAACCAGGCTCTGCTGCCTGGGGTATTCTGAATAAAAAGCAATCAAGGCCCTGGAGGAAATTCAGAAAATCTGTGAAAATACTTAATCCCTCCTTTTCCCATAAGGCTCTCCTGTTTCACCACTGGGTTTCAAGTACCCCCACCTGCATTTTAATCAATACCCCACCCCCAGCCGTGCTTCTCAAATTATAATCAATATATAAATCACATGGGCTTTAAAACGCAGATTCTGATTTAGTAGGCCTAGAGCCAAGCATTTCTAACAAGCTCTCCTGATGCTGCTGATTCAACAGAGAAGCAAGCACAACACTGATTCCAAGGCCTTAGACTATGCTTGCTTGGTCCTTTCCTGATGCTTTTGAAAATGCAGGTCAGGAGAAAAAAAAAAAGGATTTATTTGGGTTGTTCGCTGTCTGCTTCTCTTATCATTCAATAAAAATAATCATCGCTATGTGTTGAAAGTGTTCTTGAAACTGAGGCCCAGATGGTGTAAATTTTCCCTTCTGTGCTGACTGTGAGGTCTGTACCCTGGGAAAGAAGCCAACCCTGGTTTGAGAACCTGCTTAGTTCTCCTTCCAGCACACCTCAAGCCCTGCCCCATTGCCCAGGATGGGCTCCTTCAGGCCTATACCCTCTTGTTCTTGACCCGCTCCTACCCCTGGATTCAGGGAAGTTTACTGTCTGGAAGCAGTGTCTTGGGCAAAACAATACAATATGGTACAATAGGAGGTGAGAAGACCTGATATGAGTAATAATCATTTAACATAGCATTCTTCCAAACGTTTCTCCACTTCTAAAGCTTCTAGACAAAAAAAAAATCTTAATACAAAGAAATAAAAATGGTAGGATTTGAGAAATTTTAGCAATATGATGGATAAACAATTTAATTTTTGTTTAAGACGTTTATTTATTTTTGAGACAGAGAGAGACAGAGCATGAACGGGGGAGGGTCAGAGAGAGGGAGACACAGAATCTGAAACAGGCTCCAGGCTCTGAGCTGTCAGCACAGAGCCCGACGCGGGGCTTGAACTCACGGACCGCGAGATCATGACCTGAGCCTAAGTCGGCCGCTTAACCGACTGAGCCACCCAGGCGCCCCAATGTGATTTTCTTTTTTGAATAAACTATAAGTTCTTTTAAAGTATAAAAACTTTTATATTCATTTGTAAAACTTCTTTATACCTTCCACAGCATGTAAAACAAAGTATTCTTAATAAATACATGTTGAATGAAAAAAAAAAAAATTTTTTGTTTAAGAAAAACTTCTGGAACCTCTGGCAAAATTTCCTTCCTTCCTCTCTCGATTCATTCATTCATTCATTCATTCATTCAGGTGTGGAAGCAGAATTAAAAGAACTGGACTTGCATCCCAGCTCTGACACTACCCAGTCCCTCCATCTCCAGGGTCTCCCTCTGTAAAATGGGAATGAATAAAAACTAGAGGGCTGTTGTGAGGATTAATACTACCATTTATTGAACACTTAACTACTGGGCACTTTGCTACATGTTTCACATACATTTTCTAACTTAACTAATTAAAATCACATGTGAAAACAGTTTGTGTATAAGAGATTCAATAGATGCTAATTAAATTTATCATTCGGTCCTCTGAGCTATATGATCCCAAGGATGCCACAATAGGTTTCTCACAAACACCCATGTTATTGCCATGCATTGGTGGTTTGCTTTGAATTTCTGCTCATGAACTCCCCTTGTTGACCTTCCTCTTTCACTATGAAATAAGTCTGATAGAATTTGTTTTGAGTTCAGAAGGACTCAGGAGCAAAACAGAGATTAGAATTAGGTCAAAATATAAATAAATATGTAGAATATGATAAAAGTGGCATTTCACATGAGGACAGGGAGAGATTATTGAACATGTAGTGTCAGGTCAATCTACTAGCCACCAAAAGACATCAAGTTTAGTGACTAAGAGCATCACCTCTGGTACCACAATGCCTAAGTTCAAATCTTGGCTCTGCCATTTACAGTCGATTAATCTTTTTTTTATTTTTTTTTTAACGTTTATTTATTTTTGAGACATAGAGAGACAGAGCATGAACGGGGGAGGGTCAGAGAGAGGGAGACACAGAATCTGAAACAGGCTCCAGGCTCTGAGCTGTCAGCACAGAGCCCGACGCGGGGCTTGAACTCACAGACCGCGAGATCATGACCTGAGCCGAAGTCAGCCGCTTAACCGACTGAGCCACCCAGGCGCCCCTACAGTCGATTAATCTTAAGCAAGTTGCTGGACTTCCCTGTGCCTTAATTTCTTGGTCTGAAAATGGGGAAAATTATAATACATCCACCTGATATAACTGTTGTAAGAACGTAGTTAATATAGCTAGAGAGCTTTAAAAAATTCCTGGTATATGGTAAGTGCTATGTAAGGTTATTTTCTTATTGTCAAAATGTTTAAGTGTATCCATATTTCACTTCCTGCCAAAAGAATAAACTCCAGTCACATTAAATAATGAAACTATAAACTCCAATATGAAGCCCACCCAAATTAAATAATTAAACCATAAAAATACTAGAAGAAAATATAGGAGGGTATTTTTACAATAATGGAATTAGAACAGCTTACCAAAGTATGACAGAAATACCAATAAGAAAAGACTGATAAAGTTAATTTAAAAACTACTTTGGCAGGGCAAACACACCTTGAACAAACTCAAAAAAATAGCAACAAATTGGAAAATTCACAGCACATGTGGTAATAAAAGGCTTATCTTCCTAGAACATAAAGAGCAACAGTGGGCTGGCTGGTGCCCCCCTCCCAAGAGATATGGCCATGTCCTAATCCCAGTACCTGTGAACGTTACCTTATGTGGAAAAGGGGTCTTTGCAGATGTGATTAACTTAAGGCTCTTGAGGAAGAGCCCATTTTGAATTATCCGGGTGGGCCCAGAATGCAATCATATACATTCTTATAAGAGAGGGAAACAGAGGAGAAGACCAGGTAAAGATGAAAAATGAGATTGGAATCCAGCAGTCACAAGCCAAGACAGGCCTGGAGCCACCAGAGCCTGAAAGAGACAAGAAAATAAATTTTCCCTATAGCCCCTAGAAAGCTACACCTTAATTTTGGACTTCTGGTCTCTAGAACTATGAGATAATAAATTTCTGCTGTTTTAGGCATTAAATCTGTGCTTACTTGCTATAGCAGCCACATGAAACAGGCACAAACTAAAAACAGATAATTCGTGGAATAAATACAGCCAATGAATTGATGTAAGACTGCAGTAATGGTCAGAAAGGCCAGTTAGACACTCCCAAAACTTACATTAAGATACTCAAATTTTCATTGCTATCTTGAATCACAGACAGAATAAAATAATTGACAGCTAAAGCATATAGGCAAGTATTTCACAACCTTTTACAGTGGGGATACAAAAAGAAAAGCAACAATGTGTATGTAATGCTGTGAGTTTAGAATCCAGAAATTCTTCATAATCTTCTTTCAAGTCACTTCTTCTCCTCACTGCTAACAAAACCGTAAAGCCCTTATGACTCAACCTTAATAAAAACTCAGGGCAATAATTTACACTTGAATTCAAGCCCTGTGGGACTTGTGTGCATGCACAGGCAAGTACCTATGTGTTTTAAGAATGGAAAGCAAAATCTGATTAACAAGTTGTTCGTTCTTAAGTAGCAAATACATAGTACCCCTTGCCTTTCATAACACAGTATATGTATTATATCCTATATAAGTGTATGGTATATAGTATAAGCATGAATTCAGAAAGTATCCTGCAACAATGATGATCTCTATTCAGTAATTCCCCTCTCTTGAAGAAATAGGTTCCAAATATAAGTAAAGAGTAATGAGGGAGACAAAGACAGTTGTTTAATCACTTTTCCTAGCCTGTGATCCAAGGGGAATGAATGTATTATAAACATTTTCACGGCCAAAAAAAAAAGGGGGGGTGTAACTATAAAAAAAAAAAAGCCCATCCATAAAAGAAGCAGTCTTAGAAACAAGTAGTTGCTTCAGCTCTTAGAGAATGTCTTACTGGCTTCCAAATACATGTAAGGCATACTTATACTTAGAAACGCTGTTCCTTCTCACCCAGCCCACTGAAGGGAAGTGTTTTTTTTCTTTTTTCTACTCTTAAACCACCAGTCTGTTATTAGTTCATATGTTTTCAGTGAAATCTTAGCATTTCGGATTTAATATTTTTTTTCAGACACTTTTCTTCAGTACCATGAGTTTCATTACCTGGATTCATATTTTCATTTTACAAAAGCAACATATGTTTGTTATTTTTCAAAGTAAAAAATACGGTTCCTCGCAGCCGCCCGGAGCGGGCGGTGCCACCCCCTCCCCCGCCAGCGGCTGCCCGGCCCTCCTCCCCCTCAGATGTGGCTGGGGCTTGAGGAGTCAGGGCTGGGAACGCTGCAGACCCGGGACCCGGAGCAGCTCGGAGGCGGTGAATAATAGCCCTTCAAGTCTGGAAAAAAAAAAAAAAAAAAAAAAAAAAAAAAAAAAAAAAAAAAAAAAAAGGCCTCCAGTAAAACCACAATGCAAAAAAAGGGAATGAAACAGAAGGGAAAGAGTAAAAAAGTAGAAGAGGCAGAGCCTGAAGAATCTGTGGTGGAAAAGTACAGACCTGTAATGAATGGGAAGGCGGGGCATTTCCTCCAGTGGAAGGGATTTACAAATACTGACAATACTTGGGAACCTGAAGAAAATTTAGATTGTCCAGAGTTACTTGAAGCATTTCTTTTCTGTTGTTGTTTATTTTTGAGAGAGACAGAGAATGAGTGGGGGAGGGGCAGAGAGAGACACACAATGCGAAGCAGGCTCCAGGCTCCCAGCTATCAGCGCAGAGCCTGATGCAGGGCTCAAACCCACGAACCCAGAGATCATGACCTGAGCCAAAGTCTGACACTCAACCGACTGAGCCACCCTGGCGCCCCTGAAGCATTTCTTAATTCTCGAAAAGCTGGTAAAGAAAAAGATGGCACAAAAAGAAAATCTTTATCTGACAGTGAATCTGATGATAGCAAGTCAAAGAAGAAAAGAGATGGTGCTGAGAAACCCAGAGCCTTTACCAGAGGTCTTGATCCTGAACGAATAATTGGTGCCACAGACAGCAGTGCAGAATTAATGTTCCTCATGAAACGGAAAGATTTAGATGACGCCCACTCGGTGCTGGCAAAAGAGGCAAATATGAAGTGTCCTCAAATTGTAACTGCTTTTTATGAAGAGAAACTAACTTGGCATTCTTATCCAGAAGATGAAGCTCGGTAATTGTTTTCATTGCTTCATATATATGTGTATATATATATATATATATATATATATATATACACACACACACACACACACACACATATACATGTATATATAATCTGAAATAAAATATTATATATATTTATATATAAATATATAAAATAAATAAAGTAAATATAAATATAATCTGAAATAAAATAAAAAATACAACTAAACCAAAGCCAGAAAAATAAAACTCCTTATCACTCCTTCACCCCAAATTAAATAAGTATCTCATATATGTATACCTAGACATATATGCTTTTAAAATAGATTCATACTTACACATTGCATATTACAACCTGATTTTTTTCAGACTATTTGGTCATCTCTCTTCAACATGAATTTTTTGATAAATAGCCATCTACAATATTGTTAATGGCTGATTAATGCATTTTAAAAAGTCCTTTTAGCAAACTTGAGATAGTATTGCAAGTAAATGTTTTCAATGTAAAATTTGTTAGTTAAACCATTATTCCACCGAGAATGAGGATGAATAACAAAACAAAAATAAAAGAAAGGCATCATTGCTCTCACAGTACCTTGTTTTGCCATATATTCTAGCCTGATGCAACTTCCCAGGAAATGGTGGTAAGCCCTCATCTCTGCCTCTGTGATCCGCACAGAGGTGTAAGGCAAGTATCTGGGGTCTTGCTGCCCACACTTCCTGCACCAGGAGGCCATTGGATCCCAGGACACCGTGCCACTTTGCTCTCTCTTGGTTCCTCTCAGCACTGTACTCACATAAATGTGTTTAATCCCTTCTCTGAGCTAATCTCACTGAAGTTCATTCAAGGTCATTTCATTGCTAAGAGTTTATCCTTTGGATTGCTGAGTGCTCACAGGATTACAGGCCCAATAGTTACTGGATTTACTCATTTGGAGACAAAGGGAAACTGGAGGATGAGGAGGTGGGGTAGAGAGGGAAATCCTAGAGTCAATGAGAATCAGAATCTTTTTTTTCTTTTTTAGAGGAATCACAATATGAGACATACATCAGGCCACTGGTGTATTATTCCAGGCCACAATCCTCCCCTCCCTCTTTTCCAACCTGTCTAAACTGCAGAGGAATAAAATACAGAGACTTAAAACTACAGCCAGTAGACGTCACTATCTAGACAGGCAACATGGGTTGGTACAGGAAATGATCAGTGTTCAAGTCCTGAAGGAATGTAGAGTGTGTCCTGAACCACTTCTAAAGATCAGGTGCAAGTACAATATCATGATTCTAAAATGAAGGATGTTTTTTGTCTGTCATGATCTGACTAAGACCTCCCACCCTTACTACCACTTGGAGAAAAGCAAGCTCACCTTTCAGAACTGTGCTATGCCAAGTGTGGTACACTCAGAAAGAGCCTGATTTTTCATAATGTATTTATCTTGGTTCTTCATGCTTAATGTTTTTGTTTGGTAATGTTATGCTCCAAGATTTAAGGAAAGGGCACAATATGAAATATCCAAAAAGTGATAAGTAAATTTATATATAAACTTCTAATTTTTATTTGTATATCTCAAGATAAAATTTGAGTAACACTTGCAACTAGCCAAGGAGAAACTGGAAACACTTTTCATAAAAAATAAATAGGAGCACCTCGGTGGCTTAGTAGTTTGAGCATCCAACTCTTGATTTTCACTCAGGTCACAATCTCACGATTGTGGGACCGGGCCCCGAGGAGAGCTCTATACTGAGCATGGAGCCTGCTTGGGATTCTCTCTCTCCCTCTCTCTCTCTGCCCCTCCCCCATTCATATTCTCTCTCTCTCTCTCTCTCTCTCTCTCTCTCTCTCTCTCTCTTGCTCTCTCTCTCTCTCAAAATAAATAAACATTTAAAAAGTAAAATTTAAACCAAATAAGTAAATAATAAATATTTATTTTTTAGGGAGAAGGTAAAATTGAGTATTATTGAAATACTCAAATCTGAAGTGTACATTTGAATGAGTTTTGACAAATGGATACATCCATGTAACCCACACTCCTTTCAAGATATAGAACATTTCCATCTATAGAAAGTACCTTCATGTCCCTTCCCAGCCAACCCTTGTTCCTAACTGCTAGGCAACCATCAAAGTGATTTTTCAATAGAGACTAGTCCTGCCTTTTAAAAAACTTCATATAATGTAACCATATAGTGTGTACTCTTGTGTCTAGGTTCTCTCAGGATAATGCTTTTCAGATTCACCCATGTTGTGTGTATCAGAAGTTCATTTATTTTTATTGCTGAGCTGTATCCTGTCTTATGGATGGTCACAGTTTGTCCATTTTCCTGCTTATAGACATTCAGGTTTTATCCCAATTTGGGCTGCTTGGAACATTCATGTAAAGGTCATTGCGTAGACACACATTTGCATTTCTCTTGGCTAAATACCTACAAGTGGTATTGCTCAGTCAAAGGAGAGGTGTATATTTAATTTGTAAGAAACTGCCAAACGTTTCCCTGAATTGGTTATAGCAGAAAGTCCCTTAAGATTAGAGGCTGCTCTGTTTAGTAATCCTCTGTGCCAATTCTTTATTAGTGTTAACTGCATGTGAAGTACTTTAAGAAAAATACCTAAAAATTAAGAGGAAGAAATGTAATATAATTTGAGATGCTAAAACTTATGAAAGCTCTTTTTTTTTTTTTCTCCACCATTAGGTATTGTGAATATATTAACTCCAATTAAACACCAAGTCTGAAAGTCCTAATTACAGGGCAGCAAACAAGGCAATTTTTAAGCAACAGTTTGTTGTATATAGCCAAATTTCCCTCCAAAATGGTTGTGCCAGTTTATATTCCCACCAACAATATAGAAAGTGCCTGAGTCACCATATGGAGGCTCTTTCTCCTACTACATTAACTTTTTTACCCATTCATTCAGTTATGAATAGCCATGAATGCTTGGCTAGCATCACAACACCCACGAACATAAGAGCTATCTTTGTTAACCACATAAATCCACAATGGCGGTGTAAATGCAATTGCACACACCCAGCAATGACCTTAATTATATTTTTTGCAGTTTACAGAACTCTAGAGAGAGGGTAGACTGTAAAATCTTGGAAATTTTCTTTATTACATTTGAATCTCTTATATGAACAAGCTGTACAGATCTTACAAATCCTATAATCCATGCACTGACCTTTATCATTTCACCAAGATCAAATATCCAATAAAGGGCTACATTTTCTTTATTTTGAACAACAGATTCTGAAATAACTGGGTACTAGGTAACTCTTAGAAAAAAGCTGATTATTTCAATAGTAATAGCAATGGGAGATGAATATTTTCCCCATCTCCTCCCCCAACCCCCCAGCAAGAAACTACTATTATAGGTAGGGGGAAAAAAGTGCTTTTTTAGCTCTTCTAGGGGCGCCTGGGTGACTCAGTCGGTTAAGTATCTGACTTTGGCTCAGGTCATGATGTCACAGTTTGTGGGTTCAAGTCCCGCATCGGGCTCTCTGCTGACAGCTCAGAGCCTGGAGCCTGCTTTGGATTGTCTCCCTGTCTCATCCCCTCCCCCACTCTCCCACACACACACACTCTCTCTCTCTCTCTCCAAATAAACATTGAAAATATATTTAAAATAATAATAATAATAATAATATCACCAAAAAGGGCTAACAATTACATTGCAGCTATTGTGCCATGCACTTAACATGCATTACTTCAAAATCCTATACGAGAAGTTCTCTCATTACCCCATTTGACATATGAGGAAGCAGATGATTCCAAATGCTGATAAAGAGATCTGGTAAAATCAAGAACCCCCACACTCTGTTGATGCATCACTAAAATAGTATAAATTTCCCATAAGGTAATTTGACCAAATTGTATTTTAAAACTCAGTACTCATACTCATACTATTATTGATCCAACAATAACATTTGCTAGAACTCTACGCTTTAAAAAAAATCTGGAATGTGTGAACTGTTTGCAAAGATTTCTGAACAAAGATGCTCCTTGGGGCTCCTGGGTGGTTTAGTCGGTTAAGCACTGGACTCTTGAATTCGGTTCATGTCATGATCTCCCGGTTCCTGAGTTGGAGACCCACGTGGGCCCGTGCTGACAGTGTGGAGCCTGCTTGGGTTTCTTTCTCTCTCCCTCTCTATCTGCTCCTCCCCTGCTAGTGCACACTCTATCTCAAAATAAATACATAAGCTTAAAAAAAAAAAAAGATTCTTCTTGCATTTTTGAAAAATAACACTGACAAACTGGAAACAACCTATCTGACCAACACTAGGGCAATATTTAAAAATAAATTATATTATAACCATGTAGTCAAAAATTATAAAATTATTAAAATGTTATTTATGGAAATGTTTTATAATATATGGAATTGTTTGTAATATAATTTAGTTTAATTTGTAGTATACCTTTAAAAAGCATAATAGAATTTATATAATTACATAAATAATATGTATGAGATATATCAAGAGAGATAGATCATATCATGTAAAATGATACAAATTGCCAAAGGAATGTGAAAATGCCAAAGGAAAAAACCTAGAACATATGCTCAAAGAGTAACTGTGACTGTAACTAGGAGATGGAATTGTTGACTTTCTTCTTTGTACATTTCTGTCTTTTCCAAATATTATGCAACACGCATGTATTTGTTTTCTGTATTTTTCTGTTTGGTAATGCTTTTTAAAATTTATTCTTAAACTGGTATACAGTATAATCCACTCTTGTTAGCATACAGTTCTAAGTTTTGACAAATGCATGGAGTCATTTAACCTTCACCACAATCAGGATAGGGAATAGTTGCATCATCCCCTGTAGTCATGGCACCTCCTCCCCACCCTTAACCCCGGGCGACCACCCCATCCTAATTTACCTTTTCCAAATGCCACATAAATGAAATAATTTAGTATGTACCTTTTTAGTCTGGTGTCTTTCTTTAGCATATGTATTTCAGATTTATTCATGCTGTTGTGTGTATCAATAATTCATTTCTTTTCATTGTTGAAGATTCCATTGTACAGATGTGCCACAAGTTGTTTATCCATTCCTCAGGTGAGAGACATTTGGGTTGTTTCCAGTTTTTAGTGATTAGAATTAGGCTGCTATAAGCATTTACACACAGATTCTTGTATGACCGTGTTTTCATTTCTCTTGGGGTAGGACTACTGGACTGTACAGTAAGTATATGTTTAATTTTATGAGAAACTGCCAACTGTTTTCTAAGTGGCCCTGCCATTTTCCATTCCCACCAACATACTGTGTGGGAGATACAGACCCTTCTCGTCCTCACTGGGACTTGGTATTGCCATTTTTTTAACTACTGTAATAAGTTTGCAACTTCCATGATGTTGAGCATATTTTCATGTGCTTATTTTCATCTGTGTTTCATCTTTGGGAAAGTATCCATTCAACTTTTTTTAATCCATTTTTAAGTTGAGTTGTTTGGTTTTCATTTAATGTTGAGTTTGAGAGTTCTTTACGTATTCTGGATAGAAGTCTTTTGTCAGATATATGATTCACAGAATTTTTTCCCTGAATGTTTTGTTTTCATTCTCTTAACAGTGTTTTTCTCAGAGCAAATACTTTTAATTTTGATGAAGTCCAATTCATCAAATTTTTCTTTTATGAGTTGTACTTTTGATGTCAACCTAAGAACTCTCTGTCCAACCAAGAACACAAAGACTTTCTCCTATGTTTTCTAACAGATTTCTCATTAGGTTTTACATTTAGATACATGGTCCACTTTGAGTTAATTTGTGTATATGGGGTGAGGTATAGGTCAAGGTTCATTTTTTTGTACACGGATGTGCAATTGTTCCAGCACCTCTTGTTGAAATTGCCTTTACACTTTATTCCACTGAATTGCCTTCATGCTTTTGTCTAAAATCAATTGACCGTATTTGTGTGGAACTATTTCTGGGTTGTTTATTCTGTTCCATTGATTCTTTTTTCTATCCTTTTACCAACACCACATCATCTTGCTTACTTTGCTTGATAGTAAATCTTGAAATTAGGTAGTGTGAGTCCTCCTCTTTGTTCTTTTTCAAAAGATTTTGACTATTATAATTCTCGTTGCCTACTACAGCACCTTTTGCTGATTGTAAATTTTAGAATCTGTGATTGATTTCTACAAAAACAAACTTGATAGACTTAGGACTGGAGTTGTGTTTAATTTATAGATCAATTTGGAGAGGACTGACATCTTAATATTGACTCTTCTAAACCTTAAACACAGACTATGTATTATTTTTATAAACAGTTTTTAAAGCCCTTTTGAAAACCACATAATGTTCATTTTCACTCATTTATTCTGCTTCTTTTTTAGACTATACCACAAAGTCATAGGAAATGATGAACATTATCTTTCTCTTTAAATTCTGGTTTGGTTTTCCCCAGGTGCTCAGGGAGAAAATGCTCATGTCACACCTGAAGGGCAAATCACATTTTAATAGTGGAATTTTCCTTCTCTTCTCTGCACTACTTTACGGCCTGAGGGGTTTTTCTTCCTTTGTAAGCAAAGTTTCTTTGGGTTACTGAAGGGATAGATACTGCAGTGGAAGCAAAATGGAATGAAAAGTAGAGGGCTTGGGTAAGGGAGCTCAGGAGGACCATCTTTCTAATCTAGTTTAGTCTAGTCTAGTCTAGTCATCTTTCTAGCTCTGCACCAGAGCTTTCGCACCACTGAGGAAGCAAAAAAGAGAAAAGAGAAGGAAGCTATGGAGGAGGGAAGGAGCCAGTGAAATGGTGACTCAAAGGACCTGTGAAACCTCTAGGAGCTGGGGTGGCAAGAGGACATTTTAAAAACAGTGATGCCTACAGCTCCATGTCAAAGTGTCTGTTTGTCTAGACCATAAACATCTCTCCCATCTTCAGAAAATTCTTCTGATCTTCCGTGTACATGACTTTTGAAATATTGAGGAAGAATTGAGTTCCACAACTAAACCAACCAAATGCAAAAGCAAAGCAGCAAATGTGGAAGAAAAAGCAGAGAGGCTGGAAAGCCACAAGAGAAGCCCAATGAGAAGAGAGAGAAACTGGAGCTTACAGCTGAATATCTGCCTCCCTTGTTAAACTGTAAACTCCAGGAAGACATCTTTCATTCCTCCCAGACCCCAGTACACCTGGGGAGCACCAACAGGGCTGCAGCAGTGGAAGTGACAGGCTTCTGACCCTCACAGGGGTCATGGCTGCTCCTTCACACACCGTCCCCAGCACCTGGCCTAGTGCCCGGCAGTGGAGGCCTCAGTAAATGTGGTTAGTCTCAAACTGGGGCTTAAATAAAGAGAAACTGGCAGAAACTTCCCCTCAGTGACTGAATTAATTCTAGCCTCCTTGGGTAGAGAAAAAGAAAGGGACTAAAATGAACTTAAATTGATCTGATAACAGATAAAAACAAACAAACAAGACACACAAACCAAAACCTGGGCTGACCATCATCTGGGCTTAGATAACTGGACAAAGAAATCCAGAAGTAACTCTTCTAGACCGGGTAAGACCAACATGCTCAAACATTTGGGGCACCTGTAGTTTGTGCACCTGTGTTTGCTTTCTGCTTGAATCTCCCTCATAGGAAAGTCCTCTAAACACAGGGACTTTTTTATACTAAATAAAAATGCCATTGTGACTGAGGGTTATAACTTTATTAGGCTTTTTTTCCCCTAAAGCTCTGGTGGTTAGCTTAGGAAGAGCAAGTAGGCAGCACTCCTAAAAAATGTCTTTCTTTACAAAGACCTATTCCTGTCTAAGTGCTTTATTTATTTTTGCTTATTACTTTTGCTTGCTTAAAGACTGTAAAATAAATCCTCATATTTATTATTATTATTATTATTTTTTTTTTTATTTTTATTTTTATTTTAGAGGAAGAGAGAGTGCACAAACAGGGGACAGGGGCAGAGAGAGAGAGAGAGAGAGAGAGAGAGAGAGAGAGAGAGAGAGAGATCTTATGCAGGCTCCACAGTCAGCACAAAGCTGGATGTGGGGCTCAATCCCACAACCCTGGGATCATGACCTGAGCTGAGATCAAGAGTCAGATGCTCAACTGACTGAGCCAACCAGGTGTCCCTAAATCCTCACATTTTAAATGACAGTTTTTCTTTGCAAGAAAGTGACTATTAATAAATGAACACTTCAAGTGGCTGGTAAAATACTTACACTCAGGTGACTAATGCTTTAAGCTTCCATTAGGTTTTTCAAAAGATTTTTAAAACTAATAACACATTTATCATTTACTTGTTTATATTCCCTTCTGTAATGAGAAATTAAATCGAGTATGAGAACTCACAGGCCTTGAAGCCAGCCAAACTTGACTTTTAATTCCACTCAGTATGACCTTGGGCAAGTTTCCTAATCTATTTAAGCCTCAAATTTCTCCTCCATAAAAAAGGACTGTACTTGTAACTAAATTTAATTAAATCAACACTGTATAAAGCACAATATGTGACATTGAACAGACAGAAAATAAATGGTAGCTATGATAACATCACTCTTAATATTATTTCCATATCCTCTAGCCTCTACAATCCCTAGAGAAGGATCTAAATGAAGAAGGAAAAAAAGTGAGACACCAGACATAGATCTGCCTTCTAGCTTGAGGTCATTCCTTCTTTCAAGGTAACGCTTAAAGCTTCTTAGTTGTCTGGGAGAGGTCTACTAACCAGGGAGGTCTGAGCAGAGAATGGAATAAACAGGACAACCAACACAGGAAGACCAACACAGTTGCCAAAAGTGGTCATTCCCCTTATTCTGCCCAATGAGAAAGGTTTCCCCTCTCCACGTACCTAAATCCTCTCCTTTCTTCAAACCCAGCTCAAATCATACATCTAATATACAGCTTTCTTGAATTGCTGAAGCTCACAACTTCAGCCCCCTAACAGCTCATGGTCTGTAGATCTAGCACAAAGCTTTGCTCATGGTGAGCACTCTCCAAAAATCTGTTCATTGACCAGTTGGTATCCTGACATAGCTGTGGTGTGTAAGCACCGTAGTGACCACATAGTCAATGAGCCTTGGAGTATACCCCAAAGAAAGAAGCAGCACACCACACACACAGGGAATGGTTTCTATTTTGCCCAGGGCCAGCTCTTAAAACTGCCCAAATAATTCACACTCTTACTGATTCTAAAGGTTGAAAGCATAAAGCCTGCACCTTCCAAGTTACTACACTTGTTCTGATAGGTAACTGCACAGTTTAAAGACCTCTTCTCTGCGGACTTCCTCCCCATCCCAAGACCAAACCAAATTCTAAACCCACAGTTGACATGATCAGAAATGCCTAAGTTTCCTCTGAGCTGGTCCAATCGGGCCCTCTAGAGAAAGAATTTGTACAGAGAGACCCAGAGACTGAGAGTCAGTTAGTGATTGTCCCTAGATCGGGAAGGGGATATGGTTTGGGTGGCCATGTTGGGTTCATACTCACCGATAAAAAAATAGGGGGCCAGTCTGCAGTGATGAGCAGAAGAACGTTGCAGACACCAGAGAGAAGCAGAGACCAGAGACTAGATGACATCTGGGAGAGAACAGCAACCTCAGTTCTTGATTGTACATCTTGCTGAGGAGGCCCAGTGAAGCTTCCTGCTCTGAGGTTCCCATACTCCACAGCCTAAAAAGTGTGGAGCACTTGAGAACTAGTGGTCAGGAACTCAAATTCTGGAGCCAAATCTGCCTGGGTTCAAAGCCTGACCTTGCCACTACTAGCAGGGTGCTACAAAACGAACTATTTTGTCATTTGTTAACAGCAATATGTTAAATTCCAAAATCTCTAAAGTTTATTATAATCATCATTGCCTGCCAGTAAGAAATAAGTACTTGAATTCAGTAAGTCTATGATAATGAGATAGCCTTCCTTTTTAGACTCATTAAAATCAATCAATTCCTCCCTCTTGAAACAAGCAGAAAAAGAACCTACATCCATTTGGGAAGAGCTACTCCATGGTGCCAGACTAGGCTCAAAGCCTCCCTGGCTGAGCCATACTCACTAACATCTAAAGGGAAGCAGATGTGACAACAGCCTTACCCTTCAGGAAAAGTTCCAAGATAAGCAGGACCATTTCCATTTTGATCCTCAATGATTTCAGCTCTCCCGGCAGAGATTTTTTTCCACTAGCTATATTAATTAAGTATAATTCAGCAGAAATTTCAGGCTATTTAGCATTTTTTAAAAATAGGAAACACAGACGTGCCTTGTAGCACAAAGGTAGGCCCTTGGCCATAGCAGGCCAAGGGAGGCCCTGTTAGGGGGGCAGGCATCCAATGACTGTGCCTAACATCCATGACTCTCTGACATGAGAGATCCCTATGCTTAGCTGGTTTCTGGATAACAGGTGGGAGGAAGCATTTTCATCTAGTTGAGCACTCTTAAACATGAACTACAGTTTTTTAACATTCAAGATCCCCAACACCTGGCAAAACACAAAGAAAACATTTTGAGACCCATTTTACTAATATGGCTTGCAAAGTTCCTAGTAGCTTGCCTATAACAACACTGTAATGGAAAGAGGCTGTGTAAATGAAGCATATTTTCCCTGTGAAATACACACAAGGTAAAAAAAAAAAAAAAAACCAAGGAGACATTCTGCTTTCCCCTGGAACCCACAATGATGGGAAAGAGGCTCACTCTCACCCTAACAACAAGAAAAAGATAAACTACAAAACTATAACCTGTCCAGAACCTATATAAACAAATAAAAAGAAATCACCTAAGGGGTGCCTGGGTGGCTCTGTCGGTTAAGAACCTGACTTCGGCTCAGGTCATGATCTCATGGTTGGTGGGTTCCAGCCCTGTGTGGAGCTCTGTGCTGACAGCTCAGAGCCTAGAGCCTGCTTTGGCTTTTGTGTCTTCCTGTCTCTCTGCCCCTTCCCTGCTCGCTCGCTCTCTCACGCTCACTCTCTCTATCTCTCAAAAATAAATAAACATTGAAAATTTTTAAAAAAAGAAAGAAATCACCTTAAAGTTTTAAGCAAATTGTGAAAGGCTTAAGTATGGCCACCATAAGCCAGAATGCAAGGGGAGCTCCCAACTACCTGGAGGCTCTTCTCCCTAGACTGGGTATAGGGTAGGAGACTGGAGAGAGCCGGGGGGCAGACCAGGAGGAGGGGAGGTGCCCAGGAAAAGCACATTTCTCCCTATGGACAAAAGCCTTCAGATGCTGAGGGAAAGCAGCTAACCCTTTAACTGGACTCCAGGGTACAAGTGAAGCTTGTGCTTGGACACTGCAGCTTGGATAAGATTAAAAGAAAACAAATAAAAACCCCTACTCCTGGGGGAGGCATAGAAAACTCTCTCAAAGAAGATCTGCCAAAAAATCTGGTTCAAATTATTTTAAAGCACTTGCAAACACACCCCAGATCTGATGCTTCATGTGAATTTATCCCATCTCTACAGTAATGATAAAATATTGAACACTGGCCCCCAACCACGAAATGGTTTCACCATCTCCAAAGTGCACTGTGTGAGAGGCATGCTCAGGACACCCCAGGCTAATTCCCAAAGAAAGAATTAAGGCAGTAGCTGATTCTCAGCAGGAACATAGATTATTCCACACTCACTCAAGGTAGCCTTTCACAATTCCCGCTGCTGCCCCAGTAAAGGCCCGGAGTCCAGAGGCCTTCTCATGTCCTCTGCCACCCCTGCCTCACTTCCTCTGCCATGCTGGCC
Organism: Panthera onca; assembly: GCF_046562875.1. Lineage (NCBI taxonomy): Eukaryota > Metazoa > Chordata > Mammalia > Carnivora > Felidae > Panthera > Panthera onca. The sequence continues at coordinate 83,879,391 of NC_138347.1, read as the reverse complement.
CCACTGCTTCATCCTGCAGGCATTTAAGCCATCCTTTTTTCAAACCTGTGCCCTACAGAGCAAGCATGCACTGCTCATGCTGCATTCTCTCTCTACTAAGTATGAGAGGACTTCTGGTAGAATATTCCTCTTGACTAGATTGGAGGGACAATAAAATACTCATTTTCATGCTTCTCTTGCTAGTCCATAAAGCAAACAATTGAAGTTATTCTATACTCACAGAGTCTCTTTTGCTATAGTCCTCAAAGGATTTCTTTTTAACCACTTTCCACTATATAGTATTCCAACTTGTAAAATAAGCAGAGGGACTGGCATAATTATCACCCTATGTTAGCGATGAGGAAATTCAGGGAATAAAGAAAGTCTTTCCATTCAATTAAACATGTGATTCTTGATCTCCTATAATGTGTTTAATTTAGCCTACAAGGCCATAAAGCAATATTAGTTGGGATTTCTACCCTTAGGTAAGACACAGTCATGTTATTATAAAAGACGTTAGAACACATTCAACTAACAACCAATCTATCAGTATTTGGAAAAGAGAGAGAAAAATCAAGCTAGACTGAAATCAAATGCTCAAAAACATATATGAGATGAACACCAACTATTATAGGTGTTCAGAAAAGGGAGGGAGGCTGGGCCTGGTTGGCCCATTCTAAAAGGGTTCCTGGGGAGGCCAGATTTCAGGTTAAACCCCAGAGATTAAGATAGGCAGGCAGAGTGTTGCTAGTGAAAGGAACTACAAATGGGTCCTACACAGAAGAAAGTGGAACCAAGGGAGGCTGGCAGGGCGCGTGGGCAAAACAGGGTGCTTTCCAACCCATTCAAATAGAGCAAACAAAAGAAAGAGCTTTTTCATGAACAGTGCTGGGTACTGAGCTAAACCTAAGGATAGAAAGATGAATCACACATCTCCCTGCCTTCAGAGAGCAGACAATGGGGTGGTAAGGCAGAAATCCTTCCCCAGTACCAAATTAACATAAATATCCAGGCTTTTTAAAATTATTTTCAAGCAGTAGTAAAAATTTTTGCCTTGATATAATAGAACATTGGCTTTGAAATCAGATCTCAGTTCAAATCCTGATATCTACCACTTGGTAGCACTATAGCTTTAAGCATGCTACTGAACTTGATATTTTTTTTTATTCTTAGTTTTGTCATCTTTCAAAATGAGAGTAATAACACCTACTTTTCAGAGTTGTAAAGATACAAAGGCATATGGAAAGGCCTAGCATTCAATAAATGTTACCCACCAATATTCCTAAATGGTAAAAGTTTAAACACTTATGCTTCTTCTTAGACTTTCTAGTTTCTTTTTTCTTTTCTTTTCTTTTTTTTAACTTTGAGTTAATTAACATACAGTGCAGTATTGGTTTCAGGAGTAGAATTCAGTGATTCCTCAGTTACACACAACACCCAGTGCTTATCACAACAAGTGCCCTCCTTAACACCCATCACCCATCTAGCCCATCTCCCACCCACCTCCCTCCATCAACCCTCAGTTTGTTCTCTGTTGTTAAGAGTCTCTTGTGGTTTGTTGCCTTCTCTTGTCTTTTCCCCACCTTCCCATACATTCATCTGTTTTTTTTTCCTTAAATTCCACCTGAGTGAAAACATGATATTTGTCTTTCTCTGATTAACTTATTTCACTTAGCATAATACATTCTAGCTCTATCCACATCATTGCAAGTGGCAAGATTTCATTCTTTTTGATGGCTGAGTAATATTCCATTGTACATAGGGGTGCCTGGGTGGCTCAGTTGGGTAAGTGTCTGACTCTTGATTTTGGCTCAGGTCATGATCTCATGGTTCATGAGTTTGAGCCCCACATCAGGCTCTGTGCTGACAGCTCAAGAGCCTGCTTCAGATTCTGTGTGTGTGTCTCTCTCTGCCCCTCCCTCCCACTTGTGTTTTGTCTCTCTCTCTCTCTCAAAAATAAATAAACATTAAAAAAATTCCATTATATATATACATATATACATGTGTATGTGTGTATGTGTATATATATATATATGTGTGTGTGTGTGTGTGTATGTATACATATATACACATATATATATATACACCACACCTTCTTTTCCATTCATCAGTTGATAGACATTTGAGCTCTCTCTATAGTTTAGCTATTGTTTATAATGCTGCTATAAACATTGGAGTGCATGTACCCTTTTGAATCTGCTTTTTTGTATCCTTTGGATAAATACCTAGTAGTGTAATTGCTAGATTGTAGGGTAGCTCTATTTTTAATTTTTTGAGGAACGTCCATACTGTTCTCTAGACTGGGTGCACCAGTTTGCATTCCCACAAACAGTGCAAAAGGGTTCCCCTCTCTTTGCATTCTCACCAATACCTGTTGTTTCTTGTGCTGTTAATTTTAGCCTTTCTTTTTTTTTTTTTAAGTTTACTTATGTATTTTTGAGAGAGAAAGCATGAGTGGGGGAGGAGCAGAGAAAGAGGGAAAGAGAGAGAATCCCAAGCAAGCTCCACACTGTCAGTGCAGAGCCTGATGTGGGGCTTGAACCCACAAACCATGAGATCATGACCTGAGCTGAAATTGGACACTTAACCGAGTCACCCAGGCACCGTAATTTTAGCCATTTTGACAGGTGTGAGGTGGTATCTCATCATAGTTTTGATTTGTATTTCCCTGATGATGAGTGATGGTGAGTATCTTTTCATGTGTCTGTTAGCCATCTGGATGTCTTCTTTGGAAAAGTGTCTATTCATGTCTTCTGCCCATTTCTTAACTGGATTGTTTTTTGGGCGTTGAGTTTGATACATTCTTTATAGATTTTGGATACTAACCCTTTATCTGATATGTCATTTGCAAATATCTTCTCCCATTCCATAGGCTGCCTTTTAGTTTTGCTGATTGTTTCCTTCACTGTGCAGAAGCTTTTTATCATGATGAAGTCCCAACAGTTCATGTTTGCTTTTGTTTCCCTTGCCTTCAGCAACATGTCTAGTAAGAAGTTGCTCCAGACAAGGTCAAAGCAGCTGCTGCCTGCTTTCTCCTCTAGGATTTTGGTGGTTTCTTGTCTCACAGTTAGGTCTTTCATCCATTTTGAGTTTATTTTTGTGTATGGTGTAAGAAAGTGGTCCAGTTCATTCTTCTTCATGTTGCCATCCAGTTTTTCCAGCTCCATTTGTTGAAGAGACTGTCTTTTTTTCCATTGGATATTCTTTCCTGTTTTGTTGAAGATTAGTTGACCATATAGCTGTGGGTACATTTCTGGGTTTTCTATTCTGTTCCACTGATCTATGTTGGTCTTTCTGGTTTCTTGCTTGAAATCTGCATCTTCAGATAGGTTAACACAGGTTTTTTTCAAAGGCAGACAATGAAGAATCCTGGTGTGAAGGCCAGCAATGAACTAGAGGACTAAAGCTTTAGTAATGCATCTGTTGGAAGTCGATGAGACCCCGGGGTAATAAGCTCAGTCACATCCTACGGACACACTGGAAACAGAAACCATTGGTGGGAGGTCCTCTCTGAAACCAGGAGGAAGAACACTCGTTGGCAGCAATATTTCCCTCTCCTCTGCTTTTACAACTTGCCACCACCAGTGGAAAGACCTTGAGGGTGTCCCATGTGCCAAGAGACAGCAACACTCAGGCAGCTGGGCTCTGTTTCTGAGTTTTGCATTTGGCACTGCAGAGGAGAAAGCAAAGGTGTGACCCCAGGTGGGGAGAACATAAACTCTTCTCCAAAGCAGCATTTCAGGATTAGCCTTCAACCCTACTAGAACAGACTTCCACAAGGAGCAGAGGGGTGCAAGAGGAAGAGAAGAATATTGGTGGTGTCGATGCTGTACTAGAGCAAAGGACAAAGTAGGAGATGATGCTGTCCTTTTATCTAAAGTCATTCTCGAGGCTCCTAGGTGGCTCAGTTGGTTAAGTATCCAACTTCAGCTCAGGTCATGATCTCATGGTCTGTGAGTTCAAGCCCCGCATCGGGCTCTGTGCTGACAGCTCAGAGCCTGAAGCCTGTTTCAGATTCTGTGTCTCCTTCTCTCTCTGACCCTCCCCCGTTCATGCTCTATCTCTCTCTGTCTCATAAATAAATAAACGTTTAAAATAATTTTTTTAAGTCATTCTCACTATCACTGCTTCTCAAGTTTCTCCTTCCAACAGTTACTAGGGACTCACAAGGCATCATTTACACATTCATCTTCTACCAATCCTGTGAAGTATTATTATCTGCATTTTACATATGTGGGAGCCATGACTCAGAGGTAAAGTGATGTGCTAAAGGCTACACAGCTGTTTTCTGGCAAAGCCTGTGCATGGCCTTAGTTCACATCTGGAAAGGCAGGCTTTGTCACTGATATTTCCCACATTATAGAAGATGATCACTTCCATAATCAATATTATTTAGACACTAAGAAATCCTAATTTAACAAATGACCATTTTCTATAATATGGATAGTTGTTATCATCATGACAACATTTTGGTTAATACTTGCTTGGTACCCTTCACCCAAAGCTGGCATTTCACACCATAAAGACAATGATATCCATTCAGTCTCTTTAGAGCACCACATTATATCTGAGTAAATTCAATTACCATTAAACTGAAATTCTACTCCTTCTCCTTCACCATCCCCAAATGGACAACTCAAAGGCATAAGTCACAGCATACATTACCAATGCTCGGTGAAGTAGTGAGGTAGCTGGTCTCCAAGGAGGCAACTGTGACAGCAGAAAAACTCCTTAAACCCTAACCCTACCCCAAGATATCTGCATCCTAATGCCCAGACACTGTGTAGGTCTGGAAATTAAGGTTGCAGATGGAATTAAGACTGCTAATCAACTGACCTTAAAATAAGGAGAGCCCAATGAAATCACAAGAGTCCTTAAAAGTAGAAGAGGGAAGCAAAAGAGAGAACCATAGAGATGGCAACACAAGAAAGACCAGCCAAAAGCAATCCTGAAAAAGAAAACCAAAGCCGGAGGCACCACAATCCTGGACTTCAAGCTGTATTACAAAGCTGTAATCATCAAGACAGTATGGTACTGGCATAAAAACACTTAGATCAATGGAACCTAACAGAGAACCCAGAAATGACCCAAAAACGTATGGGTCTTTGACAAAGCAGAAAAGAGTATCCAATGGAATAAAGACAGTCTCTTCAGCATATGATGCTGGGAAAACTGGAGAGCAACATGCAGAAAAATGAACCTGGACCACTTTCTTACACAATACACAAAAATAAACTCAAAATGGATGAAAGACCTAAACATAAGACAGGAAGCCATCAAAATCCTAGAGGAGAAAACAGGCAAAAACCTCTTTGACCTCAGCCATGGCAACTTCTTACTCAACACGTCTCCAGAGGCAAGGGAAACAAAAGCAAACATGAACTATTGGGACCTCATCAAAATAAAAAGCTTCTGCACAGTGAAGGAAACAATCAGCAAAACTAAAAGGCAACCAACGGAATGGGAGAAGATATTTGCAAATGACATATCAGATAAAGGGTTAGTATCTAAAATCTAAAAAAAGTATCAAACTTACCCAAAAAACAAATAATCCAGTGAAGAAATGGGCAAAAGGCCTGCATAGACACTTCTTCAAAGAAGACATCCAGATAGCTAACAGACACGTGAAAAAATGCTCAACATCACTCATTATCAGGGAAATACAAATTAAAACCACAATGAGATACCTCATCTCACACCAGTCAGAATGGCTAAAATTAACAACTCAGGCAACGACAGATGTTAGCAGGGTGCAGAGAAAGATGATCTCTTTTGCACTGCTGTTGGGAATGTAAACTGGTGCAGCCACTCTGGAAAACACTATGGAGGTTCCTCAGAAAGTTAAAACTAGAACTCATGTGTCAATGTCTGAGCTACAAAACTGTTAAGAAAATGAATCTGTGGCGTTTTAAGCCAGTAATTTTGTGGTAATTTGTTATAGCCACGTAGAAAATGGATACAGAAACCAATATTTCCATGCCTCATGGGTGGGCATGCTAATCCTCCCATTGAGAGAAGGAGTTGTGCCCCCTCCCCTTGAATCTGGGCTGGGCCTGGGACTGCTTTGACCAAAAGAACTTGGAAAAAATGACTTAACAGGACATCAAGCCCAGTCATCAAGAAGTCCTGGCAGCTTCTTGCTTCACCCCTATCAGAGACCTGAGCTTTGAAGTAAGACCTGGAGAAAGGACCACATGGAGAGGACCTGGAAGATAAGATGCCACCATGGAGAGAGACCACATGAGGGAACATGAAACCATCCCCAAAGCCCCAGTTGCCATCTGATTACAACAGCTTGAGAGAATTATGAGATATAATTAAAGGGTTGCTGTTTCAATGCACTAAGTTTTGGAGTAGTTTATTACCTAAAAAACAGACAAATGAAACAGCAAAACACTATCCCACAACAGCAACAACAAAAGTTCATGGTCTATTATACATGTTGTATCACAAGAATAAATCCAGTTTAAATAGGCCTTCTAAGGAGAAGTAATTTTCACTGAAGAAATCAGTATATAATTTTTCACTCTGGAGTCTTTGTTGAACAACCTGGGGAATCTTGCCATCTTAACAATAAGTCTGATCTGTGAACATGGCATGTCTTCACAGTTATTTGGCTCTTTTAATTTCTTTCAACAACGATTTATAGTTCTTAGATGACATGTTTTCACCTCTTATTAAGTTTATTCCTGAGTATTTTGTACTTTTTTATGGTATTGTAAATTGGATTGTTTTCGTAATTTCATTTCCAGATTATTCATTGCCGATGTTTAGAAAGTTTGTTTTTTGGATTTTTTCAAATTTTTTTTTAAGTTTATTTATTTTTGAGGGAGAGAGAGAGCGTGCAAGCAGGGGAAGGGCAGAGAGAGAGGGAGACAGAATCTGAAGCAGGCTGCAGACTCTGAGCATCAGCACAGAGCCCTACATGGGACCCAAACCCACGAACCGCAAGATCATGACCTGGACCGAAGTCAGATGCTTAACCAACTGAGCCACCCAGGTGCCCCTAGAAAGTTTGTTTTTGTATATTGATGTTGTATTCTGAAACCTTCAACTCCTTTATTAATTCTAACAGCTTTTTTAATGTATTCCTTAGGATTTTCTATTTACACAATGTCATCTGCAAGTACAGTTTTACTTCTTCCTTTCCTATCTGGATGCCTTTTACTTCATTTGCCTAACTGTTCTGACTAGACTCTCCAGCATGTTTTTTGTTTGTTTTGTTTTATAAATTTTAATGTTTACTTATTTCTGAGAGAGAGAGACAGAGTACAAGTGGGGGAGGGGCAGAGAGAGAGGGAGACACAGAATCCAAAGCAGGCTCCAAGCTTTGAGCTGTCAGCACAGAGTCTGACACGGGGCTCTAACTCACAAACTGTGAGCCTGACCTGAGTTGAATCAAGCACTTAACTGAGCCAGTCAGTTAATGCTGGCTAGCGTAATGCTGAATCCAGCATAATGCTGAATAGAAACGGTGAGGGTAGACATCCATGTCTTGTTCCTGATCTTAAGGGGAAAGCATTCAGCTAACCCTGATGTTAGCTGTGGATTTTTAAGATACCCTTTACCAAGTTGAGGAAACTCCTCTCAATTCCTAGTTTGTTGGGTATTTTTTTAATCACAAAAAGCTATGAAATTCCATCAAATACCTTTTCTGCCTCTACTGAGATGATTATGTGGCTTTTATTCTTTATTCTATTGATACAGTGTATTACATCAATTGATTGTCAGAGGCTAAAACACCCTTGCATTCCTGGGATAAATCCCATTTGATCATGGTGTGCAATCCTTTTTATATGTTGCTGGATTTAGTGCTCATATTTTGTTGAGGCTTCTTGTATCAGCATTCATAAGAGATATTAGCCTGTAGTTTTCTTTTCGTGTAATGTCTTTGTCTGGTTTTGACACTGGGTAACACTTGCCTTTAAAATGAGTTAACAAATGTTCCTGCTCTTCTATTTTTTAGAAGAGTTGTGAGTAATTGGTATTAATTCTTCTTTAAATGTTTGATAGAATTTGCCAGTGAAGTGATCTGGTGTTTCACTCTTTCTGGATTCTGAAATTCCATAAAGGAACAATGTGATTCTATAGTCCAGAATAAAGGGTAAAGGATAGTTCTACTTGTGTACTGCATGGGTAAAACACACCTGGACACTTCTCACATGTGAACTGCATATTTTTGAGGGTACCTGACAAACTAACAAAATCCAAAGAAGGAAGTCTCCACAGTGAAGGACATCATATGAAGAGCTTTTGAAGAGCTAAATGTTTACCTGAAAAATGGGATTTAGGAGGCAAAAGAGTTATCCACAAACACTTCAGAATTGTGCTTCAAAATATAAAAATTTCCAGAGTGCCTGGGTGGCTCAGTCAATTAAGGCTCTTGTTTTCAGCTCAGGTCATAATCTCACAGTTTCATGGGTTCCAGGCCCTCATCAGGCTCTGTGCTGACAGTGCAAAGACTGCTTGGAATTCTCCCTCTCTCTGTCTCTGCCCCTACCCCACTCATGCTGTTTCTGTCTCTCTCAAAAACAAATAAAGAAACTTTTTTTTAATGCCTTAAAAACATATATATATTTATATTTATATATATTTTTATATTTTTATACATATTTATATTTATATATTTATATATATTATATATATATATAATATATATATGTATAAAATATATATAAATTTACTGGTATTACTCAATACTCAAAGTCCACTCCAAGGCACAACAAATCATTCATTTATTCAATGAACTTTATTCTGCATTTCCTTAGAAGGAGGCCCTGTGTTAGGTAACTGCCTAGGATAGATAGATTGATAATGTAGAGTCTAGGAGCAGAGATAAGACAAGCTCACAAAAACTAACCATAGTACAAGGGAGAGAATGAGAGGTGTCATGTGAGTAGAATAAAACCTACTTTGAAATTCAGAGGCAGGAGTCTTTATTTCCCACTGGCAGGACAAAGGCACCTGGAAAAGGAAGCATTGAGTTGAGCATGAAGGGTGTGTACTAATTTTTGTGGGGAGAAATATATTAAGAGGTCATTCCAGATGGAGGGAAAGCAGAAGCAAAAGTTTAGAGGTGGAAACAGAGTCAGACATTGTGGTGGAACAAAGCTGAAGAAATGAATAGCCCAAGCTGACCAACAATACAGGTAGAACTATCAATTATTGGGGGATAAAACTAGAAGGGTGGCAAATAAAGTACAAAGAACTTGTATTCTAAGCTACAGAGAATTACCGTGCAAAGGTACTGTTAAAGGTTTTAGAAGATACAAATGCTGTGTATAGGTGTGGGTGTTTATTCCTGGTATAAGTTAGAGGCAAACATGGGAGAGGCAGGAGGCTTGCACAATGGTTACGAGAAATGAAGTCCCGAAGCAGGTCTCAAGAAGGTCACAGTGGCATTTGGAGAGAGACCAATGAGATATTTCAGAAATTGAATCAACAAACCCTAGACCTGAACTGGCAAATCTAAGGGACCGTGGAAACAGCAGAAATCCCAGCTGGAGGAGGAACTGGCTCGCGGGGGGACTGAGAGTGGCAGAGTGAATATGGAAGTACAGTGTTATTACCCAGATGAGTGGTTAGGATAGAACTGGGGGAATGTTCTAACCTACAGTCTTGCTCCAAGCACTTCTCAGCCTTTCCCCAACTCCATAGGGCTCAGAGGCTGCTCGACAAGAAAATGCCTGAAAAGAACAATCAAACACAGAGCCAATCCTCCCTAGCAGATGCTTCACTGGCTACCCAGTGCAAGTCTCCATAATAGTAAGGGCTGGTTGCCCCCTCAGTGAGATCCCGAAATAGACGATCTGAACAGCTGCCTTCTGGTCCTGCCACTCTTTACCTCTGAAACCTTAAAAGATGAACTTTCTAAGTCTCCTTCATTTGTAACATGGGGATGATAATGTATACTCCATCTATTTCACAGGTTTGTGAGGTTACACAGGAAGATGCAGACTGCTGTAAGACACACAAATGCCAGAATTTCTCTGAGCAGAAACTATAAAAAAAAAAAAAATTCATGTCTGTATCCTTCATAGAGCTAAGTATAGAAAAAGGGAGGGAGCAAGGTGGGCAAGAAAATACCATAGCCTGGACCCCAGGGGCCTGTGTTAACCAAGGAATATTGCCTACCAGATCTTCGAGAAGATCCCATTATCCAGAGAAATAGGAGGGACCTTGATAATCATCCAGGTCAACCTCCTTGTTTAACAAATGGGAAGTTTTACCCTGAGAGAGGCCCAGTGATCTGACCAAGATCTTTAGTGGCATATGGGGATATGGCCAATAACACATTCACAGTTTAGATGGTGATTTTACCCACATCAGTTTACAAATAGCCTTTGAGCTGGGTGGGAAAGGATTATTAAAATTCCCATTTTTTAGTGTGAGGTTCAAAGACTTGTCCAGGAGGGATTCAAATCCAAATGGCCATATCCCCCAGTCCACTGCTCTTTCCTTACAGCACAATTTCACACACATGTGCCATTTCAAGCACAATCATTTCAGCATTCAATATATTTCAAACTCCAAATTGTTTGTTTCAGCCTGCCTTCAGCAATATTTCACATTCAACCTTCCCCAGTAGAATTCTACTGACCTTTCATCTTAAAGAAAAACCAGTTCAGCAGCCACTTGGTACCAGAAACATATTTTAAAATGAATCATCAAAACTGGGTCTTTCCAGATAAATCATCTTCACAAAGTATATCCCTATATGTGTATCATTCAAGACGTATATCATTATTGCACTAAATACACTGGACTAGGGTGCTCGAAGAGCAATGATAGTTCATTAATTGAAGCAATATGTAACATACAAATGCTAAGAAGGCTTTTTAGCAAAGGAGTGGAACACTGAGGTAAAAACTTCCTCACTTTATCAGTAAAAACTAATTTGCATTATGGAAGGATCTCAAAGTTAGTGACCAACACTGCGAATGACCCCGATAATTCTAGTCATCAACATCCAAAGGATTTCTACCTGAATGTGTTTTTATTTGGGGAGGCCCAGGGAAGGGGTGGGGGAAGAAAAGGCTAAGATGGAATCAACGCACCAACTGCCTCAGTGTCCTCTTTACTAAACAGGGCCTGTCCTTCCACCACAAACCTTATTTCAGGAGCAAGGCATTCATGTTCAGCTGCCCTTTTTTAACTCAACAGAAGAGGGTTAACATTGCTCAGTCCCTTGAAGCTTGCAAGGCTTCTCATTGGGGTTCACTAGGAGTGTGCTGACACCTCCAGGTGGTACTACCAACGGGCCGGGAGCCCGGCTGTGTAGCGACCCTCTACCTTTACCTGCGTTGCACTACGCGAGCTTGGGAACGAGCTCGGGCGCTTCGCAGTACTTTCTGCTGGAAAGCACCGGCATTCGTTCCTCAAGTTCCCTCTCCTTTCTCTTCATCTCGTAAAACCTCTACACAACTCCCCACCCCGACCGGGTCTGCGCAGGTAACTGATCCTCAGAGCCCAGCAGCCCCCGAGGGGGACTAGGCACCTGCCTGGTGAAGGCACCTGCCACCGGCCTGCCCCGGCCTCGCCGGGCGTGGGGGACCTCAGGGATGCCCCCCGCACTAGCCGCCTCCACAACCACCACCGCCAGCAGCAGCAGCAGCAGCAGCAGCAGCAGCGAGGCCGAGAGGCCGGGCCCGCGCCCCACGGCCTTCCCACGGAGGGCGCTGCCCGGGGGCTGCGGGCTAGCGCGGGGAGGACACCGGCTCCCGAGACTACGCCCCCACCTCCATTAATAAAACGCAAGGGGGGGGGGGGGGAGGGGAGGTAAAAAAAAAAAAAAAAAGCTCCATTTACCGACATGAGTGATCACTGTGGCCAGTCGCCGGCTGAGCTCCTGGGGGGCCATTTCTTCCTGTAACCAAAATAGCATTTCACCGAAAAGCTACTCAGTGTATAAACAAAACAAAGCAACAGGAAAGTGTTTGTATGGCTGCTAACGGATGGTGTTTCAAAAGCATCTCCTCCCGAGGATGCGATGCCCTCACACTCTTCCTCTCTCTCTTCAGGCACAAAACGAGTCACTCCCAGCCCAGGCCAACTTTCCTGGGCCGCTCGGCCAGCCCCGCTAGCCACGCCCTGCGGGGTATTGTTTTAAAGATTAAAGTCCAATAGCTTTGCAAACGTAACGTCTGGCTTTGAGAGAGAGGGAAATGGCAGTTTTGGAGGTGAGAAAAGCAAGTCGCCCCAAAGCTCGCGGTAACCGCGCGTCAGGCTTCCCTCGCCGAGGAAGCGCGTAGGTTTCGGGATTTGCGGTCCGGATGGGTCGGGTCTTCGGCGCCGCCTTTCGGGAGGGTCGGGAAGAAGGATGCTTGGCGGGCACACGCGGAGGACGGAGGAGCGGAGCAGCGGAGGAGCGTAGGCGACAGGCTGCCTGAGGCCCGGGCTCCTGTGCGCGGCCCGCCTCCCGCCCCGCTGCGCGCCCGGAGCTCGGGTCTCCGCGCCCACCTCTCCCCGCCCGCCGCAGCGCGCACGCGCCCGAGCACCATCTGTTGCCAGGTGGAGAAGCTGCGCCCCTTGCTCTGCCGGGAGCCCGCGCTGCGGTCGCCGAAGTGGGGGCGACTCAGGGTCTGTCCTCGCCGCTGTGGGGGAGAGGAGACAGCAATTTCCGCGCTCCTGCCGGTGCCGGGGTCCTGAACGCCGGCCTCGGCCCCTCTCCTTGCCCGCCAGGTGTCTGCGGAGCGGCCGAGGCGAGAAGAGGGCTGACGGGGAGAGGTGCAGTCATCCCGCCAGGGGCTGCTGCTCGCGCCCCCGCCCCAGGGGTTGTCACACGCAGTTATCAGCGTGCACTGGGCGCACTCGCACTTGGAGCCGGGAGCGCGGGCTGTGCGCGTACAGGGCTGGGCACGCATGTGCGACACACATCTCCGCCGTGTGGGCCTTTTCCTTTGTGCAACTACTCCAGGGCGCCACCGCTCCGTCTGCCACAGAGAGGCGCGCCAATGCTCCATCCTAAAAAGGCTCTGGCACCAGTCCCACGCGGGGCCCTCCTCCCTGTCAGCTCCCGGAGCGTCTTCGAGCAGCTATCCCGCTGCCATCGCTGTCACGCAGTTTCTTCAGGTGGCCTCAGATACTACCAGACAGGTAGCAAAAGACTAATCCAGCTCAGCAGAACTCCACGGCAAAAGCCTGAGCAAATGCGAATCTGGTCAGGTTGTTCTTCAATCCATTCTACAATGAGGGAGCCTGATTATCTGGTCAAAAGAATGCCAGGACCATCCCAGGTTCTGAGCCGACGTCAGGAAGCTCAGCTCTTCTCTTTGACATGTAAAACGTCAGACCCCAAACACTCTGGATCCAATTTCTAGTAGTAGCCACTCATCCCAGGGGTTTGAGGACATTTGTAAATGCTTTCTGTAACAACTGTGGGCTGTGTCTAAGAGATGTTAGTCCACCTAGGGCCTGCAATTCATGTAAAAGGTTACTCTTTCCTTTGAGGTATGGTCTCTTTACACTCTGCCTGCACAAGTAGAGCAACCATTTTCATAGCAACTTCTTGCAAGAGATTCAGAAAAGGGTTAAAGGCACAAAGAAGTACGGCAGCTTTGGATTGCATTTCCATGGTGGTTTCTGCCTATTCAAGAGTCACAAGTATTTTCGAGGAACCAAAATGCAGCGTTTCTTGATAGTGGTTCAGGAGCCTGGTGTCTGGTCAGAGCCAGTTGTTGAGTTTTGATCGCTAAAAACAAGCACATTGTTAAGGAGACAGATGATGTGCGGCTTTCCGGACTTTGCAGATCCAATGACCTCAGCTTCCTGGGTTAGGCCTGGTCCTTATGTGTGAGAATCATGGAAAGGAGGGAGATAGGGAAGGGGCTAAGGAAGAGGAGGCAGGAGAAGCTGATGACTAGGAATGAGGGAGAAAACGAAAGGGATACAAAAGAAATCACACTCAGAGTGCTGCTGTCCTTTCCCACATCTGTACCTTCAGTCTTCAAAGGTTTCCATGGAGATGAGTTGTCTGAGTTTATGGCAAGATGTAGCAGGCAGTGCCTGTCCTCAGAAACCAATTCTGCCCCTCATGTGTAACACATGCTTTCCCAGGGCCTCAACTGCTTCATGTGGGCTATGAGGAGGTGGGTCTGTGAACTCCAAGTTCCCTTTTCCAGTTCTGAAATCCTGTAACTGTAACTAAGAAGTTACCATTGATAGGACCGCATAGTGTTCAATGCCTCCCCTTTCCCCCAAGAAAACAAACGGTCACTGTCTCCATTGCTCTTGTGAATATGGACATTCTTGCTGTGTTCTCTTCTTCCTGTCCACCATCCTCCTTTCCGAGCTTCCTATTCTCCTTCCTAGTTATGATCTGTTTCCTGATTCTGACAAATTGCATTGCTCCCATATCTGGCAAAATCAAGGAACAAGCCAGGATAACCTGCCTCCTCCAGTGAAAGAATTAGCAACCAGTCACATCTGTTGAACATCTATTATATGCCCAGGGTTGTGATAGGTGGTGCCCAGTACAGCAACTGCCACTACCATATACTAAATGACTACTCTGTGCCTGGTGCAATGGTAGGCATTTCACAAACATCATTCAAGCCTCAAAGCAACCTTCTAAGGGCTTTAGTCTCATTTTACGGATGTTGCTAGTACAAAGACAAAACTGTGTTACTAATCTTATGAACCTAGACCATTCTCTACCTTCAGGTAAAGATTTGCCTAAGCCTGGAAAGAGAAACCATCCTCCAAGCACTGCCAGGGTAGATTCCACCTCTGTTGGTAAACTCTCAGCACCACCTCACAATGAAGAGGAAAGAAAAATGACCCACTTTGGGTGACGCAGATGAGGGTGAGGGATGCCTGGGCCTCACAGGGTCACCCATTTGAGTCTAGACTTGTCGTTTTCAAGCTAGCAGAATCACCTAAAATACAGGTTTGGGTTTTGTTTTTTTGTTTTTTTAATACAGATTCCTGGTCCCCATGTCCAGAGATCTGACTCAGTAGTGTGGAATGGGACCTGAGAAATTTCTAACAAGTCCTCAGGAAAACTGATGCTGCCGGTCCTAGGACTAGACTTTGAGCACCCTGGCCTAGAGCAGGGCTCTTCAAACTTCTTAGACTGCAAGCCACAGTGTGACATAAATTTTACATCATGTCACAGTAGACATATATACACATAATTAAAACAAATGTTGTATGAACAATTTATTTTCCCTTACTACATGTGAAGCCCTGAAATACTTTCTATTCAACTTCATTTTTTAAGAACAATGGCCCAAATTGGGGAAAGTTGCATTTGGAAAGCAGGGTATTACAGTTATGTAAGAAAATGTCCCTATTCTTTTATTTTCTTTTCTTTATTATCTTTTTTTAGAGAGAAAGAGAGAGAGAGCGTGCACAGGATTGGGGGAGGGGCAGAGAGAGAGGGAAAGAGAGAATTTTTTTTTTTTAATGTTTATTTTTGAGAGAGATTGAGAGCACGAGCCAGGGAGGTGCAGAGAGAAAGAGGGAGACAGAGGATCTGAAGCAGGCTCTGTGCTGACAGCAGACAGCCTGGGCTCACACTCACAAACTGTGACATCATGAGCTGGCGTCTAAGTCAGACGCCTAACCAACTAAGCCACCCAGGCACCCCAAAAGAGAGAATCTTAAGCAGGCTCCATGCTCGGCGTGGAGCCCAATGTTGGGCTTGCTCTCATGCCCCTGAGATCATGACCTGAGCTGAAATCAAAAGTCAGACACTTAAACAACTAAGGCACCTAGGCACCCCCTTATTCTTTTAGAGATGTATACAGAAGGTTTTAGGGATGAAACATCACTGTTTGTAATTTTAACTATCTTAGCAAAGAGAATAAATGAGATAAATACTGGGAAATGTTCATAATTGTTAAATCGAGGTGGCATATGGGTTGTTTTACTACTATTTATTCTTTTTACTTTTATTCATGTTTAAATATTTTTAATAATAAAAAGTTTTTTAGAATGATTGTTTGGACCTACTCAATTGCTGTTATGACCCACTGCTGCCAGCTGTTTGAAAAATTGTGTGCTAAGGCAGAGCCGAGGAAAACAAAGGGAGAAGAGGAAGAGAGCTGGTAGAGAGGAAGGAAGGAGAGTGGGGAGGTGACAGGAGATGGAGGATGACAGAGAGAAGTGCACTGTGGGAGGTGATAGGAGTCATCACAAGTGTCTCCAGGTAATACCCCTCTAAAGGCTTCTTCCTCCACATCCCACTCGATCTTCAGTGTACTTTCCCCATTGGACCCTGGGCTACTTGGCAAGGAAAATACCTTATTCATCTCTGTAAACCCCAGTTCCTGGAGCAAGCCCAGAATTAGAGAACATCCATCAGTCAAAGCTTCTCATTTCACAAAGGACTTGCACCTGCCTCAACATCGCAGCGTTGCCTCTTTCCCCCAGTGCTGCCTGCTAGGATAAACCTCTCTGAGCTAGGAGCCCAGCTGTTCTAATCCATAAGACCACACTGGGATTCTTGCCTAAGGGGTCACACCATGTGCCATCTACTGCACAGCTGACCGGAGACGTGAACCCAAGAAAAGTGGAAAGTCACCTGTGCTCACACCATCCTGACAGTCATTCCACTGTCATCTGTGTCTCCTGAAACCAGGTGCCCCTGGCACAGGGGAGCATGTGAGTATGCAAGTGTATATAGGGGGAGGGGAACAGCACCCCTGCCTCTATCTCTGTACTTCCACTCTCCTCCCCCATATATGTCCTTTCTCAAATTTAATCTATCGTCAAAATAATGTATTTTCTTTGCAGAACATATTAGCAAAGTACAGAAAACTGAAAAAAGAGGTAGGAAAAAGGAGAGATGGAGAATTGATCATAATTACACCACCCATAGGCACAACCCCTTCGAATTTTCAAAGTGTATTTGATGCATTATTTTCATTAATAGACTATTAGAGCAGTTTTAGGCTTGCAGAAAAATTGAACAGAAAGTACTGAAAATTCCCATAAACCCACTCGCTCATAGAAGTTTCTCATATTATTAGCATCTTTTATTAGTTTGGCACATGTGTTACAATTGATGAAGCAATATAGATACATTATTATTAACTAAAGCCTATATTCTACATTATGGTTCACTCTTTCTGTTGTACTGTTCTTTGGGTTTTGACTAATGCATAATGTCATGTATGTATTCACCATTGCAATAATCATACAGAATAGTTTCATTGCCTTAAAAAATCTTCTATGCTCCACTGATTCATCCTCCCTTCCCTTCAGATTTGGGGCAACCACTAATATTTTTACTGTCACCATACTTTTGTCGCTTCCAGAACGTCATATAGTTGGAATCACACAGTATGTAGCCTTCTCAGACTGACCACCCTCACTTAGCAATACGCCTTTAAGTTTCCTCTATGTCTTTTTATGGCTTGTTAACTCATTTTGTTTTAACACTGAATAGTATTTCTTATATTCTGTTGTATAGAGGTATCTGTTTATTCATTTACCTACTGAAGAACATCTGGGTTGTATTCAGTTGCAGACAATTATAAATAAAGCTGCTGTAAACAGTGTGCACAGGTTTTTATGTGGGCTTAAATTCTTAAATCATTTGGGTAAATACCTATGAATGCAATTGTTGGATTGTGTGGTAAGACTATGTTTACTTTCGTAAGAAACTAAGACTGTGTGTGTGTGGTTTTTTTTTTTTAAGGAAGCTTCACGTGGAACCCAATCAATGCAGAGCCCAACGTGGAACCAATACAGGGCTTGAACTCATGACCCAAGATCAAGGCCTGAGCTAGGGGCACTGGGGTGGCTCAGCTGATTAAGCATCTGACTTCAGCTCAGGTCATGCATGATCTCATGGTTCATGAGTTCGAGCCCTGCATAGGGCTCTCTGCTGTCAGCACGGTAGGTTCCTGTCTCCCTCTCTCCCTGCTACCCCCACTCGAGCATACTCTCTCTCTATCAAAAATAAATAAACATTAAAAATAATCTAAAAAAAAAAAAAAGACCTGAGCCAAGATCAAGAGTCAGATGCCAAACCAACTGAGCCACTCAGGTGTCCCAAAACTATAAACTGTCTCATAAAACCATTTACATACCCATCAACAATGAATGAGAGTTCTTGTTGGTCCACATCCTCACCAGAATTTGGTATTTTCAGCGTTTTGGATTTTGGCCATTCTAATAGGTATTTGTGATACATCGTAGTAGTTTAAATTTGCAACTACCTAATGACATATGATGGTGAGCAATTTTTTGTACACTTATCTGTATATCTTCTTTGGTGAGGTGTCTGCCCACTTTTTAACTAGGTTGTTTGTTTTCTTATTGTTAAGTTTTTAAGAGTTCTTTGTGGGGAGCCTGAGTGGCTCAGTTGGTTACGCATTCGACTTCAGCTCAGGTCATGATCTCACGGTTTGTGAGTTTGAGCCCCATGTCGGGCTCTGTGCTAACAGCTCAGAGCCTGGAGCCTGCTTCAGATTCTGTATCCCCCTCTCTCTCTACCCCTCCCCCACTCACACTATATCTCTGTGTCAAAAATAAACACTAAAAAAAAAAAAAAGTTCTTTGTATACTTTGAATACAAGTCCTTGATCAGATATGTGTTTTGCAGATATTTTCTCCCAGTCTGTGGCTTGTCTTTTCATTCTCTTGACAATGTCTTTTGCAGAGCCGAAGTTTTTAATTTTAATGAAGAACAATTTATCAATTTTTTTCTTTCATGGATCATGCTTTTGCTGTTGTATCTAAAAGTCATTACTAGGGGTGCCTCAGTGGCATAGTCAGTTAGGCATCCAGCTCTTGATTTTGGCTTAAGTCATGATCCCAGGGTTGTGGAATCGAGCCCCGTGTTGTGGGATCAAGCTCTATCCTGAGCATAGAACTTGCTTGGGATTCTCTCTCTGTCTCTTTCTCTGTCCCTCTCTCTCTCTCTCCCTCTGTCCTCCCCCATTCTCTCTCTCTCTCTCTCTAAAGTAAAAAATAATAAATAAACAAACAAATAAATAAGCATCATTACCAAACCCAAGGTCACCTCGATTTTCTCTTTTTTAAAAAATCTTTTTTATTTTTTTAATTTTTAATTTTTGTTTTATTTAGTTTTGCTTTGATAGCTTATTTTTGAGAAAGAGAGAGCACAAGCAGGGGAGGGGCAGCGAGAGAGAGGAGACACAGAATCCAAAGCAGGCTCCAGGCTCTGAGCTGTCAGCACAGAGCCCCACAAGGGGCTCAAACTCACAAACTGTGAGATCATGACCTGAGCCAAAGTTGGACACTTAATTGACTGAGCCATTCAGGTGCCCCTAGATTTTCTCTCATGTTTTCTTCTAAAAGCTCCATAGTTTTGTGTTTTACATTTAGGTCTATATCCACTTTTAGATAATTTTTGTTAAAAATGTAAGGTTAGTGTCTAGATTCATTATTTTGCAGATGGATGCCCAGTTTTTCCATCACCACTTGTTGAAAAGACTGTCTTTCTTCTATTGAATTTCCATTGCTCTTTTGTCAAAGATCAGTTGACTAAAGTTGGGTGGGACTATAACAGGGCACTTTATTCTGTTCAATTGATCTATTAGTCTATTATTTCACCAACACCATGCTGTCTTGATTACTGGATAAGAATGTCTATGGTCGCTGTGTATGTGTATGCATCAGATATATGTGTGGTTTATTAGATTTTGTTATCAGTGTTATACTCATTTCATAAATAGAATATGGAAGTTGTCTCTATTTCTGTGCTCAGGATAGAATCAATAGCAACCAACTTATCTGTTCTTTAAAGTTTCTCAGTAGAATTCTCCTGTGAAATAATGTAGTCCTGATGCTTTTGTGGATGGAGGTGTGTGGGAAAATACAGTTCTCTGACAACATCTATTTATTCTATGGTAACCAGTTTACTTAGCTTCTATCTTTTCTGGGATATTTTGATAAATTATATTTCTTGTAATTTCATCTGTATTATCCAGATTTTCAAATTTATTACACAGAGGTGAGTAACATGATCCCATACAATTCTATGAATTTTTTGTGTAAGTTATTTCACCTTGCTTTTATTTTGATTGTACTTTCTCAGGCTAGCCAAGTGTCTATTCATTTTTTTTCAGATCTTATATTTATTAGTACTCCCATTTCTATTTTCTAAATTATGAATTGCTTCTTTAATCCTTCCACAGAACAACCTGCACATGGGTATTTATAGCAGTTATATTCACAATTGCCAAATTGGAAGCAACCAAGATGCCCTTCAGTAGGTGAATGGATAAGTAAACTGTGGCACATCAAGACGATGGAATATCATTCAGCACTAGAAAGACATGAGCTACCAAGCCATGAAAAGAAATGGAGGAAACTTAAATGCATATTGCTAAGTGAAAGGCATAATCTGAAAGAAGTGATTACCTCGTGAAAGCTGTAAACTTCTTACTGTACATTTCCAACTATATGACATTCTGGAAAAGGCAAAACTATAAAGACAATTAAAAAGATCAGTGATTGCCAGGGGTTATTGGGGAGAGAGGAATGAATATGCAGAGCACAGAGGATTTTTAAGGCAGTAAAACTACTCTTGGATATATATGGTTAAAAATTCATCTGAACTCGTAAAAGTACAACACCAAAAATGAACTAAATTGTAAACTATGGACTTTCAGTGATTATGATATGTCAGTGTAGATTCATCAGTTGTAACAATGTACACTCTGGTGGGTGATGGTGATAATAGGTGGGGGGGCTATGCATGTGGGGGGCAATGTGTTACACAGGAAATCTCAGTATCTTCTGGCCAATTTTGCTATGAACCTATAACTTCTGTTAAAAACTCTACAGACTTGCAACCAGAAGATGAGTAAGTTCTGGAGATCTAATGCACAGCATAGTGAACTATTGTTAACAACACTGTGCTTTATACTTCAAAGTTGCTAAGAGACTAGATCTTAAATGTTCTCACTATGCACAAAAAAATAATTATGTGACTTGATAGAGGTGTTAGCTAATGCTGTGGTGGTAATCATATTGCAATATATAGATGTGTCAAATCAACACACTGTACAGCTTAAACTTACACAATGTGATGTGTCACTTATTTCACAATATTTTCAAATACCATTATAGAAAAAAATAAAATCTATTTAAAAAGTCTGTGATTTCAGTTTTGAGGCGATTAAGAGGGCTTTTGTAAGTATATGTTTTTCACATTCTTGAAAACATAAAATTGTGTATTCTTAGCCCATATCCCTTTACATTCTAAACCAGCTCCCTTCCCTTCTTCCTCTCAGAGGCTCTAAAGCTTAAAGGTCGTGGGGTGTTCCTTGTCCTAGAGCCTACGAGAGAGAAAGAACCCCCAGGACCACAGGAGGACCCACCTAGCCAACACCCAGGGTCCTACGAAGGCTGACAACAGGGCCGACACCTCCCCACTAGGCAGACCACCTACAGGGCAAAGGAAACCGATTGGCCAATAGCCACCACGGAGCGAAGCTCTGTTCTGTGATTGGCTTTAGCGGTGACGCCCCCTCCTGAATTGCTTGCTTGGATTGGTCCATTTCTTGACTCTGACCTGGACGGTGGCCAGAGGAGGACAAGAGACTTCCAGAAAGAATGGAGGGATGATTTGCGTGACATATGAAACGCAGTCGCACATCAACAAGCAGCCGGGCTTTGGGGACGTGGCCACGGCCTCCGTGGTGCTGGTGCTGCTGATGGCGACTGAGAGGAACCGGAGGGGAGCGCCCCCCGAGCCCGCAGCTGCCGCCGAGGTAAAGGTTGCTTTCCCGCGCAGGGGCGGGGGATGTTTGGCCTGCCTGAGCAGTGGGAGGTGAGGAGGGGGAGGAGGACTGGAGGGACCCGGGAATCTGCTTTCAGTCCCACCCCCCACCCCCCGCCCCCGAAAGGGCATCCTCTTACACCTAGCCCTTTCCTCTCCTCCTCCTCCCTGCGTTCACCCTTCAGCCCACTGACTGCCTCAGTTTCTCCATTTGGGGGGTGGAGGACCGTGGAGCTAGGCTTGCCGTTCTCCATGCTCCCCTCGCCATGGAGTTGCCAGATTTGGCAATATAAACACGAGACACTGGATACATTTAAATTTCAGTCAACAAATAATTTTTGCCTATAAATATATCCCCAATATAAAGTGAAATTTTGAACTGAGCATGTTGTTTTTTTATCTGGCAAACCTAGACTAGACTAATACTTGTACACCTCCTAACCATTTACAGCGTGCTCTCACAGCAGTCCCCGTGTGGGGAGTGTTGTTGTAATCCAAGTTCTGAAGAAGCCTGAAGAAGACTTGCCCAAGGTTATGCAACTAGTGGGTAATGAGGCCAGAACACCTTAAAAACCCATTTTAGTTCTGCTGCCCTTCATCAGAAGAACACTCCTGGGGAGTTCGTTCTTATTGTTGGAATTAATCCAGTTAACAAAAGCAAACTTATCCTTCAGAGGGCTGGAGAATAAGTTTATATTCAAGTTCTCCTCTACAGCATTTATATTTTAGGGAAGAAGTAACTGTATTAAGCTGTCAAGGAATATTGATTTGCTCTGTGATGATTAAAGTATACTTTATAATGACTACACAATGGCATATCATTTGGCTTTGATGTCAGTGGACAAAGTTATATGTATTGCAAAAATTCCATACATCGCCATAAAAGTAGGGATTAAGTGCATTTGGCATGTAGAGGCTAAGAGCTCGAATTCTGGAATGAAACACACCTGGGTTTAAAGCATAGTTCTGTCACTTTGATGGCAGTAGGCAAGTTATATAATCTCTCTGGGCCTCAGTTTCCTCTTCTTTAAAATAAAGATGATAATAATTGTACCCACTTCATAGGATTGTCAAGTGCCTGGGACATCAAAAGTAATTTTAGCTATTAGCTATTACATTTGACCGTTAGAGTGAATCTTTGGCATAACAAATCATTCTATATTTTTAACTTTTAAATTTTTATTTCAATTTTTAAAAGGCCAAACAATTAAGAATGTTATGGATATCTGAGTTTCAGTGAAAAGAAATGTACTGTTCAATAATAGATAAAGCAAGTATTTTAGATTGTAATACACCAATTTTACCAAATCAAATATCTATAAGCTGGGCTAATAAAAATATTTATGTATCAGTTTTATTCATTGTTCCCCATGCATAATTTTATATTATTTTTATTTTCATTGTGTTTTAAACAGAAGAAACATTACCAACCACTATGGGAGAGAAAATAACTACAGGGTAATGGGTAAAGCTAGAAAATGAGTTTACATTCAGTGGTTATTTATGGTAAGGTAGACTTAGTATGTTTTAAAAGCCAAAGGTCAAGCCTTACAAGAGTTTTTTATTTCTTTGTATATTGTTTTATTTCCTTAGTGTTTACAGTATTAAAATAGTTTAATTGCAGACTATTCTCTAATATTCCTTTGGGAATTTTTCCTAGTTTTCCTTCAAAAAGCTACAAAACCTTTCCACCACCTAAAGAGAAATGTAGAACAAAGATTGAAGTTCTAATCTTAGCAACTACTGTTTATTACCCAAGTGATTGTAAACAAGTCACTTATCATATTTGATCCTTGATTATTTGTAAAATCATAACAAAAACCTGAGTCTCCACCCCCAAGGTTTATAAATGCTGTCAATTATTACCAGCTATTTATTCACCCGAGAAAACTGCAATTGTGGATGGATCCAACTATCTGTCTTCTTTGTGCCTGCATCAAGCTTCCTAGAAGAGCTGGAGAAACCTGTGCACTGAGAAGACTTGGTAGTAAAAGAGATTCATGGGAGTCACCGTTGCCTAGTCGTTTTGCACTGCACAGCAGGCCCATAGTGTTTCTCTAGCCACCTCATTCTTTCATTTTCTGCAACTGCTGTATCAGATTCTCTTCATTCTTTTGAAACCTCTGACATCCCTCACAAGCCATTCTCAGCAAATGATGTCAATGTTAATGAGGAAATAGAATTCCTGTGTTCTGAGCTTCCTGCCAGCAAACATTAATGTTTCTGCCCCACTGCCTGTGTCATCCTTGTCATATCATAGTTCACTTTGGAGTCCTGTAATCCCATGGTAACGTAATAGAGCACAGGCTCTAAAGCATTTTTCCTGAAAATGATATTCTCCCGTTCATTAGGGACTGTGATGTGCTTCTTCCTAGATTGTGGCCTGCACATCACACTGGCTTCTTACTCCACCTGTGAGGCCATCCAGAGTTTGAAGCCAGAAATCACACACACATCATTTAGCAACAGAGTGATCAATTTCCCCTCTGTGGGCTTCAGCTGGAGAAGCTTTCTGCCAGGAAGCTCTGGGTCTTCTCCTCAAGGAGAAAGCTGGGATCAGTGCTTTCAAAGTTCAGACATGACACAAGGTGCAGAATGCTTTTCTGTTTCCTCTGATTGTCAAGGATTTTTATTGAAGCCTCACTTAAACCTGCTTTTCTTTCTTTGACACCATTTTCTGCAGTTATGTTTTATTACCAACTAGAGCTTTGCATTCATAAAGGCTAAATTTATTCCACTAATGTTGTAGAAATGGGTCTCTTTCACCCACACACTAGGTCTTCCTCCATCCTATGCTGATCCCTTCCAATTTATTTTGCTCGCTCCTCCTCATGGTCCTCTTGGCTGTGCCCTCCATATCTGCAGCCACTTCCTTGGACACTGGGACTGGAGATACAGCTGTGCCACGGGGACCCTAGCTGGCTGGCTTGTGGTTTCTCCTTCTAAATCACACTCTGGAGATTCAGATGCCCTCGAGTTCCCATGATTTATTGATGAGTTTTTTCCTCTTGGCTTTACCATCCTATGGTTGAATGTTTGTTTACCTACAGACTCATTAGTTGCCACCAAAGGATAAGGAATAAGATTACAAGCTACGGACTTTTCATGCAAAGGTGGAAATTTGGATTTGCATATGAAATTTCCTCAGAAAGCATCTAATTCGGGTTTAAAACACTGTGCAGAACAAAGAAAACAAATGAGCTGCCAGTTTAAGACTTCTGTGGTTTCTCTTCTGTAAATTATGTTAATAGGCTTGATACTCTTATTTTGAATTTTACACTTTTAATTTGAAATTATTTTAGACTTCTAGAAAAGTTACAAAAGTGGACAAAGAATTCCAGTATTCTTTACCTGTATTTCTCAAATGTTACTATTTATAACACATTTGTTTTATTCTCTGTATATATACACAATTGCACATATACTCACATAATGTTTTTCTGAAGCATTTGGCAGTAAGTCACTGACATTATGCCTGTTTACCCCTTAATATTTCAGTGTGTGTTATCTAGAAATAAGGGCATTCTCTTACATCATAACACAATTATCAAAATAAAAAAATAACATTGATTCAATATTATTTAATCTGTAGACCTAATTCAAATTTCACCAGTTGTCCAACTAATGAACATCTTACAAAAAAAAAAAAAATGGCTTGTTTACTGGTCCAAAATATAATATAGGATCACATATTGAATTTAGTAGTTATGTCTCTTTGGTCTCCTTCATTCTGGAACAGTTCCTCAGTCTTCGTCTTTCGTGATTTTAATAGGTTAGATGATGAAGTGATTTTGGTATCCGTATGCTTAATAGAGATTTCTGCGTACTAAAAATATGTGAGTAGAGGATGGTGTCAATCATTGAGAATGGAGGACAGTTTTTTAATAGAATATTCCCGCATTGTTTGTTTGTTTTCTGACACTTCTCCCCAAATAGATTCAGGCTATCCATTTGGGGAAGACAAAACACAGAAGTGATGTTGTGTTCATCTCAGTGCATTCGGAGGAGGCCGGGCAAGCTTTACTCTCAAGCAGGTGTTGCCCTGGAGGTGGCTCCATCCCACAGAAGAACTGTGAGATCAGTGTAGTCAGTCCTCAGGGTTGTCCTTACCAAAGAGGCCAGCACTGGTTTATTTACATCTGCACCATCAGTCATTGGTTAATGGCTGTCCCCCAGGGGGACAGATTTTCAGATACTTCAGGTTTTACAAAAGTGAAGAATAGCTTAAGATTTGGTGTAAAGTGGTCCATTCAGAACCTTTTTTTTTTCTATTATTGTCCACACGCAAGCATATAGTTTTTGTCTCAAAAATTTTTTAAAAGTTCATTCATCTTTGAGAGATAAAGAGAGAGCATGCACTGGGAAGGGGCAGAGAGAGGGAAACGCAGAATCCGAAGCAGGCTCCAGGCTCTGAGCTGTCAGCACAGGGCCTGGTGTGGGGCTTGAACTCGCAAACTGCAAGACCATGACCTGAGCCAAAGTCAGACACCCAACCAACTGAGCCACCCAGGCACCCCAGAGTTTTTCTTTCAAACTAAACAGGAACTAGGTTTGCAGAGATGGTTTGCAGGGCTATATCTCCCCAGCCTGAGAAACTAAAGCTTTCTTTTTTTCAGGGTAGACAGAATCCATGCCCTTTGTATATTATTGTTGTTAAGTCTAAACGCAATTTTGCAACATGAAAACTGCAATGATCTGTAATTAGATGGGAATCTTTGTAGTTTGTGATAAATCTGTTGCATGCTATCTGTTTTTCAAAGCTCACTGCAGGCACCTGGGTGGCTCATTTGGTTAAGTGTCGGACTCTTGATTCTGGCTCAGGTCTTGATCTCATGGTTCATGAGATCCAGCCCACATCCAGCTGTGAGCTGACAGCATAGAGCCTGCTTGGGATTCCCTCTCTCTCTCTCTCTCTCTCTCTCTCTCTCTCTCTCTCTATGTCCCTCCCCCCCCCCACCTTTCTCTCAAAATAAATACACATTTAAAAAAAAATTCACTGTTACTAGCTATGAAATAAAGCTTTTCTTAACCAAGCTGTAGGCTTTATTAAGATCAAGGCTATATGGCATAAGTTCCCATTGGAAAGATTTATTTTTAAAGTAACTGATAATCAGTGACTACATAACAGAACGATTTGTCTTGGAGCTATAAACGCAGAACTTGTTTCACTACTTACATATCCTGCACATAGAAGAATAATGTACGAAATGTTTGTTTGGATTCTTTAATTATCTAACTGGTATCTCTAGGAAGCTGAGGATCTCAAGTTTGTAAAGGCACAGAAATCTAATCAAAAATGAGATGCTGTGGGGCACCTGGGTGGCTCAGCCGGTTGAGCATCAGACTTCCGCTCAGGGCATGATCTCACAGTTCATGAGTTCAAGCCCCACATTGGGCTGGCTGCTGTCAGCTTGACAGCTCAGAGCCCACTTTGGATCCTCTGCCCCCCTCTCTTTCTGCCCCTCCCCACTTCCACTCTCTCTCAAAAAATAAATAAAACATTTTTTAAAAATAAAAATAAAAATGAGATGCTGAAAGGGATTTTATCATGAAGCAGTTTGATTATTCTGCATTATAAGCTTAGAAGTGATTCTGTGTTGTGCTGCATAAAGGCTGTTTGCAGACCAGAATCTTAAACTAAATATGAGCAGTTCAGCATTTAGCCATGTGCTTCAGAAATGGTTTGGTGGAGCCTGTATTTCTACAACATAATAATTTAAGCTTTAACTTTTAGATCCAAATGGTAATTCTGGCACTTGAATACTGTAAGGAGACAATTTGTCATGCCTGCATTGTGGAAATGGTGTTCCAAGTGAAAGGCACAGCATACAGTTGAAGCAGCACATACCAGTGTTTCAGGGAGAGCGTCTGATATGTTAAATAGAAGCTATCTTTGTAAGTATCGCCATATTTTACTTAGGGCATATTTAAACTGGTGATATTGAGGTACAGGAGGGAAAATAATTCGCCTCATTGTTTAAGCCAAATGCATGAATTCCTAGACATGATACTAGGCCTTTCCTTTAATAAACTTTATATTTTAGATCCATTTTAGGTTTACAGAAAAATTGAGAAGATAGTTCAGAAAGTTCCTATATACTTTGTAAGGAGTTTCCCATATCTTACATTAGTGTGGTATTTGTTAAAATTAATGAACCAACCTTGATACATTATTGTGAACTGAAGTCCAGAATTTACTCTGATTTCTTTAGTTTTTACCTAATGTCCTTTTTTTTTTTTTTTTGGTTCCAGTATCCCACCCATTTAGTTTATATTTAATTGTCATGTCTCCTTAAGCTCCTCTTGGCTGTGACAGTTTCTAAAATTTTCCCTGTTTTTGATGACCTGAACAGTTTTTAGGAGTCAGATATCGGTCAGCTATTTAGTAGGATGCCCTTATATTGGAATTTGATGTCTTTCTCAAGATTAGACTGGGGTTATGGGTTTTGGGGGAGGAAGACCACAGAAGTAAAGTGCCATTTTCATCTCATTAAATTAAGGATTATTACTGTTGAGCTGACCTTGGTCCCCTGGCTGAGGTTGTGTTTGTTAGGTTTCTCCAATAAAGTTACGCTCCCCTTCCGTAATGTAGTCTTTGGAAGGAAGTCCCCATGCACAACCCACATTTAAGTAAGATTTATTTTTTTAACTTTCCAAAATGGGTCAAGATGCTTGTTTTGGATGAAGCAGATAAAAATGTGGAGTCAAGGGATTAAAGGTCAAATCCATGAGATTTACCAGAAATTAAATATAAGCATTAAGGTGGGCACATGATTTGTCTATAGCTAGCAGGTTGGGTTAATTGTTACAGTATAGCTGTGAAGTGCTATATTGTCCTTTCCCCCTGCTGAAAGCAATTGTTTCCTACAATCTCTGTCTAGCTCAATTCTATAGTAAGACAGGGACGCTTGGTCTCAAACATTTCTCTATGTATTATTATGAAAACTGTTATATCTGCTTAATTGATGTGTCAAAATAATTAGTTATCTCTCTCTTTTCTTTTAAGGTTGGGTTGTTTTCTGCCTTAATGTCAATCGATATGTTGGAAGTTATCAAAAAGTTCATGAGAAATCCATTTCAAATTCTAATAAAGAAGGAAGAATTGACCCTTGAAAGGACCAGTATTTTATAATATTTTTGAAAGAGGGTAATGTTTTTCTAGTTGATATACATAAAAATTATGGCCAGAATTTTTTTTTTTACCTTCTTACTTAAGCTCTGTACTAAAATTACAGAAAGTAGTAACCGTGTCTTAGTATTTATAAATAAAGCAGCAGAGTAAACACAAGAAGAGAAACAATTATACCAGATAATAAAAAAACTGAGCTGAACCTCTTTCTTAAGTCCAGGATACTTTGTTCTAAAATTTGGTGCAATAATATCTGTATTTAAGTAGAATTAATAGAATGAATTTCTAACTTGCCCCTTGCAATGGCAGGGATGAGAGTAAGAAATCAAATGGCTTTTTCTTCTGACTCTATTAACATTTTCCTCTCCTCTCTGCAATACCAGGGGCTGGGGGGGTGGGGAGGGGGGTTGGAATTACATGCTCCTTGTGGCATACAAGAGACCTACCAGTACACAGGCTGTACTTTTTCAGAACACAAGGCAGAGGGTAGACTGGCTTCTGAGAAAATGCATGCCAGGAAGTTCAGTTTCTGATGTGGTAAGAGTAGTTCTTCCCTAGTATTGCCAGTTAAGACACAGTTAATATCTAATTACTTCCTTAATAAACTGATGCAGGATGTAGTTACAATGTAGCTGTAAAGTGCTGCCTTGTCTTTACCCCTGCTCAAAATAAAACTGTTACCTTTCTAGCCCTGTCTGCCCTGGTGCTTAGCAGCCAGGGATGCGTGGTCTCAGACATGTCTATCAAGTTAAACACTGACTTGAGGGATGACTGTTGAGAATTCAGCCTTATTAATATTTTGCAGGTGGTGACAGAGAAAGAAAGAAAGAAAAAAAGAAAGAAAGAAAGAAAGAAAGAAAGAAAGAAAGAAAGAAGAAAGAAAGAAAGGCATTATCGGGAAGGAATTCAGGTATGGGACAAACCACGTTTTTTTTTTTTTGTTTTTTTTTTTTTTTTAAATTTTTTTTTAACGTTTATTTATTTTTGAGACAGAGAGAGACAGAGCACGAATGGGGGAGGGTCAGAGAGAGAGGGAGACACAGAATCCGAAACAGGCTCCAGGCTCTGAGCAGTCAGCACAGAGCCCGACGCGGGGCTCGAACCCACGGACCGCGAGATCATGACCTGAGCCGAAGTCGGAAGCCCAACCAACTGAGCCACCCAGGCGCCCCTGGGACAAACCACGTTTTGATTACTGCCAACTTACTGGTATTTCAATTCCTCATTTAATTATAGTCATCTGCCAAAAGTTGGTTTTGAGGGGAAGATTTTTAGCAGTCTTTGTCAGCTCAAGCTATGTGGGGAAATAAAGCCCACACTCCACAGTGAGCTGTATGATTTCTATGCGGTTCGTTACTGTTTGGTGGCCTGGAAGAGTGTGCAGCAGCTGCTGTTTGAATCAGAACTTGAATGTATACTACCGTGATCTCAGGCTCATGATTTTTATGTACAATGGTATCTATGGTTATAAACTATGCACCGCCCACCACTTGTGGAAACTGTATTCTCAACTGAATATTTGTCATCTTCATTGAGTATTTGCCTTTATTCTGGTGAAATAAATTTATGTGTTGTTGTTCAAGTGTGCTTCTGTTAGCCAGACAACCTTTAAAATCAGGTATATGAATGAGGACAACAATCTTATCATCTAGTAACATGGTAAGATGTATTTAAATTCTACTTGGAGAGATTCATGGTTGATCAGAACATAGTAGAAAAACAAATGTGAAATGTAGCCCAGACTTTGGATTTTGTACAATTGATATTCAAAGGAAAAATCAACAATGCTGTTAGATCCGGCTGCCTTAGCTTACACGTGAGTCCTTTTTTTTAGTCGTGTTATTCATATCTTGTGCTTTCTTGGGGATTCCTCTATAACTGGGATTTTGTTAGCATTTTCTGGTATCAATTTACATTGACACTGGCTTAGGTATAGTGGTTTTATTACTAAATAAATTATGTCTTGCTACTAATGTAAAAATAACTTTAAAAAGATATAGAGGCACCATGTCCAGCCGCAAAGGGGGCAGGAAGAAGCCCCCGAAGCAGCCCAAGAAGTAGGCCGAGGAGATGGCCAACATAAGGCGTTCAAGCAGGAGCCAAAAGAGGAGCAGAAGAAACTCCAGGAGCTAAAAGGCCAAGACCAGGCTGCAGGGAAGGGCCCCCTGGTCACAGGCAGAACTAAGAAATCTGGCAAAAAGTAAACTGTTCCTTGCGCCTGAGGCAGTGGTAATCCTTAATTCCATTCCTGTTTAAACATCTGGATTCCCTGTCATAACCCTGTTGCTGCCGATAGCTAGTAGAATGGAGTGTCTTAGATCCTGTTGTACATTTAAGAATAAACTTTTGTTTTAAAAAATCAATCATTAAAATAAAAAAGAAAGACAAAATGTAGTAGTCAACAAGAATAGATGATGAGACGGTGCTCAGAGATGGCACTGGCCTAATTTAGGACATGGTTTCACGAGTGAAACAGCATGTAGTTTGGACAAAGAGCGAGTCAGTATTTCCATATTTGTTTTTTTCTTGTTCCGGTTATTTGATATTTTAAATCGCTCCAGCCACAGCATTTTTGATTGGCTGTATTATCTGTTTTGGTATAGAGCCATGGTGGTACATATATCTCAGCCATCTGTGTTACGGTGTCTTAGGTGAACTGAGCAGAAAGCGGTGATAAGTATGGGTTATCATGACAGATCTTTGGAAGTTCCTTCCACACACACGCTATAAAAAGTTAAGTCCTAGACCAAGTCTGTCCAATAGAACTTTTGCAGCAATGAAAATATTCTATATCTGTGCTGCCCAACACAGAAGTGACAGGCCACCATGTAGCTACTGAGGTGTGGTTCATGCAACCGGTTAACTATATTTTCTATTTAATTTTAATTTCAATATCCACATGTAGCTACTGGCTATTGTATTAGACTGCCTAGTCCTAAACAATAGCTAACATTCCAGAGTTTACAGTTGCACTTTATAGTTCCAAAAGTGTGTCAAGACGAATTACGTAATTGTTCTTTTTGTTTAGTCTGTGGTGTTTACATCTGTCCCAGGCCAACAACTGCTCTTGGCTAGCCCTCTTGGGTATGGGCTTTAATTCCACTACCACAAACACAATACTGTCATCTGCTTTATAAATAATAATGCTTAAGATGCCTGATAGAATCTGATTTTGCAGCCAAAGGAATCCTTTCCACTAACTACAAAAGAAATCCTTTTTCTCTCTAGATATTGTAATTGGCATCTAGTTAGAATCACTCTATATATAATCTTGGGAAATAAACAGCCACTGATGGTTAACAAGTAGCTCATATTGTTAGTAGCTCATATTGTACTTGATAAGCAATATTCTGATTAATAATTTTTGTTTGTTCAGAATTGGCAGTGGAGGCTGATTTGGGAGGAAAGCTGTGGCCATAAACATTGAAGAAGACAAGTGGATTCTTTGTGACATTCAGACTTTCTACAATAGCACAGTGGAGGAAATGCCAATGAATGTGACTGACCTTATTTAATTCCTGGGATGAGACAGTTTTGAATGGAGCACTCGCTGTTGTGGAATAGGTGATGATAACGTCCACTGTGCTTCTTTCTTTGGGAATATTTGAAGCTCGTCTCAATGCTCATAACGGATCAAAAATACAGATTTTGATGGTAACACTACTCTTACTCGTGAGCCCATATGAGGATGGTCATTGGTTTTATCTGCTTCAGAATTAGAATATTGGAGTTGGATATGACAGATGGGGTTGTAACAATTATTCTTAGAAATTTATTTCCTAGTTCTGTAAAAATGGTTATATTGAGTGTGCTCCATCATTTAATACTATATTGTGGACTGGACAATATGTGCTGTATAAAAGCAGCCAATTGAGGTGCCTAGGTGGCCCACTTGGTTGGGCGTCCAACTTCGGCTCAGGTCATGATCTCACAGTTTGTGAGTTCAGGCCCCACATTGGGCTCTGTGCTGATGGCCATTTGTGTTACGAGTTACGTGTGCCATCAGCACAGAGCCTGGAGCCCACTTCAAGTTCTGTGTCTCTCCCTCTTTCTCTGCCTCTCCCCTGCCCATGCTCACACTGTGTCTCTCTCTCAAAAATAAATAAACTTTAAAAAAAGAAAAGAAAAGAAAAAAAGCAGCCAATTATGGGGCGCCTGGCTGGCTTAGTCAGTGGAGCATGTGACTCTTGATTTTGAGATTATAAATTTAAGCCCCAGGTTGGGTGTAGAGACTACTTAGAAATAAAATCTCTTTTAAAAAAAAGCATCCAATTATATTAAACTAGTTTATCTGCTTTTATTGCGTTAGTCATTAGACTGAATAAAACAAACTCGAAAATGTTTTTTTTTTAATAAAGTGATTTCATTTTGTATGGTATTGTGTTTTTACTTTGTAATGTTACGGCATCAGGCTGGAATGCTGGCGGGAAAACCAAGCGGCACTTGGAGACCTTGGTGGATTGGAGATTTATTTAACACTGACGGGCTCAGAGGAGACCGTTTCTCCAAAGATCTGAGCCCCGAATGTGAGCGGGAAGGGTAATTTATAGTTACCAGCTTCCATATTGGGGGGGGCGGGGGTTGGTTTTCGGGCGCTCAGCAAACAAAGAAAGAAGAACCCGGAGGAGGGGTCTCTAAGCTAGAGACCAGAGTTTGTTTTAATCCAATCAGCTATCTTTGGTGTACTTTATCCACTTCTCCAACAGTAAAACATTTTACTAGTCATAAGCATGAACTGGAGCCTTTTACTAATAAGCACCAGCAACAATCATATCCTAGGGTTAAATCCCAGAAAATTTGCCATATTGTATATCGAATATTCAATAAATTATAATAACAAATATTTTTTCTTTAAAGTTGTTTGGTCCTTATTCCTTAAAGAATTATGCTTTTTGCCATAATTGCCTATTTTCCAAGATAAGATAAAACAGCACACTACAATAAATATTTTATTCTAGTTACAGAATTATAAACAAAGGATACACTCACTGTATCCTTGCTTTTCATTAAAAGTTTTAATAGTTCCAAGCTAGCTGCTGTTTAGCCATAGCACAAAGACTAGTCACTTGGTCAACTGCAGATGTTCAACAGCAACATCGGCTAAGCACCCTCTGCTTCTTTGACAAAAAAGAAGTATTAGAATGCAAGGTTTCTCCTTCTCATGTGGCAAAAATTTCCTGGTATATGCAAAGTAGCTATTTAACAGCAACGCTTTCTATGTTAATAAGCTAATTAATCAGTAAAGCTCTTTTTCCATAACAATAACATGGAGTCACAGGCCCTATTAGGCAAGGATTGAAACCAAGTATGATCCTGGTCTTTTCTTACAGATTACTTCTTCAGCAATCTTTACGTTGAACACAGCTCATAATTTATCAAAAGAACCACTGATAGGCAGTGAATATTCCACCAGTTGTTTGGACTGGTATCACACAGAAAAGAATATGGTGGTGAATTTCTAGGTGGAAACAGCCCCCATCCTTCCTCAGTCCTAGTATTGATGCAAGTTTGCTGCTTTCACAAAACTGCTGCTGTGACAAATAAGGCAAAGGCTAAAATCCTTGGAAGTTATCAAAGCAATTAAAAGTCATCACTGCCTTCAGTAAGTAAATGTGCAAAAGGAAATCCTAAATAATGAGATGGAAGGGATGACATTTACTCTGATGTTCATTCCCTGCCAAGACTAGAAGGCAGGTGGAAAGAACTGCATAAAGGTGAGATCAAAACAAACATAACTTGTATTTGGAAAAGGTATAACCACCAAACTTACTAGAAGGCCTTCATTTCCCTGTCTAATGTGCATTGTATTCAGGATCATGCTGGTCTGTTACCTCCATCCAAGGACACCTTTCATTACTTTCTTGAACTCATTAGAACAAGGCACTGCTCCTTCTTCCACATTTCTTCCATTCCAGGACCTCACTTCCACTCTTCCTCCTCTGTACAAGGCCCTCTGCTTCCTCTCCACACCCTTTTTGGCTTCCTATATATCCTTCCAAGCATCAGACCAACTGCTCCCTGATGTTTTCAATCTAATGACTCTGGCACTTCCACATGTTCAAAACGCAACTTTTCATTTTGCCCCAGGGCTACTTTTCCCATTACCTTGAACTTCCTCCTCTTATCTAGACTTTGGCAACAGTCGCCAAACTTGTTTCCCCACCCTTGGTCTTGTTTATCACTCAACCCCCAGGATGATCTCATAAAACATGTAAGTTATTCAGTGGATTTCCTTTTCCTCAGGATAAAGTCTAAAGTACAAGGCTTCCCTGCTTTTGGTGTTGCATCTAAAACATCATCACCAAACCTAGGGTCATCTAGATTTTCTTCTATGTTATCTTCTAGGAGTTTTATACTTTTGTATTTTACATTTAGGTCTGTGATTCATTTTGAGTTCATTCTACTGAAGGATTTAAGGTCTGTATGTAGATTCATTTATTTCCACGTGATGTCCAGTTATTCCAGCACATTTGTTGAAGACACTATCTTTTCTCCATTGTATTGTCTTTGCTCCTTTGCTAAAGATCAGATCAGTACAGTTGACTATACTTATGTGGGTCTACTTCTAGGCTCTTGTAAGAGAAACTCTATTTTTCTCCTCTGCTCTCAAAACTCTACTCTTCACAACACTTCTGACACTGCTGGTCATCAAATGTTGGGGCTTTTCCCACACAAACAGTTCTGCAAAACCAACTGGGTGTCCTAAAATTTAACTCAATTCTGACACCATCTAACCTAGAGATAAGTTTAGATGCCAAAGGTTAAGTGTTCGATGCCATGAGAATAACCCCTTAACCAAACATTTCAGATGCCAAATATAAGTCCTTGTTATTTATGCTTCTGACCAACTGGCTATAAACTGGAAGTTCCCATGACCCCCTTCTTGGGTTTGATTAATACACTAGAGTGGCTCACAGAACTCAAGAAAATTTACCAATTTAAAAGGATAGAGCTAGGGGCGCCTGGGTAGCTCAGTTAGGCATCTGACTTCAGCTCAGGTCATGATCTCATGGTTCGTGAATTCAAGCCCCACATAGGGCTCTGTGCTGACAGCTCAGAGCCTGGAGCCTGCTTCAGATTGTTTCCCTCTCTCTCTGCTCTCTCCCCACTCATACTCTGTCTTCTGTCTCTTTCTCAAAAATAAATAAACATTTAAAAAATTAAAAAAAAAAAAAAAAAGGATAGAGCTCAGAAATAGCCAGATGGAAGAGATGCATAGAGCAAGGTATGAGGGAAGGAACATTCTCCTATCACATCCACTTGTTTACCAACCCAGAAGCTCTTTGAACGCTATCCTTTGGGATTTTTATGGAGGCTTTGTTATATAGGCATGATTGATTAAATCCGTGGTCATTGGTGACCCATTCAACCTCTGGTCAGAGGGTGGGGCTTAAAGTTCTAACCCTGTAACCACAGGGTTGGTTCCTCTGGCAACCAGCCTCCCTCTTTAGGGGCTTTCTAAAAGTCATCTCATTAGTATAAACGCTGGTGTGGTTGAAAGGGACTTATTAAGAAAAACAAAAGACACTTTCTTCACCTTTATCCTTTGGAGTTATTTCGGGTACTGGGAATAAAACTAAATATCGTAATGAAAGATGTTCCTATAGTTATTATATGGGAAATTACAAGGGTTTTAGGAGCTATGTGCCAGGAACAGTGGAAGACAAATATATATTTCCTATTATAAATCACAATATCACAGCTCTCTATTCTGTTCCATTGATCTATTCATCTATCCTTTTACCAATACAACACTATCTTGATTACTGTAGATGTATTGTATGTATTAAAGTCAGGTGGTATCAGTCCTCCAACTCCGTCTCCTCCTTCAATATTGTGTTGGCCATTCTGGGTCTTTTGCCTCTCTATATAAACTTTCAAAACAGTTTTTTAAATATCCACAAAAATAATATGCTGGGGTTTTTATTGGGATTGCATTATATTTATAGGTCAAGTTGGGAAGAATTAACATCTTTTACAATATGGAGTCTTCCTATCCATGAACATGGAATATCTCTCTGTTTATATTTTTCTTTGATTTCTTTGATCAGAGTTCTGAAGTTTTCCTCATATAGATCTTGTACATAGTCTCTTAAATTTATACCTAAGTATTTCATTTTAGGTATAAATTGAATAAATTATGTGAATAATTAGTGAATTAGTAATAATTAGTGAATATATTCACTACTGGAATATATGAAAGAAATTGATTTTTGTGTATTAATCTTCCATTCCTGCAACCCTGCTATAATTGCTTATTGGTTTCAAGGCTTTTTTTGTTGATTCAGATTTTCTACATATATTATTAAGTCATTTGTGAATAAAAAACGGTTTATATCTTCCTTCCCAATCTGTATACATTTCATTTTTTCTTTTCTTATTGGATTAGCTAGGAATTTCATTATGATTTTGAAAAGAAGTGGTGAGATTTTTTTTTAAGTGTTCTACAATCCTATGAATAGGTCTTAGTGTTTTAGTGAGACTGTGTCCCTCAGCTGTGAACTTCACATATGCTTCTCAGTTCTTCCCTCCACCCACAACTCCTACCCTTTGATGTGATAGTATGGCTAGAGTGAGCTGGAGTTGGGTACTTTCCTTCCCCCAGGTCAGTTAGTCTCTGAGTAGATATATTTTCCTGAGAGAAGCCTTGTTAAAAAGAACAGAATGCTCTGGCTTATTTCAAAAAGGTGACTTTTCTCCTCTTCTGCTGGAAACATAAGGAGATTTTCCCTCAGTGTTCACTGTGAGAACCTGGTCAAGATCCTAGAAGTAGGGGCACCTGGGTGGCTCAATCGATTAAGTGGCCAACTTCAGCTCAGGTCATGATCTCACCATTTCAAGCCCTGCGTCAGACTCTCTGCCTTTAGCTTGGAGCCTGGAGCCTGCTTCAGATTCTGTGTCTCCCTCTCTCTCTGCCCCTCCCCCACTCACGCTGTGTCTCCCTCAAAGATAAATAAACATTAAAAATTAAAAAAAAAAAAATCCTGGAAGTAAAATATACAAAAGTATGGAGCCATCAATGATTGGGTCCTTCTTCGGTTTAAAAGTAAAATTTTTTAATTAAGACTTTTTTTAAGAGCATTTCTAGATTCAAAGTAAAATTGAGGGGAAGGTGGAGATTTCCCATATACCCTTTACCTCCCCCATTATCACCATTCCCAACTAGAGTATTACAATTGATGAAACTATACCCCTTGAAGTTTTTAACTCTCAGAGTTGTCCACACTGAGTTCCCACGAATTCATCGATTACAGTTGAAGTTTCCCTACCCTGGAACTGGTTCCCATGGCGAACTATGCTTGCGGGCTTCTGGTCAGGTAAGTTGTGATTCCCTGTATTCACATGGGGGTCTCTCCAATTTGAGGGCAGCTATTTGCCCTGTGACCTCACTTCTCCCATGGATAAGAAGAGTTGCTGATTTTTCAATTTGGTCAGCCTTTTACTTCTTGTTAGGATGGAGTGGCAACTTCCAGTTTCTTACATGCTGGGCCAGAAACCAGAAGAAAAGGTTTTCAGACTTGTAGGAATTAGGTCTTAGCTCTTCAATAGTATTCACTTTGTATCTACAGACTTGTTTTTGCAGACCAGCTGTTTGTCAATCAAGTCTTTTGTTTCTATTAATATATGACCAGCAACAGTGATAGCCATCTTGTGGGTACATGTCTGAAGAAGCTATCTCCTTCTATTTCTATAAGGCAAAAATTTCATTAGTAGCACATTTTGAGAAAACTGAAAAATGATCAAAACTTACATTAAATATCACAATAAGCCAATGACACCCCTTTTAATGGTGTTTGTATACATGGTGTGCAGGATATTTGGGAGGTAGCATCTTTTCATTTTCTCTACCAAGAAGTTTATAGACAGAATGGAATTTGCCGAAATTATATGTACAATATCTGCCAAATATGTTCATAAATAAGCAAAATCTAGTTTGTATTTGGACAAGATATCAACATTCTTTTTATTTATGCAGCATTGTTAAAATATCCACATAAGTCAAGAAGACCATTTGAAACTCCATTGTTCAAATCAGAATAACTAGGAAGTAGGGGGAACATTTTTGTTGTTGTTGCTGTGAGTTGACATACTCTTTGATCTAGTGTAAAAAGCATCTGTAGTAAGACCTGACAAAATTGGTTCCACATTGTAAGGGGCCAAGATATCTGTTATCAAATTTCCCCTTTGCTCACCCACAAAACATTTTAGTTGGCACCTCTGAATCAGGAAATGTAATTGTATGTAGTTTCATAAAGCAATCAAAGGTGTGATAATGCATGTGTTCATGTATTCAATCCAAGCTAATATAGCAGCCACTATTTTCAAAATATAGTTTTTGGCAGATGGTAAAATTTTGGATTGATTTAGAGGGACTTGGCTATCTAATCCAAGTTGTGAGATTTAGCCTCCATATATGACTTCACATCCCCTTCCTCACCATACTTGTCTTAGTTCAGCAACTATAACAAAATACCACAGACTGGGTAGCTTATAAACAACAAACATTTATTGCTCACAGTTCTGGAACTTGGAAGTCTCAAACCAGGGTGCCAGAATGGTTGGGTGAAGGCCCTATTCCTAGTTGAAGACTTCTCATATCCTCACATGGTGGAAGAGGCAAAAAAAACTCTCTCGAGCCTCTTCTATAAGGACACTAACCTCATTCATGAATACTCACCTTCATGACCTGATCACCTCCCAAAGGCCCAACATACCAGTCCCATCCTACTGGGCATTAAGATTTCATCAACACATGAATTTGGAATTTGGCTGGGGCTGGGGGGTGGAGGGAGCACAAACATTCAAGCTATAGCAATGTCCAATCCCAAATTCTTTTCTATCTTTGGGCAGAATGTACTCTTTTGATTATTAAGTTTCTTATTTTTAGTTTTTATTTTAATTCCACTTAGTTAACATACAGTGTTATATTAGTTTCAGGTGTACAATACAGTGATTTAACAATTCCATGCATTACCCAGTGCTCATCACAACAAGTGCACTCCTTAATCCCCATCACCTATTTAACCCATCCCTCCATCCATCTACCCTCCAGTAACCATCAGTTTGTATTCTATAATTAAGAGTCTGTTTCTGCTGTTATCATTAAGAGAGTATGGTACTGGCACAAAAACAGACACATAGATCATTGGAACAGAATAGAGAACCCAGAAGTGGACCCACAAATGTATGGCCAACGAATCTTTGACAAAGCAAGAAAGAATATCCAATGGAAAAAAGACAGTGTCTTCAGCAAATGGTATTGGGAAAACTGGATAGTGATAATAAAGAAGAATGAACTTGGGTGAGCCACTCTGACAGGTGAGAGGTGATATCTCATTGTAGTTTTGACTTGCATTTCCCTGATAAGTGATGTTGAGCATCTTTTCATGTGTCTGCTGGCCATGTGTATGTCTTCTTTGGAAAAAATGTCTAATCATGTCTTTAGCCTATTTTCTAACTGGATTATTTGGTTTTTGGGTGTTGAATTTGATAAGTTCTTTATATATTTTGGATACTAACCCTGTATCAGATATGTCATATGCAAATATCTTCTCCCATTCCATAGGTTGCCTTTTAGTTTTGTTGATTATTTCCTTCACTGTGAAGAAGCTATTTATCCTTATGAGGTCCCAATAGTTCACGTTTGCTTTTGTTTCCCTGGCCTCCAGAGACATGTCTAGTAAGAAGTTGCTGCGGCTGAGGTCAAAGAAGTTGTTGACTGTTTTCTCCTCTAGGATTTTGATGGTTTTCTGTCTTATATTTAACCTTTCATCCATTTTGAGTTTATTTTTGTGTATGGTGTAAGAAAGTGGTCCAGTTTCTTTCTTTTGCATGTTGTTGTCCAGTTTTCCCAACACCATTTGTTGAAGAGACTGCCCTTTCCCATTGGATAATCTTTTCTGCTTTGTCAAAGATTAATTGACCATATAGTTTTAGGTTTAT
This sequence comes from Panthera onca, assembly GCF_046562875.1. Lineage (NCBI taxonomy): Eukaryota > Metazoa > Chordata > Mammalia > Carnivora > Felidae > Panthera > Panthera onca. The sequence goes on along the minus strand of NC_138347.1, from coordinate 83,838,640 downwards.
TTCTGGGTTTTCTATTCTGTTCCATTGATGTATGTCTATTTTTGTGCCAGTACCATACTGTCTTGATGACTACAGCTTTGTAATATGACTTGAAGTCTGCAATTGTGATGCTTCCAGCTTTGCTTTGCTTTTTCAAAGTTGCTTTGGCTATTTGGGGTCTTTTGTGGTTCCATACAAATTTTAGGATTGTTTGTTCTAGCTCTACAAGAAATGCTGGTGGTATCTTGATAGGGATTGCATTAAATGTGTAGATTGCTTTGAGTAGTATAGATATTTTAACAAGATTTGTTCTTCCAACCCATGAGTATGGAATGTCTTTTCATTTGTTTGTGTCTTCTTCAATTTCTTTCACCAGAAAGAGAAATTAAGAAAACAATCCCATTTACAATTGCGCCAAAAGTAACAAGACACCTAGGAATAAACCTAACCAAAGAGGTGAAAGACCTATACTCTGAAAACTATAGAACACTGATGGTTATTAAATTTCTTAATCCAATTGTATGTGTCCTTCCATCTTTCTTTAAAATAATGAACACTTAGGACACACTGAGATTGCAGACTTCAGTTGCATCACTTAGAGTCATACATGAATGAATAATCGATTATTGTGAACTGCAAATCATGACGGCCAACATCAGCAACACCAACTCTGGAAGACAGATAATCTATGCTGTATCCATTTGACACTAAAAGCAGTGTTGCTTTTGGGACACTTGGGGGCTGGCCATATGGATTTATACATTTTCCCCAACCTTCAGCATACATTGTCTAAAGCTGGGATTTTTCACGTGCTGGGGCAGTGGTTTCCTAGAACACAGGACTTTCCATGCTAACTCAACAGTGCTATGTAAATAGGAACAGCCACTTTTGTAAGCAGAAGGAGTTAGGGGTCTCCAGTAAAAGAAAGTCAAGACACAGCTTTTCTGATACAAAAGAAGTCATTTCAGGCCTCCATCTATCCCCATGCCCTCACCCCCACCCCAACCCCCACCCCAAGTCCTCCGCCCCCCATCTATACCCTACTTGTGCAAGCACACTTCCTACAGAACTTCCTAGGAGCTGTCAGAATTACACACACACACACACACACACACACACACACAACGCAAAAACCTCAGCAGTTAAGGACTTTGAGGGAACAAAGAAAGTGCAAAAACTAACAGTCTCTACCAGGCAAGAAAATAGTTTAACTGTATCAGAGACAATAATCAGTGGTTAAAACTTCCAGTGCTATTTCAAAAGTAAGCAAGGCCCTAAAGCCCCCTCCCAAGATAAGGAGCCCAAGACCCCAGCTAATTTATACTAGCTCTTGGAGCTTGCCCTTAGCCACTTCCCCTCCTCTGACAGTTACCTCTGCCTCACTATAATGTTAAAGTCTCTGCCCTAGCAGGAGCCCAAGCTTCATTAACACACCATACCTTTCGTGTTTTCTAAGCTTGCGCAAACTTTACAGACAATGAGAAAGCTCCCCTTTCTGAATATTCATTCTAAACCCTAAATAAAAGGAAACTGCTCACCCCTGCTCAGGGAGTTATGGCTTTGGAAGTTATTCCCCTGATCTCTTTAATTGCTGCAAATAAAGTTTACTTGGTGTAACAACCCTCCTCTCCCGCCACCCCCCCCCCCCCCCCCCCCCCCGCCCACCAGTGTAGTGTCTACCTGTAATTCACCAAGGAGCAAACTCAAAAGAGTTCAGTTACAGTCACCCTCCTCAGTTCAGGGTACTTAGGAAGTCTTCAAATCCAAATGCCCCATCCTCAGAAGCACCATTTACATAAACTATAACCAAACCCCACTGGTAGTACTGATCTGATGAGGGCAAGATTAGGAAAGATGAACTCTGTTGCAGTACCCAGCTTTGTAACCAAGCCAATGTGAGTTTGCTCCTTGTTGAGTCAAACTGCATCAGGTTGAGTTGTGACACAAAGAAAACTTTATCTGTAGCTAATAAGGAGGTCTAACTGCACAAGCAAGGGTGGATGGGTTCCTTTTATTCAGTGTTAGGATGAATATGTAGATAAGGAAGTCTTGTCACCGTGTATAGGGGCAGGCATAAGGTCACACATGCACCTTAAGGAAACATGCCTATGTGCATATTCATTGTATGTTCATTGTGTGTTATGTAAATGAGGCTTGTGCGCCTCCTTGGGCAGAGATTTCAGTATTATAATGAAATAGAGGTAGTTGCTGGTCATTCTACAGGTCACTCCATGGTCCATCTGCACAGGTGCAAATCAGTGGTTAAAGCTCAAACTGGTCTAAGTGGCTTCTGCAGGCTGCAGGTTTTGTCACAGGAGTCACTATTGCTGGAGGGGCAATTTTGACTTCCATTTGCCTGTGTTCAGAGATTAGTTAGAAGGAAGAGCTTAAGGATAACTATGGGAGAAAGTTTGGGGGGCACAAGCAGGTGGGCAGTAAAGGTCAGGTCTTAGGGTCTAGCTGGTGACAGCTTCTCTTTTATAACAAAAGAACACGTGAACTTCCCCGAATTGAACATAGTCACTAGGCAAGCTTGCCCAACCAAAAGCAAAAGCACTTTCAGGGTCTAAATTCATTAATTACAACTAAATGTTGTAATTACAACTAGATGTTGCCCCAACCCTGACCTTGCTGATTAAAAAACTCACACAAATTATCAATGCCAGCTCTTTTGGTCTGCACAGTCACAGAATCTGAAGGAGGCTCCAGGCTCCAGGCCAAACGTGGGGCTCACACTCATGAGCTGTGAGGCCATGACCAGAGCCTAAGTCCGACGCTTAATCGACTGAGCCCCCGCCAGTGCTCCTGGTTTGCACAATCTTAAAGCTTGTCTAGATAAAGCATATCTTCTAGCTTCTGTATTCCAAGTGCAGGGGAGGAGACTGCAGAGAAACCCACAGGCCTGCCTGACCTGGAGAAAGAAAATGCTGGGCCTTACAGGAAACAAAAGATCCCGATAATGCATGTGAGCTCAGTAACCATCCACAGCAGAACGCTGTGCCTGCAGCTTCCTTTGTGTGCCCGTGTTCCAGCTCAGGCACCAGGCCACAGGCTGCAAACTCCAGGGCTACCCCCACGTGGGGCCAGGTTCATTGTGTAACCTCGGGCAACCCTCACTGCACTCTGATTTGGTGACTTCATCTGCAAACCGGGGGTGAATGTCCATGTATTGTTACCGAGGGGATATAAAAATTACAGATGGCTTCAGGAAATAGGAAACAAGAAAGACCATGAGAGAGAACAGGACAAAGAACTGCTTAGAGGGAAATAGGCAAATATTTGGAATATAACTTGGGTTTGTGTTTGGACTGGAGACAGATTTATATCTTCTTAAAAAAAAAAAAGTTTATTTATTTATTTTGAGAGAGAGCAGGGGAGGGGCTGAAAGAGAGTGAGAGAGAATCCCGAGCAGGCTCCATGCTGCCAGCGCAGAGCCCGATGTGTGTCTCGAACCCACAAACTGTGAAATCATGACCTGAGCCAAAATCAAGAGTCAGACGGTTAACCGCAACTGACTGAGCCACCCAGGTGCCCCTATATCCTCTTTTTTAATAGGTGGGGAGTGGTCAGAAGGATGAAAAAGAGAATAGGAGAATAAAGGAATATTGAGAAGCAGGTGGTAGACCCCACCCCAAGTCTGGGAGCTATGCTTCACAACTATTCAAAACATATTTCTTCACAAACGAGTTCCCTTTAATATTTTCTGGACTAAGCCGGTTTACTACAGTCACCTCTCCTTTATTGCCTCACCCCTGCTGGTAACTCATTTCCTTGTTGAGTCTACTTTCTGATCCTAAAATATATGCAAAACCAACCATACCCATTGAAGTTGTAATTAAGGTGATCGAGGTGTGCATTTTAATTTACACTAAACTACAATTTCCAGTATTTCGATTCATCCTGTTAGTATTTGAGTACTCTCTATGTAAGTACTTATGTCAGAGAAATGAATAAAATACTGCGCCAAAGATGGCCAACGGGACTAAAACAAGCTTTGGTCTCTAGCTTAGAGACCACTCCTCCGGGTTCTTCCTTTGTTTGCTGCGCTCACGAAAACCCCCACACTTATGGAAGCTGACAGCTGTAAATTACCCTCCCCACTTGCATTCGGCGCTCAGATCTTTGGAGAAACAGTCTCCTCTGAGTCCCCTGGTGTTAAATAAATCTCTCATACACCAAGATCTCTGAGTGCCGCTTGGTTTTTCCACCAGCATTCCAGCCTGGTTCCGTAACATTTATACTAGGCACAAAGGAGAATAATAAAGTAGGAGTGTCTTCTACCTTGAAGTATTGAAAACAACCAGTTGGATTCAATCCTAAATGACAGAAAACTGGCACCTCAGTCATGTTCAGATGGCCCATCACCTGGAACTGGGTGATCCCAATGGCAGTCCAAATGGAGGGTCCCTGAGAGCAGAGATCAGTGGTGGTGGGATCAGTCACAGGATTTCAGAAGAGGCTGAGGATCAACAGGATTTAGGTGGTCACAGGAGGAGGCACAATCGTTGCTTCAGGTGTCAAAGATAAATTGAGACCTTAGTTAAAGTGGTGGAAACATTTTATCGAGTAGCTCCTATCAGTTGGGGAAAGAGCTGAGCCCACCTCAATTTGTGCAGAGCGGACTGGCATTTTCAAAGGGAGACTGAGAGAGTAGGGAGGGGGTGTGGGCAGGGGCCCAATAGAGGCAGGGAAATGAGAACTTTCAAGAAGTGGGTGTCAGTGTAATCATGGTTAGCCCAGCTGTATCTGCTGGCTGGCAATCATGAAGTTAGGATCCTGTCCTCCCACAGAGACTGGCAGACAGAAGAGGTCCAGTCCTTTCTGATGATTACATTTCAGAGGAATGGCTTTTGGGTCCTTGAGAAAGACACTCCCAGGTTGTAGGAGATATGTATACATTTCAAAGGAACAGAGGAAAAATACACAACTGTAAGCTTATTTTAGTAAACGCTTCAAGAAAGAGGTGTATCAGGGCTCTATCTTCAGGTCTTGGTTACGACAAACGATGCATTCCTTGAGTTTTTTCAGATAGGAACTCAAAAGGAGGCTGGGTCATCACAGGGATGCAAACTTGGGCTTCCAGAAGTCATGGTAGGTCAAGTCTTAGTGCAAGGGTTTGGATGGAGTCATTATTTGTGGAAAGTTTGCTTCACCCAAAGAAAGAATTGCAGTATGGTTAATATTTGAGACACAGGCATGTTATTTGAAAGCAGGGAGATGGAGAACTTTGCAAATGAGGCAGAGGAGTCAGTGTGTGCTAAGGGCAGCAAGAAGTCACAGGAGTTTCTGTTTTTGCTTCTAATGATAACTCCTGATGAGGGAGTATAAGGCAAGGGGACAGGCCGCACCACTACTCCGCCCCCACCCCCAGGGGGGATATGTGTGATATTCTTCAGGCACTCCTGGCTGCGCAAGAACAAAGGAAAGGGGAAAAACAAATGCTACTGATAGAGATCATAGTCCTGCAGGACCTGATCCATCTATTTACAAATATTTTAGTAAATCACAAGAAAAAGGCAATCTTGTCAATAGCCTAATCTCCAGAAACCTATAGACTCTGTTTCCTGGAGCCCCAGTATCACCCCTCCATAGTGATATGGGAAACAAAGGCAGAAGGAAATGGCAAATAGAACTAAATTTCCTTATAACCTGCAGCCCATTGGCAAATACTTGAGGCAGGTAGAGTAAAACCTTTCTCCAGAACTCCCTACTGTCTTAATGCTAATGCTTTGCTAGAGGGAAAACCTTAGCTTGACACTATCAAGGCCTCCAGTATCCTGTGAGTCTTCTTTAGAATATGGAAGTCTCATTGGAAACTTACCCTGGACTTTACCTCCCCCATCTCCTAGTATGTAACCAGTCTCTCCTCGTGGTCCCAGAGCAGCTCTTTCTGCCCAAGGATCCTGTCCCCGTGCTTTAATAAAATCACCTGTTTGCACCAAAACAACTTCAAAGATTCTTTCTTGGCCATCAGCTGCAGACCTTGTGAGCCCCACTATCACCCCAAAAAACCTCACCATATGTATTAGGCTTTATGTGAAAGGGGTTAATGCAGCAGTGGTATGCAGGGCAGAAGCAGGGACAGTGGAGATTGGACCCTGGCTCCATCAGGGCCTCATACTGAAGCAGGATAAGGTGAGGAGAGCCTCGTCTGGGGTGATGGAGGTGGGGAGGGAAGTCAGGGGTCAGGAGACCCTTTGGAGAAAAACACACCCAGCAGTACCTGAGGAGTGGCCTAGGATGGGAGGAGTTGGGGGTGAGGTGAATTCTAGTTTCCAGAATTACTGACAACTGAGGGGAAACTGGCTTCCTGACTTAGGGGTGAGGAGGGAGCATATGTGGGCTTGGGCTGGTGTTGAGCATGAGGTGCTGGAGAGGCAGCAGGTATAGCAGTCCAATGGGGACCTGAGATAGCCGGGACTGCAGATCGGGGGAGCACTCTGAGTGCAAGGAAGATGGCTGTGGGAGAGCTGTGGGCCCCCAGGGTGAGAGAGGAGCAGAGAGGTCTGGGGGAGAGCAAACTCAGGGGAAGGAGAGAGGGAGGAGGCACAGAGAAAGGAAGCATCTCATTTTACTGGATGCATGCATGGGTTTTCCTGGATGCATGTGTGTATGCGTTGCATGCGTTTTAGTGGATGCATGTATGTATGCGTGCATGCATGTATTTATGTGGCCTCTCAATTTATGTGCACAGGTTTGAATTCAAGGACTAGATAATACCTTTTGATGAATAAAAGAGAATACTGTACAAATTCTGTAAAACTTCAGATAGTTATTTCTTCTAAAAAGGAACTATTTTAAAGGGCTGGTTCATTGCAAATTGAGATGGGGTAACAAATGAGCAGAGGGCGATCACCAGAAGGCAGGACAGACAAGGCCCGTGGTGGCGCTCTGAGCGGGAAGAGAGCCATGGGGCAAAGAGTGGGTGCCATGCTGGGAGCCAGGAGGTTAGAGATGGGGGTGGATGGAGCAGAGGAGTCATCTTCCAGGAGGAGCAACAGGGAATCCGAGACCCAGAGGCTGAGGAATGTGAGCCAGAGAAAGCCAGGGGGTTCGAATTCAAAATGAATCCCTTTTTGCGTCTATCTGTATGTTTCTTGACCGCTGTTTCTGGCCATTGTTGTAATATATTATCAACATCTAATTTTAGAGGAACTATATTTCTAAATCTTACCTAGTAGACACATAATACTCAGAAGTCTCAGGAGCCCTTATGTCATCAAGTATATACCATTTTGTTCACGTGACCGCTCACACACTCAAGGCAACTTCTCAGTGGGAGAGTCGTTTAAGGGGCTTCACCTACAACTGCATTTCCTCTGAAATTTCGAATTCCAGTCTGCTCACTCTGTAGTCCATTCTTTGACCGCAGCCTCTTAATATTCACCTGGAATCCTCTGCCCACCCCTTGCCTGCTCCCTAACACTCCACCCCACCCAGCAATCTCCTGACCTTCCTTCTCGCCCGCCTCCCTGTCTCAGATGCAGAATCACCTGGCACCTTTGCCCTCCTCTCTCTGTTCCTGTCCTTCCACCCCAACAACCCCAGACCTCGGGTGCCTCCTGTCTTCCCTACTTCCCCAACACCTGTGGCTGCCGGAGATGTGGACGGCGTTGCCACAATGGCAGTATCTAGCTGTGGGCAGAGGGCTTCATGCTGTGTGACCAGCCTCCACTTCTCCTGGACCTTCTCCCTCTCCTGTCCCCTCATCAGCCATGCTCAATCTTCCCCCTCTTCCGAGGCCTGTGTCCTTCACTCTTTGCTGATGGCTTCACCTCCTACCTCAGAAGAAGACATCACACGCACTGTCCCTTCTCATCCCCATGTGTGCCTCCTATTCACGGCTCCATAGGCTGGCCCACCTTCTCCAGTCCCTCCATAAAGCACACTGACTGTCAGAGAGACACAAGCGAGACACTCATTTAGGGCATAAAACTTAAGTGGGCACCAAAAAGCTCAGTAATCAAAATAAATACTATTGTAAAGCAATGCTTTTTTAAAATCAAAATTAATGCACAAAACCCATGATAAACCAAATTTCAAAATTTTAAATAGAGATAGGATCTAACCCTGCACTTATTCAACCCTGCCTCACTCCCCTCATGCTAATTCTATATCCTGCTGGATATAGGTGCTAAATGTTGCTAACTGGAAATCACCTGGATTCTGCATTCACATATACATACTGGAACCAAAGTTTCACAAATAAATATTTATACTTACTATATGGCAATCTACATTTTCACTTTTTAAGAAAATTCTGATAGAACCCACTAAATGGATTCCATGAACCATCAAATGGAGGCCTGCAATTTGAAGAAACCAAAACCACCAGTAGAGGGCACCAAAGTTCTCTCCGATGGTAAAGGCATCCTCTTCCTTTCGGATCATTGCCAAAACAAAAACCAACCCCAAACTTCCTCAAAGGAGGTGATGTCATCCAAAGAGAAGACTAGAGGACTATAAGTAGGAGATACTATATGATTATTAGAAAAAAAACCAAGTCATTTAAATTTTTCAAAAAAAAATTTTTTTTAATGCTAAGTCATTCAATCATTCCATTCTGACTCTACGTTCCTCTTTGTTAGGGAAATAAAGCATTATAATGAGGGGTGCCTGGGTGGCTCAGTCTGGCTCTTGGTTTCACCTTAGGTCATGATCTCAAGGTTGCTGGGTTCAAGCCCCGCATTGGGCTCTACTCTGACAGTGCAGAGCCTACTTGGGATTCTTTCTCTATCTCTCCACCCCTCCCCCACTCATGCTGTCTCTGTCTCTCTCTAAATATATAAATAAACTTAAAAAATAAAATTTAAATTTTAAAAAAATTAATATTTAATTTTTTTTTTTTTTGAGAAGCAGAAAGAGCATAAGCAGGGGAGAGGCAGAGAGAGATGAAGACACAAAATCTCAGGCAGGCTCTAGGCTCTGAGGTGCCAGCACAGAACCTGACATGGGGCTCCAACCCACAGACTGTGAGATCATGACCTGAGCTGAAGTCTAGTGCTTAACCAACTGAGCCACCCAGATGCCTCCCAAAAAGGTTTTTTTAAGCACTATAATAAAACCTGCACTCCTAATGTCTCTAAATCCCCTCTATGGAAATACACTCATATTTTAGGTCTCTTATTTCAGCGTGAATAGTTTCATATGAATTAGGAAATAATACTGGTATTTTCATCAAAACTCAACCTAGTTTTTGTGGTTTTTTTGCATCTGGCATCCATGAAATACAGCCAGATCAACACTAAACCATTCTGCACACCTAGAAAACTGATTTGAGAATTAACACAACAATCTTCACAACCTGAACCACAGAATTCAGCAGGTATGCAGCACAAAGAGGTGAACTGGGAGAGAGAGAAGCCACGGAGGACAGGGAGCTATTTTTGCTTGCAGAGAGAGGACAGAGATGGGGCGGGGGGGCGGGGGGGAGGAGGGTTAGAATATGGGAAAAGCACCCCCCACCAAAAGCAGCTGGAGAGTAAGTGGAAAAGTGGAAACAGCCATCATGGGGACTGAACAAAAAAGGGAGAAAGGAGAAAGGAGAGGATTTAAATTCAATTAAGACTCTATAAACAGGGGAGCACAGAGTCTGAAATTTTGCAGCTCAATACCTGGCAGTGCTCTGGTGGGAAGGGCAAATCCCCAGGAGCAGAGTGAGGTCCAGCAGTCCTCAGGCCACACGGGGAGAGGCAGTGCCCCTCCTGGGAGTACACTTGGTACAGGCTGGTCAATATCCACAGAACAATCAGTGTGATTCATCACATCAATAAAACAAAGGACAAGAACCATATGATCCTCTCAATAGATACAGAGAAACATTTGACAAAATACAGCATCCTTTCTTGATAAAAACCCTCAAGAAAGTAGGGATAGAAGGAGCATACCTCGAGATCATAAAAGCCATATATGAAAGACCCAACGCAAGTATCATCCTCAATGGGGAAAAACTGAGAGCTTTCCCCCTAAGGTCAGGAACAAGACAGGGATGTCCACTCTTGCCACTGTTATTCAACATAGTATTGGAAGTTTTAGCCTCTGCAATCAGACAACACAAAGAAATAAAAGGCATGCAAATAGGCCAGGAGGAGGTCAAACTTTCACTCTTCGCAGACATGATACTCTATATGGAAAACCCATAGGGTTTTGGGTTTTAAGGTGAAACCAAGAGCCAGACTGAGCCACCCAGGCACCCCTCATTATAATGCTTTATTTCCCTAACAAAGAGGAATGTAGAGTCAGAATGAAATGATTGAATGACTTAGCATTAAAAAAAAAAACCATTTTTTGAAAAATTTAAATGACTTAGTTTTTTTTCCTAATAATCATATAGTATCTCCTACTTATAGTCCTCTATGACATCACCTCCTTTGAGGAACTTTGGGGTTGGTTTTTGTTTTGGCAATGATCCGAAAGGAAGAGGATGCCTTTACCGTCGGAGAGAACTTTGGTGCCCTCTACTGGTGGTTTTGGTTTCTTCAAATTGCAGGCCTCCATTTGATGGTTCATGGAATCCATTTAGTGGGTTCTATCAGAATTTTCTTAAAAAGTGAAAATGTAGATTGCCATATAGTAAGTATAAATATTTATTTGTGAACCATAAAATTCCTAGGAATAAATCTAACCAAAGAGGTGAAAAATCTGTACACTGAAAACTACAGAAAGCTTATGAAAGAAATTGAAGAAGACACAAAAAAATGGAAAAAGATTCCATGTTCCTGGATAGGAAGAACAAATATTGTTAAAATGTCAATACTGTCCAAAGCACTCTACATATTCAATGCAATCCCTATCAAAATAACACCAGCATTCTTCACAGAGCTAGAACAAACAATCCTAAAATTTGTATATGGAACCAGAAAAGACTTCGAATAGCCAAAGCAGTCTTGAAAAAAAAAAAAAAAAAACAACAACAAAGCAGGAGGCATCACAATCCCGGACTTCAAGCTATACTACAAAGCTGTAATCATCAAGACAGTATGGTACTGGCACAAAAACAGACACTCAGATCAATGGAACGGAATAGAGAACCCAGAAATGGACCCACAAATGTATGGCCAACTAATCTTTGACAAAGCAGGAAAGAATATCCAATGGAAAAAAGACAGTCTTTCTAGCAAGTGGTGCTGGGAAAACTGGACAGCGACATGCAGAAAAATGAACCTGGAACACTTTCTTACACCATACACAAAAATAAACTCAAAATGGATGAAAGGCCTCAATGTAAGACAGGAAGCCATCAAAATCCTTTAGAAGAAAGCAGGCAAAAACTTCTTTGATCTTGGCTGCAGCAACTTCTTACTCAACACGTCTCCGGAAGCAAGGGAAACAAAAGCAAAAATGAACTACTGGGACCTCATCAAAATAAAAATCTTTTGCACAGTGAAGAAGGCAATCAGCAAAACTAAAAGGCAACCAACAGAATGGGAGAAGATATTTGCAAATGACATATCAGATAAAGGGTTAGTATCCAAAATCTATAAAGAACTTATCAAACTCAACACCCAAAAAACAAATAATCCAATTAGAAAATGAGCTAAAGACATGAATAGACACTTCTCCAAAGAAGACATCCAGACAGCCAACTGACACCCGAAAAAAATGCTCCACATCACTCATCATCAGGGAAACACAAATCAAAACCACCATGAGACATCATCTCACACCTGTCAGAATGGCTAACATTAACAACTCAGGCAACAACAAATGTTTGCAAGGATGTGGATCAGGAGGATCTCCTTTGCACAGCTGATGGGAATGCAAACTGGTGCAGCCACTCTGGAAAACAGGGAGGTTCCTCAAAAAACTAAAACTAGAACTATCCTATGACCCTCCAATTGCACTACTAGGTATTTATCCAAGGGATACAGGTGTGCTGTTTCGAAGGGGCACATGCACCCCAGTGTTTGTAGCAACACTATCAACAATAGCCAAAGTATGGAAAGAGCCCAATGTCCATCGGTGTATGAATAGATAAAGAAGATGTGGTATATATATATAATATGTATAATTAATATAATATATATATAATAACATATATAATATATATATGTTGTATATATACATATATATGTATATATATGTTATATATATATATAATATGTATAATATATAATATGGTATATATATATAATATATATATTATATATATATATAATGGAGTATTACTCGGCAATCAAAAAGAATTAAATGTCGTCATTTGCAATTATGTGGACGGAACTAGAGGGTATTATGCCAAATGAAATTAGTCAGAGAAAGAGAAATATCATATGACTTCACTCATATGAGGATTTTAAGATACAAAACAGGTGAACATAAGAGCAGGGAAGCAAAAATAATATAAAAACAGGGAGAGAGCAAAACATAAGAGACTCTTAAATATGGAGAACAAACAGAGGGTTACTGGAGAGGTTGTGGGATGGAGCATGGGTTAAATGGGTAAGGGGCATTAAGGAATATACTCCTGAAATCACTGTGGCACTATATGCTAAATAACTTGGATGTAAATTAAAAAAAATTTTTTTAATCAATCTGATATTCAAAACACTTCAAATCATCAGTATTAAACATGAAAGTGGCAGGTTCAAAAGTTAGGAACATAAACTGATGAGGATCGCCTAGGAAGCCACAGTAAACCTCAATTTTACTGCTTTGTATCTTTTATTTTTAATCTTGCAGCGCCAAAGTAGAACAATTCTTGACTCTTGTTCAAGGATGGCAAAAGAAAGATACAATTACCTCTAAATTATTTATGCTACCTCAATTTCTACATTCTAAGTACTTTCCCCTGGCTTCTTCTGGTGATCTGTTCCTCAGTAAACAAATTTGTGTGAATCTGTTTTCCCTACTCTTAGTCCTCAGACCTCTTGAGGACAGAGACCATGTCCTGCTCATCTCCAGTTCCCTTGCAGAACCTCCCACAATGCCTGGCACAGAGCAAATATGTATTAACTGCCAATCAAGTTGAGTTTTTGCTTAAAGCATCCCACACTCATCAAATGTTCAAACTTTCATTCCAAGAAGATGAAGCAACACAATGGCCCTGGTGTACTGCTCCCGTGATGCCATCGAGGCCCAACACAGACACTGGAGGCACTCTAACGCCTTTCCTAAAGCTCTTGCCTCTGCCCCTGTGTTTGGCACCATTCAGCATTCTCCCTCAGTTCCAGGACCTTGGCGGGCGGATGAAACCATTGTAGGTACACCCAGAACTGGAAGATGAAGGGAACTGATGGCACACAGCAGTTCTCATCCCCAGGCCATTCTCAGAATCCATCTTGTTCCTTTCTCTCCTCCTCTGCACTGGGGAAGTCTCCCCCACCCCCTGACCCTAGTGATCATCTCCTTCCACATCAATGCACAAGGGCATCTCTCATGTGCTCATCTACCTCTCATTAGGGGCCTCACAGGGATGGGGACAGTCTTGGAGGCAGGCCCTGCTCTCTGGGCCCTTCCTTGGCCCAGGAGAGCTGATAGGGTGAGCCTCACTGGGGGAAGGATTCGGGGAGAGGATTGGGGGTGGGAGTGAGGTTGGCACAGGTTTTCCCTCCATGCTGCCAATGCTCAGACAGCCCCTGTGACAGTGACTCAGTACCACTCCCTGACAGTGGACCGCTCAGCATTCCCTCTCCCCTCCCCACCTGCAGATCTGACACCTGCTCCACACTCCCAGGGCCCTATGGGGTTCTGTGCAAGTTCCAAGGGGCTGCCTCTCACTCCACCTCCTCCTCCTACTCAGGAGGGCGTATCCAAATTGAGTGAATGAGTGACATTTGTGGAGGGACGATCTTGAATGCTGTCTGGTTACCACTTTTATTTTATTTTATTTTATTTTATTTTATTTTATTTTACTTTATTTTACTTTACTTTAGAGAGAGAGAGAGCATGCATGAGTGGGGAAGGGGGCAAAGGGAGGGAGAGAGAGAGAGAGAGAGGGAGAGAGAATCTCAAGCAGGCTACATGCTCAGCATGGAGCTAACTCGTGACTCAATCCCACAACTCTGGGATCATGACATGTGCCAAAATCAAGTGTCAGACACTCAACCAACTGAGCCACCCAGGTGCCCCTCACTTATATTTTAAAAGACAACTCACCAGCCTTGCCAGAGCTGTCTAAAGTGAGCAAAATGACTTGGGTCCTGTGATGGGGTGGTACAGAGGAAAAGAAGAAAAATACAGAGCATGGAAATGTTCAGAAAATAGTTATTGGCTACAATATGGGGGCTACATGCCTGGCCCAGATGCAGTCATTTGTGTTAGAAATTTTGTACTTAATTAAGTTTGATTGTGCTGATATTTAAGAGACAACTAGAATATCATTCTCTGTGTCCATTTTCTTAGTAGTTAATAATTACTAAGTACTCACTGTGGAGGATATGTGGTTCAAATCCCATTCAAAACAATTCCAAATGGCAGTTATAAGTCTGTCTGGAATTTATAGTGGATATTTTTGTTCGTTGGTTGGTTTTGTTTTTTGTTTTTATTTTTCAGCTTCAAGAGTAGACTTCAGTGATTCATCACTTACATACAACACCCAGTGCTCCCCACAAAAAGTGCCCTCCTTATTACCCATCACCCATCTAACCCATTCCAACCCACCTCCTGTTTGTTCTCTATCATTAAGAGTCTTTTATGGTTTATTTCCCTTTCATCTCTTTCCACCCACTTTCCAATATACTCATCTGTTTTGTTTTTTAAATTCCACATGTGAATGAAATCATATGGTATTTGTGTTTCTTTGATTGACTTATATCACTTAGCTTAATACATTCTAGCTCCATCCATGTCATTGCAAATAACAAGATTTCATTCTTTTTGATGGCTGAGTAATATTCTATTTCAGTGTGTGTGTGTGTGTGTGTGTGTGTGTGTGTGTGTCTGTGTGTGTCTGTGTGTGTCTGTGTGTGTCTCTCTGTGTGTGTGTGTGTACATGCCACATCTTCTTTATTCATTCATCAGTTGATGATCTTTTGGGCTGTCTCCATAGTTTGGCTATTGTTGATGCTGGTATAAACATTGGTGGACATGTACCCCTTTGAATCTGTATTTTTGTATCTTTTGGGTAAATACCTAATAATGCAATTGCTGGATCATAGGGTGGTTCTATTTTTAGTTTTTTGAGGAACCTCCATACTGTTGTCTAGAGTGGCTGCACCAGGTTGCATTCCTAGCAAAACAGTGCAAAAGGATTTGCCTTTCTCTGAATCCTCGTCAACACCTGCTATTTCTTGCATTGTTAATTTTAATCATTCTGACAGGTATGAGGTGGTATCTCATTGTGATATTGATTTGTATTTCCCTGACGATGAGTGATGTTGAACGTCTTTTCATGTGTCTGTTAGCCATCTGGATGTCTTCTTTAGAAAAGTACCTATTCATGTCTTCTGCCCATTTCTTAACCGAGATAGTGTATATATTTATTTTGAACCACATAATAACTTTATTTTAATTAATCACACAAACTTCTAGTGTATATTTTTTAAAAATAAACTGTTGGTTAAGTATTTTTTGCACACTGAGATATTATACTAACACTTCTTAAAAGTCAGTAAAGTACAAGTAACATGCAAGTAACCTGAAGCAATATAATTTTTTTAGTCCTGATTGGTCAAATGGTCCAAATCATAATGACAACACCTCACTGATGCTGCAAATTTAGAGCAGAGCAGTGTTAGAAACAGTGAACAGTATCCCGTAGAGGTACACCTCATCATATTGAATACATTTGTTGAGGAGGAAGACCTTCTACCCTATGGTCCTTCTTGCTGGACTTAGAATCACCTTGACACGAGATAGATTAACAGGAGAAAATCCAATTTAATCGGGTCACGGGAGGAATCCACACAGACATGAGATTCCAAAAACAAGGAGGCAACAGGAAGCTTAGAAAAGCTTAGAAGGGGGAGGGTCTGAGGACACAAAGGGGAGAAAGCTCTTTAGCAAGAAGGTGCAAGGAGATGTTTAGAAGAACAGGTTGCTCTATTATGCAGATAGGTTCTTTAAGTAAAGGGAGTCTCTTGTTACTACCTTTCTTCCTTCCTGTTGCAGGCTCTGCCTTCCAGAGTAAATTTAGGCAGTTATGGGGGAGGCAGAGAGCTTTTCCTGCATCTGCTGAGTATTTACGACTTTTAATTCAAAGGAATCTTTATGCCAAAGTGGCACATTTTGGAGCGGCATGCCCTCAGCCCCTACACATTTTCTTGGGAGTCAGAGGATTAATTAGTAGAATAATAGACTACCTTCTGGTCCATAAAGATGAAAATGGGTGTAGAGAAGGCAGCAGGTTCTTCTAAACATTTCTGGAATATTAAACAGTCATGTTTTTCACCCATGAGAATTTTTGTGCTGGATCTACTTTCACTTCTATGTAATTGAGCTGAGAGCACATTGATGATTTCAGCATGTTTTTCTTTATTGAAGCTTATTTAGTTACTTGGATTCTCTTGCTGGGAATGACTGCCAGCACAATTCTCCCCTGTATGTTGAAGCAACGATGGTTTTTCCAATAGTTCCCATCTGTAGTATTCCATGGTATGCCAGGAACCTCTCTCTCACTCAACATCTTGCTGCATTTGGATTGTAGGTGTGCTGCACTGTGACTCTGTCAGGCCAGGTTCCTTAAATCCTAGGCACACACAGGTGAGTGCTTGTTGCAGGCTCCTGTCTCTAACCTGCTTGTCTGTGACCTTGCTGTGCAGACCCTGTCACAGAACTCTGCTGTAAAGTCAGACATTGGCTAGCTACTCTCTTGTCCTTGACTCATCAGTTTCCCTAATGGTCTCTCTTCTTAGAATGTGGAGCTGACCTCCTTATTTTTTTTTTATTTTAATTCCAGTATAGTTAGCATAAAATGTTATATTAGCATCAGGTGTATGATATTGGAGTTGACTGCTTAGCCCACAGTCTAACCTCAGTTGAGTCACTGAATTAGTAAGAACTGAGATTTCTGTGGTGTGCTGTCTTGGCCAATGGCCAAGAAAGAATTCTTGAGATGTTTTCAGTGCAAAAAGGTGGTTTTATTATAGCACGAGGACAGGACCTGTGGGCAGAAAGAGCTGCATTATAACTGTGAGGAGTGATTGATTATGTAAGATTTTCTATCCTATAGAGGGGAGGGTGATGCTAGGGTCCGAGGAAATTAAGTCTATAGGTTTCTGGAGGTTTTTCTATTGATAAGATTGCTTTTTTCTTATAAATCATTGAGACAGTTGCAAACTGATGGAGACTGCTGTCCTGCGTGTCTGTGATCTCTATCAGTTAACCACTTGTTTTTCCCTTTCCTTTGTTCCTGAGCAGCCAGCCAGGAGTGCCTGAGGAATGTCACACATATGCCACCTGGGGGGAGAGGTTGCTGGGTGCTCATTTGTGCTTTGCCCTCAACTTGCCTGTTGTTCCCTCATCACTGGCCAATGTGTAAAAACTTGCTCTCAAGGAATGGAGGGGCGGGGGGGGGGGGGGGGGGGTGGGGGAGGGGGTGGGTTGGGAAGGGTGCTGACTTACAATATTTGTTGATTTCATTGGTGTAAATATTCCTGCCAAGGCCACTTTCAAGCTTCTGAGGTGAAGTCATTAAGTGGTAGTTGAACTGGGAAGAAATATATGCTATTGGCTCTCTTGAGATGGTCCTGACTCCACACCACTGCTTCCTCTTCAGTAAAACAGGAATAATGACTAGAACATATTCTTGCTCACAGAATTATTTTGACTTAATTCAATCATTCATGTTTTTCAATAAGCATTTATGGAGAATCTATGTCAAAGCACTGTGCTAGGTACTGGGGATGAAAGAGCTACTGTCAGGATTGTGGCTCAATTAAAATAATGGACACCAAGAAAAACTCCACCTTTTTTAATCCTTAAAATGCTATACAAATGTAAACTAATTTGAATTTGGTTTAATAACATGGGTTTATGAAGGACTTCAGGTCCTCTGTCCAAAAGGGCTACATCTATGAAGAGCTATTTTATAATTATTAGTATAATAAGATATTGAAGAAAATAGATCTAGAGAAATTGTAATTATTTATTTATATCCTACCCACTTCCAAAAAGCATTTGAAGTAATTTATTATGTAAAAAAAAAAAGTTAGAAATATAAGACTGATATTCTGTAGAAAACTTGAAAGACTCCACCAAAAAATTGCTGGAACTAATACATGAATTCAGCAAAGTCTCAGGATATACAATCAACATGTAGAAATCTGTTGCATTTCTATACACCAAAACAAAACAACAGAAAAAGAAATCAAAGAATTGATCCCATTTGCAACTGCACCAAAAACAAACAATTAGATATCTAGGAATAAACCAAACCAAAGAAATAAAACATCTGTCTGAAAACTATAGAACACTTATGAAAGAAATTGAAGAGGACACAAAGAAATGGAAAGGCATTCTATGATTATGGATTGGAAGAACAAACATTGTTAAATAAAATGTTTATTCTAAACATTCTAAAACTATCCGAAGCAATCTACACATTTAACACAATCCCTATCCAAATACGACCAGCATTTTTCACAGAGCTAAAACAAACACTCCTAAAATTTGTATGGAACCACAAAAGACCCTAAATAGCCAAAGCAATCCTGAAAAAGAAAAACAAAACTGAAGGCATCATGATTCCGGATACCAAGCTATATTAGAAAGCTGTAGTCATCAAGACAGTATGGTACTGGCACAAAAACAGACACATAGATCAATGGAATAGAATAGAGAACCCAGAAAATGACCAACAGCTATATGGTCAACTAATCTTTGACAAAGCAGGAAAGAATACCCAATGGAAAACACACAGTCTCTTCAACAAATAGTGTTGGGAAAACTGGACGGTGACATGTAGAAGAATGAAACTGGACCACTTTCTTACACCATACACAAGAGTAAATTCCAAATGGATGAAAGACCTAAATGTAACATGGGAAACCATCAAAATCCTAGAGGAGAAAACAGGCAGCAACCTCTTTGACCTCACCCACAGCAACTTCTTGCTAGACAAATTGCTGGAGACAAGGGGGGAAAAAAGCAAAAATGAACTATTGGGATTCATCAAGATAGAAAGCTTCTGCACAGCAAAGGAAACAATCAACAAAACTAAAAGGCAACCAACAGAATGAGAGAAGATATTTGCAAATGACATACCAGATAAAGGGTTAGTATCAAAAATCTATAAAGAACTTATCAAACTCAACACCCCCAAAACAAGTAACCTAGTTATGAAATGGCAGAGGACATGAATAGACACTTTTCAAAAGACATCCAGATGGCTAACAGACACATGAAAAGATGCTCAACATTACTCATCATCAGGGAAATACAAATCAAAACCACAATAAGTCATTGCTTCACACCTGTCAGAATGCTAAAATTAACAATACAAGAAACAACAGGTGTTGGTGAGGATGCAGAAAAAGAGGAACCCTCTTGCACTGTTGGTAGGAATGCCAACTGTTGGTGCACTGTTGGCAGGAATGCACCCACTCTAGAGAACAGTATAGAGTTTCCTCAAAAAACTAAAAATAGAAGTATCTTACAATCCAGCAATTGCACTACTAGGTATTTACCCAAAGGATACAAAAATACAGATTTGAAGGGGTACATGTACCCCAATGTTTATAGCAGCATTCTCAACAGTAGCTAAACTATGGAGGGAGCCCATATGTCCATTGGCTGATGAATGGATAAAGAAGGTGTGGTACATATTCAATGGAATATTAATGAGTCATCAAAAAGAATGAAATTTTGACATTTGCAATGACGTGGATGGAGCTAGAGTGTATTATGCTAAGCGAAATAAGTCAGTCAGAGAAAGACAAATATATGATTTCACTCATATGTGGAATTTAAGAAACAAAACAGATGAACTTATGGGAAGTGGGTAAAAAAGAGGAGAGAGGGAAACAAACCACAAAAGACTCTCAACAATAGAGAACAATCTGAGGGTTGACAGAGGGTTGCGGGTGGGGGGATGGGCTAAATGGGTGATGGTCATTAAGGACGGCACTTGTTGGGATGAGCATTGGGTGTTGTATGTAAGGGATGAATCACTGAAGTCTACTCCTGAAACCAATATTGCACTGTTTGTTAACTAAAATTTAAATTAAAAAATTTTTTTTAATGTTTATTTATTTTTGAGAAAGAGAGAGAGACAGAGCACAAACAGGGGAGGAGCGCAGAGAGAGGGAGAAACAGAATCCGAATGAGACTCCAGGCTCTGAGCTGTCAGCACAGAGCCCAATGCGGGGCTCAAACTCATGAACCATGAGATCACAACCTGAGCCAAATCTGGACGCTTAACCAACTGAGCCACACAGGTGCCCCAACTAAAATTTAAATTTAAAAAAAAGAAAAGAAAAAAAGAAATATAAGACCAAGTCCAATGATCACAAAGGCAGAAAATGAGACACAAAAAGAGAAGGGAAGGAACCAATGACAGGAGCAAGTGAGCAAGACTTTCAACAGTGAGCCTCCTAAAAACAGGGAAATGTTTATATTAATCAGTTTTTTAAATTAATGCTTAAAAAATCATTGGTTTCAACATGATCACTGTATGGGTCTGCATTGTCCATGTTGCTATCATTTACAGTTCTAGAATTTATTGTGTAATTACAGAACACCTAATCAAAACAGAAGATGTCAACTAAGAACATCTTCTCCTAAGTCAGAGCCCTCAGGGCCCATTCTGTGCTAATGACAAGGGTTCCCGGAGAGTTGTCTGCCCTGCAGGCCAAATGAATCTCCTGCACCTTCCCCTGGGCTCCTGCATCAAGTCTACACTGTAGCCCAGCAGGACAACCATCTCCTCCATCTGGGCCCCCCCCCAACCACCTCCCTTGCTCCCCATCCAGCCCCTGCCCCAGCAGCGTGGTTCACGCAAGGCCCACATGTGGCCAGAACTCCCAGACTCTGCTCATGTTTCCTTCTTCCTGGAACAGCCCTCTGTCTTCCTGGCCAAGCCCTCACCACTTACAGAGGACAGTTCAGATTTCACCGTCTCCAGGACGTCTCCAGCCCACAATGATTCCCCTTCTCCTTGCTGTCCTGGTGCACTTTCCATTTACACACTGGCTATTTAGCCCCTTGAGGATGTGAATGAATTGACAGTCTTACAAGCGTTGTTTCATTTCTAGCAGAAACGAAAAGCGAGGTGTGATTAGACCAAAGACCACATGGTAAAATATTCTAGAAATAGACATACATTTATAGAATAATTTTAGACTGCGAAGGGGTCATAAAAACAATCTATCCCAGTTCTTCGACACATAATGAAACTGAGACCCTGAGAAAAGAAGTGACCAGCTCGAGGTTCTCCAGTAGGTTAGTTCCAGAATTGAAACACTAGGGAATCTCAGTATTTTATAACACCAGCTTCATTTTGTGTTTCATTTAATAGCCAGCAAATAGAATTTCAGATATGCACCAATACAGGCCCAAAACATCACGATCAGGGAAAAGAACAGTGAAGTCAGTGAGAGTCAGGACATCTCGATTTCCATTCTAACTTTCCAAAGCCTTAGGCCTGTAACAAATCACTTCACAGTTCTGGGCCTTTGTTCTTTCCTCTGTAAAAGATGGGGAAGAGTTGGATGGCCTTTAAGGTTCTAGCTGATTCTATCATTCTATAAACCTATCATCGTTGGCCCAGCCCTGCCTCAGAACTCCTGGGAGAGTGGGCATCTCCCACCTCTGTTCCCTGCTCCAGGCTGTTCCCCTGAGCCCAGGACATACTTGCTCCCTCCTGATCCCTTCCCTTGCTTTTCTCAAAATTCTGCTCAAACTGTGCACACTTAACATAGTCAGCGTCTGCCCCCACTCCCAACAACTAGCTAAATTAGATGTCTCTACAGCTCCTGTAAAATCTTGTGTAAATATCACTATCACCTTCTCACTCTACATTATCATAGTTTTTTTCTCATCTCATCTGTTAGGATAAGAATTTACTAAAGGCTGGGAGTGTGTCTGGTTCATGGTTCTATCTTAAGCACCTATAATTATGCATGGCTCATAGCAGGAAATCAATAATATTTGGTGAATGAATTGTATTATTTTAGAGCAGGAAACAAGATCAAGTCTGTGGTACTGATTCTGGCTGAATTTGTTAAAGAGGTAGCTTGACTGAAGGCTGGGATTGGAACCGAATATTTGAGGATGGTTAGAATATGAGAGATGTGAAAAACAGTGACATAACACTGGTCTCAGTCAAGATTTTATTTAAAAAGTTTTTTTTAACATTTACTTATTCTTGAGATAGAGACAGAGTGTGAGTGGGGGAGGGGCAGAGACAGAGGGAGACACAGAATCCAAAGCAGGCTCCAGGCTCTGAGCTGTCATGTCAACACAGAAGCCTGACACAGGGCTTGAACCCACGAACCGTGAGATCATGACCTGAGGCAAAGTTGGCTGCTTAACCAACCAAGCCACCCAGGTGTCCCTAAGTATCTAACTCTTGATTTCAACTCAGGTCATGATCTCTCCATTTGTGAG
Organism: Panthera onca; assembly: GCF_046562875.1. Classification (NCBI taxonomy): domain Eukaryota; kingdom Metazoa; phylum Chordata; class Mammalia; order Carnivora; family Felidae; genus Panthera; species Panthera onca. The sequence goes on along the minus strand of NC_138347.1, from coordinate 83,816,179 downwards.
TTACAGACTTGCATTGGGCTCTGCTCTGACAGCATGGAGGCTACTTGGGATTCTCTGTCTCCCTCTCTCTCTGTCCCCTCCGCTGCTTGTGTGTGTGCACGCACAAACACACTCTCTCTCTCTCAAAAATAAATAGATAATTAAAAAAAAAAAAAAAAAGGAGTCAGGGCGCCTGGGTGGCTCAGTTGGTTAAGCGTCCAACTTTAGCTCAGGTCAAGATCTCGTGGTTGGTGGGTTCAAGTTCCGAGTTGGGCTCTGTGCTGACAGCTCAGAGCCTGGAGCTTCCTTCAGATTCTGCATCTCCTTCTCTCTCTCTGCCCCTCTCCTGCTCATGCACTGGCACTCTTTCTCTCTCCCAAATATAAATAAACATTAAAAAAAATTTTTTTAATTAAAAATTAAAAGAAGGAGTAAATGAGGATTAAATCATAAATAAAGCACCTAGCACCATGCCTGGCACCTGGTAGATGCTGAAGAAAGGGCCCTAGGGCCTACTCATTTGGATACTTGATCAGATTGGAAAGGAAGGAACCCTTTTGCTTCTAGTGATTATAATTACAGGCTCCTCTGTCCTATAGCTTCTGCTTTTTGTTTCTGGACTGGCTTTGTGCTGATGCATTTATCCAGATGTTTCTTCCTTCTTTGTGCAAGAAGTCACATTGCTGTCACTGCCAGGAATGGCACCCAAGAGTGTGGTCTGTTTCTGGAGGTCATGTTCACTAGACAGATTCTTCATTTGGCTGATGAAGTCACACTTGAAATTCTCATATCAGAGCTCTTACCTACACAACGTCCATGCAACAAAATGATAGAGTTTTTTAAACAAAATGGAAGTGACACCTTCTAGTCTCCCTGTGCAGAATAAATGAGATGAAGCTCCTAGCACAGCACGCGGCTCAGGGTAAGCTTTCACTCATTACTAACTGGTGCCATCAACTGTTTGTTGCTCAAAGATAAGAGGAAAATACCTGAGGTTAGAGCTTCAGACAGGGAAATGGCATACCTCCCTTTAAGTGTTAGAGAGGGTCCTTAAAAAGTTGTGCATAAATTTTTTACCTTTATTTTCTGAAAGGAAAAAAAAATTAGAAGGAACCAAAATATAGTTTTCCTCACTTTAAAACTGTGTGAGAGAGCAGCCTCTGAGCTAGTGATATCTAGTGTGGTCTCATCCCGCCATCTAGTGGACAATTACGGAAAACACAAACTTAGAGGAAAGTAACCTAGTCATGATGTTTCAATTATTTCACTGAAAATGTGTTTTCTAATTTTTTTTTTATGTTCATTTATTTCGGGGAGAGACACAGAGCACGAGTGGGGGAGGGGAATAGAGAGAGGGGGAGACACAGAATCTTAAACAGTCTCCAAGCTCTGAGCTGTCAGCACAGACCCCAACACAGGGCTTGAACTCACGAACCAAGAGATCAGGACCTGAGCTGAAGTCGGACGCTTAACTGACTGAGCCACCCAGGTGCCCCTGAAAATGATCAAGATAATTTAAATTTCCTATCATATTCACTAGTTAAGAGATTTTATTCAATTAGTTAAAGCAAATCGACAGTGTTAGTACTTAAAACATTAAGCCCAAACACTGAATTTCCTGTTGCACAGTGATGAAACAGGTCTGCCTCAGAAACAGAGAATGCTCCCCAGGTCTTACCAGCATGAATTTTCATGCCCCACCATTCTCATTCATCTGGTCCTTCTCTATCAGCACACTTGGTGTTTATTCTGGCATGAGGACTGTGAGTTCCACCAGAGACCAGGGTTATGTCTTCCCTACGGACTGCTGGACAGACACTGGCCAGGATCAGAGTCACTCTGTTCATTTTTCAAGAATGCCACTATCCTTTGCAACCAGGATAAATGCTTGGCAAGGGCCCATGTTCTTGGTTTGTGTGTGTGCATGTGCGTGTGCGTGCGTGTGTATGTGTGTGTGTGTCTGAGTGTGTTTTTCCTCTCCTTTTATTACTAAGGCTGTTCATGACAAACATAACCAGCTTCCTCCCCTGGGTGTTTATGAGTATTTCCTTTTTGTCTAGGATGAAAACAATAGCAGCCTCATCTCCCCCAAAACTCAGTAATGACAGCACACCTGAAGTATCCAGAGTGGTCCTGAGACCCTCTAGTGTGGTTGTAATTATCACTAATAATAATCACAGCATGTGCTATTTTTGAATTCCCAGGTGCTCTATGTTATATGCATTTTTGCTAATCCTCACCCCAACCCTGCAAATAGGTAGTATCACCCCCCATCTTAGAGATAAACTGATGCTCAGAGAAGTTAAGTGGCTTTCCCGAGATCACACAGCTAGTGAGTGAGTGGCAAAGTCAGAACTGCACTCGGTCTCACTGACTCCAAAGCCCCTGCTCCTGCCACTGGGCAGAGGGGTCTTTCCTTTATTCACTCATATGACCTGCCAGATCCTGAGCCCAAAATTTTCGGGTCTCCATAGTGCTGTCACCGCTATAGTACCTAAGACCCCTAGGAGCCCATGGCCAGTGGATCCAGGAGGAAGGGATTAAATATGCAAATGACAAAGATTTGGCAAAACTCATCCTTTGAGCTGCACTTTCGGCCCCCACATTTCCAGCTTTGACTGAAGGACGTTCTCCTTCAGTCAAAGGAAGGCTTGCGGGTCCTGAGAATTCTGAGCTCCTTCCAGGAGCCGCGGGGGATGCTGGGTGAATAGGGTATAGTCACTGCTGCCAAGGGCCCCAGGGCCCAAGGGGGAGATGAGTGAGGGCTCACCCAGAGCAGCTGCGGGCTGTGTCAGAAGAAACTCTCCCTCGAAGGGTCTTGTTGTGAGGGGATTGTTGTGACCCCACCACCTCCACAGCCCCTCTCCTCCTCTGTGTCCCAGAATAGAATGGGATAGAATAGAACACAATAGAATAAAGTAGAATAGAATAATAGCATAGAATAGATCAGATGAGGATATCATACCTGTAAGGGTAATATTGTTCCACAAACAGTTTTCCTTTTAGAAATGTAGTCTGTGTGGACGCGATGTTGGCATCTCTAAGGAGTATGGAAAACTCTGGACTAAACTGAGGGTGTCCTCCACCCTCACCTGGGGTACCCTGTGTGCTGACAGTCCCCAGCAGGGAGGGGGTATCTGGATATTGTCAGCGCTGGGAGGGTCGATTCTCTTTCCAGGCTCAGACAGATCCTTCCTGGAGGCAGGAAATGGCCCAGACGACCCTGAAATAATGCAGTCAATGTGTGGCCAAGTGTGTGAGAGGTCCTCTGTGCCAGCCCTGCGCCAGGCTGAAGACCCCGTCCCCCTGCGGCAGGGCCCCCAGGAGGGAGAGGAAAGCAGCCACCAGTGCCTGGTCATCACTTTACCCCAGGTGCCACTTACTGTGGAATGGCTGGAACTGGCTGTCAGGTCTCCCAGTTCCCACATTGTCCCCCAGCCCTGCCAGCCCCAGGCCCTGAGTGCTCCATGGCTGCCAGAGGCCTCAGAGCCTGGCCTCACCCCTGACCTCCCAGTGGGTGGCTCTTGGGTCCCTGGCCACTACCCTTTACCCCACCCCAGCCCTGCCGGCCTGACTTTGTCTGGGACACTGAGGCCACAGCCCCTGGAGACTCAACCCTTCTGTTCCCATGGTAGGTGGTCAAGGGCAAGTCTTCTCCATTCCTCCCTTACAGCCTTTCAGCAAGACTGCCATTCCTTGTCCTCACTGCCTGCTCTGGGCATAAGGGGATCGTGTTGAATGACCACCCTAAAGAGGAGTCTCTGGGCGTTACTGCAGATGTCCCTGAGTCACATCCGGAGGAAGGCAGTGGAAGCCAGTTTCCCTGAGCCAGTTTCTCCTCTGCCCTCCACATTTCACTCCATATATTGTAATCTCTTGCTGTAAGTTCCCTAAATCTTCATAGCTTAAAACAACAAACATTTATTATCTTATGGTTTCTGCGAGTGGCTCAGCTAAGTGGTTCCAGGTGGGTCTTTCCTGAGAGTCCAGTAAAGCCAATGTCTGGGGCTGTGGTCATCTGAAGACTTAAGGGCTGGAGGATCCACTTCCTGGACAGATCAGTTCAGCATGGCTACAGACAGGATGCCTCATCCAACTCTTGATTTTGACTCAGGTCACACTCTCACAGTTGGTGAGATCAAGCCTCACGTCACTCTGACAGCACAGAGCCTGCCACATTCTCTCTCTCTCTCTCTCTCTCTCTCTCTCTGCCCCTCCCCAGCTCATGCTCTCACTCTCAAAATAAATAAACTTAAAAAAAAAAAAGGAATGAAGGAGGAGCCAAGAAGACAGAACAGCATAGAAGTTTTTTGTGTGTCTCACGTCCATGAAATACAGCCAGACCAACACTAAGCCATCCTGCACACCTAGAAAACTGATCTGAGGATTAACACAACAATCTGCATACCCTGAACCACAGAATTCAGCAGGAACATGGCGCGGAGAGGTGAATTTGAGGAGAAAGAAGCCGCAGAGGGCAGAGAGGTGCTTTGCGTGCAGAGAGAGGACAGAGACAGTGAGGAGAATATGGGAAAAGCACCCCTCCCCAAAAGCAGCTGGAGAGAAAGTGGAAGCAGCCTCAGGGACTGAACTAAAAAGGGAGAAAGGAGAAAGGAGAGGGTTTAAATTCCATTAAGACCATAAATAAGGGGAGCGCAAAGGCTGCAACTCTGCAGCTCCATACCTGGCGGTGCTCTGGTGGGAAGGGCGAATCCCCAGGAGCAGAGTGGGGTCTGGGGTTCTTCAGGCCACGCGGGGAGAGATGGTTCCCCTACTGGGAGGACACCTGGTAGAGGCCGTGTGGGTCCCCCAAAGGCAAGGCCCCAGTTGACCCAGGAGAAAACCACATTCACTGGTGCTGGAACAAGGTCATTAAGGGTGAAGCCTGGTGCCAGATGCGTGTTGTGATTTTCCATAATCCCTGAAATGCTGCTGCTACACTATCTCGTGAATTTTTTCTGGGCAGAGCTGGCACCCAGCCACAGTCTGTGGGCATCGGCAGCAGCACAAACCCACAAATGTTCCTGGGTGCGGCTGGCACCTGGCCATTGCTCGGTGAGACTCTCCTGCAGAGGGGCAGAACGGGTCAAAGCCGCAGTCCCTCAGAAGTAAAGGGTTGGGAAAAATAGCCGCATCTGAGACAAAACTCAGGAGGGAGGAGCTCCCTGGGGCTTGGTCACGGACTGTGTAAAAGCGGGGAGTGGACAGAAGCTGGAGACAAAGAACGGGTGCGCGACTGCTGATCCAGGAGAAGAGTTTCCATACTAGAGACCGGTAGCTGAGCGACACCATTTTCACCGCTCCCACGCATGAGCAAACGCACCTACAAGCACCACAAGAATCCACCCCAGTAAGCTAAGCAGAGCCATCTAGTGGAGAACGGAGCAGTTACACTAAGCCCTGCCCAACTGGGCCAACCTCACTCTTCAGGAACACAAGTCTCTCAACCTGATTAGTTTATGGACTATAAAGCACTTCATAGTTTGACTTCTAGGGGAAAACGAAGTAATTTCAGTCGTATTTCAGTCTGTTCGCTGGTCCATCTATTAAATTTTCTTTTTTTTCTTTTTCCTTTTTTCTCTTTTTCGTTTATTTTCTTTTTCTTGAATACAGAAAGAGAAAAATTCATTTTTATTTTCAGTTTTTATTAAAAATATTTTCTTTAATTTTTTCTACTATATTTTTTACTTTCCTGCAAATTTTTTCAAATTCTATTTTATTTCCATCACTTCATTTTAGTCTACTTCAGTGTATTCATTTTTTTCAAATTTTCAAACGATTTCCTTTTTTTTTCTTTCCCCTTTTTTCTCTAATCTATCAGGCCCCTTTCAACACCCAGACCAAAACACACCTAGGATTTAGCATCATTTATTCGAATGTGTGTGTATTTGTTTTTAATTTTTAAATTTTAATATATTTTTAATTTTAATTTTTTTCCTCATTAATTACTTTTCTCCCTTAAAAATGATGAAACAAAGGAACTCACCCCAAAAGAAAGAGCAGGAAGAAATGACAACCAAGGACTTAATCAACACAGATACAAGCAAGATGTCTGAACCAGAATTTATAATCATGATAATAAGAATACTAGCTGGAGTCAAAAATAGAGTAGAATCCCTTTCTGTGGAGATAAAAGAAGTAAAATCTAGTCAGGATGAAATAAAAAATGCTATAACTGAGCTGCAATCTCGAATGGAGGCCACGGCGGCAAGGATGGATGAGAAAGAACAGAGAATCAGCAATATAGAGGATAAACTTACGGGGAATAATGAAGCAGAAAAAAAGAGGGAGATTAAGGCAAAAGAGCACAATTTAAGAATTAGAGAAATTAGTGTCTCATTAAAAAGGAATAACATCGGAATCATAGGGGTCCCAGAAGAGGAAGAGAGAGAAATAGGGGTAGAAGGGTTATGTGAGCAAATCATAGCGGAAAACTTTCCTAACCTGGGGAAAGACACAGACATCAAAATTCAAGAAGCACAGAGGACTCCCATTAGATTCAACAAAAACCGACCATCAACAAGGCATATCATAGTGAAATTCACAAAATACTCAGGCAAGGAAAGAATCATGAAAGCAGGAAGGGAAAAAAGTCCTTAACCTACAAGGAAGACAGATCAGGTTTGCAGCGGACCTATCCACAGAAACTTGGCAGGCCAGAAAGGAGAGGTGGGATATATTCAGTGTGCTGAATAAGAAAAATATGCAGCCAAGAATTCTTTATCCAGCAAGGCTGTCATTCAAAATAGGAGAGATAAAAAGTTTGCCAAGCAAAAATTAAAGGAGTTTGTGACCACTAAACCAGCCCTGCAAGAAATTTTAAGGGGGACTCTCTGAAGGGAGAAAAGGTGAAAAAAACAACATAAATAAAGACCAAAAGTAACAAAGACTAGAAAGGACCAGAGAACACCACCAGAAACTCCAAATCTACAAGCAACATAATGGCAATAAATTCATCACTTTCATTACTCCTCTAAACGTCAATGGACTAAATGCTCCAATCAAAAGACATAGGGTAACAGAATGGATAAGAAAACAAGATCCATCTATACACTGTTTACAAGAGACCCACTTTAGACCTAAAGACACCTTCAGATTAAAAGTAAGAGGATGGAAAACCATCTATCATGCTAATGGTCAACAAAAGAAAGCCAGAGTAGCCATACTCGTCAGACAATCTAGACTTTAAAATAAAGTACTTTCTGTAACAAGAGATGCAGAAGGGCATTATATCATAATCAAGGGGTCTATCCACCAAGAAGACCTAATAATTGTAAACATTTATGTGCCAAATATGAAAGCACCCAAATATATAAATCAATTAATCACAAACATAAAGAAACTCATTGATATTAATACCATAAGAGTAGGGGACTTCAACACCCCACTCACAACAATGGACAGATCATCTAAACAAAAACTCAACAAGGAAACAATGGCTTTGAATGACACACTGGACCAGATGGACTTAACAGATATATTCAGAACATTTCATTCTGAAGCAGCAGAATATACATTCTTCTCCAGTGCACATGGAATGTTCTCCAGAATAGACTATATACTGGGACACAAATCAGCCCTAAGTAAGTACAAAAAGATCGAGATCATACCGTTCATACTTTCAGACCACAACACTATAAAACTCGAAATCAACCACAAGAAAAAATTTGGAAAGGTAACAAATACTTGGAGACTGAAGAACATCCTACTAAAGAATGAATGGGCTAACCAAGAAGTTAAAGAGGAAATTAAAAAGTATATGGAAGTCAAAGAAAATGATAACACCACAACCCAAAACCTCTGGAATGCAGCAAAGGCAGTCATAAGAGGAAAGTATATAGCAATCCAGGCCTTCCTAAAGAAGGAAGAAAGATCTCAGATACACAACCTTATGCCTTAAGGAGCTGGAAAAAGAACAGCAAATAAAACCCAAAACCAGCAGAAGACAGGAAATAATAAAGATTAGAGCAGAAATTAATGCTATCTAAACCAAAAAACAGTAGAACAGATCAATGAAACCAGAAGCTGGTTCTTTGAAAGAATTAATGAAATTGATAAGCCACTAGCCAGTTTGATCAAAAAGAAAATGGATCCATATAATAAAATGAAGAATGAAAGAGGAGAGATCACAACCAACACAGCAGAAATAAAAACAATAATAGGAGAATATTGTGAGCAATTATATGCCAATAAAATGGGCAATCTTGAAGAAATGGACAAATTCCTAGAAACATATACACTACCAAAACTGAAACAGAAAGAAATAGAAAAGTTGAACAGGCCCAGAACCAGTAAGGAAATCAAATTAGTAATCAAAAATCTCCCAAAAAACAAGAGTCCAGGGCCAGATGGCTTTTCAGGGGAATTCTACCAAACATTTAAGGAAGAGTTAACACCTATTCTCTTGAAATTGTTCCAAAAAATAGAAATGGAAGGAAAACTTCCAAACTCTTTCTATGATGCCAGCATTACCTTGATTCCAAAACCAGACAGAGACCCCACTAAAAAGGAGAACTATAGACCAATTTCCCTGGTGAACATGAATGCAAAAATCCTCAACAAGATATTAGCCAACCGGCTCCAACAATACATTAAAAAATTTATTCTCCACAACCAAGTGGGATTTATACCTGGGATGCAGGACTGGTTCAATATCCACAAAACAATTTAACATGATTCATCACATCAATAAAAGAAAGGACAAGAACCATATCATCCTCTCAATAGATGCAGAGAAAGCATTTGACAAAATACAGCATCCTTTCTTGATAAAAACCCTCAAGATAGTAGGGATAGAAGGATCATACCTCGAGATCATAAAAGCCAAATATGAAAGACCCAACACTAATATCATCCTCAATGGGGAAAAACTGAGAGCTTTCCCCCTAACATCAGGAACAAGACAGGGATGTCCACTCTTGGCAGTGTTATTCAACATAGTATTGGAAGTCTTAGCCTCTGCAATCAGACAACACAAAGAAATAAAAGGCATCCAAATCACCCAGGAGGAGGTCAAACTTTCACTCTTCACAGACGACATGATATTCTATATGGAAAACCCAAAAGATTCCACCAAAAAAGTGCTAGAACTGATTCATGAATTCTGCAAACTGACAGGATATAAAATCAATGCACAGAAATCGGTTGCATTCCTATACACCAAGAATGAAGCAACAGAAAGAGAAATCAAGGAACTGATCCCATTTACAATTGTACCAAAAACCATAAAATACCTAGGAATAAATCTAACCAAAGAGGTGAAAAATCTGTACACTGAAAACTACAGAAAGCTTATGAAAGAAATTGAAGACGACACAAAAAAATGGAAAAAGATTCCATGTTCCTGGATAGGAAGAACAAATATTGTTAAAATGTCAACACTACCCAAAGCAATCTACATATTCATTGCAATCCCTATCAAAATAACACCAGCATTCTTCACAGAGCTAGAACAAATAATCCTAAAATTTGTATGGAACCAGAAAAGACCCCAAATAGCCAAAGCAATCTTGAAAAAAAAAAAAAAAAACCAAAAGGAAGGCATCACAATCCCAGACTTCAAGCTATACTACAAAGCTGTAATCATCAAGACAGTATGGTACTGGCACAAAAACAGACACTCAGATCAATGGAACAGAATAGAGAACCCAGAAATGGACCCACAAACGTATGGCAACTAATCTTTGACAAAGCAGGAAAGAATATCCATTTCTCTTCAGCAAGTGGTGCTAGAAAACTGGACAACGACATGCAGAAGAATGAACCTGGACCACTTCCTTACACCATACACAAAAATAAACTCAAAATGGATGAAAGACCTCAATGTAAGACAGGAAGCCATCAAAATCCTCGAGGAGAAAGCAGGCAAAAACCTCTTTGACCTTGGCCATGGCAACTTCTTATTCAACACGTCTCCGGAGGCAAGGGAAACAAAAGCAAAAATGAACTGCTGGGACCTCATCAAAATAAAAAGCTTCTGCACAGTGAAGGAAAACAATCAACAAAACTAAAAGGCAACAGACAGAATGGGAAAAGATATTTGCAAACGACATATCAGATAAAGGGTTAGTATCCAAAATCTTATAAAGAACACATCTAACTCAACACCCCAAAAAACAAGTAATCCAGTGAAAAAATGGCACCAGACATGAATAGACACTTCTCCAAAGAAGACATCCAGATGGCCAACCGACACATGAAAAAATGCTCAACATTGCTCATCATCAGGGAAATACAAATCAAAACCACAATGAGATACCACCTTACACCTGTCAGAATGGCTAACATTAACAACTCAGGCAGCAACAGATGTTAGTGAGGATGCGGAGAGAAAGGATCTCTTTTGCATTGCTGGTGGGAATGCAAGCTGGTGCAGCTACTCTGGAAAACACTGTGGAGGTTCCTCAAAAAATTAAAACTAGAACTGCCCTATGACCCAGCAATTGCACTACTAGGTATTTATCCAAGGGATAAAGTATGCTGTTTTGAAGGGACACATGCACCCCAATGTTTATAGCAGCACTATCAACAATAGCCAAAGTATGGAAAGAACCCAAATGTCCACCAATGGATGAATGGATAAAGAAGATGTGGTATATATATAAAATGGAGTATGACTCGGCAATCAAAAAGAATTAAATTTTGCCATTTGCAACTACGTGGATGGAACTAGAGGGTTTTATGCTAAGTGAAATTAGAGAAAGGCAAATATCATATGACTTCACTCATATGAGGACTTTAAGACACAGAACAGATGAACATAAGGGAAGGGAAACAAAAATAATATAAAAACATGGAAGGGGACAAAAACATAAGAGACTCTTAAATATGGAGAATAAACAGAGGGTTGTTGGAGGGGTTGTGGGAGGGGGGATGGGCTAAATGGGTAAGGGGCATTAAGGAATCTACTGAAATCGCTGTTGCATTTCAGAGAATGAAGCCAGCCAGAACATATTATATCATTCTATATGTATGGAATGTCAAGAGAAGATAAACATATGGAGCCAAAAGTAGAATAGTGGTTGCTTAGGGCTGGGGTAGAACAGGGACTGACTGCAAAGAGGCATGAAGTTTCTTTTAGGGTGATGAAAATATTCTACAATCAGATTTTGGTGATGTTTGCACAGCTCTGTAGATGAACTAAAACCCACTGGATTGTACACTTACATCTGGGTGAATTTTGTCCCATGTAATATCTCAACAAAGCTGGGTTTTTTTTATACAAGTTGTATGACTCAATTTATATAAAGTTCTAGAAAATGCAAATTGATCTTCACTGACAGAAAGCAGATCACTGGCTGCCTGTACAGCGTTGATGGAGAGATGGGGCTGGGTGAGAGGGAGGGAGTCCCAAGGGGCAGGAGAACCTTTGAAGGTGGATGGTTTTATTACCTTGTTTGTAATGATGGTTTCATGAAAGTATACACATGTCAAAACATCAAATAGTACACTTTTTAAAAGATTTTTTAAAAATCATCTCTACATTCAATGTAGAGCTCGAACCCACAACCGTGAGTTCACGAGTTGTACAATCCACTGACTGAGCCAGCCAGGTCCCCCCAAATAGTACACTTTAAAGATGTACAGTTTGTTGTATGCCAATTATATCTCACTAGGCTTTTTTAAGAAATGACTTCAAGATAATAATGCTATGATTTGGCACTGAAACAAAAAGTTACCGTGTACAGAAAAGCAAGGAAATAGAGCATTGGGACATAAGTTTTATATTAGGGAAATCAATATTCATTAGAGGGAGATTGACCCCAGTCCCACATTTTTCTTGCAGAGCAACAAGCAACTGCTGTAAAACACCTACGGAAATGATGCTGTTATGCTTTAGTACTGAGAATATGTGCTAAAGATTGCCAATTTTAGGTTAAGGAATACAAGTGAAGGGCAGGGTAAACAGCCAATTCTCTGAAGACACAGAAAAGAAATTTCAAAGCAAAGAAAAGCTGGTGTGAGCAATCAGTGTGAAATTCTATCATTGAAGCACTGTAACATATTTCCTTTGTTAGAGTAGTCTAAAATAAAGAGGCATCTTACAATCAATATTGTGTTAGATTCATTGACTTCAGGAGAGAACAGGCCATGGTCGCTCTAGGAGCTCATTCTGAGGCAGGACGCCTGGCAGAGAACTAGAAGGAGAGGACAGAGACTTGGGGCTTGGCAGTTCCCATCAGACCTTTCCTTTTAAGACAATAAACCCTGGGAGTCTTTGGCTGTGCCCCATCACCACGGTGTAACTAAGGAATTCGTTATCATATTTCGCCCCCAAGTGGACACCTTTTAAAAGTGCAGTCCTTCCTCCGCAGGGAGGTCCATCAGGGCTGGAAGTCAACTTAAAAGTCATCTCCAATCCCTTGTTATTTTGTTAGAGGTGTCTGGCTTTGCACAGACCACATAGTGTGTTAGCCATAAGGATTTCTATATTTTTCAGGGTGACTCTGGAATTGTGACATACATGATCTAAATCCTCAAATCAAACAATCATGGAGTTACATGGGTCCCATGTCATCACTGCATTCAATATGGCCCCTCCTCACAAGCAGCAGTGGGCATAGCAGAAGCATCACCAGCTTCAGAAACTCACAGACCTGTGTCCAGCCCTGACCCTGAGAAGTTACTCAACATCTCTGAGCCTGTTTTCACATCCATAAAGCACCAATTTACTTCACAGAGTCGGTGCAAGGGTTAAACAAGATAGTATATGTCAGAAGCTACAAATTCAAATGCCTCTGGGGCCAAGCGGGTCAGTGGAGTCTGGTAAACTAGAAAACACAGCCCCTTTCTAAAGAGAACATCCCCTGTTCTGTTCCAGACACTTGTTAAGTAGAAATATGGCCCCAGTATTGCCAATTTTTAAAAAATGTTTATTTATTTTTGAGAGAGAGAGAGAAAGCAGGCGAAGAAGGGGCAAAGAGAGAGGGGGACAGGGGATTCAAAGTGGGTTCCATGCTGACAGCAGAGGGCCTGATGCCAGGCTTGAATTCATGAACCACGAGATCATGACCTGAGCCGAAGTTGGATGCTTAACCAACTGAGCTGCCCAGGTGCCCCCCAGTGTTGCCAATTTTTAGAAATATTGCACAGTCCAAACAAAAGATATCAGTGGTTTTAATAAAAACTTCTAATGTGTGTACAGTGTCTGGGAGGTGATCAATTATGGTGGTGGTAACGGCTGTGGTGGCAACTCCTCAGGACCCGACCCCGTACGTTATTTCTGCCAGGCGACAGGTTCTATGTAAGATGCTGTAGTTACAAAGGCCAGCAAAACCCAGCCTCTATGATATCGCCCCCTTGGGAGTCAGGGAGGCTGGTGACGACATTGGAACAGTATCTCCAGCTTTGGTTCCTACTGAAGATTCCAGCCACCGTCTGGGAAGACACAATCTCTAAAGTCATCTGGAAAGAATGCTTTTAGCATCTAACTTCTAAAATGTGAATTGCCACACATTTTACAGAGATTTTTAAATAGATTGTTGGTTTGCACTTAACCACTAAGGATTTTTATTTGTTTTTAAACGTGCTGAATCACAGTCCACATTAGTTTGGGCTACTGATAAGAGGTTTTCAAATATCATCTAGGCTTCTGGGGGCCACTGACTTTAAAAGTTCTTATTTCCATCCCCCTTGACCCGCCCCACCAATATCATCACCAGTGGTCTTCTTCTTACCAGGATGTCCATGCATGAGTGCTGCCATTTTTATTTATGCAGGGAATGGTAAAGATCTTAGTTATTTGAGTGGCTTTCCCCAAGCCCCACCCCCCAGGCTCCGGTAACTAGGCATTTGCGAGAGCCAGCCCAGCCAACCTTGATGTGAGTGCACAGGGCAGGATCAGAAAGACCAAGGATTTGGAGAAAGAGCATAATGTTTGCTGGATTCACAAAAACCGTGCGTTCAGCAGATCCTAGCTACTAACTGCCACCGTAAATGAAGCACAGTTGAATGTGTAAACCACAAGCTTGAGTATGTAACATTGGTGAATCTTCAGTATTTCTAAACTTGTCTTGTGACCAATCATCTTACCTGATCATATACAAAGTGCTTACAGTGGCCTTGAGACTCCTTATCAACGCTCAGAATTCACTCCAACCACACAGACCTTTTTACTGTTTCTCGAAGACACTGAGCCTCCTGCCTCGGGGACTTTGCACTGGCTGTTCCTTCTATTTGTTTTTTTTTGTTTGTTTGTTTGTTTTTTTGTTTTTTTGTTTTTTTGTTTTTTTTTTTTTTTGTTTTGTTTTGTTTTTGCTGTTCCTTCTATTTGGAACATGCTTCCTCCAGATATTCACAGGCATCGCAGTTTCTCTTCACCCAAATTTCTACATAACTGTCTCTATCAGAAAGTACATCTGCTAACCCTGTTTAAAGTAGCATGTGTACCCTTTACCCTGCTTTTCCAGCATTTATCACTACTTGGCGTATTTATATACTTGTTTTGTTGTGACCTATGTTCACTAGAATGGTAGCTTTTGAGAGCAGCAGCTTTGTTTTATTTGTGGATGTAGAGCCCTAGTGCCTAGAATTGTGCCTGGCATATAGTAGGTGCTCAATAAACATTTGCGGCATTGTTTCACAAAGACCAACCCCATTACTTCCTCCAACCAATGTCTATTTATGATTCAGCCAGAACAAAGCCTAATGTATTGTTTTCCTCCAGGTTTCTAGGTTGAAGTTTTCTGGGAATGCAACATTCTACCAGGATGCACTTTGATCATGAAAAACCCCATCATTCCTTCCTAGACTGGTTTTGTCACTATCCCAGTCTCGTCTACTATTTCTGGCTGTGTGCCATGTTTCTGGGAAATTACACAATAGATGCTACCATTACTATACTTTTGTTGTAAAAGAATAGACTATTACCTACAAAGGTCAGTCTCATGGGTTTCTTCATGCACTCAAGATTTTTCCCTCTGGTATCTGTTGTAAGTGTTAAACCAAGGGTTTGTCAACCTCCTCTTCCCTCACCCCTTCCCTGTCTTTGTCTAGGTTTGTGCCCAGACACCTTGTATTTTTCAGATGTGGCTTGTTGTGACTTGTGACCCATGGGCAGGTGATGAAATTACCTTAATAAGTTGTGAACAGCATTTTAAGAGAAAATAGAAGAGGAGCACCTGGGTGGCTCAGTCAGTTAAGCATCTGACTCTTGATTTCAGCTCAGGTCATGATCTCACAGTTTGTGAATTCAAGCCCCATATTGGGCTTTGCACTGACAGCACAGAGCCTGTTTGGGATTCTCTCTCTCCCTCTCTGTCTGCCCTTCCCCTGCTCTGTCTCTCTCTCAAAATAAATAAATAAAACTTTAAAAAAATGGAATAGATGGGCACCTCGGTGGCTCAGTAGGTTGAGCATCTGACCCTTGATCTCACAGTTCATGGGACTGAGCCCCACATCAGGCTCTGCACTAATAGTGTGGAGCCTGCTTGAGTTCCTCTCTCTCTCTCTCTCTCTCTCTCTATCTATCTCAAAATAAATAAATAAAACTTAAAAAACAGAAAAGAAAATATTGAAAATGTTTCCATTTTGAAACTGTGGGACATAGTCCAAAATGTTTTAGAACACCACTCTGGCCTATGTACATTGAAAGAAGTTTTAGTATTATTTTTCTCTTTAGTCGTCTTTAGAATATTCTAGAAGGAGGGGTTTTGGCACTCCTGGTCTCACAGTGGGCTTGTGTTAAGTTGCAGAAAATGGGCAGTTCACTCTTAAAATATCCCCACCAGCAGTACAAGTGGTGAGCACACCTATTCCTTTAATTGTATCTCTTTCATGAAGCAAATATACCTGGGTCACTGAAAATGGCAAAAATTCTTTGCGTGAACACTCCATTCAAACTCTTGCATTAACAGACTTGATCAACCCTAGCATGGCTGCCTAAGAACTCTAGCATGGCTGCCTAAGAACACATGCCCTCCTTTTGTGTATCTGTCTGGAAAAGGTCAAGACTGTCAAAAGAATTTGCCATCTGTTCTAACCAATACCTGATGATAGGCCCCTAACCTCCCTTTCTTAGGGCATTTACTAAAAAGGGCTTAGGATTGTAAACCCTTCTTCTGTACCTTTGAGAGATATATGTATGTATCTCTTATGGCCCAGGATGTCTTTCTCAAGGACCTGAAAGTCATCCTTTGAATGTAACAATCTGGAAGTACAGGGCCCCTGGCTGCCAGTCTCTGTGGGAGGATACAACCCTAAGTTCAACATTGCCAGCCAGCAGACGGCTGGAATAATCACATTTACTGGCCAGTGTTTTGTAATTTTTCACATCCCGGCCTTTACTTCGGTGCCCACCAGCTCCCCATCCCCTCCCCTTCTCAATTTTCCCTTTAAAGCACCTAGTCAGCTGTGCACAAATCAGAATGGGGCTCAGCTCTTTTCTCTACTGTCAGTAGTTACTGGATAAAATCTGTTTTTTCCATTTTAACTATGTCCAGCTTTATTGTTGACAGCATGTACACCCACACGTGAACAAACACACACACACACACACACACACACACACACACACACACACACACACACACCTCCTATGGATAACACTGCTTTTCAAGGACAGCTGAATCTTATCCTCATTATCCAGAGCATTGCTCCTAGTTGTGCTTATTTCCCTATATCATCTCTCAGTCATCAGTAAAGTCTTATTCAGCTGTTCCAGCCTGGTCTGCAATGTCCTTTGGGAAATTCAGAGCCATGTATAGGACTCTTTCCTTATAGGGACAACAGTTTTCCTTATAGGGACAACAGTTGGGACTATGAGATCCAACTCTCTGTCTCCGCGGAGAGTTTCTCCCTCCACTGCCAAACTTGGAGGATCCGGGTTAGTTTTACTAAGGGAAAAGGGAAGTTTCCTTACCCACAAACCTTCTTAAAGAATATGTAGCCAGGAAGTCTCATATCTTCTTTTGCTCTTTGTCCAAACTTCAGAAATCAGGAGACCCTTAGAGATGCTTTGGTGCTGGGATAGCTAGAGGACAACACAAGAAGGGTAATGAGGGTTCTATGCTTGGAGACCCCAAGGGAGACAGCACGTTGGGGACCCAGATGGATGACTGGATGGGGCAGGCATGGGTGTCCAGGTAGCCTGCCATGCAGGAACCAAAACAAAGGAGCCATCTAAGCATGCAAGAAGAAAAGGAAAATCCCTAGGTGTTCAAAACAAACATGGAAGTGAAAACCAGAGTGACTGGTAATCAGGCAGGCTGATACTGGGCAGCTTGGGAGTGGGTGGGACCTAACCCAAATCAGTTCCCAGCACCAAGGGGACAGACAATGAGACATGAGCCCATAGAAGGCAGGGGAGAATAGAGATCCTATATGAAGGCCACATCTCCAGTGAAAAGGAGGCTGGTCCAGAGGATGCCACACACCAGCAGGGAACACCAAAAGCAGGAAAAGAGCCAAGGAGAGTTGGGCAGATGCCAGGCCCTGGCCAGGATGCCCAGGCATCAGATTGCCACTTACTTAGACGCAGCAGGGGAACTGGAGGGATCAGCAGTGAATGTAAGGTCAAAACTCCATTTTGACCCACAGCTGGTGCACTGGTTGTCAGATCTATTGCCCAGGATTAACTCTAGAACACTTCCCACCGGTGAAATGGGGCTATGCTTCCCAAGGTTTTCCACCCAGAGTCCCTGGAGCAGATGAGCCAGAACCTCTATTTCTTGGGAGGCCCAGGAGGAATGGTGTAAAGCTATTCATGTGACCCCACATTTCTTTAAAACTTCAGATTCTCCATTTCAGTGGCATAGGATCTTTGTATTGTAATGCAAAACAAACTAAATTGATGACAAATTCTCCAGTGGCCGAAAAGTACAGCTCACTGTCTCTTATGCCAAGTTCCCTGTGCCCTGATTTGAGACACACAGGTTGGTTAAGTCTTCAGAAACAACACAGTGACACTGCTGAAGACAGGGTTAAGAGTCAGAAATCAGAAGCCTAGAAGGTGGCTTTTGTAAGAAGGGATAAGGCAGGCAAAATGAGAGTCATAGTTTGCAAGTGCGTTGGTAAAAAGCATGCTCAGAGGCAACGAGACTTTAAGGAGGTAAAAGCTATCTAATTTTTGCCATTCCATAGACCACCTCTGATCAATTCTATCCTATGATTTTATTGAAACCCTCTTGAACCAACTGAAATGTTTTAAATTTCCACCTCATAAATTAATTTGTATTCAGATATCACTAACTCATATCAGCCAAAACAAGCAAAAAAAAAAAAATTCACCTAGTGATTGAATATAACATAATCTTATCCATTCCACACACATTATTGAATAAATACAAACTTTATTTGTATACTTACGTATAAACAATATCCTTAGTTTGATCATTTAAAAAAATACAGATTCATATAACCAAAATGCTTGAAGGACTTAGCCAACTAAGTGTTGACTATTTTTACCTATAAATATGAATATTCAGCCTGCCAAAACTGGTTTTGCAATAGCCATACTTGAGATATTTGTGGATTTCCATGAAGATTGACTCTTCAGATTATGAGATCCAATACAACACTCAAATCAAATATTAAAGGAAAAAATGATCTTTCAACCCCAAGTTAGGACCTTATATAGGAAATTCCAGTGGTATTTGCCCACTCTGAAAATTCTAATGAGTACTTTTCTTTTTCAAAATCAAGTAGGATATATAAATAACAACAGTACCTCAAGTGCTTTTATAAATAGCAAAGCTATACTTTCACAGCTATAAGCAAATGATATTTGTATTTCCCTGAGAAATGGTATGAATTCAAGGGCAAAATGTGAGTGTGTGAGTGTGTGTGTGTTTCCTGAAGTCATTGATTGCAAGATGTGGGGAAGGCTAAGAAGAGAACATGTATCTGTTGATGTTCAGGTGAGATCAGCTCCCTGCCCATTTCAGATCAGCTGTGGGAACTAGGGTCCCTTAACCTCTCCTACAGTTTCCATCCCATCAGAGCCTCTGGGCCTCATTCTCTTTAAGTGCAGTAAAATAGAAGACCCTGCCAAGAAGCTCAGAGGCACCCCCACCCCCAACAAGTGGGTCTGGCTGCCAGTCCTGCTCTCATTTGTGCCTTTCTTCTCCTGGAAGCCACTCCCTGAAACCTCTGTTCCTTATTCTTCCCTTACCCTTCTCTAGAATGCAGTCATGCTCACAAACTCTAGGGACCATGATATCATTTTCTAGACCTGTATCCTTAAACCTGACCTTTTCTTCCTCCTCCTACTTCATCCTTTTCCTCCCAGACAGGGATGCTCTGTCCATTCACATGACCTGCTTCAAGATCCAGTGTGCTATGCCAGGATGTTCCACATACCCTTCCTCAGTCCTAGGGCCCTTTGCCTCTTACTCATCTGGTGCCAATTTGCCTCATCACCCGATGGTGGTATGGGTACGACAATCACACAAACTACATTTTTTGATTGATTGTTTATCTGTAAATGGAAATTCGATTTTAAGAGCTTCCATCCTTGGCTAGTGCCAAGAAGCTTAAATCCTGATACGCTTATAAAGTTTCCCTGAATTACTTGAACTCTTATTTCCCTAAAAGCTACTGACTGGCAGCGTTAAGTGCAGGACTCTGTGTCGTCTTAACAGGTGTATCTGTCTGCCAACCTATGCCATTATTGAGAATCTCTCTTGAGGGCCAGGCATCTGAGATTTTACAATTGACCTGCATATCTAGTGACATTAAAATGACATAGAAGCTGGAGCACCTGGGTGGCTCAGTCTGTTAAGCATCTGACTTCGGCTCAGGTCACGATGTCCCGGTTTGTGGGTTTGAGCCCTGCCTCTGGCTCTGTGCTGACAGCTCAGAGCTTGGAGCCTCCTTTGGAGTCTGTGTCTCCCTCTCTACCTGCCTCTCCCCCACTCACGCTCTGTCTCTTTCTGTCTCAAAAATAAATATTTAATGAAAAATGACATAGAATCCTTTCCTTGACTTCATTTACATTTTCTGAACTAGTCCTGAAACTTGGGTCCTGCAGTTAGAAGCAGATTTATAACACAGAGGTCTTGAATCCTCACTTTCCCAGAGTAAGGCTGATCCACTGATGGGCACAAAATTTGTCAACTGCTCTTATCAAAAGTTCTCGATGACAAGGAGCACTCTCTTTCTGAGGGGAGCTCTCTGCAAATGCCACTGATGTTGTCATTGGATAGACTTTTTGGAAGTTCTTCCTGAAATCATCTTCAGAAAATGATTGCTCCTATAACTCATAAATGGTTTCTGAAGACTATCTCAAAGGAAGTCAAATATGTAAGCAATGGCCGCATCATTGACCTAAGAGCACAGCTTCCCAAGAAGAGCACTGGAAGGGCAATAAAGAAGTGGGTGTAACCTCATAACTTTGCAGATGTATCATTTTTCTCTAACTTGATGAAAAGAAAAACTATAATGTTGACTAGTGGCCTGTTTACCTGTTTATTGAATGTTTCAGGGGTGGTTATCTTACCTGTTTGTGTCCCAAAGTCTTGACAAACAGAAAGAACTCCTTGAATGTCTGCTAAATGGAACTAGATTAACTTGTTTCAGTTGAAAGCTTTGTTAAGGTTATTAGTGCTCATGAGTAAGTACATCACTTACTGTAATGTGTTCTAAATGTCCCCAGATATGTTTGTATTTTCCCTTCCTACTTTTTGTAGCAGGGAGCTGAACTGTCACACCTGATTCTAAGGCACAGAGCTTTTCACACACCAACATGTGTTTATATTTATCCTCAATGATCTAAGCATACACAGAAAACTCATTTGTAATGTTCCAAGTCCTTTTTTATCAGCTTGGAACTTTAAGCTTCTTCTAACCATAACTTTTCTATGAAAATTCAACTTACTATAAACTCTAAAACCGCTACTTCCCAAACTGTTCCAGAAGTACAGGCACAATGTGCTGCATCTGACATGAAATAAAACTCTATTAAAGAGATTTGAAATCATATGATGAAAATAAAACGCATTGGGTAATGCAGTTACTATGTTGCTATCATTGTTATTGCTCTTTAAGTACAGCATATGAAACAGGATCTCTTAATCTGTTTCCCCAATTTGGGGATTAGAATGAATTTCCAGTGAGCTCATTTGAAAGCTCTATCAGAGTGAAGGACAGACTCCATTCCTTGAGTCAAAATTGTCCCAAACTGAACCAAAAACCAAACAGAAGGGCTTGAAAGGATCCCGAAAACTAAGGTTCCAGGAGGGTGGGGTCTCAGGGACACGGACTCGAGTCACAGTCTAAAAAGCAGAAAGTATACTGTCAAGAAGAGTCAGTCATTCTTGCAGTGGCCAGCAGTGTAGGGATGTTTACATTAAAAACAACAACGAAAACAGTATTCTGAGTCTCTGGAAAACCCCTTTTAACACTGCAATACAAGTGTTGGACGTTGAGAGGCCAGGGCACTGGACTCTGCTGAAGGTACAATTGTGTCTGGCAACAAGACTTCTAGTCCAAAATGCACCTCTGTGATCATAAAAAAAAAAAGAAAAAAGAAAAGAAAGAAAGAAAGAAAAAAGAGGTTTTGATGGGTGAGAAGTTATTTTTTATCTCTTTCAAAGCATATAGGTCTTCCCAGACCCATCTTCCGGTCCTGTCAGATGGAACAACACTTGAAACCCTCTTGACAAGGAGCCCAAGGCTCTAACACCAAGGATTCCATGTGGTTTAAATATAAGAAAAAAAAGAAAGAAAGAAAAAACTTTATTTCCCCACCTTGCTGAGTGAATCCTTCAGCAAACTTGTCAGAAACAAAAAATGAGCCAGTTTAGTTTGTTGTTTTCCTATGCAGAAATAGGCAGCATGACAGAACCGTCACTGACCTTGAAATTGAAAAGACCTGGAGTTAGCCTCTTGGCTTAGCTACTTATAATCTGGGTGACCAGGGACAAAGTACTTCGCCTCTCTGAAACTCAAGTTTCCTCACCTGTAAAACAGAAGTGATAATGTCCGGTGACCAGGTCATTATGGTGGTTAAACAAATTGATACACAAAAGTGCTTGGCACAGAACCTGGCAGGGGACAGGTCTGTCCTGAATGTTACATATTACTCTTCTTCCCTCCTGAGGTAGGTCGCACAAACATTCCTGGCTGGTCTCCCAAAGCTGTGACTTCCAAAAGGAGCTCCCATGTGGAGCCGCGGGGAACCCAGGTGTGTGGCCTGTAGCTCCAGCCCAGCCTGCTGTCTGAAGTGGGACGAACCCGGGCAACAGGTGAGGAGGGAGGTCTCCTGGCACCTCGCCCCGCGCCCCCGTGGCTCCGCCCTCCCGCAGTCACACCGACACGGCTCCGGGCACGATCCTCCGGATGTGGGTGTAAGATTTCCTGATGGTGACACTGCCGTGGTGCGACACCCCGCGGGGCAGGACACACTCCTCCGTCAGTTTCTGGGCCTCGGGGTCCCAGCACAGCACCGTGGCGATGACCTCGTTCTTCTCGTCCCGCCCCCCAGTGATGTAGAGCCGGTTGTTGCAGGGCGCGATGCCGCAGCTGGCCCTCTCGTGGCTGAGCTGGGTCACCAGGCACCAGCTGTCTTCCAGAGGGCTGTAGGCGTACAGCGCTCTCATAGCCCCTCCTGAGGAGGAAGGGAAACACGGTGGGCATCTCACTGTTTTTCTGGTTTTCTTCCCCTTTAACCACAAAAAGCCCACTTCTGCTAGGTCAAATCTACCATCTCGCCAATGGAAATAGGAGCTTCACGACTCTCCAGAAAGCTCTAATGGATTCTAGGGACAGTATGTCTGTGCTGGAAACACTTCACAGAGCCCCTTAAATTCTGCTGCCAGGCGCTAATCAGGGTCTCAAGGACGACTGGCTTCACGTGGTGCCAAAATGTATCCTAAGACTGCTCCCTAGAAGAAATACCGCCTGGTACAGTTGGGGCACTCAGCTCACAACCCCAGCTCTGCCACTTTTTTATTGTAACCATAAGCACTGAGGCTGCGGTGGTTGTAAGACGTCACAAGGACCATGCTCATAAAGCACCTGCAGAAAGCCTGGTACACAGAAGCTATCGATACATGGCAGTGACTAGAGGTGGTGGCGTCTCTTTGTAGACTGAGCATGACCTGGGACGCCAGCCCAAGTTACCCATCTTAAGATGAGCTTTGAAGTCATGAGGCTGACCATAAACACACAGGAAACCTGAAGCAAGAGAGAGAAGGGGTTTTTCCTTAATCTGTTCCTGTATTCTGCCTCCAGGAAGCCTGCTCTGATTAGTTCTTGTTTGCTGAAGTTACATATTTTTGGCATCTCCTTAATCAGTAATTCTCAGTCATGGCTGCACATGAAAGTCACCTGCACATTAGAAACACCTTGCACTGTTGGGGCGCCTGGGTGGCTCAGTCAGTTAAATGTCCAACTTCAGGTCACCATTGCGAGGTTCACAAGTTCAAGCCCGGCGTTGGGCTCTGTGCTGACAGCTCAGAGCCTGGAGCCTGCTTCAGATTCTATGTCTCCCTCTCTCTCTCTCTTCCCCTCCCCTGCTCATACTCTGTCTGTCTGTCTGTCTGTCTCTCTCTCTCTCTCTCTCTCTCTCTCAAAAATAAGTAAAACATTAAATAAAAATTAAATTAAAAAAAAAAAAACCTTGTACTGTAGACCAACGTGCTCCCTCTCATTCTGATATAATTGCTCTGGAATAGGGCCTAGCTATGCATATTTTTGTAAAAAGCTCCCTAGGTGATTCTAATGAGTAGTTGGTATTGAGATCCATCGTCCTTAACAATTCCATGCCAACTGTGGTATGGCTAGCCAGGCTTTCCTTGTGGCTAAATGCAACTTTTCAGAGCCCCAGAGCAAGTGGAAAGAGTAAAATTCCCATGAACACAAAATAAGAAATAATGATAGCTACCATTCATCGGTCACTTACTATACTGTGCACACTTCAATTTTCATACATTTGCTAATGTTTGCAGCACACTTCGTTCCTGTGGCAACTTCTGGCTCCTCCACTGGGCCCCACTGTCTGTCTATTTTGTATGTACCCTAAACGTGGGCTGTCTCTGTGTCCAGTACTACAAGGTAATTCCCACCAAGGCCTGGACCAATCCCTTCTCTTCCTTTTCAACCTCACCCACATCACCCAGGAATCCATGTGAGTTCCCAGGAGGGCCTTATCTGATCTACCCCCATGGCTGCATGGGTGGGGGACCTCAGATAAATAAGATGCCATTCATTTACTTACCAACAACATAGATGCGGTCCCGGAAACTGACAGCATTGATGCATTTAGACTCCACCGGCATGGACGATTTTAAATTCCATTTATTGGTTGAAGGGTCATAACACTGAGTCTTGTCTGTGGCCAGTTTCCCATTGGGCCCGCCCCCAATCACATAGAGTTTCTTCTTATGGCTGGTAGCTGCGAAGGAACTGACGTGGACAAGAAGGGGTGCTGCCTGTGGAGGCACAGGGCATCAGGAGAAGCGGTCAGTCACACAGCTACAGGCTGCCCCCAGACTGCTGCAGTGGTTCACAGGACACAGGCCAGGAGCTCAAGAACATAAGCCTGGGCATCCTTTGCCTGAAGTCACAAGGCCTGTGGGCTTGACTCCCCTTGAGACATGAGGTCAAAGCACTCATTTCCCACCCTCCCTGCAGGCTCTGGACAGGCTAGAACGGGTTCAGTGTTGGATGTTTCCAGCCTGTTTCTCCCAGAGTCCAGCTATCAGGGGAGGGAAGGTGTACATAGGAATAAGTGTTTATACAGATGAAACCAGCCACTATTTGGAGGAAAATACTTTCTCAAACATGCATATTTCTATTCATTCATGTGTTCTTTCATTCAAAAAATATTTACTGAGTGCCTACTATGTGCCATTGTCCTTATTGCTTTTATCTAGGAAGAAAAGCTGGTATAAGGGTTTCAGGGGGCCATAGGTAAGCAGACTCCCACTCTGGGGCAGCATGAAGATTTTGGTATTTAGCCAGACCTGTGCTTCTACCCTGTGAACCGCAGGGCACTCAAGGGGACTTCCAAGAGCTTCTTGCCTTTTGACATGGCCCTCTTGGGTCATGGAGCAGCTATGTCATGGCACTTGACAAGTTGAGAAGATGTAGGGCACACTCCTATAAAATATGAAGGGCTATATAGCAGTTTTCAGGTTGACAGGTCTTGCTTGGTTAGATGCCATGATGACATAGCTACCTTTGCTTGTGCCTCTGATGGCCATGTTTTACACTCCTCAAAGTGGAACATACTCTGACATACAGTCTCATAAGGAGAAAGAAAATTTGTAATTAAGAATAACCTGGAAATGCAGGAAGTGAAACCGTTTTACTCATTATTATTATTATTATTATTATTATTATTATGACATTTAACATGAGATCTACTCTCTTAACAAATTTTTTTTCCACATCAGACAGGTAATGTGCCAAGGTTGTAACAAGGTTTGAGGGCGGCACATGTCACACAATAGTTTGAAGACCCAATCATCACACTTATGAACTACAAAAGGATATCTCTTAACTTTTTAAGCATAAAATGCAGTGCTGTTATCTGTAAGCACAATGTTGTACAGCAGATCTCCGGAGTTTATTCACCTAGCATAAATTACAAGGGCTAACTTCTTAAACCCTACCAAATGACTCTGAATCAGTAAACAGTGTAGGAAAGGGATCTCTGTATGCCCACTGGGGAGAAAACAAGGGCGGATGGCATCTGAGGAGACAGACTCTGAGCTCAGACATGCAGACTGAGGTTAGAACCAAGCCTCCCCTCTACATCTGGGCTTCTTGCCAGGATAGACAGGTGCCCACGCAGAGCTTCCCCGTCTGGAAGGAAGTTGTTTCTCTGACCTGATCAGCAATGCTGAAGCAATGGCTCCTATTAAGAGGGAAGCTTGGAGCCACCAAAAATGTTCTCAGTGGGAGCAGAGAGATCAGAAAGCCATATACCTACATTGGCACATACTTCTTTTTTAAAGCTTTGAAGTAATAATACAAAATTACTCATAGAAATAATCTGTTATACCTCTGACCAGCAGTTATGGAAGGGATCATAGGTCTCCACATTGTTGATCCTCTGTAAGCCATCAAAACCTCCAATCACATAGACCTTGCCACCTAATACCACCATTTTATGCCTCCAGCGGCCTATGTTCAAATACTCAATTTGAATCCATTTGTTGATTGAAGAATTATATTTCCAAACATCATGCTGTGTCTCTTTGCCACCTAGAAGAGATACAGAGCATTTAAGAAGCCACCAGATATATCAGAAACACAGCTTCCCCCATAATTTCCCACAGTCCTTAAATGCTATATCCCCAGGTCAGCTCTGCTCCCAAACAAAAGAAATCGTGAAGGTGTGTGTGGTCTGGATGGGGGAAATCGAGCCAACATAGGGGAACAGAGAAAGCCAGGTGAGGCTGGGGTGAATCGTGTACCAGACTGTGCTAGGTGTCACAGCTGTGCTGTGAGAGTTCAGAAAAGAGGTGGCTGAGTGAATTGGGTCCAGAGAAGTCTCCAGGGAAGTGGCGCCCAAGTGGCCTGGGTGGATGGGGGCCAGCAGGCACCTGGACTCAGTGTCTGTGCAGCCAAGGGGTAGGAAGTAAAGCAGGACAGGTAAGGTTGGACCACTGCAGTGGGGATAGGAGGACCTTGACCGGCAGGCAAATTAGGAAGTACCTTAAGTTCTGTTTGCTTGTTTATTTAGACAAATATAAACCTGGGAAAATCACCAAGAAATCTTACAAAATTGTCTTGGTTAAATCTCTGATCTATATAAAAAACATAAGTAGGGTTTGTCCTATTGTTAAAAGATTTTATTATAAAAGAATTAGATGCTCACAATAGATAATTTGAGAGTGAGATGGTAAATATTTTTTTTGAGATAACTCTCTGAAAATACATAATTCAGTTAGGGAGAGAGACCAAGATCTTTGGGGGGATTTTAATAAAAATATTTTAACAGCTTTGTGTTTCTATTCCCCATCAGCATAGAGTATCACCAACTACTTAAAGCAAAGCATGTACTTTTCAGGGGCACCTGGGTGGCTCAGTTGGTTAACCGTCCAACTCTGGATTTTAGCTCAAGTCATAATTTCATGGTTTGTGGGTTCGAGACCCACATTGGGATCTGCACTGCGAGCATGGAGCCTGCTTGAGATTCTCTCTCTCCCTCTCTCTCTGCCCCTCCCCTGCTCTCTCTCTCTCTCAAAAATAAATAAATAAAATCTAAAAAAAAAAAAAAGATGTACTTTTCAGACTTATAAATGTGCACTAGTGGGGCAATGTGTATCACTGATGATGCTCTGTGTCCTGGGTAAATGTTTCTCTAAGGTAGAGCCCAGAAGTGAGATTTCTAAGGGAAAGGCATGCACACCTTGAATTTTTATAGGTGTTGCCAAAGAGCCTTCCAGAGCTGTCCTGGTTGACCTTTCCCTATACCTCATTCACAGCATATATTAAGAGCGTTTTTTGGCTTATTTTGTTTTGCAACCTGATGGAGAAAAATAACACCATGGTTTGGTTTTTCCTGAGCTTCTTCTTCCATGAAGTTTCTGTTCACATAGTTCAACCATTTTTTCCTTGGGTTGTGTGCATTTTAGAGGTCTCTATTCAAAACACTGTGCGTGATATTGATCCCAATGTGACAGCGTCTAAAGTTATAAAATAACTATATACTTTCAAAGTAATGTATGCACACTGTATTAAGAAGGAAACAAAAACTCTATGAGTTTTACCTCAAGATGTAAAGAAGACCTGATTAGGTTGGAGGCATGACATGTGCATAGACGAGAGGACAGACGAGGGCTGTAAAGATGTCAGCCCTCCCCAAGTTCATCAATACATTCAGTGCCTTCAGGACTTTTCAGGGAACTTGAAGAGATCATTCTAAATTTCATTTGAAGAGTAAATTTGGAAAAATGTCTGAGAAACTTTTGCAAAAAGAATGAACAAGGAGGATTTTTCCAGCAAATATTAAAATATACTAAAAAACTACAATAATAAAAGCAGTGTGGTACTAGCATCAAATGAGACAAACTGACCAATGAAAAACAAGAGTACAGAACAGACTGAAAGATATAAGGATCATTAAATAAATGGTATTAGAACAATTGACTACTTAGGGAAAAATTAAGTTAGAGCCTTCTTTCACATTATAGTTAAAATAAAATTCAGGGGCGCCTGGGTGGCTTGGTCGGTTAAGTGTCCGACTTCGGCTCAGGTCACGATCTTACGGTCCGTGAGTTCGAGCCCTGTATCAGGCTCTGTGCTGACAGCTTAGAGCCTGGAGCCTGTTTCAGATTCTGTGTCTCCCTCTCTCTCTGCCCCTCCCCTGTTCATGCCCTGTCTCTCTCTGTCTCAAAAATAAACGTTAAAAAAAATTAAAAAAAATAAATAAATAAAATAAAATAAGATAAAATAAAATAAAATTCAAAAGTAAATGGTATAAAAGTAACTGGAGAATATATGGGAGACGCTGATGATCTTGGGGTGAAGAGGGGCTTTCTAAGCATGACACAAAACGCAGAATCACATAGGAAAGAAAGTTACTATATAAAATATAAATTGAAGTTCAAAGATAACCATAGTCTGAGAGAAACTATTTGCAATACAAATAGCAAAGGACATAGAATAAGAACTGCAAAAAATTACTAAAAAGACAAACAACCAATAAAAAACAAAGGGTAGAAATAGATAATTTTCAAAAATAAAGTGTTAGCTAACAAATATATGAAAATATGCTAACATGATTAATGATCCAAGAATGTAAATATAAACATTTTGGGCTATGAAAAAAAATGTAATTGATAATAAAAAATGTCAGCAAGGATGAAGAAAATGGGCCATGTCATTCAACGTTGGTTGAACTGCAAACTGGTACCAGTTTAGTAACATCTACAAAAATTCTAAATGGACACATCTTATGACCACTTCCAGGAATCTCTCCAAAGAGCAGCACAAGTTCATAAATACATGTGTATTAAAATGCCTATTGCAGCATTTTTTTCCAGTGGGAAAATAAAAGCTGAAAAAACTGTATTTCATTCAATCAGTAGACTGCCCTGAAGCTGGTGGAAAGAACACTAGCAATAATGATGAATAGCACTGCTGAGCTCTCCTATGTGCTTGGGATTGTGCTGTGCTTTATGTAATACATATTACATCACTTAATCCACACAACAGATCCCTTATGTCAACACGTGATGATGTCCAAAAGAGACTGTGAATTGAAGCACAAATCTCTGTGATTTAACTGTGTATAACAAGCATGGCTTCATGTATTGCTCGTGTCATTTTTTATTATTATTATTATTTTAGAGAGAGAAAGAGCATGCATGTGAGAGCTGGGGAGAAGAGCAGGAGGGAGAGAGAATCGTAAGCAGGCTCCATGCTCAGCAAGGAGCCTGTCAAGGGGCTGAATCTCATGAGCCTGGGATCATGACTTGAGCCCAAATCAAGAGTCAGATGCTCAACCGACTGAGCGATCCAGGCGCCCCCAGTGTCACTTTTAAATAGACAACAAAAAGTTTAAGTGAGGCGAAGGACAAGTTGTAGAACAACATGTGTAGTGTATGTGACAAAGACTGACTATGGTTCCGAAATCTGTTTTTTCCTCCTGTACACACAGCTCAACTACATTTCCTAGCCCACCGCATGGGGGCTGGGACTGCAGGGGTGGGGCTATGTGGCTAGTTCTTGCTAATAGCATGCGAGAAGACTAATGCCTCATGTCCAGGCTGAGGTTGTTATGAGCAGGTATGCCTTCTCAACTTGTTCAGTGTCTCCTTCTTCCTCTAATGCATCAAACTTGAAGACCACGTGTGGAAAACAGCAGCATCATAAGATGCAAAGAACCTCGGTCCCTGAATGACTGAGTGAAGGAGGTCCACACCCCCCAGTGCCCACATACTACTGCCATAATTCGCTGAGATTTAGTGTTTGTTACAGCAGCTGGCATTACTTACTCTAAGCCAATATAAAACTATTTTTGTAAAAAAGTTAAAACGTATAGGATTGTAATAGCACAGAGAAACTGCCATATTTTACTTTACACCCTGTATTATTTGAATCTTCTACAACAATCAAAAAAATACTTCTACAAGATAAATGAAAGCTATAATCTAATCTATGGTATTAACATACCCAGGGAAGAACTGACCTGCCCTTGACTTTGGAGGAAGCCAGTTCTGCGAAGAAGCTCTTCCCCAAACAAGTTCAGATTAGAAAAAGCCTCCAAGAGAGGACAAGGTATGCTTGTCTCCTTCCTTGGGGCTCCCAGAAGAGCTGGGTGACTTTTGATGTCATTGGGAGAGGATGGACTCACAGAACCCGGGTTGGAACCCTGTCTGACATTTACCAAGGTATGACCTGTCTTTAGATATGTTCCATAATCTTTCAGAGCCTCCATTTTCTCCATTTGTAACTTGGAGATTAAAATCACCTACCTTACAGAGTTGGTGTGACAGGCAAATGATTAAATGCCACCAAAGTGAAAATTCACCTACTGTGCTGTTAAAATGGTACAGATTTTGTCACTTAATAAATATTTATTATTTACTATGTAGCTAGGCACAGTACTAGGTACTGACAATATAGTACTGACTCTTGTAGAATTGAAGGACTAATGGGAATGAGGCATAGTGTAATTGTAAATAATTAAGCAAATAACTTAGAAGAGAGAAATGAGGGGTGCCTGGGTAGCTCAGTCAGTTGAGCATCTGACTCTTGATTTCAGCTTGGCATCGTGATCCCAGGGTTGTTGTATCAAGCCCACAACGGGCCCCTGCCGAGTGTGGAGCCTGCTTGGGATTCTCTCTCTCTCTCTCTCTGTCTCTCTCTCTCTGTCTCTCTGTCTCTCTCCCTCTGCCTCTCTCCCCCCTACTTTTGCACGTTCTCTCTCTCTCTCTCTCTCTCTAAAAAAAAGAAAGAAAGAAGTGTGAAATGAAAAAGTACGATGTTCTACTGGAGCATCCAAAAGTATGACAGTAAACTTGAGCTGAGGTTCAGGTCTGGGGAGAAGAGCAGACATTTTTATTCATTACTGTATTCCTAGTGACCAGCTCAGAACCCTACACCTAGAGCAAACACCAAATAAACTCTAGTATCAGTTTACTTCTTCCTTTTCCATGAAGGACTGGACCTGTCTGCCTGCTACCCCAGATCCTAGTACAATACTGCTCACAGGTTAGTGTCCATTAAGTAATAATGTGCTTTCCCAGATAAGACCCCCCGGGTTTCTGTATGCTGATCCAGTCAGAGTTAGACCATTGCCATTCACAGTAATTCTTGTAAGATGGTGGCCTGGCTCTCACTCAGGAAAGTACATCGTGCCACTGGGGCTTGCTTTGGCATCATGTGGCTCCTGCTTACCTGAGATGTAGACCTCATTTTTCAATGTCACGCATGCAAACTCCACCCACTTCTTGTTCTCACTCTCCAGCTCATGCTCCGTCATGGGGAGCTTGGCCACCTCCAGGCGGCTGCGCCTCAGGGGGTCCAGGCAGGTTACCTCCGCCACAAACCGTTCATCCTTTGTGCAGCCACCAATGATCATGAATACCTCAGACTGAAACTCATGCATCCTGGGCTTGGTGCGCTCGGAAATGATCTGGAAAACCAACGGGAGTACATAAAGGCAGGATGACACAGAGGTTCAGAGACTAGGCTATGGAGCCAGACAGAGAAGAGCCCAATTCCCAACTCTGCCACCATATGACCAGGTGACCTCACCTCCTTGAGCCTCAGTTTCATCATCTGTGTAATGGGAATTTTAGTGGTAACTACCTCATAGGTTTGTTGTGAGGATTAAATGGTATCATATACATGGTGTGCTTGGCCTGAAAGGGGCCTGGTGTATAACAGGTACTCAACAAAGGCTACATTGTTGCTCTTGCTGCTGTCTTAAGAAATCCAGGTCCATTTACCATCAAATGCACTTCTTGCCTCACCAGGGCTTAAATCCTGAAATTTCATTTTTGGCCACCTTCCACTCTCTCCTGGTTTCAATTTCTTGATGATATCCCAGACTTTGCTCACCACCCGACCTCTTCTGAAAGAGAAGTCCTGATAGTAGGCACCTAAGAGCACTTAGAGACTTAGGAAGGAAAAACCAAAAGGGAGCACGGTGTGGCCGGGGAGGTTGGAGGACTGGGTTCCAACACCAAAGATATGACCCTTCAGAGCCTTGAACAAGCAAATACACCCACACCACAGATATTTGAACCCAGCTTAAAGAACAGAGGTTTGTACATCAAACACACCAGAGTTTGGCCCTGGTTTCATCACGTATGGCCATGTGACCTTGGAGAAGCAACACAATCTCTGCAAATGCCTGTCATCACTTGTGTGCCATCAGGTCATTGTGAGCACTCATGAAGTCATGACGTAGAGGGATGAGCAGAGCACCTGGCACATGCACAGCCCTTAACAGGTAGTCATGGTGGTAGGAGCAGCTGGAGATGTCATATCGGCATTCTTAGGGAAAGGGGACGGCTTCCCTCCTCCTGGTTCCATCTGTCCCTTGGGCTCAGTGGGGAAGGTTCTGCAGGTGGGTTGATGGGAGACAGAGAGGCAGCACCCATTTCCCAGATGACCTAAGCGGCTTTTTCCTGCAAGGTCAAGCTGACCTAACACAGACTATGAAGCTTCAGTCTTGACCACAGATGCAACAAACAAGTTACAGTAGCAAAAACTGCACCCTAAGTGGTGAATCCAATCAATGGTCACAAGTAATCAGGCCAGCCAAATCCAACCTCTACTTGTCCATCACAGACTTCGTTTTTTTGTACCAAAGAGTCAGATACAGTAAATTTTGCATCCTCAATTCATGGCCATAAAGTCTGTGGCAGGACTCTCTTCTGGGGGCCAGCAGAAAGTAAGGATGTGTGGGGCAATGGGCAGAACCTGAGGGCATTGACAGTGGAAAAGACAACTGAGATAAAGGTGGGAGGGGTGGTCCTGGGAACTTGGGAGGTACTATGAGAATACCAAGCTGGCAGGACAGGAGCTGAGAGATGAGCATCAAAGACAGTTTTTGCCACTCTGTGATTTTCTTTCCAACTATCTACCCTGGTTCACAGCACAACCTCTCAAGAGGATTAGGGATTGTAGGGCAATGCTTAGAGGACAGCAATGGGTTCCTCCCAGAACTGGTCCCCATGTGACCTTTATTCCAGCTCTGAGAGCCATGCCTCAGCCTCCCTCCAAAGCCCCCTATCTTCTTCATAGTGACTGCTTTCCTGCCTCAATAGCCTGCTGGCCAGTAGGGGACTCGACTGTGATCTTACTCCTGATTCCCAGACTGGTACCCCATTCCTGAGTCCTGGGCTATGTAAGACTCTGCTCCAATTGACTAAAACCCTTGCATTTCTGCCTGCTATCTGGATCCCCACCTAATATCTGTCCTTGATTTCCCACACCACTTCCCCATCCACTTACCTTTTAAGTCATTGGCACTATTTGTAATGTCCCATTGTCCTTTCTTCCAAGAGCCTATTCTTGACTTTCTTTTTTTTTTTTTAATCTTTATTTATTTTTGAGAGACAGAGAGAGAATGGGAGCAGGGGAGGAACACAGAAAGAGGGAGACACAGAATCCGAAGCAGGCTCCAGGCTCTGAGCTGTCAGCACAAAACCCAATGCGGGGCTTGAACTCACAAACCTGGAGATCATGGCCTGAGCCGAAGTCAAATGCTTAACCGACTGAGCCACCCAGGTGCACCAGAGAGAGACAGAGAGAGAGAGCGCGAGCGAGCGTGTGCGCACACGCGCGCACAAGTGGGGGAGGGACAGAGAGAGAGGGAGGAGACAATCCCAAGAAGGCTCTACACTGTTGGCATGGAGCCCGATGCAGGGCTCGAACTCATGAAACCATGAGATCATGACCTGAGCTGAAACCAAGAATCAGACACTTAACTGACTGAGCCATCCAGGTGCCTCCTGACTTTCCACACATGTTCCCACAGTCCTGAATTTCCCCATCACAGCACTTTGCATACTTCTTTGTAATTTACTAGAAGATCCCTGAGGGCAGGAACAGCCCTTATTCTTCAATGGATTCTCAGCATCAAGAACAGTGCTTGGAGGTTGTGAGTTTCTATAAACCTTTGTTGAATGAGTGAATGAATGAATGAATGAATAGGAGAGCTAGGTAACTCAGGACCTGATACAGATATTTTTTTCCAGTCTAGATCACTGTTATAAACAGCTTCCTCAGTGGTACCCAGCAATCCCCACCTCAGGATATTTACATTTTATGTTGTTCTCCCCATATTATTCCAGGGTTGGTCCCTGGGCCAACAGAATACAGCAAAGGTGATGGTATATCTCTGCTGAAACTAGGTTATCAAAAGCACTATAGCTTTCATCTTGATTGCTCTCTCAGTTTTTCTGGGGCCATTTGCTCTGAGGAAAGCCAGCTGCTATGGAGAAGCCCATCTGGCAGAAACTGAGGCTTCTAGCCAATAGCCAGCAAGGAACAGACACCTCTCAACAATCCTATGCATGAGCTTGGAAGTTGATCCTCCAACCCCGCTTGAGCATTGAGATGACAGCAGCCCCAGCTAATGGCTTGACTACAACTTCGTAAGAGACTATGAGCCAGAACCACCCAACTAAACCACTAAGCCTAGATTCCTGCCAGCTGTGAGATAACAAATGTTTGTTGTCTTAAACTGTAAAGTTTTGGATAATTTGTTGCACCGCAATAGAAAACTAATACAGGCATCTAGTTGATGGAATTGCTGGGTATTAAGACCTGCCTTATCACTTGGCACCGCAGGACTCCTCAGTGGTGGCACTATTAACAAACTGTAAACACAGCTACATTTGGCAAAATATTAACTCCAAAGGCATGAGACGTGCCTGTCTGAAGTCAGAGACGTGCAACTTTGTTGCAGACACACAGAAGTGTTTGCCAAAGAATCGCATGCAACAATCAGGCCTAACCAGTTTATTTTCAGATTGTTAAAAACAGAACAGGCAGGGGCAACCCTGGTGTCTTCGTCCCTTAAGCGTCTGACTTTGGCTCAGGTCATGATCTCAAGGTCCATGAGTTTGAGCCCTGCGTCAGGCTCTGTGGTGACAGCTCAGAGCCTGGAGCCTGCTTCAGACTCTGTGTCTCCCTCTCTCTCTTTGCCCCTCCCCCCTGTTTTCTCTCTCTCTCTCTCTCTCCCTCCCTCCCTCAAAAAATAAACATTAAAAAATTTTTTTCAATAGAACAGGCAGTTTCACCTGACTACTCATTAACAGGGCCTGTACTAGAGGACCAACAGAAGTGATCATATTGCTTCAACAAAGCTGTCCTCAAGACTGGGCCTTTGCCCCCTCTGTCCTCAGGAATGAATGACACCACACATGTCAGAGCAGTCTTTGGTACAGATCAAGGTGGTCGCAGGAAATTTAAGAGACCACCTAAATTTCTCCTGTAATTAAATACAGGAGAAACTTTCTCTGCCCCAAAAGACTTCTCTCAATGAAGGTACTGGCTACCACCCCTAAATCAAATGTGGATTGACATCTGCTTTTAGGGTTCTAAAATATCCCACTGCCACCACCTCTACGAGCTTAGGGGAGGAACAAGGTTAAAAGGGAGAGATTAATGATAGGGCAAGAAGGGTTCAAGTTTGGAAAAGGAAGGTTAAGGGGAGAAGTGTGTTCAGAGACTAGCCTCCAGGCTTTCACTACTATTCTGAGGAGTAAACCCAAGATCATTCAGGCAGCAAACAGACGGGGAGTTTCAGGGAATCAACTGGCAATGAGACTCTGATTCGAAGATCACTGTGTTTGGTTGGTTCAGCTACCAAGACTGTAACATGGGAATGAGAAAGTGCCCTGGGAAGGATTTAGGACAATAAATCAGCAACCCTAGGACACAGTGAAAAGAGAAATGTTAGCTTCAGAGAAGGAAAATGCTTGGTTGTGGGAGACAGAGCACCATAAAGGAACTGCAAAAGAACGAGAACAGTCTTCATTTGTGGGGTCTCACACCATGAGCCAGACACTGCTAACCACATCACGTTCATTACCTTACTTAATTCTCAAAACAATTGTTATCAGTTGGTAGACATCATTATCTCCATGTTACAGGGCAGGACAGAGCTTTAAAGCAGCTAAGTAGCTTACCCAAGGTCACACTGTCAGTAAATTGTACAGTCAAGATTAAAACTCAGATCTACCTAAACGCAAGCCCAAGTTCCTGCCACTGGAAACTCTTCCAGATAGAAGACTTCTGTCTCCCACTCTCCCCCACACTGCAAACACTGAAGTTAGAGCACATATTTCATAGCAGCAATTTTGCAGAAGGCATAGTACAGATATTTTATAGAAGAGGAAAACCTTTATCACCTGCATTTCAGGGACTTAGGAAACAGGAAGCAGAAATAAAAATAGCTAGAATACTGGAAGTGTAGTTGATCAAGACCCTGAACTGAGAGCAGCTGCAGAGACTGACACAGTCTGCAATTTTATGAGAGCTTTAATGCCCGGTGCTGAGCCATCTGCCAGTGACCCACATATCCAGCATAGGGCAGGGCCCATATGGTTGCCTAGACTCCTACATCTGTGTACTCATCACTGTTCATCTGCTTACTGTCTTGGCTTCTCTGACAGACCATCAATTTCATAAGGCAGAAACTGTTTTTGTAGTGCCCAGGGCCATATCTGGCAAATAGCTGGTGTTTAGGACTTATTTACAATAACTAAATATATACATACATACAAACATACATACATACATACATACATACATACATATAAAGCTTATTAAAATATATGGGATGCTGTTAAAGTAGTACTTAGGGGGAAATTTATAGCACTGCTGGCAACACCAGAAAAAAAAAGAAAGTTCTCAAATCAATGACTTCAGCTCCCACTTTAAAAAAAAAAATCAAAGAAAATTAGGGGTGCCTGGGTGGCTCAGTCGGTTAAGTGCCAGACTTCAGCTCAAGCCATGATGTCATGGTTCATGGGTTCAAGCCCCATGTCGGGCTCTGTGCTGACAGCTCAGAGCCTGGAGCCTGCTTCAGATCTGTGTGTGTGTGTGTGTGTCTCTCTCTGCCCCTCCCCCACTCACACTCTGTCTCAAAAATAAATAAACATTACAAAAAAAAATTTTTAATCAAAGAAAATTAAACCCAAAGCAAGCAGAGAAGGAAAATAATCAAGATCGGAGTACAAATAAGCGAAATAAACTATAAAAACAAATGAAACCAGAAGCTGTTTCTTTGATAAAATTGATAAGCCTCTAACCAGACTGATCAGGGGGAAAAAAAAAAGAGGAGACACAAATTACCAATATCTAGAATGAGAGATGTGACAGCACTATGGATTCTATAGTTATTAGAAGGATAATAAAGGAATACCGTGAGCAACTTTATGGCAATAAATTCCACAACTTCTTTGAAAGACACAAACTACCAAAGCTCATTCTGGAAGAAATAGATAACCCTATATCTACTAAAGAAATACAGTTTATAGCTAAAAACCTCACAAAGAAAACTCCTGGTTCTGATAGTATCACTGGTAAATTCTGCCAAACATTTAAGGATATATTTACAGAGTGAACCAATGACAGCAGATCTGAGGGCAACAAAGAATGAGAAGAGGACGCACAGGAAAAGAAGGCTCCCAGGGGCCTCAGAAAGACAATTTCTAAACCACCTGTGGCTAGGATTTCTATCAATGGCCTAATGAAGTTTTGGTAGCCTATCCCAGATCTACTGGACAGTGGTGTAGTGGTGTGTATATATATATATATATATATATATATATATATATATATACACACATACACACATATGTGTGTGTGTGTGTGTGAGTGTGTGTGTGTGTGTGTTCATGTGTATAAGCTTTAAATACACTATCCCTATAGTATTATTTCCGGATAGTTTTGTTCCTCTCCACTAAGCCTATTTTTGTCTTTATAAAGATTTGAATAACATTTCTTCTGAAATTTGTTAAGCAGAACCAGGAACATCCAAATGATACATGTATTCATCATCTTGGTACTCATTTCTTCATTCAACAAACATTTACCAATCACTTACTCTACACCAGGGCTTCTCCTAAGGTCTGGAGATGAAAAGTCCCGTAAGATATATTTCCTACCATAACAAGCTCCCAGTATAGAGACATTTACAGATGAGGAACACAATGGTTACCACGCGGTGGTTGGTGCTACGATAGAGCAATGCACCAGGGACTATGAGAAGAAAGAGGTCTCTGAAGAAGGTGATGCTTTAACTTTTTGAAGCCAGAGTAGAAGTTAATTAGATGGAGAGAGGAAAAGGCATTTGAACAGCACCTCATTCGCCTGCAATAGAGGGTTAAAAGGCACGTCCACTTTGGGGAATTGCAAGCAGAGCATTAGGGTGTAGCAGAAGGGAGAGGTTGGAGATGGAGCTAGAGAAGTGGGCAGGAGGTGAAGAGCGTAGGGCCAGGCTCTGGGAGATGTGGGAGATGCAGGAGGGAAGGCTCAAAGGAGGAGACTTCAAAAGGGAAGGGCTGGAGAAGGTGCAAGGGCTTAGGACACGTTTACACAGCTGAATGCGACTGCGGCTCCTAAGGAACACCTAGAGCCATTTGTCCAGGGCCAGATTGTCCTTCACACCTGACCCTTCCTAGTGGTATAGAAACCAATTAACTCAAAATTCAACCTTGAAAAGCTAAACCATTAGCCTGATTAACACACTTACTTAGCCGACTTTATGCACGTAGTCTTTAGCAATTATCCTAATAAAAAGAAGCTTCATTCTGGAGTCGGGGCCTCATTCCGACTCGAGTATGAGGACCTTCACTTAACTGCATTTTGTTTTCGGACTCCTCTTTTGCGACTCCGGCCATACTCCCTGCAACAGGAGCTCAGGCAGGAAGTGTGTGGGCTTGATCCTGGGAGTCACGGAGAGCCACGAAGAGGGTAAGCCCAAGAACACAATGATGAGGCTTGAGTTTTAGATTATCCAGCTGGTGAATGAATTGGAGGGAGGCCAGACTGAGGGCAGGAAGGTGAGTTTTGAGGAATTTTTGGAAATTCGGAAAGGAAACAACGACAGTCTGAACCAAGGTAACATTCACAGGATATCCAAGAGACTCGCAGTTCCCAGAGCGGGCAAACTAGGAAAGCTGTGCTCCTGTGGAATGGTGACTGAACAGGGCACATTCTGTCCTGTGTACATCACCCCCACCAACCTCTACCCTTAAGCCCTGGGAAGAGGAAGGATGTGCTGGGCACGGTGCTGAGCAATTTCCTATCTCACTCAATCCTCTCAGTAGCTGTTTATGATGCGGTATCATCCCCATTTCACAGATCAGAAATCCAGGGCATCTGGAACTGCCTGACTCAAACCGTAGATGGTGTGGCAATTGTCTTCACCGTGAAGTAAGGTTCTGTAAGCCAGCCTCACCTCTATTTCTGTGAGGCCCGCAGACTCCTTTACCTCACTGGTTAGCCAGTGTTGCTCAACGTCAGCTCACCTCATTGCCTGAAAGGTGGTACATCCTGGCTTCCTGAAGCAGCGGGAAGACCTCCGGGCACTGTCTGATGAGAGGATCTGCCTCCACCGTCTCCACAAAGTACCACGGGTCCAGCAGTGGCAAGCGCACATTCTCAAGGAGGTAGGGGAGCAAGCAGAGTCGTTCTGACTGTTTGTGCCGGACCCAACTCATCACAGTCTCAAACACCTGAGCCTCCTCTGTTACATACAGCTCATCACTCTTCAAGATGTGGTACAGAGTGTCCACGGGAAGTTCTAGGAACTCCTCAGAGTTCAGAATCTGCACAAAGTTTTGGATGATGTAATTTTGCACCTGCTTTTTCAGGCTGTCCAAGGAGTGTGTATCTGCCAGCCTCAGTATTCCAACACAGTTTTCTGGATTCAAGGCTTCTGTTAGGAAGCTAGCACAGGCATCCACCATCCGCAGGAACTAAGAGAACAGAAGGGAGGCAAATCAGGCCAGAAAACCATTAGTCCCCAAGGAGGTTTATCAGGGAGTTATGTGTAGCAACAAAAAATTAGAACAATCCCAATGTCTGACAATAGGGGACTATAGCTAAAGAAATGATAGTACGTTCTTGTTTTCAACAACCCCGTAGTCATTAATAAAGTATGTACAAGAAAATTAAATGACATAGAAAATGTTCATAATGTACTGAGTTTAAAAATCTGTTCACTGAACCTGATCAAGCTTCTAGATTTAATCAGCAATTTACAGGAAATACAGAAGAAAGAGGAACATGTTAAATGATGCCATGGGAATATACCATCAGCAAAATCCAGACTGTGAGAAACTTTACGGAACAGCCCGTTCAATTTCTTCAACAAATACATCACAAGGCTGAGAGAGAGAGACGGAGAGGAGGAACCTGAAAACGCACAGAGATGTAAGAGACACATCAAGCTAGTGCAAAGTATGGACCTTATTTGGATCCTTAATTCAGATTATTATTCATTTTAAGTGTGGTAATGGTATTGTGATTATATTTAAAGAAGAATCCTTGTCTTTTAGAAATATATACTAAAACATTTGCAGCTGAAATGAGAAAAACACTTCACAAAACCACAGGTATGTTATAATCCACTTTTTATTGAAAATATGGGACACAGGCATAAAAATAAAGGCTGAAGTGTGTACACCAAAATATTAACAGGTATGATATCTCAGGATATCAGGTATCTTAGGATAATTTTTGCTACAGTAACAAACAACCCCCAAATCTCAGATGCTGACAAGAATAAATGATTATCTCTCACTCACATTCTATGTCCTACAGGGGTCTTCATTCCAAGATGACTGAAAAGCCCTTGACTGAGATATATGCCAGTGTTATGACAGAAGGAGAAAAAAGACAGCAGAGCTACCGAAACGCTCTTAAAATTTTAGCTCAGAAGTTGCACATGCCATTTCCACTCACACCTAACCAACCAGAGTAAGTCACGTGGCAAAATCTGTTGTCAAGGAAAAAATAATCCTCCCACAGAAATAG
Source organism: Panthera onca (assembly GCF_046562875.1). NCBI lineage: Eukaryota > Metazoa > Chordata > Mammalia > Carnivora > Felidae > Panthera > Panthera onca. The sequence goes on along the minus strand of NC_138347.1, from coordinate 83,775,298 downwards.
TCCTATAAGGATAGAAAGGGAATATACTGTATAAATAATACAAGGTACTACACTCTCTAATAAGACTCTGAGAATTTCTCTTCCTTTTTTTTTTTACATACTTTATAAATCCTCTAAAAGGAAGTAGCACTTCTGTAATTTAAAAGTTCATTTGTAAAATCGTTGGTTTACGTGTCTTAGTTTTAAATGATCATCATCCTCATAAAAATATGAGTCCCTTCTTGGTTTCAACTCAGGAAATGACCTCACTGTTTGTGAGTTCGAGCCCCACGTCAGGCTCTGTGCTGACAGCGTGGAGCCTACTCGGGATTCTCTCTCTCTCTCTCTCTCTCTCTGCCCCTCCCCTGCTCACTCTCTATCTCTCTGTCTCAAGATAAATTTAAAAAACTTAAAAAAAATATGAGTCCCTTATGTTTATATAGCACTTAACACTTTACAAAGCACTGCCATATCCATTATATTACTTAATATTCATTTTCCAGATGAGGGGTCTCAAATGCATCAGTTCATCCTTTTTTTCATTTTTCATTTTAATTCCAATATAATTAACATACAGTGTTACATTAGTTTCAAGTGTACGATATTCAAATGCATCAGTCCATTCTTACTCACTGTTCTCTGGAGCTTAGCTTTGAACCATCCAACTTCCTATCCCCACTCCATATCCACTGGACTCCATGGAGAGTCAAGTTCTCAGTGTTCTTGTGTTGATGAATTAACAGGAGGGAAAGAGGGAGGCTGAGTGGAGAGCACCTGGCAAGGAGGGCCAATTTGAAGGCAAGGCCCAGTGACAGTATGAACGGGACAGACCTGCACTGGGACGGATGTAGCCTGCAGAGAAGAGGCTCCAGTGACAGGAGCTGAGGGTAGCAGAGTTGTGGGGCCTGAAGGGTGGGGGCAGGGGCAGGACTGGTCTTAGAATGATTGGGCTTTGGTCTTCAGTCCAGTGCATTCTAGGGGGCATACATCCCTGATTTTTGGATCAATCCCAATTACAACATATTACCTTTCCATGTCAGAACTCTCGTCCCAATTGTCAGTTTAGAAAACATTGACCGAGGGTCAGGGGCGCCTGGGTGGCTCAGCTGGGTAAGTGTCCAACTCTTGATTTTGGCTCAGGTCATGATCTCACAGATTTGTGAGATCGAGCCCTGCATCAGGCTCTGCACTGACAGCATGAAGCCTGCTTGGGATTCTCTCTCTCCCTCTCTTTGCCCCTCCTCCCCCACCCCCCCCCCCGCTTTCTCTCTCTCAGAATCAATAAATAAACTTTAAGAAAATTGACTGAGGGTCAATGAAATGTTGGAGTAGCTTTAATTCTACCTCAGACTGCCCTGTCAGCTGGCTCCAGCCATGGCCTGCAGATCTACTCCTCGCATGAGCAACTGTAGAAACGGTTGAGACTGAGAACTCTAACACCTGTTGAGTTGTCTGCAGATTTTCAGTTCAAAGAGTAAAAATATACATCTGAGACCAAGCCTTGTTGAGCCCTCAGAACCTGTCACCAGAGCCGTATGTGGCCCTGCCCACAGAGATATCTATGAGCGCTAAAAGGGAACTCACTTTTGTGACAGCCTCTAGTGTAAATAGCACATACACTATTCCAGTGTTTGCATAAGAAGAAGATGGTATGAAAATAAAATAGATTTTCTAAATATGTAAACTGTCTCTAGGAGGCCACCTAAGAACCTGGTAACAGTGGTTGTCTCTGAGGAGGGGAACTGGTGGCTGGGGTCTGGGTACAGAGGAAGGCTTACTTCTCACTGTTTACCTTTATGTCCTCCCTTGCATTGTCCACCATGTGACAGAATTATCTGTTTTACAATCAAGTCTCTCATGAATGGCGAAAACACTTGAAGGTAACACATCAAAATGTGAATCGTGTTTATCTCAAATGCAGTTGCTAATTTTTCTTTTAGACTTTGCTGTTTAGAACAAATGTTCTACACTGAGCATGAAGTTGCTTTTAAAATCAGAAAAAAGAAAAGAAAAGAAATACTCCTTGCAATTTTCAAGGACACAATGAGAAAAGAAAATAAAATGTAAAAAATAAAACAAAGAACACCTATGATGTGCCAGCCCCTTTATATTACTGAGCTAATTTAATCCTCACAATACTATAAAGTAGATGTTTATTATCTTTCCTGGTTTATAGATGAGGAAAGGAGATCCAGAGAAGTGAGGTGATTTCCTCAAACAGTTATAGCTAATAAGAGGCAGAGCTAAAATTTGAAGCAGTCTTATCTAATTCCAAAAATGCATGTTTTAAGACAACTTCAAGCTTCCTCAGGTCGAGCAGTGTGTGTACAGGACAAGGGCTTGGCAGATGCCAACCATGATTTGCACAATTCACCAACAAGAGCTCCAGTAATCTGATCTGCCTGGAGGAAAGCTTGACCCACAAGGTGCCAATTCCTACCCCTGCTTCATGACTACTGATAAGCAAAGAAGGAAGCCGTGAAGGAGAATCAAACCAAATATTGGAGCTCACATTTGTTAGAAACATTGATCCAGAGTGTCCCTCCCCACCCAGACACCATTCATTCCCCCATTCATCCACCTGTTAATTTCCAGAATGTGTACCGAACATCTGTTATGTAATAGGCCATCAATCAGTATCGGACAACAGAGGTGAGCAGAAAGAGACACAGTGCCTGTGCTCATTGGACCTGACAGACGAGTGGAGAAAGCAAACAGTAATCAAACAATCACACAGGTGTCAAATTACAACTGTGATAAATGCTATATAACACAGTTCGGTGATTCCACTGCCTGAAAGTGAAGGCAGCCCTATTCTTACCCCTCAAGCTGTACACTGTCACCAGGACTTTCCCTGATAGAACCTCTCCACAGTCAGACCTGTCTATTCACCTTCCCCAAACATTCCTAAGCTTGTCTGTCACAGAGCCTTTCTGTGCTCAGGCTGTTTCATCAGCCTGAACCTGCTTCCTCTCTCATCGCTCTGTTAAAATCCTGCTCTCTCCCTGCCCAGGCAAGTTTGACTCCAGAGCTCCACTGTTTAAGAAAGGAATCAGAATAGCTCACCCCAATTTCAACTGAGAAGGCCCCTTTTAAACTAACTTCAAAAAAAAGGGAAGAGGGGTGCCTGGGTGGTTCAGTAGGTTAAGTGACTCTTGATTTCGGCTGAGGTCATGATCTCACGGTTCGTGAGTTCAACTGACAGTGCAGAGCCCGACGAAGGATTCTCTCTCTCTCCCTTTCCTGCTTGGGATTCTCTCTCTCTCTGCCCCCCCCCCCCCCGAAATAAATAAATGAAACTTAAAAAAAAAAAAAAGGGAAGGAGTACCATGACCATCGCCTCATCTACACACAGGTTATTTTCTTCATTTGGAGTGTTAAGTTTGGGACTGACGGAGGGGGTCCAGAGTCTGTGAACCCCTACAACAGTGTGCAAGCATCTGTTTGCACCTGTGGCAGTTTTCTGAAAATTGAGTTTACAGGAGATGCTGTGAGTTGCTCTCTAGTATCCATGCACCTGAGGACAAAGCCAACACAAGAAGGAGAGCCAGGACGACAAGACCAGAGAGTCTTGACTGTGTTTTAAGCCTTCTGTGCCTCTGGACATTTTTAATTCTGGGTCAATATGTGCTTAAGAAGAAAGGAAAATGAAAGATAAGGGAAGGGAAAAGAAATGGAGAAATCCTGCCAATTCATGAAGTTCTTTCTCAAAAGCCACTTCCTGCTTCATGGCTTTTTCAGTTGCCCAACACAGAATCAATCCCTGCCTCCTCTGTGCTCCACTGAGCGACTCACTTGACCCTCTGTGGAGCACCAATTACATTTCTCCTTTGTACTACAGTCAGGCATCCCAAGGGCAGGTTCTGGGTCATATTTGTGTTTTTATTTCTAATAGCCCCTAGCACAAACTCTGCCAAAAAGAAGAGAGGGGAGGAAAATAGTTTTCAGATACCTAGTATGTACCAAGACCTATGCTAGACACTTTCCCACCCATTTTTTTAATGAATAAATTTTATTTTTTAACAAATATACTTTATTTAACAAGTAATAATAAGGTAGGTATTAGCACAGACCATTTGCACAAAGGAAGAAATAGAGAATTCAAAGAGTTGAGTGTGTTGCCTAAGGCCACACAGCCAGTAAGTGGTACAGATGATGCTCAAGGTTATGGCTAGCTCACTCTTCTCATTGGGCATCACACTGCCTCTGTAACTGTCACATTGTTGAGCTAACAAAATTCAAGGAGAGTCTGAAGAGGCCTTATGAGAACAAGGGTAGTGGTGATCTCCAAATTGCCTACATTCCCCCCAGAATATGCTTCAATAAATACTTTTGAGTATGAGGGGTATAGAGCAGCATACTAACCAATGGCTGAGAAACTGCTGATGGGCAGGGGAGTCATGGGAACAAGAAATTGTTTTCTTTAAAATATATGTGTTTTTTATTTCTTCATATTCAAGATTATTTAAGACGCTAGTGTAAATTTTCATTCTCAGCCTGTCCAAATGACACATGAACTTGTTTATTAAAGCTGAGCGATGACAGATAATGGCAACAGACAGCCAACTTCCTGTTTGAGGGGACATGTGAACAAAAGGTTACAGTCAGGCACCTGACCTCGAACAAGGACTAAAAATACAATCAAAGAAACCACTTGAGACATGGCTGCAGTTCCCATGAGAAGTGTCTGTCTCAATGAGAATGTACGCCCTGCTCCCCATCTCCACTGTCCTTCCTCTGCTTCCCTTCAGGGTCTCCAGAATCTGGGATCTTAACAGACTTAACCAATGTAATTCCACATCTCCCTAGAGGTGCCTTCAAATCCACCCCAGGAAAAACTGAAGCCATATTTTGACCCAAATCAATAATTCCATTGACCACAGTCCCTAAGTGACCTTATAGTTATTGCAAAGGGTGTATAAAGACATTGGTATTCTTACCTTCAAGCCCCAACAAATCAGTGTATGTGAAGAGCATATAATTTGTTGATGAGATTTAAAAACTTCAAATTTATTTGAAAGTGTCAATTCATTTTCTAAGTTTATTTACTTTTTAAAATTTTTTTTAATGTTTATTTATTTTTGAGAGAGAGAGAGCATGAGCAGGGGAGGGGCAGAGAGAGAGGGAGACACAGAATCCAAAGCAGGCTCCAGGCTCTGAGCTGTCAGTGCAGAGCCCAACACAGGGCTTGAACTCTTGAACTGTGAGATCATGACCTGAGCCAAAGTCAGATGCTTAACCAACTGAGCCACCCAGGCACCCCTGTTTATGAATTCATAGTAAATTTTTTTTGTCACCATTTTTCTTCTCAGATAATAGTCATAAAAAATAAAACTTTTCTATGGGGTGTGTATTGATATGAAAGAAGGATCTTCATACTTAAAATTTGTAAATTACCACTGATCCTAATCTTCCATCCCTGCCCCTTTCCCCCTCTCTCAGATGATAATCTACTTCAGACCAAAGGGCATACGCCGCCCCCCTACTCCCAGGATGTCCTCTGCTCCAAACTTTGAGTCCTTGCTCTAGACTTGGCTGAGGGGTCTGCTGGTTCCTGGAAATTATATGGGGTGAGCAGGAAAGGGAGCTAAGACCTGCAAAAGGTCCGCTCACTAAGGTGGGGCAAGTTTTGGGGGACTGAGGCAACTATAGAGGTACACTGACCTCAGAAGTGGGATCAGGGAGAAAGGAAAGGGTGTGGCAAGCTTGGTCAAGATTCAGGCAACAGACAGCCCCTGAATTTTCAGAGGAGCTAGTGGGGCCCCCAACAGGCCAGCAGCACACAATGAGGGAGCCACATGGGCCATACTAAGAGTCAAGGGGCAAGTGCTGGAGCTTAGTGACTCAGCCCAGGGACACGATGAAGGCCAAGAAGGGACACCACTATGAGGATTAAATGGAATGACTATGTCTGGGATATGTTTGATGCTCAGGATATAGTGTGTGTGTGTGTGTGTGTGTGTGTGTGTGTGTGTGTGCAAATTTAGGGCACAGAAGCAGTAGGGCATCTAAGCAAAGCCAAGTCCTGAGAAGCAGGTCCATGAGCAGACAGCTGCAACAAGTAAGTTATCAGGTAGGGAAGTGGAAACTTAAGTCTTTGCTTCTGCCTAAATACTTTTCCCCCAACCCAGCTGCCTCGTGTTGAAATCCTACCTATTCTATGAAGTCCAAGTCAATGCCACCTCCTTCAGGGCCAGAACGTTTTTCTACCCTATACTCTGCCCTGGGGTCTGGCTGGATTGCCCTGTGGTTTGAAAGCTCAGTGGGAGTCCTTGCTTTTGAGGCTTTGGGGGTAGTGGCGGGAGGCAGGTATAGGGGTCAGAAGTTTTGGGTTTAGGCCTCTGATTATGGTTTCAACTCTTTGATGAGCTGAACTCTCTCTGAGCCACAGATTCCTTGTCTGGAAAGTGTTGAGAATAATAAAGCCCACTTTGCAGTCTCATTGTGAAGGAATTACTTGGCCAGCCCACTCACAGAAATATTGTCAACATCAGACTGGATCGTGCAGGGGAAAGAATACAATAAATTGCTAAACAAATGTGATCAATATTTATAATTTTTGTCTTTATTTCCCCGATAGTTTCTTACAAAGTACCTTGAATGTAGTAAATAGTTAGTAATTTGTAGAAATTAGGTAGAAGTAAAAGTCAAAATCTGGTAGTAACATGGATTTTCAATACAACAAAAACCCCATATCCCACTTCCTGTATTTCACCACCCATGGGCAGCAACTAGGGCTGAATACCCAGGGAAAGAATGATAGGATAGACAAAAGAAGACAATTTTGATTTTTGAGTTTCTAAATACACGTTCAGAACCTACAGTAGAAAATTAGTTTTGAAATACCAGTTAGTAGTAATAACTGGGCCCTTTGAACTGGAAAAGCCAGAATACCAAAGAGTCTAGGCATACAGTTTATGTCAAAGCAACAGACATAGGAGAATGGATGATAATGTAGCAGCCAGCTTTTCCAACAATGATTCCGGAGCCAAGAAAAAAGAGGAGAGTCTAGCGATAAAGTGAGAAGCAGGTGTGGGTCCTTGAGATGATGCCCTGCCTCCCAACCCAGGCCAAACTCTAGAGTAAAGGAAAAGCAAAAAGCTCCTTAGAGATTGTGGAGCTGAGAGCAAAAGGAAGTGTGCCTCGACTTCCTAAAGGAAATCAGAAAAGCGGCAGTCCAGTGTAGCAGAAGCAGAAGAGAAGCTGGAATGTGTTGTTTCTAGACAAAGGGGACCTATGGCAGTTGCTCCAAATTCCCTATAGTTCCAGATTGGCACAGGCAAGCAAATGGAAGTTTCTTGTGTGTTCCTGAGAGGGACAAAGAAATCACTAAGAGGACTGGCAGACCTGAGGAGGCCTTGCAAATGGGACAAAGAGAATGCACAGTGACCCACAAAGACTGAGGGCCTGAACCAGGTGGGCCTGAGGACTTCCAGCTGATGCCATGGGTGAAGGAGTCAATGATCAGAGAGAGACCAATGGGAACACAGATGTTCCAGCAGGTGCCAGCATAGACCAATGATGCAAATAACCATGGTAAGCCTGGGCCAGATGCCTCTTTCTATAATGTCCTGGTAATCTGTAAACACCCCCTTGGAACCATTTAAGCAAACCAGATGCTAAACTGATGAAGCTTTCCTGAAATGAGATATCATTAGGTTGACTACAATTTCTATCACTGATAGAATGGGAAGCTCAGGAAACAGATTAAGTTCAATGTTAGAAAAATAATAGGTTAAATCATGCTTTTATCTTTGCATACCTACATTTGTAGCCTCAGATTTAGATCCTCTATACTAATTAGAACTCAAGAACAATATGCAATTCAGAGAGGCAAAACTAATGTCTGGTGACAGATGCCAGAGTGATAGCTCTCCCTGGGGAGGTACTACCTGTGGAGGGCATAAGAGAGCATTCTGGGATGCCAAGGATGTTCTGGAGCTTGATCTGGGTGGTGGTTACGTGACTGCAAACACGTGTAAAAAATCAAAAACTGTACATTTAAGATGTGTGCATTTTACTAAACGTAAGTTATACCTAAAAGTAAAAAAGAGTAAACATTGAGATTAAACACAGAAATGTGTTTAAAGAGACACTGTGTGGACAGCAGCAGGCTCACTGTTGAGATGGGGACATCTGGTTTCCCCAGAGGGAGTCAGGCATGAGGGGTGGCAGCTGTGCCAGTCTCACCTGCTGACACAATTACAGGGCCCCACTGGTTTCCAGAATTTTCCACTGGGCAGCCCTCCCTGAGGATGCCAACAGCCCCAGCTGCCTTCAGGATCCTGACTTGCTCCAGGCCTTGCTCTGAGGGACGCACACAGTATGTAGTGGGGAACACACAGGCTAGCATAAGCAGATAGGGGTGAAATCCAGGCTCCTCTCTCATTAGCCATGAAACCTTGATCTTTTACATCACTAAAAATTGGGGGTAAAAATACATACCTCATTTTAAATGAAACCATGTAGGCAAAACAGTTGCCACATTGTGAATGCTCTGGGAAGCACAACTATTACTGTCCTGCGGACCCAGGAGAGTAACCCCAATTTCTTATCACCTACAATGGCCACACGGCAACATTGGTTGACAAAAGGAATGTGTGGGAGAGGATGCATCAGTCAACAGATTGATTTTCTCTAGACAGTAGCAAAGAAATAGTTGGGCTGGTTTTCTCGCCTGGATCCACTGGCTATTCCGATGGTGGGTAGACACAATCTGTGGGTCCCTATCAATGACAACACAAGTTCATCTGTAATGATGTAATGTAATGAGTGAGACCTGCTTTTGTTAGGTGCCTGGCACTTAGTGGGTGCTTAAAAATGAAGCAATTATTAGTATGAACCTGTGGAATACTTCCTCCTCTACCACCCCACAACATTTCTAAAAGCCAGGAGTGGGCTTCTTAGTGTCCTCTTAAAGGAGGTCAGGCAATTTTTGATGGGGCGTTGAGCAGTTTCTGAGGCAGTCCTCATATTCAGCTAGCAATAGACAAGAGTGACACATGCCTTCACCAATTCAACAAATATTTATGTATTATGATCCAGATATTGAGTAAGCCAAGAAGCTAGTCCCAGCCATCCAGGTCAGCCACTGACTACATGGCTACCTCATCCATACAGATCTCAGCCCCAGAGGTGTTGTGGAGGCCCCACCTGGGTCTTCTCGGCCCCAGGCCAGATGACCAGGCCATCATTCTGGCATCCCTCTTTCTTTCCTCACATCACCCCTCAGGTCTCAGCCTGATTTCCCTTTCTCTTCCAAGCTCCTTCTAACCAGCTGCTCTGTTATCTTAGCCATCTTCTGTCCCAAGACTAAATGAAGGGTAAGCATGGTCTCCCTGACCTCACATCTTTTGCTGCCCTGCAGATAAGCTCAAAAACCCTTATTCTTTCATGAGTTTTTAATAATAAAAATGAAAGTAACAAATATGACGAAGTTCTCCAAACTAACATGGCAGTTCTCCACAACTGAAAAATCTTACCAAGTTCTTACAGCCATTGTCCCACACCTACAGTTTCTACAGTTTCTCACTGCCTTGCTTATCTAGAACTCAGAAGCCTGAAGTTCCAGATAAGGCAAGTTCCCTGCAGCCCCAACCCTGCCTCACATTGTGAAGGGTCGCTTGGGCCTTTCCTCATAGGTGCTTCTCTTACTCTTACCTTTCTAGAAACTACTTGGAGAAAATATATTTCTCCCCATAATTGGCTAATTAATCACAGCTAAGTGACTGCAAAGTTCCTCTCGTGGCAGTCCATTTAGTACCTGCCACACCCTGTGCATAGAATATGAAGGACAGGGGCACCTGGATGGCTCAGTTGGTTGAGCATCTGACTGTTGATTTTGGCTCAGGTCATATCTCATGGTTTCTGAGATCAAGCCCCGTGTCATGCTCTGCACTAACAGCACAGAACCTGCTTGGGATTCCCTTTCTCCTTCTTTCTCTGCCCCTCCCCCCCACCCCCACCCAAGAGCATGCACGCGTGCTCTCTCTCTCAAAACAAATAAATAAATAAAATTTAAAAAAAGAACACAAAGGACAGCAAGATACTACTAAAAGTGAAGATAGCAAAATGTTTCACTGTCTCCCCTTCTGTTTTTCTGAATTTGGAACAAGGGTATGTTTTATCCATTCAAAAGAATACTTTTTTTAAGACCACAAAGTGATTTCAACAACCTACAAATCTCTGTCCTTTGTGGTGTTTTCAGGAATGAAGATATCCTCAGTTTTCTACATCTGAGTCTTCAAAGCAAGTTATCCAGAAGCAACAGACTTTCTAACCAGACACCCAGAGCACTCTTCTCTTGTTTTCATAAGAATCAACACTCATTAGGAAAATTAGTAAAATAGCCTCAGAGAGAACTTACTATTTTTTGCCTAGAAAGTGAATGAGATTTGGAAAATTTTGAGGTGAGGGATTACCAGGATAGGGGAATCAATAATAAACAGAACGTGCTCTATCTCTATCCTATCTCTGTCTTCCTCTTCCTTCCACCTCTCACTAAAACCAAAATCTCTGTTGAAGCTCACAACTTGAGAGAAAATGAGAAGGAGGAGAAGGAGGGAAAGGAGGCAGAGGAGGAGGACAACGACAATGAAGACAACTGAGAAACTTTATGCCAGAATAATTTCCAGATACATTAAAGATTTAAATATCAAAGCTGTGAACATAACAAAACTAATAGAAATTAGAAGTGAGTAAGTATATAATTAAGCAATGGGGAAGGTCTTTCTAAAAACATACAATGAAGGCAAAAAACATCAAGGAGATGATCAATAGATCTGACTAAACACTAATTTTAAAATTTTATATATAAAAAAGTCATTACTAAAAATCATGAGTCAAATAACCAATGGAAAATATTTGCAACATTATTACAAAAGATAACAGTCGTTACTATCTAAAGAGTTTTTATAAAAATCACCCAAAACTGAAAAGGAGAACAAGAAACAGAAACACAAACTCCATCCTCACTGAAACCAGGAGATATCAGTAACCCCAAACCACAGAATGTGAAGACTGGAGAGTGATTTTTTTTGAGAGAAGAGAGGTCAGACCAAGTGCCTACAAAGGAGTTTGTCCCTCAGAACCCCAGAAAGCAGAAATATTACAGTCCCAGGGAAACAGCAAGGCCAGGGCAGATGGGGCTGATAACAAGGGTGGGTTTAAGAAGAATTTAAGCCTCCTGGGACTCCTCTCCACCTCTTATAACCTAACAAAAGATAGATTTTTTGTTCCTGCTGGAAAAGATTTATCTCTGGAGAAACCACACCAGAGAGGTTCTGGACTCAGGGACACCAGAAACTGAGAAAGACACATGAGGACATCTTACTGAAAACAAGGAGGCTAAATAAAGATTTGCACATATACCCACACCCACACACCCACTGTAGAATACATGAAGCTCCGTTTTAGCCCCCAGGTAAAAGCTGAACTAGATAGAGGCCCTATCTGACCTGGGAAGGATTTCACTGAGGTCAGATTATTGGAGCAGTTGGGGAGGAGGGAAGGAATACGATATAGCTACTGAGTCCCTCACTCCACATAATGAGGAGTATTTCCCTGCCGGTTAGTAAGGCTAAAGGCGTAAGCAGGTAAGGACAGAGAAAGGGGGGAGGGCTGTATGTGGGGGTGGTAACTGACTTGGACACATCACCAGAAGGCATGACCAGTCCTGATGGAAGTAACTTGTTCTGTATCTTTACAATACCCTGAGGAAGCTGAGACAATAAAATTGGCAATTATTCGTAACTCATCAGTGCTGTTTTATAGTTGACTCTCCTCCCTCTTTCTACTCTCCCTTCCTTGCTGGACTCCACAGATCCTGCCTAGGCTCCAGTCTCAACAAAAAAAATCCCATAGCCCCTGGTCTTGACTCTGGGCCCCTCATTCCCCACCTGTTTCCCCTCAACCACTGACCTACTGAGGATCCAGAAGGATACCACCTCCCCAAGTCCCAAACCATGCACAAGATCTGATGTTTGTCTCAGTCCCTAGGAATGACCTGGTTTGTCCCTAGACTCTGTTTGTCAATAAATCTCAACATCCTCAGTGAGACAATCTCTGTCTTCACCCGGCAAAACCAAGTTTAAGGTGTACGTTTAGACCTAGGTAATGATAGTAACTTGGGATGGGGCCCCAATAATAACTGTGGATGCAACTGACAGAATCTATGGATCTAATTAGTCAATGAAGCTAAATATACTTGTAGTCAGATTGAAACAAACGTAGTCAAAAGGAAACAATAAAACTTAATCCTAGAGACACCTGGGTGGCTTGGTTGGTTAAGCATCAGATTCTTGATTTTGGCTCAGGTCATGATCTCGAGGTTAGTGAGTTCGAGCCCTGCATCGGCACTGTCAGTGCAAAGCCTGCTTGGGATTCTCTCTCTCTCCCTCTCTCTCTGCCCCTCTCCCACGTGTGTGTGTGTGTGTGTGTGTGTGTGTGTGTGTGTGTGTTCTCTCTCTCTCTCTTTCTCAAAATAAATGAATAAACTTAATTAATCCCAAGGGTTGTCTTTTATCTTCTGCAATACCCCTCATGAAAAGTGTTCTTCTTTCATACCCACCGCAAAGTGCTGACCAGTCAAGGTCAGGCATTCCCCCCAAGTCTAGACACTTGCTCCCAGGGAGACTGTAGGGTCTAGTGGCAAGCATGTAGCCCCTGGATGCAGAAGGTCCAG